>NC_066343.1:38475195-39075195 GCF_022539315.1 Serinus canaria | reverse complement strand
CTGTATAATAAGTAAGCTTCAGTTAAGGTGATAGGATTTTTCACCAACTTCAGCTTCAGGACCTAAGTTGTAAGGTGAATTCACCTCAAATGACTGTGGATACTGACAACAGACAACAGTTCAGCGTTGTTTCTGCACAGAATTGTACATAATGTGCTTAATCCAACTGGTCCAGCTGCTTAGGGGAGGCAGCTAGATATTGCCTTACCTAGGCATTTGACTAAGGTACCAAACCCATAGAGACTGATTTAAGCTAACACTCTCAAAACCCAAATGTTTCCAGACTTTAGACTTTTTTGCATTTCTTGTTACCAGAATGATGACCATCAGCTCACTCTTTGATTCAGAGGCACAAGACAATTTTGTTGAACTTAGAAAACTGACGCCAAATGGTGCTTCTGACTTAGCTGGACATGACCAGGTGAAAAAACAATTTTATCTGAAACTTGTGAGAAAGATTTGTAACTGATGATGGTGCATCTTAAAATGTCTCCTGCTCTGTATGGTTGCTGTGGGAAACTGAGTAGAAGTACCATAGAAACCTGCAGAACATTATGTAAGAGAGTCCCTCATGCCCTGTGAGCAATTCTAGGTGTTGTGGAGTAGGGAAGACTCTGTAGGAAAGTAAAAAAGATCAGAAAATCTTGGTGGCCTCTAAAGGCTGTGGAAACCACAGAAAATAATCAGCAAGGGAGTGGCTTCATAAGTAGTTGTGGCAGGGAGAGGATGTAGGGAGACAGAATGCTGAAAAAAGTGTTTGAGGGATCTGCACAGCTTCTATGCTAGCCTATATCCTGAAAATAATCTTGAATCTTGAGGAAAGCCTCCAGAAGATATCAGAGTGCCTTTGCAGCAAACTTGTCAACATGTTCTTTTAAGTCAGGCCAGAGAGCGGCTGTCAGCATCAAGAGATTATTCATAAACAGGGGACAAGATGGACATTTTCTGGGAGCAGAATAATTTATTGTAGTGTGAAGAAATTACCAGGCCTTTTATAAAAGTTCTCCTGTTTTCTTCTTTCTCCGTGTTTAAAAGAGTTTATATCATGTAAATTCTTCTATTGTATAGAAGCTGCACAAGTTATGTAAAATATAACTAGACACAGGAAGAGTCAAACAGGAAACAGAAATTGTTAACAAGTACTACATTTATGTAGTATTATCTCTAGTAACAATATTCTTTAAAAAGAGCAAGAAAAATTAATAATTTTGATTAATTTGTGATTTTCAGTGAGATAAAGATTGGATTTACCACGACATTCACAGTATATTATCCATAAGTGGAATAATTATCTCCATTTACAGCTGCTATACCAACCATCAGTATCTGTCAGTCCTAAATCGATCAGCTGGAAGCAATTGATTTCTGGCCTTCTAGATCCCTCCTGGTTTGACTGCTTATCACTGCTTATGGCTTTTATCTGTGCCATTGTGACAGCGACAAGAGGCAAGCTCAGACATCATCAGTAGTTTTGGAACACAATTATTGTGTTGTACTGTGTTGTACTGTATGCTATCAACAATGAACACAACCATACAAGCAGTATTTCCCCTTGGAGAAACAGGCCTTATAATGAGATTTACTCTCTGTTAGAATGAAATACTAACTAGCACAACTATGATAAGCATATCTGCATCAAAACCTTAATGATATCTATCTTGAGCAATAAATTACAGAGCTTTCTTTCTTCAGGTCCCTATGGCCTAGAAGGACAAGGAGTCAAAAATCATAACCACAAGCAATGCACAATGTTATATAGTCTGTGTGAATGTAAATGATGAGAGCAGCTGTAACTCAGTAACTTGTGCTAAATGAAGCTAGCTTGCAGTGTTCCAGTAACTAAATTTTCAGATGACTGATGATTTTGGATGTTTTAAATTAGTGTCCTAGAGACTGGGTTTTACGGAGTCTACTCTAAAGGAAGAGTCAGAGTACCATTAGTTCAACATGTCCAAAAAATCCTTACAGTTTGGATAGCTTTTAGGTGGGGAGAAAACTGACAACTGGTTATCAGATTTCTATTATGTTGCCATTTGCCCCCTGTTGAATCCTTGTAATTGGAAAGACAAGCATGATTTGCACAACAAAATATGTATGTGCAAACAGATATGTGGAGAGTCAGCTGAGTTATCTGAGGAAGAAATTACTTCTATGAACTGAGGAATCCATGCAATTGATACAAACTTAACCTGAACAAACACTGTTTGGAAATCACCCAGCAAAATAGAACATTCGTGCTGATCAGTTGCTCTGGGATGTCTGTTGCTGAAGTCTTACAGGTAGGCACACCACTTATGTTTGCTACCAGGCATCCAGTGCGGTAAGTGGATAGCTGCAGAATCAACGAGCTGCACTGTTTGTCTGGCCACACAGAGACTTGCAGGAGTGATGGATAAGGTGGGCTGACGCTGAGGTAGGGACAATATGCAGGAAAGTGAGGGGCGGGGATACAGGACAAGGCAGGGGTGAGGAGGAAGGGAGTCCCAATAGGGCATCTGGTGGAGGAAGATACCTTTCCAAGTCTGTTTCAGTTCCACCACCTTCAGGATGTCTGCATTCACACATTACAATAAAGGTACTGGTGGAATCCTGTCAGACAGAAAAAAAGAATGTTGAATTGTACTTCAGCAGAAAAAGGACATCCGTTGCTCCTTACAAGCATTATTTTTACCACCCCCTCAAAAAATACTCTTATTTTTTTTATAAATGAGAAGGCCCTTTCCATCCAGTCTGTGATGTGATTTCTTATTGAAGAAAAGAAAGTAAAGCAAGTGTGACCAAGCACAACCAGAACACTGTGATTAATACCTTGAGCCATCAAACAGACAGAGGTCATGGGATGAGAGGCTGGACAACTGTCTTATCTCTATCAGGCCATGGGGGAGGCCAAAGCTTCAAAACCCTGTGGATATATGAAAAGTGGCTTTCCATGGTATGAATAGCATCTCTTAGGAGAATGCTTGTCCTTTTGAGAAGATCTCAGGTAGACATCTCAGGCAACATCAAACTGGACCCAACCAATTAAATCTTCAGATCCTCAATGGATTCTTTGTTTAATAGAAACATGGTATTTATTAAACTTTTCCTTCCCCTTTCCTCTTTTTTCTCTCCTTCCCAAAATAAAGAGATGTGCTGATATTCTTGAGCACAAGGTGGCAGAATTCAGCTTCACTTTAAAGCCAATGAAGGCTGAGCAGTGCTTCAAAGTGATAAGGTAAACATCCTATTAGGAATGCAAAATGAGCCAGGGTAAAGTAACTAGATAAATCTGCAAATAAGTGGATCACTGGAAAGATTAAAATGTAGGCTAAAACACTTGGAGAGTGCCTCGTGTTTGGACGAAATTCAGAAAAGTGTTGTTTGGAAACCGAATTTTGTCATTTAGGGAAAAGATGTGGGATCTCATGTAAGAGATGCAGGTACACCTCAGTGTAGTTGTCAGCTCAAAAGATGCTGTCAGTTGGAGTTCTCAGGCTTATTCTGAGTCATGGTACAGACGTGTGTGTCTGACCACAGTTCTAGCTTGAACGCAAGAACACCTTCTTGTGAAAAGTTTCATGGGAATTGGGATATTTCGCTGGAAAACAAAATGTTTCTGAAAAGATCATGAGGTCCCATGAACTGTCCAACCTCTCTCTCTTGTAACAGCTAAAAATTCTCAAACTGTAAGCAAAGTTTAAGCAGTTTATTTCTGCACAGTTTTGCTAAGACTGGTCTTTGAGTACACATTCCTTTGGATGGGACAGGATACCGTAGCATACATACAAATTTTGTGGCCTTTCCCTGTTCCCACACTCTGTGTTTTAATTCTTTAAATAACAGTACTCCCAAAAAAAGCCTTTGAGTTTTCAGCTCCTACCTCTTTTCCAGAAATATGTTTAAATCTTTACTGATATTTACTATAATTCCTATGCGAAGACACATTCTTTATGTATGGTATATGAGATAAAGTTTCAAAACTTTTGAAGTAATCAAACACTCAACTTTAGAACAGTGATTTCAGGCAAACTGTGAGTTTTCAGCATCTTCAGGTTCTCCTTGTAATATATTCGGATGATTGTTCTCCTGTAACTTTATCTACGTCAGTAAAATAAAAATGGGCAAAGAAGCTTGTGCAAAGGAACAGAATTTCTAAGAAGTCATTGATTTGTTTTCACCTTCCTAAGGCAAATCTCTTTACCAGCTCAGGAGAGGTTTACCTCACTTGCTCTGAGAAGGCTATATTACTCAAGATTGAGTGTTCTCTGAAGTGATCTATTTGCTGTGCTTAACTGTCCTTTTCAAAAGTTTTCATGGTGTCAAACATGAATCTGCCTTGTTGTAAATCAAGTGTCTTAATCCTTGTGATATCCTATAGACAAAAAATATTACCTGTCCTTGTTACATATTTCAGGGGTGTTATTGAACTTCCTGTCAGTTCTTTCATGAACTGAAGAAAGTGAGTTCTTTCAATCTTGACTCATTTCATATTTTCTAGCCCTCTGATCACACTCTATAGCTTTGTAATATTTTAAAGTCTTTGCTATAATTTTACCACCTTCAGGATGATGTTGGGTCTTGTAGCATTATCAGAAAGCTACTTGTCTTTAGTGGTTTAGTTGTAGCTCTTCCTTAAATACTGATTCATATTGTGGCTCTTCCTTATGTACTGATTAATAGGAAGTACTTGAGTATTTTAAGTTCTTTTCTACTTTCTTGAAACTGTGAGAAAAATATGCACAGTTAACACAGAAATAAAACTTATGTAGCAATAAAGCCATGATTAACCACCAATTTCTTTGTACAGCTACCCTTTACTAATCCTAGAATTTGAAGACTCGAAGCAGGATCTGTGCCTGTAGAAAGGGCTACTGTTTCCCCCCTAAGCCAGAAATGGTATTTCTTGATGGAGCATTCCGTAGCTTCCATTTTGACAACTTTGGTAGCCTGAAAATATGACACTTACAGTTTGTTTCTTCCCACATTCTTCTCCCAGTTAATTTTGGTAAAATAATAATTTTATTTGGCAATTTTACCATCATATTTTCATGCCTGGTAATTTTTGACATTGTCATATATAAATCTATGCATCTCAAACCTTTTAAGACAAGATTACTGTAGAGTTCAGCAACACTCCTATGAGAAATATTTTGAATTGCAGCAAACATAAACTGATGTTTACCACAACAGGTAATAATACCCTTTTCCAAGTGTTGCCTCAAGCTTTATTTAACAGTGGTCTGCAGCCTTATGATTATATGATCTGGCCTACAGAACTTTACTCTTTCAACACTATTAAAATATCTAATTAGCCAGTTTGATCCAACTGCATGGTTTTATCTAAAACTTCTTTGACAACTTCTCAGTTTCACAGATTCACAGAAAACAGAGATGTCTGTGAAAGAATAATGTTTAGTATATATGCTGATTCAGTATATATGGTTAGACTAATGTGAGCTTGTTGCCATCAAATCCCTAGGACAGTTAAAATGGGTATCTATTGCCCTAAAGAGGTGATGTCTTCGTGTTCCCCCAGGAGAGAGACGGGGAATAAAGCACATTTTATAGAGCTGTAAGGAGACTTGGCTGGAGAACAGTAATGTGGGTGTTGCAGCAACTCACAGGTTTCAAAATTTTACTTCTATCCTGCATTAAGGCTCTTTCTCAAGGTCTTTTCTATCTTGAATCATATTGCAGTTTATGCTACTAATTTTTGTTTCTCTTTCCTCCAAATTCTCTAAAAGTCACCAACTTTTTCTTCTAGAAAATTGCTGCATGACATTTTAATTTTACTTGTTCCCCTTCCATAAATATTTTGTTCAGAGAAATACTTCAAAGTGCCAAATTTCATAGAGAGGCAGTATATTTGGAGAATCTATACAACAATTTTACTTAAACTTCAAAACTTTGGTTTAAAAGTATCATGACTGACAATACTTTTGATTATATCTTTTTGTACAGTCTGCATTTATGCTTTCTGCTTTATTTGTTGCTTTTATTATTTCTGTATAGTGTGTTTCAGCTAGGTATGGCTACGACTTTCTTAGTAGGATGTTCTATTAAAGCAAAATCAACCCATGCCTGGCCTAGAAAGCCACCTCATAAGATATGAATTTTCTGTTAGCCTGAGCAAATGCAAATAGAATGGAGTGTGTTTTCAATTAGTAAGTGTCATGTCAAATTGATTCCCAAGTACCTTCTAACACCTTATTAACTGTTCATTCTGTACCTTTGTAATAGGAATTCTGTAACCTTTTTCTTCTTTAATTCTCCCTGATTTAGTAACTTCAAAATGCTCAGCTTGGGTAACTAGGTAAGAAAGGACCATCAACATCTTTTTACTTAATGGTGAAGTGGTAAGTGAAGAACCTGTCGATACAGATGAATGACTACCTGCCATGTGCCAGGACAGAAGCACAGAATCTCAGAATCGGCAAGGGAAGAGCATCTCAGATCAGCTGGTCTTTGCACCTGCGAATACGTGACACTCGTATGTCATTCAGACTTGCCTCAGCCTCGATGTACGGAAATGATAACTACTTCTTCTGGCGTGTAGTGTGCCGTCCCACCCGGCGCCCGGGGGTCGGTGGGGCGGCCGGGGCTGCAGGGCGCCCCGCGGGCCGGGCCGCGCTGCACGGCGGCGGCGGGACGCGCGGTGGCGCCTGCGGAGCGCTCAGCGCGGGGCACTGCGGCGGGATCCGGTGCACCGGCAGCGCTGCGGAAACCCGCAACCGGGGGTGGGGGCACAGAATGAAAACCAGCCCCGACCGCGGAGCTGTCAAGGAGAAAACAAGGCGTTTTAGGGTCGCTCATCCGTCGTCTCCCGGAGTTCTCGCACCATCCCCGTTTATCACCGATGGCGAGCGAGCTTCCTCGCGGTCATGCCAGGTGTCTCTCGGCACGGTGCCTCCGTCCGCCCGGCGGGGCACACAGTCCACACAGGCGGCGACGCTCTGCCCATCCCGCGGGGCGCGTGTACGCCTGTATCAGTATGTGTGTGTGTGTACATATACATGTACGCGCGAGGCTGAAAGCTCAAGTGCAGGCTGCCTATTGGTATCTGCTCTTCGGCACCCTCCCTTTCCCCCGCTCCCCCCTCCTCCCTCCCTTGTCTTTTTTTTTTTTATTTTTATTTCAGGCTTATTTTGTGGAGTTTCTGCCCCTCTCTGCGTCAGCCCCACGTCACTTTGCCGGCAGCTCCCCGTCTTGGGCTGGAGCAGGAGCCGGAGCTGCTTTATTATCAGCTGGAGGGAGGGAGGAGGAGACGGTGCATAAAGGGGCGAGCGCGGAGCTCTGAGCCCCGCCGCCGCCGCTCGCTGCACCTCCCTCGCCGCCCGCTCGCCGTCCCTCCGGCGGGCAGCGGCCGCCCGAGCCCCCGCAGGCAGGAGCGCAGCCTCCGCCACCTGCCCCCGCCGCCCCGCGCGTTTTGCAGCATCATCGGCAGCAGCCGCGGGGGCAGGCGGTACCGCTGTCCGCCCGCAGGGCTAAGGGCAGGTGCCGCGCCGCGCCGGAGGCCCCGCTGGCCCCTGTCGCCGCGGCGCCCAGCTCGGGCCCCCGCCGCCCCGCGCAGCGCCCGGGGCGCTCAGAGCCGCGGGGCGCCCGTGGCTGCGGCTGCGGCGCGCCCATGTGAGCCCCGGCCGCGGGGTGCCCGCCCGCGGCGCGGAAGGCTGCGCACCCTCCAGCCGTGCGCCCCGGCGGCGGCGGCGGCGGCGGGAGCAGGAGGAGGCCGTCGGGGCAGTGCTGGAGTGAGCATGGTGTCCTGGCGGCGGAGGCCGGGGCCCGGCCTGGCGCGGCTGTGGGGCTTGTGCTGCCTGGTGCTGGGCTGCTGGCCGAGTGCGCTGGGCTGCCCCGCGTCCTGCGGGTGCAGCTCCTGGCGGATCTGGTGCACGGGATCGTCGCCGGGCATCGCCTCCTTCCCCGTGCCGCAGAGGAGTGCCGAGGGCGACAATGTTACCGAAATGTGAGTACGGCCCGGGGCCGGGCTCGGGGCGACGGGCCGGAGCAGGCGGGGGAAACTGCGGGCTGGGGCGGCGGAGAACTGACCCACGCCAGAGGCTTTCGCTCCGCGGGCAGATGCGGTGGCTGGAAGCCTAAAAGCCCCGTGTGATATTTTTTTGGACGCGGCTTGCCAGAGCTACCGCTGCCAGCCCGTTTAGATGATGAATCCTAATTGTTCGCGATGCAGGTCGCGGGGACCGGGGCGGGGGGTCGGCGCCGGCTGCAGCGGGACCACAGGGCAGCCGGGGAGCGGGACGGGGCTGGGGCTTCTCCTCCGATCATTGCCCCATCTGCTGCCGCGGGTTGCGCACCGCTCAGCCCGCACCTCTGCGGCGGCAGCAGGTATGCAACGGAGGGTTTTTTCTGTTTCTTTCTTTCTTTTCTTTTTTTTTTTTTTACTTTTGTTCCCTCAGCTTATCGCTGCGAACAGAGAGTATTGGTGGGCAGCTTGCCCTTCGCCCCAGATTTCTACTATTTTTTATTTAAAAAATAAAAAAAAAAAAGAAAAAAAAGAAGAAGGAAAAAAAAAAGTAAAGGAAGAGATGTGCCAGAAAGTGACAGCAAACTGTCTTTCATACCCTAACCATAGGAATGCGAACCTGCTTTGACCTTCTCAGTGGAGGTGGCTGGAAGGAAAAAATACAAAAACTGCAGAGGAATGAATATGGTGCTGCTTGTCAGCAATTGGGAGGGAATCAGAGAACCCCAATTAAGCGTGAGGAAAAAAGTTTTTTTTCCTCTCGTTCCCATGTGGTGCTTCCATCCTCTTCGGCCTCGAAGACAGTATTTGATGAGGGAGTTCTGCAGCTTTTTGTGTTAAATCCGGCATAGTTTCGCAGTTCAGAGCACCATGGCATTCATATCCATTGCCTAAAAAAACCTCTTGCAGAGCAAAAAATTTTGGATACTGGATGTGTCGATGATATATCTTGGGAAAAACTGTCTCAAGCTGTTTTGTTTGTATTTCCCTACCCCTGTTTTCGAATTGTTTTCTGTGACATTTAATGTAAAAGACACCAGCATATATGCCCTAAATTTATACAGATTTCTCACTATTTGTGTTCTCCATCCTTCTTCTGTTTTTCAGTGTCTTTTAGAAGAAATAAAAAAGTACTGTGAAATACGGTGTGAGTTTAGATTAAATTCTAGCCTTTGGGCTACATTCCTGCAGTTCATTGAGGTCAATTTGCTGCATTTCCCTGCATTTGCTTGGGGAAAAGCTGGAGGCATTCATTTCTACTACTCATGTATGGCCTACCTTTGGGAGACTTTTTAGGACCTGTGAAAAAGAAATGGTCTTTCTCAGATCATTTATAACAGTTATAAATGTTATTGATTCAGATGTTTATGTAGATTGCTTAAATAGAAAAAAAAAATACTTTGAGCTATGCATCTGTGATCATTTTTATAGGCTTTAGTAGCCTTTTTATCCAGTGCATTCTGTTTAGAAGTAACAGAGCAATTTTCATCTCAAATTTAATCTTTGGTTTGAAAGGCCAGAACAGAAAACATACTGTAAATATATTTTCTCCCATGATGAGCTTAAAACATGTCTAGTCATTTTACATTGATACTTTTGTCTTTAATTTTTTTGGGTTTTTTAAAGCATGATTTTCTTTACAGTTCTTTTTGGTTTTTACTGTATCATTCTGTGACATTGCACATTGTTTTGTTTGGTGATCTAAAAATAATTTTGAGTCATGGATTTCTCAGGAGATGATGTTGCACGTATTTAAGATGGTATTTTCATGTGTGCTTTTAACATAAAACAAAGGGGCCCTTTAATTAGTTTATAGACAAATTAAAAATTGAACTGCAGTAGCTGTCATATTATTTCATTGTGTGAGCTCAGTAAACACTAAATACATATAGAAGCAGTTCTAATACAGTTGGTACAGATTGACAAACTGTTTATAACACCACAGGTCTTGCTTAATTCTACCTAAGAAACAGGTTTAAGAGACTGGAGTGTTACATTTCCCTTAGCTTCAGTGTAGCTTCAGGCCTGGTTCTTCTTTTATGTGCTCTGCAGATACATTCTGTTGATCTCTGGTGGAATTTCCCTTGGTATAAATAACATGTAAAAACTATAAGACAATTAATTTTAAGAACTTATTCAGGTATATTTCATGAGTATCTGTTTAAATCAACCCTCCACTTGTTGGTTATGTCCTGGTCTTGACAGAAGGGCATCCTGCAGTCCTAGGCAAAACACCCACAGGCACTCGTGGCATGGGTCCTGAGTTCAGTTCTTTACCCCAGCCACAGGTACTGGGAGCTCTGGGATAGCTGCACGGTCAGGGTGTGTATGTGAAACCCATGGTGGTGCACAGGATTGGCTGTGGGCCAGATGGATGGCACTGAGCAGGCAGGATATGAGTGGGCAGCCAGAGTTTTCCACTTGGCTTAAGAAATGGAAGACGATAGAATGGTGCACCAGGAATAACAGACATGAGGCACCATGTATCTGGCAGCCTCCACCACCTAACACTCGGGTGCTTCACTGTTTTGGTCCACAGGTGGATTGTGCTTCAGAGTTTATAAGCCATCTCATCCATGTCCAGCTATTTCTTGATTTCTGCTTGGGTCCAGCGTCCAAATCTATGGAGAGGGTACTTCTGCATCAGCCCTTTGAAGGCCAGCTGCTGAAACTTGGTGTGGGAGGGCATAAGAGTATTTATGCCTGGTGCTTTCTTAGTCATCTCTCTCACTCTTTCCCTTCCTGGCTGTTTTTGCATAGTGTTCTACTACAGTAAATGTGACAGATTTCAGATTTGCCCGGTTGGTTGAGATGATGGTGTGGGTTGGTCTTTATCTGGAAAGCAAGTACTGGTGCTTATCATAACAGACTGTACTTGTAATTATTGTTTGGTCACTTTGGTATTATTGGAGAAAAATTCAACTCCAGAGTGAGATTCTGCATTAGGATAAATGGTATCAGTCACTGATGCATTAAAAGCCAAGGAGCAAAAGTGACAAAAGCAAAATTACTTTATCAGTTTTGTAAAATCCATGCATTGTAGACAAAATGGCAAATAAGTAGGCCTTGTCAAGATCACTCATGCAAAAATATTAATAGGATAGCAAATGAGAAATTTTTAGAGTGGCCAGGACTTCTTGTAAAAGGACTAGTATAATATTTTTTCATTAAGGAAAATATATTGCTCTTGTATCTCAGTGTACATGAGTATTCAAATGGCTTTGATTTAAAAGTGACATCTTGAAGTACAAGTATATTCCTGGCCTAGCTTCACAGTTCTGCTATCAAGTCATTAATATGTATACTTATGATTATTCAGGTGAATGAGGTTTGAAATTAATTGGTGTTTTTCAGGAAGAACTGCTTGCCAACAAAATAGTAGGTGACTTTTAAGCTCTTGCCTATTAAAAGAGAGGTGATTGTGTATTGCGTACATTTCAAAACCACAAAATAAATTTCTAATGCAGTTATATAAAGCACTCTAGAATTGTTAATAAGTAAGACAGGATAAGTAATTTATAGAGTAAATTATTTAACAAGTCATGTGAGCTTGTGCTAAAAAAAAAGAGCATGTTTAAATTCATTGAAGCTCAGAGCTGTTGGTATTTTGAGTCTTTTTTATTATAGATTTTGAAACTGTTGTAGATTTAATGTCATATAAAACTGTCTACAAGGCTCCTCAGCCTCTAGCCCCTTCCTCCTCAAAGCATCTTCTGGCTGTGCATCATTGCATGACTTGGCTGGATTGTGAAGTTATTTCTGGTGACTTGGAATTGTATAATAAAACATGAGACACCAGGCTACAAATTATTAAAGGCATTTTGGACAGTGGTGACGTAATAGCTTCATTTAGGAATTTGTCCTTTTTTTTTTTTTTTTTTTTTTTTTTTTACTTCCTTTAGAGATCTGGGTAATTGGTTAAGGTGAGTTTAAAGTAAGCACTGTGGAAATCAGTTTTGTAATTTTTAGGCTCTAAAAATACTCCAGGATCACAAAGCACTGAATTTTGTACTTGTTTTTTTTTTTTTGCTCCCAAGGAACCTTTTGTATGTCTTGTTCTAGACATTGCCCTTCTGGTTTGTGAGGTCTGATGGGGCTCCTGAGGGTTTCCACTGAAGCTGTCTCAATCAGGCAGAGACAAAACATCTCATGAGGCTGGGAGAGAGCATCATCCTTCAGAAGGCAATTAGTGTAGGGCAGGGTGGCAGGAGCACTGTCTCTCCCTCAATATCTTTGGTCACTCAAGAATTTTGAAAAAGGTTTGGGATGTCTATACTGAAAAGAAAGATTTGTTCATGAACACCTTGCTTTCAAGAAACTTCGATTTTTTTTCCATACTGATGAGAAAATAGGGCTTGGCAGTGCAGCCTGTGATATCTTTAGCATGGCATTTTCCAGATTCCTCAGGTTCTATTTTTTCTCCATTATTTTTATGCTGACAAGTGTAACAGAGAAAGTAGCTTAGCAATATTCTGGATCCCTAATCACTGTAGAGCAAAAAAATTTACATAACTGAACATGGACCTGATTTCTCCATTTTGGTTTTCATTTTTAAGTAAAGAGGGATCCCCTATCTCCCTTTTTTTTTTTTTTTGATTGCAATTCTTTCTCCCGTGTTTGTCATCTCTCTCTACCCAAGTGTCTAGGAGTATGGCCCTTAAGGTGGTCATCCAGATATCCTTGCCTGAGCAGGAAAAATGTAGGAGGTAATGGAGCAAAGAATTCTAAAACTGCTTCAATGTGTTGTTGATGTCAGATGTATATTTAGCTTGTTACCTCTGAAAAACTGCTCTTTAAAAACTGCCCTTTAAAAAGCAAAGCAGATTGTATAAATTCACTAATTTACATGCATTTCAAATGGAGAGATAAATCCATAGAGGTTTGAAACCTTCTACTGCTTGAATTGTGAATATGCTTTTTTACAGGATGCTGTTATGTTTGTGAAGATCTCTTCATCCAGACGTATGTAGTACATCATTGCTGTTAAATTATATATGATCATATATAATTGGGATGCATCTTAATTCCTGGTTGATTGTGAATCTTTATTTTCAGAAACTGCAAAAGGCAAACCAAACTACTGCCTGCCCTGAAATGGGCATAGGGAGTTTCTGTGTTTTTACAAAGCTACTATTAATTGTAATATTACAGTATCACAAGATCACAGAATGGGTCAGTTTGAAAGGGACCACTGGTGGGATCATCTGGTCCAATCTCCCTGCTCAAGAAGGGCCTACTAGAGCACATGGCACAGCATTGTATCCAGATGGTTCTAGAATATCTCCAGTGAGGGAGGTTCCACAAGCTCTCTGGGCAATCTGTTCCAATGCTGGGTCACCTGCGCAGTAAAGAAGTTCTTCCTCACGTTTGGGTGGAACTTGCTGTGCGTCAGTTTCTGCCCACTACCTTTGTCCTATTGCTCAGCACCACCAAGGACAGCCTAGTTCTGTCCCGTTGACATTGTTCTTTCAGATACTTCCATACATTGGCAAGATCACCTCTGAGTGATCTCTTCTCAAGGCAGAGCAGCCCAGCTTCTTCCACCTTTCCACGTATAGAAGATGCTCCAGGCCCTTAATCATCTTCATAGTCCTCTGCTGGTCTCTCCCAGCAGGTCCATGCCACTCCTGTCCTGAGGAGCCAGAACTGGACACAGTGCCTCACCAGGGCTGGGTAGAAGGACAGGATCACCCCCCTTATGCTGCTGGCAATGCTCTTCCCAATGCACCCCAGGACACCATTGGCCTTCTTGGTCCCCAGGGCACACTGCTGGCTCCTGGAGAGCTTGTTGTCCACCAGAAACCTCAGGTCCTTCTCCAGAGAGCTGCTTTCCAGGTCAGCCCCCAGCCTGTGCTGGTGCTTGGGGTTTTTCCTCTGCAGTGCAGGAACCTGCTTTTCCCTTTGTTGAATTTCAGACCGTTCTTTTCTGCCCATCTTTCCATCCTGTCAAGGCTGCACTCTGGGTATTGGCTACTGCTCCCAGCTTTGTGTCATCATGACCTGCTGAGGAGGCCTCTGTCTCTTTGTTCAAATCACTGCTGAACAAATGAAACAACACTGGGCCCAGTGTCCCTCGCTTGGGGGACACTACTTGTGATAAGCCTCCAGCTAGAACTTGTGCACTGTTTGCAACTCCTTGGGATCTGCCATTCAGCCAGTTCTCAATCCAGCTCACTTAGTGCACTCATTTAGTTCATGCCTCCTAGACTTGCCTATGGGGATATCATGTAAGACAGGATCTAAAGCCCTGCTGGAGTCAAGGCAGACAATAGCCCTCATCCATCCAGGTAGTTGTCCCATCAGGGAAGGCAATCATGTTGGTCAAGCACGATTCCCCTTTGCTGAATCCATGATATCTAATTCTGATAACCTTCTTGGCATCCATGTGGATAAAGATGGCCTCCAGAATGAGGCACTTTCCAAGGATCAAGGTGGAGCTGGCTGGCCAGTTGTTCTCTGGGTCTTCCTTCTTGCCCATTTTGAAGACTGAGGTGACATTTACTTCCTTCCAGTCCTCAGACACCTCTCTTCATCTCCATGACTGTTCCAAGACAACTGCAAGCAGCCCCACTATGGTTTCTGCCAGCTTCTCCTCAGCTCTTTATGAATGCATCCCATCAGGACAGTATCTTTTGATTTGTTCCAAGTGTCCTGTTGCTGCTTTCACTTCCTGTGTATCTCCTGCTTGTGCCTCACTTTTGACAGAAGTTTTTTGCTCATCCATGCAGCTCTCTTGCCCTCTTTGCTCCATTTCTTACTCATCAGGATGTACTGGTTTTGAGCCTGGCGGAGGTGATGCTTGAATATTTATTGATCAGCTCTCTTGAACCCCTATTCTCTGCAGGGCCTGTTCCCATGGGATTCGTCCAAGAAGATCCTTGAAGAGGCTAAAGTTATCTCTCCAAGTGAGATTTCAGTCTCACTTGTGGCCCTGCTTCCTTCATGCAAATGCTGCACTCCACAATCATCTCATGATCATATTGCACAATTGTAGTGGGCCTACTGGAAAGGAGCCACACCATGGAAGTTCAGATTTATTTTCTCATTACTTTCTTCTAAGAAAATTACCTGCACTGAGTGTTGATCATGGCAGAGGCTATAGCTGGAACTTAAATATTTTTAATATCAATTCAGCTATGTATGTTTCTGTGTTGAGTTTTCATTGTTAGGATAAATTTGGATAAATTCTTGGAGATCAAGTTTCAGGTCAATATTCTTTTTTTCCTAGATAAGGCCTGAAGTAATGAGATTTTTTTTTTTTTTTCTTCAGCAGTAAGATAAAATGGAAGGAAGCAGGCCAAAGGTGTCCAAGGTATTTTCAGAGGCACTTTGAGAGATTGTAATCTTCGAGTTGATGTGTAACTTGAACTTAACTTTGCTAAAGCGAGCTAGTCCTGATTTTGCAAGGTAGTTAGATGCTTTTTATTTCAGGGGGAAGCTGAGGCTGGGATTCTGGCCTATGTAAAGTCAGTGACAAAAATAAATAGAGTTAGTGTTTCAACAGCATAGTTTAGAGTATGTATGTGAAGGATGAAAGGAACCTTCATTCAGGCATTTTCCTGCCTTTTTAAAGTTTGGAAGTAATGGGGCTTGTTGCTTGATTACTTGATGAGTTTTTGACTTGCAGGTTTTTGCCTTTCATGTGTTTTTATTCTGTACGAATATTAAATATGTTGAGGTAAGGGGAAGCTAAGATTGAGTATTTCAGGCAGGAGTGTTTTACAACATTTTAGATAATTTTGCTTTAGAATGAACCTCCTTGTGCAAAAAATAAGTTGCAGCTCCTGCTATATATTCGTAGAGGATATATGGTTCTTTGTATACAGTTGTTTAATGTATAAATAAAAGGAAGGCAATGAATTAATCAAAGTCAATCTATTGCTGAAACAGACAATGGTGAAATGGTAACACTTCTGAGCTTCTTATGAAAGGATCTGTCCAGAGATCTGTGGTTGAGGCTGGGAAAGTTACGTCTTTTTCTTCTTGGTTTGACAGGTGAGCCAAAAGAAATCTTTCAGTTTTAGATGTAAATGAAATTAGTTTTACCTTTTTAATTTCCTAACCATGCCTGTAAAACTAAGTAAGGCTGTGTTCAGCAGGTATCTTGTGGAGCATGGCTACCCCACATTGCGCAATAAGATTCATGTGAAGAGCATATAGGGTGTGACTTCCCATTCTTTTGCAACAACCGTCTGGTTTTCTGAATGCCAGACAGGCACGGCAAGCATATGCGGATAAATCATGTGCACATACTGGGCATGTCAGACTTACTGGGCATGGACTGGAAGACCTTCCCACAACATGTGCTCTGGATGTCGTGCACTGGACCTACTAATCATGTCTGGGACTGTCTCAGGCCTCAGCATTAAAATCTGGCAACTCCCTACTACCCGTGTAGCTAAGGCACTTAACTCAATGGGCCACTCTCAACGGAGAATATGCTTCTTCCAGGAAGTGATTCAGTAGGCTAAATTAAGTTCTCACTGCATTTTACCCCATGCAGTTATCCCCTTCCATCCCCACTGACTATTAAGAAAATACTGGGGACTTCGTTCACTGGGGTGAGGGACAAGAGCAAGACCTTCCTTTTAGCAAGCTGGGATATAGTGAGGGATAAACTGATTTTGTGGTCCTAGGTGAACCATTTCAGCAGGCATGTGAAGAGCTGCTCTGCTAGAAGCAGAGCATAGGTCTGAAGTCTGAACCAAGGTCTGAACCATGTGAGCATCTTAACTGCTGGTCCTGTATGGTGCACAGATGTGGGCTTGCCTTGGTTCTCCCTGTCTGAGTTGCCTTCTTTGGCATAGAACATTCAAATGTGCTTTTGGGTCAAAGAGCAGGACAGTCTGTTTAGCTAAGGAGCTGTGATGCTTATTCGTGTAGTGCGGCAGCTGAGTCCTGCTCCTGCTTCACTGAGTGTTAAATTACAGCCAAAATGAGAACAGCACAAACAGGTAAGGTGGAGATTGCTCTCTTTCAGATGGCTTTGTAAATATGGTATCTTCTGAGAGACTGGAATCATGTTTCCTTAGGGAAATGGAGAAATTGAATCTGGTGCCCCAGATGCCACTGGAGCATTATTTACAGCATTTCCTCCAAATGTGTAGTTTGCAACCTCATAAAAAGATATCTTTTTTTTTTTTTTTTCCCTCTTCCTCGCTCACTAGGTAGGTGAATAATCTACTGCCTATTAATCTCCTATTCTCCTCTCCAGTCTTGCCTCTTCTAATTTTTAGAAAGAGGTTTTGGAACACATTATGCATACAGTGACCTGGTAAACTTATGTACTGTACCCTCCAGCTGGGAGCAGTTTTGTTGACTCTGTGGGTCTAACTATGTCATGTGTATAAGCATATGTTTGAAGAGTTTTAAGTTTAGAACTTGAAAGTAGTAAGTAAGCATCTTTTTAAGACTCTGTTGTGCACATATTACAGAGTCACAGAATATGCTGAGTTGGAAGGGACCCTCAATGATCACTGAGTCCAGCTCCTGGCCCTGCACAGAGCACCATCCCCAAGAGTCACACCCTGTGCCTGAGAGCATTGTCCAAATGCTTCTTGAACTCCATCAGGCTGGAGCTGTGACCATTTCACTGGGGAGCCTGTTCCAGCACCCAACCAACCTCTGGGTGAAAAATCCTTTCCTAATATCCAACCTAAACCTGCCCTGACACAGCTTCAGGCCATTCCCTCAGGTGATTTAAGGTTTGAAACTATAATGTGTAATATGTAATACATAATACGTAATATATAATTAAAATAAATGCTTACGAAATAGTGTATTTTCCTTACTTCAAAAGTATAACAACAAATAACAGCCATGAACAGGCTTTATGAGTACAAGCTGATCACAGTCTAGAAGGAGCATTGCATATATCACATAGCAGAACAAACAGAAATACTAAAAGAAAACTCAAAGTCACAGGATGGTTGTCTGGGTGTACCATTGTGACAGAGAATTTGCTCAAAATCAAACTGGCCTATTACAGGAATGAGGAAAGGAAACAGTAGCAGCAATGTGGCAGTCAGCACAAGTATTAGAAATATTCTGGATTCTGAAAATTGTGCATAATAAACACATCATTATGCTAATATATGCAGTGCAAGTAAGAAACTACTTATATTAAATGAGGAACAGGATTCCTCAAGTGGAATAATGCTAATAGAAGAAGCTGTGAATTCAAAAGCTTGGCCAGCTACAATGAAAAGTGGACTATACTATAATGTAAATAAATGTGCTAAAGTGAAATAGGAAACTGTGAAGAGCACGGAAATGTGAAACAGTGAAGAATGCATCTGAAAGGTGCATCTGGAGGATGCATCAAAAAATGATGTTGAAACGTTCTCTGAAAAATGCATAGACTAAATTTAAGCAGTAAGATTGGTGTCATCATATTGAAAGTGGCAACCTCTCCTGGTCCTAGACAGCATGAAGTAAACGTGGAAAAGGACAACCCATAACCCTTTTGGAATGCTTCAGTAACATAATGCGAAGTTCTATTCATGTATGTTTTTCATTAATAGACAACATCAGTAGACAAGAATGTCTTGGAGAAGACACAGATCTGTGATTAGGGCTGCAGAGGATGTTTCACAGGTCTTGGAAGGGAGTCTAGGAAACCAGTTGTGAGCCATAGCAGCAGATGGTATCATCTGCAGAGTGGGAAAACATCTACTTGTTGGGTTCTCTATGTAATAATTACACGGAAAAGAGGTAGAGGTTATGATCACATGTAGGCTCTCAGGACTTAAATAAAAACAGAAGAAAAACTTTTTGCTGGCTAATGGAAAAGAGACTATGTTTTGAGATGTCAGGAGTCAAATTGTTCAGCAAATGTAATGTATTAACAAGATATAGATGGATTTTCCTGGATAGAGGGCTTTAATTTTCGCTCCATCCTTTGGAAGTACTGCCTTTTGATCTGTGTCTGGCATGAAGTGCACTGCATGCAGTGAATGAGACATTAAACAGGGCAGCAGTTGCAGATATCTGTCTTGATGATCCAATGATCCAGAGCAGACTGATTGGAGTATTTGATATTCTAATAGCCAGTAATTTTAAACTGAATAAAGCCAAATATTAATGTCAAACAGTGGGAATTGTATATGTGGGAGAAGACTGACTTTAAAGGAGATTTTGGAAGGAATGTCTTATGTTGACTGAAAGAGTCAAGGAATACTGAATATGTCAGAACCCAGAGACAGGAAAAAACTGTTGTGGGGAATACTGCTATTTATCAGAAGTACTATCTAATTCCAAAGGATGTGCAGCTGCCTAAGACATCTCTTCCAGAAAGTCACTGAGTATGGGCACCTAAAAGAAAGAGAATTCCAAGGTTTTGACAGCAACCAAGAAGCTTTAATGTTTTAATTCACTGAGGGACTTAAAAAGATGCATGTAAGGAATGGCTGTCTGAAATCTTACTGTGCTCTTGTGGATTGGATGTTTTTCCATTTTCATTTGCATCAAGGCCAGTGACAGCTATAGAGATCATGTATGCAAGTGCTGAAAAGAGAGTATTTGCATTACTACTTTTTAAAAACTAGGTGGTTCTGCAGGAGAAAGAAGTGTCACTTATATTTGTATTTATTCATTCCTTTGAGATGTTCTTTCATCCTTACAAGGAAATAATAGCATCATTGACAACAACAATAATAAAGATTAGTCTTATGGCTGCTTTCTGTTGAGAAACAATGGAAAGCCACCTTCACTACTTTCCTTTTGTGTGTTAATTTACTGTGTGATTTTTAGCATATGTATTATAAAGGGTCTGTATGGGAGTTTAAGCCTCATCCTAGCAATCTGCATAGATTATTTCATACACGGGGGATGAAAATGTGTTTTGAAGATAAGTATAAGGTCAGAGATTTGGATATATCTTTTAGAATAATAGGTCATTGTTTGGTCTTCTGACAATAAAAAGGAGTATCAACATTTCCAAAATATCTTTGCTAAGGAAAAACAAGTCTGTAGCTGTCATGTATTCCTGGAAAAACATCAAAAATTTATGTCTTGATGCAACATCAAATGTACAAACTTGGGGTCTCTAAATGGAGAAAATACTTAAATAAGCTCTGCATGCATTTGGGGGAAAGTAATTCTGAAGATGGAGCTTGTCAAGAGCATAAATCTTAAATCTGAAAGCTGCATGAAATGTCTTGAGAGTTTGCTTGATTTGGTAGTCTGCTCTCTGAAGAGAATAAAGCAATCACCTTGAAGTGAAACTGAAAACTTAAGACCAAGGGTATATGATGTTTCATTTTCCCTGTCTTACAGTAACTTTCTTTAAACTTTGCATTCCAGGCATATTCATTTATTTTTACTTTTGCCTTCATGCTGTGAAGCGGCAGCTGAGGTTGGCTGTAAACTTCCCATTTTCCAGTCATGGACTTACCATTTTCCAGGCAGTTGTAGTCATTAGCAAGAGCACAGATTTGCTCCTGGAGTGCCAAAACAAGATTGGTATCTCCACTGAATTCCTGCTTTCTTCTGCTTTAAACTGGTGGGTTGGCACTAATTGTTCAAGATGATGGCTTTGGAGAATCAATTTGCAGTGGCAGCTATGTGCTACTAATTGGATAATAGTATACTGTTGTGGCACAGAATGTCTGGGCCCTGTTGCCTCCTGGCAGTTGACACAGCCACACATCAAGAACAGGGAATTCTTGAAATTAACTGATCTCTGACACGGCCTGTGAGATGTTGAGTTCCAGTTTGTCCTGAACAATGCATGACCTGAGTATGGGATGTGTGTAGTGCAGGATTTGCTGAAAAAATGTGCCTGCCTGTGTCTGTAAAGAAAGATCCCAGAGATAATTATGTTGTCTCCAGAGCTGCTGTACTGGCACGTGGAGAGCTATTTCCTGAACTCTTCTGTGACTTGTGGTTAAATACTCTAAATGTGAGGAAAAAGCCTTAGGGAACCTGTGATAGTGGCAACCAGTTTTTCACTCTTTGAAACTCAGGGTGATTCATGGTTTAAAACAAACAAACAAAAAACCAAAACAAAACAAGGAAAAAAACTCTAAAAACCACTGCAGCACTTGCTCAGAATTTGTCAGGAGACACTGGGCAGCCAAAGGAGGAGTCAAGCACTGGTACAATTTCTGAATGTTATGTAGGTCCACCGTGGATAGTCTTGACGCACTGCATCTTTCCTGAGTTATATGGCATGCTCCTCTAGCAGTAGAGTTTCTGTTTCCTGAAAATTTTCCTCATTAAATCTCGTACTTATGGTACCAGATGGAGGAAGCAAAATAGAATAAAATAATTGGAGTAAGCTTGTGTATTTGTAGAATATTTGCTGGATTTGGGTGTCTGTATCACATTCATTGCTTGTTAGGCATTTCCTTCCCAGAGGAAGGTTAGTCCTATGCAGGAAGATTTCTTGATTGTGCAGAGATTATAGGATTGATGCCTACATCTGTCTGAAACTTTACATTCCTGATATGCAACTTGTGTAGCTCTGTGCTTCATTTTCCATTGAGAGTTTGTGGCACTTCAGCATTATTTTAAACTTGGTTTCAGAGGGGCTACAAATGTAACCCCGTTCAATATGCCAGGTTTCATTAAGTATTGTATCAAGTTTACAAATTTTATGTGATCTTAATGTGTAATAATGAATCAGTCTGCATTTGTTGAAAATGCCTCTGAGTTTTAGCCCACCTTTTAAAGAACTTGGTATTACATTTGAATTTGTAAGTAGATATGGCACCAGGGAAGATTGCAATGTTTAATTCTCAGTATTAACATACAGCTCTCACAGTAGTCTAGACTAGGGACATATGTGACCTGTCATTAAATGGTAATTAATCTACTGACAGTTCAATGTCTGAAGTGTGCTGCCTTTGTCCCCTAAAGACTTAGTGAAAAAAACAACTTGGAATATAAAGTTTTTCTATAGTTCAGAGTTCAGTTCATTTCACCAGTGAGTGTTTATTAACTTTAAAATCTTTTTTTGTATTAACTAGAGCTAGACATATAATTGTTTTATTTTTTGGAATGTTAAGAAAATATGTTTCCCATAAAGGGAGTTTTTTGGCAACAGAAATACTTCTGGAGCTGCACTACAGTGTTATTTGCTTGCATCTATGTTGTTAAGCCTAGCATGTGCTAGTTTTTTTCCAACATGTCCTTATAGCTCCAGATGGAGTAGTATACCTTAACATACATTAAGCAGGAGGAAACAGAGTAAGTAAGTTAGGAAAGCATATTTCTGCTGGCCTTTTATATTCAGGTTAAGGAAAAGATTTGAAAGTTGGCATGGAATCCATTTTTGAAATTACTAAGGAACATTAAATAATCTAGAGGGCTTTAAACACCAGAACCCACTTTCTCTTCATGCTTTTGCAGTTCAGAAGTTGCTTCACTGATGTGAAACATAATCTGTATTTTTAATTTTTATAATGAGCATAAGCGAAGACCACCATCTCTCAAAGGAAATCTTACTTGGAGGAGTTTACTCTTATATATAAGGATTTTAAATTATTGTTTCCAAAATGTTGTGACAGTGGTGAACTGTGAGTGTGTGACATTATTCAGTAGCTGCTGAAGTGTGGTGAGACGAACATGCTGTTGTAGGTTGCAATGTGCAACCTAGGTGTGTGACTCTGAATCCCTTCATTAGAATTATTCAGTAGTTGACAATGGTAAGATTAAATTAAGGGTCTGAAGACAATTGTTGTTTACTGATTACTCATTGAAGGAGATGCAGAATGCTACAGTATAATCAAGCAAATAGCTTTGTAAGCAGCTAAGGGCTTGATTTAGACGTGGCAGCCAGTATTTGTGAACTGATATATGTGGTCTGTCTGGTGCTATCCAGCCAGGTTCTGGCAGTGCAACAGTGCTGTGGTGTGCAGTGGGAGCTTCCAAGCTCTTCACGTGACTTCAGCCAGCTGTGAGTCAGTATGTTTTTCTCTTGTGCTACAGTAAAAATGTTCCGTTAAAGAATAGGGTTGATATTCTTAAGGGCAGGCAGGCAGGCAAATTACATTTCTCCGTGTCGCCCACTCCAAGTCAAAGCTTTTAGAGTATTAATGTTTGATGATAAGTAACATTAAGGTAAAGTCGTTGTGAAGAAGGTAAAAATAGACTTCAGTAAGGGAGAGGTTTTATTTCAGATCTCCCTCTAAATTAAACAGAAGAGCAATTTCTCTTATAGGGTACAACTACATCATTCTACTTTTTTCTTTCTCACTGCTGTGACATAGCTGCAAAGGTTTAGCTTGAAACAGACTTGTTAAGTGAATAGGGAAGTGTAAGAGGATGTGACCTGCTTGTGGTAAATTATGTCTGTCCACTCTTTCTTCACGGATTTCCAAGTGAATTTTTCTTTACTGTTGTGATCTGTACTGAGAGTGCTTTTGCAAGTGTATTGCTGAGGAGTTATTGAATTAGTTGCACTTGGACAAAAGTTCTTCTGGGTCCCAGCCAGTATGGTTGTGGAAAAGTGATGGTTTCTTTTGGTTCTTTCAGCTAGAAACTGGAATTATAAATCATTTATCTTAGAGAAACCAGTACCAGCTCAAAGTAAAGAATGCCTTGCTCTCCCCCACCTAGGTTTTCTTCTAAGAGATGCAATAAGAGAAGGAAAGAAGACACCACAAACTCATACTACTACTTCCCAAATATAATTTGTTTGGTCCCTGATGGACCAATACCAATCTTTTTATACAGATTGTGTGCTCATACTAAAATTTGTGTCTGATGTAAATTGTGAAGCATCATTGGCTTTAGCAGAGCTGAACTATTTTACACTGAGGCTTAACAAAGGATGTAATACACTAGCAAATTTTTGTGCAACATTGTAAGTTATGTCAAGTTCTGGAGTTTCTTGTAGTGAGTGGTTCTGGTTAAATATTTATGTGATTAAAATTACAGTATCAGATTTGGATTGGTGATATGTGTGTTTAAGTGATGGACATGTGTTTAAGTGATGGACCTGCGTTTTGGCAGTATTTGTCAGGTTTGGGGTTTTGGTGGTTTTTTTTTTGTTTTTTGGTTTTTTTTTTTTTTTTTTTTTTTGATAGCCTGATTCTTAGCTAGTGCAACTGGTTATTCTGTTTCTTTTCTTTAAATATGAAACTCTTCACACTTTGTGTTTCACTGTCCATTTTCCTCAATATCTGCTCTTATGTGATTTCCCTATCTCGATTTAATCTTGACAGGATTACTGTTGTTTGATAACTGAGCACAGGATGAGGAAGGTACCTTTGAAAGCTCTTGCATAACTTTATTTTAGCATTATATAGTCCAAGTGGCAGAGAAGATGGATGATATTTAACTCAAAAATGAGTTCTTCAGGGCATGTTTAAAGGAAGTATGTTCATTGACTTGCAGGATTCTTAGATGAAGGAATTATTAGATGTTGATATACCATTTCATCACTATTACTTGGCAAAATGCGTAAACTTACCAACCCACAAAAAACCCCCAACCAAACAAAGTAGATTCGTATATATTGAGCAATTAAATTACTCTGTCTTAAAAATTCAGGAAAGGAAACACAAAAAACAAAGGACCCATCTTCTAATGGGTACACTTTGTTAATCTTATTCTGAAAAGTCTTGCAGAGCAGTCGATGTCATATGATGCTGTACTAATGTGTTCCATCTAGCATCATGCATTCTTTTTACTGCCCTTCTTTTTCCCACAGGACAATGGATGCCATTAGGGGAAACTTTTTACTTTTCCTGGTGCATGGTGAGAGCATAGCCCAAGTCAGAACTGCAGCTTTGGAGGAGAGCCCAGCCCAACTTATGGGATTCTCAGGCTTCTGTTGGGATTTAGAAACACAGTGAATTTCTCTTAACAAGGCAATCCATGTACCAGCTCAAGTGCATGGATTGCCTTTGGAAGAGCAATATACCTTCTTACTAATTCACCAGTATTCCCTTTAAATAAATTCCAGAAAATGTTTTGAATGAAGAAAAGTTCTCTTCTAACAAAGAAAGACTCATTCATTTTAGGAGAACCTGCATCTTTGGTTGGTTTGAGATGCATATGAAAGCCCAAGATGTCAATCTCTCTTTAAGTTTTTCTGGGACTGGGCTAATATTTTGAAATGTATGGACTCTTTAGCAAGGCATCTCGTAAATCAGGCATACTTTTCTGCCCATAATGTCTGAAAAATTGCAGTTTCCACTGGTTTCTTCTTCCTGGACTGTGTGATTTCCCCTGTGAAACTTTTTCTTTTTGTAGAAGAAGTAATGATACATTTGCTGTGAGCATCTTAATTTCCAGTCTGTGGGATGTCACTGGATATTCATAGATCTCACATGGTCATAATACAAAGGACTGGCTTGCGTGCCCTCATCCTTTTAGGCAGATATTAAGGATATGAGAGTGGACTCAGTACTTTAGTCTAATACAGCAGTTTCTCGTCTCTTAATTTTTGCTTGTGTGTCTAACATCATGAAGTACAACCTCTCCTTTCTCAATTTTCCTATTGCCACATCTTTTAAAAAGAACTGAAATTACTTTGTGTCAGGGAAAAAATAAGTGTAAAGAGGTGATTAAGTTAACAACATGAGGGAAAAGACTAGGGAAGTATGATTGTTTCTCCTAAGTGGGGATAACTCCAGTACTACCTTTAAACTTGCCCTCACTGTTGTTAAATCCATAGGCTAAGGACATGTGTCTTGGAGAATGGTGGCATTGTATTGTAGCTTTATTAGGCCTTCAGGATGACTTGCTTTCTTCATTTCCCCTGTGTAAAAATGAGCAGCTCCCCCGTCCCACAAAGTACCATTTAAATGATGAGGAAGATTTTAAGTAGCCCTTTTGCTTTGCAGCTGGTCTAATTAGGACTTAGAACTAATTACAGCAGGTCAGCAATCATACATCACTGCATGATTTCCGAACAGTCAGAAAGTCAAGGAAGGATCCACTTACATACTTCTTTCTGTTTTGCTTTTTCAACAGTTACATCGCAAACCAGCCAAATTTGGAAAGTATCAATGACAATGAGGTTGGATTTTATGTTGGACTTAAAAATCTGTGAGTATGAGATACATTTTATACAACTATTTTTTCTTTATTTATTTTATAGAAGCATGTAGAGACCTTAAAAATGTATGCCTAACTTTGTGTTTTACTGAGGAAAGCTGTAAATCTTGCAGCTCAGCCTCATAGAGATTTCATCCAAACTCCTATTTTAATAGTTATTTTCATTACACTTTCCATGATATTTTAATTTAAACATTTTAGCAGCTTTATTTATTTTCCTAGGACTGTGGTGGATTCAGGCCTAAGATTCGTGTCCCGTCATGCATTTGTGAAAAATGTGAACCTACAATACATGTGAGTAAGAATAGTGTCTGCATTCTAAGTCAAAACTGCCCAACTCGTGTTAATTTATTTATTTTTAATTTATTTCTATCTCTTACCATTTGCTTAATTTAAAAATATTTTAACAAGACAGACTTAGAATGGTCTTCTATTGTTAATTGCCCTTAAATAAGACACATATGGTAAGGAACTGGCAGATCATAAGAACCTAATGTGTGAAAAGACCATCCAGTTCATTATTCTGTCTCTAGAAGTGTACTGTGTCTTTTTTGATAAGTTATGTAGCACAAAGGGTGTGTCTCTTGAGGGTATGATGTCCACACTGTGCATCACACTCAGTGACATGGTTTTGACTAGCTCTAGTCTGATTTGATGAGCTGAACATATTTTAGCAGCTGCAGTGCAGGAGATGCATACATGGAGCACAACTAATATTTTGGTGAGTGTGTGTGCCCAGAGATTGTGATACGACTGTGAACTGAAGTCCTAGGGGCGATTCACTTAGAAAGCTCACTCAAGATGAGAACTAATGCACCCAGAACAGAATGTAGAAATGATGTTGCTTTCACACCCAGATGTGATTTCTAATTCATGACTAACAGGAAGCAGAATTTGTACCTGTACAGCTTTTTGACTGTTTTCCTAGATTTGTTATGCTTTAGATTTAGCAAAGGATAAACCGATCAAAGCTCTCTTTCTACAACTTTTGTGCCTTCTGTGTGGGACAGACATAGAGTAGTTCACTTTGCTAGTTACATGGGAAACTGTGGATCTAGACCAGTAAAACACTGAGATCATGTGAGTGGCTCAGTTCCTCACAAGTACCCTGTTTTAGCTAAATATTCCAAGTGTGTGCTTTAGTCCATACATCTTCAATAGATGAACACTAACCTATATTAATATTTAATCAAACCCTTTGCTTTTATCCTAGTGAGATTGGGAAGACATAATCCAAACCTTGGCTTTGTGAGAGACTTCCTTGAAAAGGACAGAACTATTGAACAGAACAGAGGGTTCTGTTTGATTTGATTGCTTTGCTCATAAGGTGGAAT
Source organism: Serinus canaria (assembly GCF_022539315.1). NCBI lineage: Eukaryota > Metazoa > Chordata > Aves > Passeriformes > Fringillidae > Serinus > Serinus canaria. The sequence continues at coordinate 39,047,895 of NC_066343.1, read as the reverse complement.
CACTTTCAGACTGGTGTTTTCTAAAAAACAGCAATTAATTTGTGTAAGGAAGTGGACTTGAATGTCCATTTGTCTAGACAGTAATTGCTATCCTTAATATGGAGCAGTCACCAGAGGAGTGTGAACCAGATCTTGTGAGCCTGTGAAATTTATATCACTTCATATAGTCATTAATAAAGAGCTTTTACTATAATCAGTTGGTAATATAAAGGAAGGATGTTCCAGAGTAAATTCAAGTGTTTGCCTGTGTAACAGTTGCTCAGTGAATTATGACTGTAAACTATGAAACTCCATAAAGCCAAGTGGATGTGCACTGGCTGTGGAAATATGCAATAAGAACATGCTGTCTGAGGGGCATATTTGCAGAGAAAGATTTAGTGACTCTTCAGGGAAAGAAGTGGGATTCTCTCTCTGTGCAATGAGGCAGAACAAAGCAAATTCAAGTCTGGTATCAAAAGGAATACTGTATAACATTTTTACATCTTTTCCCCATTGCATTAGCTGCTCTGAGGGAATCTATTCGAATACTGTATATAGATTAGGACACCAAATCTACTCATCTTGAAAGATGCTACAGAGAAGAGCAACGGAGCCAGAAGAAGCTTGTAAAGCAAGTAATATAAGGAGGCTCAGACCCTGAGTATGTTCAGTGCAATAAAGAGAAGATTGAAAAGGAACATACATCATTGCAATAGGACAAAGAATAATGATCTGAAAATCAAAGAGGGTTGATTTAGATTAGATATAAGGAAGAAGTTTTTTGCAGTAAGGGTGATGAAACACTGGCACAGGTTGCCCAGAGTCATGCTGGATGCTTCAGTCCTGAAAGCATTCAGGGTTACATTGGATGGGGCTCTAAGCAAGCTGGTGTAGTTGAAGATGATGGAGAGTTGGAACTAGATCACCATTAAAGGCCCCTAAACTATTCCATGAATCTATGCTTCTGTGCTTGTCTTATCTTTAAAAGAAGAGTAGTTACGATGAGGAAAGGAATCAGTTCTCTCCATGACCATGAGTACAGTGTGACAAATAATGAATTTAGTTTGGAGAAAGATCAATAGAATTTTGGAAGACCTTTCCAGCTGTCTGGGCAGGTAGACACCACAGAAAGAGTGATAACTGCTATGATCCTCTTTAGAGGTTTTTTTGCCTGTTGCCTTAGGGAAATTGGTTTCATGCCGTCACAAAGTGTGTCTGTCTCCAGTGTTTGCTTTTAACCAAAATTTACACAGGTAAACAAGTTTTCGGAAAACTGACTGTTGAACAGAACAGAGAGACCCTATCAAAGTTACCACTTAAGGGGAAAGTATCACTGTACATATGTGAGCTGCTAGGCTTTACAGAATCCAGTTGGGTAAGATGCATTTAAAGTGTTTCAGCTGTAGGAGGAGCTTCATTTGAGCATGCAGTCAAACTGGGAGTATGTAGCTGCTAGTAAGCAGACTTTGGTAGAGCTGTAACTCATGAAGCTCCTTGTTAGAAACAAATTAGACTGACTTGACATCTGTTCGGTTGATGTAGATGAGTTCTTGATGCAGAATACTTACATTATGAACCAGGAGATTATCCAGTCTCGTATTGTGTTTTCTTTTGGTGGGGATTAAGTAATATTGGCAGATACAGGATAAGCCCAGATAAGATGGAAAATATTAAGTGGCACCAGCTGCTCTAGATGCACAGGACAAGGCAGTAAGTATAGAGGTATTTTTTACCGAGGCTGATCTGTTATCCTGCAAAATGCATTTGTTTGTTTTCTTTGGCAAGTCATTATGCACACTAAAATGTTTCTGAAAGCCCCAGAGAATCGTGGCTTGTTGTCATCAGCAATAAAAAGCCTGTTGACTGCCTATGAAGGAAGTATAGTTCCTGTCGTGGTTGGGACAGTGAAAACTGTTAAGCACTAAAGGAATTTCATTTTGCAAGGGTAATGTACAATACATGTCTTTGAGAAGTCTTACATTTTATTTGGAAACAAAAATTTTTTGCTATCCCATAAAGAAAACAAAAAACATTTTTCTGAAGATTGAGGTAACTTTATAAGCATTAATTTTGCTGTGATACGTTACAGCTTTCTTTTTTGTTCTATGAAAAATCTTTTGATGTGGTTAAGCAGCTATATTATATAAAAGTAGTATTTATTTTATGAATCATACAAGAGTATCAGTTTAAAAGAAGTCTATTAACATGCATTTTCTCAAGCTCTTTTTTGTCATTTCATTATTTTCTTGGGAAAGCATATGTAGCTTAGGTATCCTTCTAAAATTATCTATCATGAGAAGATTTGAGTAATAACATAAACAACAGGAAAACAAATATCCTAATAAATACTATTAAAGTGTAATTAATAGCCTTGCTCATCTAATTTTGGTGTTTTCACTGCTTGTAGACTCAAGTTAGCCGACAGTCTCATTTTACTAGTGCTGTAGTCTGTAAGCTTATTTGCTGCTAACAGTAATGGACCTGTGTAATATGCATGCATGGTATATTGCCAGTGCCTTTAAATGTGAAAACATTTCACAGCAAGTGCCTATTTACAAAAACTTTTAAAAATAGTTGTTGTTGTTGTGTGCCAGCCTGCGTCTAAGTGCATCGCTGAATCATAGATTGTGAGTGTAGGGTATGTATACAGCTCGAGGTATCAAAATGTATTTGTATCTCTACACCTGTATTCAGGTTTAGGTAAGGCAGCCAAGGGAAACCATTTGAGATCAACCTTGCAGCAGATTTCCCCTTTTTTCCACACAGGGCTGGTTCCAGCCATAGGCAGAGCAGGGTGTTGCCTGTGGAGGGAGACTGAGTGTAGCAAAATGGCCATGTCTTCAACTCTCCCCCAGCTCTCCTTAGATCTGTTCCCTCCTTTCTTGCCTCCCCTTTTTAGAAGCACTGTAAGTGATAGAACTGTGCCCATGATGCTAGCTCTGTAAATCTTCATGTGGTTTCTTAGTCTGGTTTTGCTCTACTCATATTGGCACTGGTTTGCTTTTAGCTGAATTAGGGCTAGCAAGTTTAAAGTGAGCTTGATATTTTCATGTAAAATACAGGCATACTTTTGACTGAATCTCGGTCCTCTCCTTAAGTTTAGCTTTAGGGCCAGGCTCTGTACTCTTGACTTTTTTTTCTTCTATAATAAAAAAGCCCTTAGAACCTCACATGTATTTTCTTTGGGCTTCTTGCTGTGGTCTTTTTGTGTGCAGTTGAATTGGGAAATTAATTCATATTCTCTTTCCATGAAAGTGAAAGTGAGATCATGAACTACTTCAACAAAACCCCAGCAGTGATTTTTTTCACTTAACATGAATTAAGGAGACCACAGTAGGCATCTGTGTAGTCAATAATAAGGGATACTTTTTTGAAAAAAAAATATATATAATTAAATTTACTTTCAAAGTATTGCTTAAGGTGATAAATTTACAGCAGTGGTCTGCAGGTAAAGCTCACTGTATATCTGGTTGTCTTCTGGGAAAGGTAGGATTTATTTATCTGCGGGTAAGAGAGGCATGCCTTGTCTGGCAGTACCACAGGGGCCTCCATACATGCTGCTTGTCAGTATGGGAGCAGGAGTAATCCTCCTGTGTGGTGAGTGAAGAATTTCCCATGGATGGATGGGGTTTGATGTGGCTCCGTGTTGGACACAAAGCCCAAGTCAGTTTGAGGATCCTGGTTCTTTTATTCAAACCCCCAACACAAAGCATGTGCATAGTAGGAAAAAAATGCATAGTGACAGTTTTGCTTAAACATAACTTTTGTTCTATATGCTTAAACATAACTTCTGTTCTATTGCTCCTTATTGTTGATTTGTCTGATCAGGGTCCCTGAGTTCAGCTGACTAATGAAATAGTAGTTCTTGTGTTTTGTTCTCACATGTAAGGACCAGTCAGTTTGAAACTTCAGGATCTTCTTTGTCAGAAGGAATCAGTAATGAAGGATAATCTCTTTGATTCTGCTCGAAACATTTTTAGAATATCCAGCTTGTAATTTCTGTGAAAATTATCTGGTACTCAAAGATTAACATCTGAAAGTTTGGAAGTAAACACTGTGTTCTTTAATCAGATAAAAAAAAAGATATTTAAACCCAGGGTTTAGATGCAATGCAACACTAAGTGTGGAGCCCCTATGGCACCTTTCTAACACCACATAAAACTCTTGGTATTTTGATTCATAACACCAATCTGTGCTTTACTGCTGGCAGTTAAACAGTTTACTGCTCTCACTATCTTTAATTCATAGATTGATAAGACTGTACAAAAACAGCATTTTTTTGCTTTGGGGTGGAGAAAGTAGTTTTGTAAGCTGTGAGGGGAGGAGTATTTCTGGTTCCGATCAACATTTCTTTGCTCTGCTTAATGGGAGAAGACCTTTCACTTAATTACCACTGGAAACCGTAAATGCTTAATTGACATAAAAAAGCCCAATACAGGCATTTTACAGTTTTCCTTTTGATCTTCCGTGTGGGTGCGTATTGCACATGCAATTTGAAAAGAGCAACTAAAAAGCTCTGATGTGGATGTGTGCTAGCATGTGAGGAGGGCTTATATGAATTCAGAGTTTGGTGCAGCATCAAAGAAAGGGATACACCCATTTCACATTAATAAATTGAGCATATAATTAACATCTGGACTTTACAAAATACTTTTGAAACACAGTTAAATCTGCTGCTTTTCTGCAATTGACAAAGTGCTAAAAATGAAAATATTGATCCCTGTTGAGTTTGATTTTGAATGTTCTTGACATTAGATGCTGACTGGACTCAAGCCTTTGAAACCCTTCAAGCCATCAAGACTGAACACTACCCTTTTGCAACTGGAGTCAAAAGCTTTATAGAGCTAGTTCTAGTTCTTAATTGCTTTTTCAAGAGAGACAAACTGTATTTTTAGTGTAAGAAGAAGCAATTCTAATTAATGCAATCTTTCTCTTTTGCCATAGCAATTTATCCAGAAACAAGCTCTCGAGTTTGTCCAAGAAGCCTTTTCGCCATCTGGGTTTGTCTGATCTGTAAGTTGTCATTTCTTAAAATATAAGTTTATTTTTGGCTGGAATGGAAGAATAACACTTCAAAGTTTGTTCTCTTGAAGGTAGAGGAATTAGAAGTGCAGTTCTGGTCCAAAGAAAGCATCAATTCTGAACACTTAAATGCAGAGAAATTTTCATTCCAGGGCTTCAAGAATGTTAGGTATATATTTTAAAGCAATGTAGAAGGAAGCCTCTTCCTTCAACTTTAGGATATATTATTGTGAGATTATTTCACACAAAACTACTGGTGTTTATTTAAGTATTTGAACTAGTGAAAATACTGTCTTTCACACATATTCATATAAGACTGTCTCTCATATTCTTATAGTGGTGTGGCTGGCTATTTAAGAGTATTTTTATTTTCTCAAATTCTTGAGTTGCGCTATGCTTTATGTACTTGATTAGCAATGAAAGCACTGGTAAACAATTCTTTATTGATTTTTTTCCATACTAACATTTTTATTCTCTGTTACATCTGCCATATTTTCTTATTGATACATGTTCCAAAATTTTGGTCATCTTGTTCATTCTCTGCTAATATGCAGAGAGCCTGCAGGACTTCTGGTGGCTGCAGAGGAGAGGGAGGGGACTCTCCTGGATCTCAGAGCAGAGTCAGAATTTGTCCAAAGTGCCAATCCAAGTATGAATTGCCTGACATGCAATCCTAGTCTTCTTCTGGTGAATTCCAGCATGTGAGAAGTGAAATGCGCAAATCTCAGTGGCACAAAAAGAGGTTATGCCCCTTAGGTATATTTTGTTGATAATTAAGTTGGTATAATTATTTTCTTTATGGCCCTGGGAACACTACTCAGTGGAATATTCTTTAATAACCTGAGTTGAGCTCTCTAATGAGGAGACTAGCTAGTTGCAAAGCTCTCCCATTGCTCCATGTCCTTTGTTGTTCTGTTGCTTCTGCATGAAGAACCAGGACAAATGTAGTGGGACTGAACCAGATATGGGGAAAATGGATAATGTGAAGGTTAAAGAGAGTACTGTTTGAGATATGGAGACAATGCATGATGATGTACAAGTTGAGAGAAAAAAGGGATACAAAATTGAGGTAGAGTGTTGTGGGCTTGGGAGAGGGAGTGTAGGACTAGAAGAACTGAAGTTATGTAAACAAATGTTGTGATAAAGTGAGATAAACAGATGGGGGAAATGAGGAAAAGAAAGTGGAGGGATAAAAGCAGAGCCTGAAAAGAGAAAAAGCAGTGATGAAATCATAGTTGAACAATTCTGTTGATAAGTGTTTAATACATAGCTGCAAGATCAGAAACAGGAGAGAAGGAAGTATGTTGGTAGGTGAATCTGAGATATGAATTTTGCCATAAATAGCTTCTGAAGAACTTCCCCTCAATCTGACAAACAAGTATGTTTGTCCTGTCAGTACCTTTGCATATCAAAATGTAAAGGGATGAGAAGTTTAGAATAAAGTGAAGTAGAGGATAGTCTCCAGGTATTACAGAGAAGGAGATTCCACTTTGGAACGTTTCTTCTAGAACAAATGAACTGCAGCCATAAAATTAGAGCAAACAAGCTAAAGACTAGGAATTTGCTTACTATAGGTCAGAATTTTTCTTTCACACAAGTGTCTGTAGAGGGGCATTATGTGTCCAGCACCCTGCCAATGATGTGCCTAACTCCTTAAATGGGTTTAGCACAAAATAAAGCACTAGAAGACAACTGCTCAGCCATTGGTCAAGAGAAATTTCTCTTTACCGGGAAGCCATAGGATGAAAGAGAAGATAGAAGTAAAAGTCACTGCTTTGAAAATGCATGAGATAGGCTTTGACCCAAGGAGTTACCATGTTCATATTATGTCTTGTGCAAACAATTTTTGTTCATGCTGCATGGTAAAGTCCAGAGGATGACTTCTGTGAATACAAATTGATCCTTCAGACACTTGTGAGGATCCCTGGAGTTGTTTCTCCCCAAAGAACTTGAGATGGCTTTTGGGGGAACTGCTCTAATAAGACAATTTTTTCATTATTTGCACACTTCATGTCTTCAGGAGGCATTTGTGAGCATAGATTCTGCAAGAAACTTGAGCTTCTGTGCATCAAAAATACCTGTGAAACTTTGTGGCTGTTCTGGTAATGAAATGCCTTGAACAGACACTTGCTCACCCACTTTATTGGATCTTGTGTATGCCAGTAGAAGGAAAAATAATACTGGTCACTCTTTATGTAGATATGTTTTTGTTCATATTTTACATGCATGTAATTGTATTACACTGTTGTGTAGTTTTATTAAGTGTTAAAACTGCAATTTGTTAAGTTTGCTAACCTGTGGTTTAAGTTTCATGCATGGTACTGTATCAATTTCAATTTCAGGGCCAATTTTTCATTTAGTATTTCTTCATGACATTGCCTGCAGTTTTACTGTGAGGTTTTTCTAGAGTGTTGTAGCAGATGAATTTTAAAGATTTGGCAAAATCCTTTTTTGTGATTAAAGCTGGTAAAGTGTGTATAATCCAAGAATTTACCACTCCACAGCAGTAAACCATTTCTGAGGTAACTGAGTGGTGGCTCATGTGTAGAAGAGATGAATTCTAATCACTTCCTGATTTATTAAATGAAACGGATCTTCTTGAGAGGCCGTTCTCCATGGGCTCCTGCCTTAGACTGATGAATTTAAAATAGTAGCCAAATCCCTTGTGTGGTCTCTCCTGCCTATGATATTCTGGGCCCTCAGTGGACGCAGCACTTAACTCTTTACACGGAAACTGTTAAGTTGTTAACTTACTCTGCACTGAGCTTACCAGGGGTGCATGTGTTATGTCTCTTAATTAAAGGGTTCATCCTACCTTCCTTCACGTTACTAACCAACTTGAGTTTTTGCCCAGCTGAATGCTTGGAGCCCCCCTGCCCCTCATTTTTTTTTTTTCCTATATGCGTGGCACATTTAACCTTCTGAAAAAATTGGTGTTTTTTCCTGTAGGATATTGGTGGATAATCCATTCAAGTGTTCCTGTGAAATCATGTGGATCAAGAAATTTCAAGAGACCAAGTTTTACACAGAAACTCAGGACTTATATTGCATAGATGACAACAACAAGAAGACAGCCTTGCTGGATATGAAGGTCCCGAACTGCGGTAATATTCTTTTAACATAAATCTACTGCTATGTTATTATGAGCTGGGGAAAAACAAACAGGATTTTCTACAAAGTACTTCTCAGGATGTCAATAGTGCTCTAAAGGAAAGGTTGATGGTCTGTCAGTGGTTTTTCGTCCCACATGCGATGGTTCTTGGAACTTCATACAATTACAGAATCACAGAATATCCTGAGTTGGAAGGGACCCATCAGGATCATGGAGTCCAACTCCTGGCCCCGCACAGGACACCCCAAGAGTAACATCCAAGAGCATTGTCCAAATGCTTTTTGAAGTCAGACAGGATTGGTGCTGGGAACAGTTCCATGGGGAGCCTGTTCCAATGCCCAACCACACTCCTGATATCCAACCTAAACTCCCCTGACTCATCTTCATACCATTTCCTTGAGTCCTGTCATTGGTTACAAGTGCGAAGAGATTAGTGCCTGCCCCTCCTCTTCCCCTTAGGAGGAAGCTGAAGACATCAATGAGGTCTTCTGTCAGTCTCTTCCAGGTTAAGTGACCTCAGCCACAACTCGTATGGCTTCCCTCAAGGCCCTTCACCAGTTCATGTAAACCTGTTCGTTTTTCTCTTGATCTTTTAAGAATGTACCATTATTCAAGTGCAGAGAAACAGAATACTGATTATAGGTAGCAAACAAGTATTATACAGAATGCATGTGCCTTTGTTGAACTAAATATTAGTGTTTCCAAACTCAATAGACATTCATAGCTCAATTTTACCTAGTTGAATTTTTTTTCAGGTATTTATAGTTAATGAAGTCTCTATTTTCCTTCAAAAATACTTGTATGAGGGCCGTAGGAAGAAAAGTCTGAACTACATGCAACTTGAGACAAATTAGCAAGAGCTCTGTTCTCCATGCTAGTGAAACTCTAAAGGTTATACAAAAGAACTATATCAAACTTAGGTCTGTGGCATATTGCAACATACTGTTTTCAGATACATGGATTTAGAAAAAAAATTGAAAAATTATATAACAAAAAGGTGATCTCCTTTCCTTTTTTATATAGGAGAATACCTATATAAAAAATTTTTCCCCAGCTGTCCCAGGACCATACACAGGCAGTTTTGCTGCCTGTGTATGGTCTTGGGACAGCTGGGAAAAGGTTTCACTCACTAGCTGGAGATTTCTTCCACTCTGTATATGAGGGGCAGAAATGGGGTTTTTCTAACATGATGTCACATCTGCTGTACTCTAGAAGCAGAGTGGGAAACTTGGGTCCCCAGCAACAGGCAGGCAGGAAGGGAAGAGGGCAAGAGGATCTTCATGGAGGGTTGATTTGCATAGGAAAAGCTATAAATGAATGTGACCTGTAGGAGAAATTACACTTTTTCTCCATCATTGTCCATTGAGCATCCAGCAAAGAACAGCCATGGTGGGGATCATTTCAGGCTCAGCAAGTGCAGCATTTATTGTCAATAATGTGTTTTGTGGCCTCATATCACTTTTAATCTTGTGCCCAGCTTCTTTCTGTGGTGGCAGAAGTGGTGTTAATGTCTCATGCAATCAAAAGATCCCCACGTGTTCCAGGAGTCTTGTGAACTGCTGAGTTGGTCTTGTGTGCTCCAGGATCTGATTTACCTGAAATGAGAGAAATAATACCTAGCTGAGCTAAATGGACCCAACCTTCTGCTCCAGCTGGATGGACTAGAAGGTAGATTAATGAGCTGGGCCTAGAGAGGTCAGCTGTTGGGCTGAGATCAATTATTGCAAAAGAAAAACTCCTGCACATTTTGTAACATTCTTAGCTGGTGCATCTAGAAGCTACCAGATTGCTAGGATTTTCCTTTGAAAATTTTTAATGTTAAATACCCAGAATTAAACCTGTGAGAGATTAGTTCTTTCCCCTGATTTCTTAACCATCTGCAGCCAAAACAGGATTGTCTCTGGGCCCTGGATGCTGTTTAGGTGCATATGTGTGCACACATGCATGCATCCTGTGGGCATATCTTGACTAAAATACTTGTCATGACAAGGAAAGGCGGTACTTTCAAATAGAAGAGGAAAAGGAGGAGGGAAGGTGAGTATATACAAAATTTAAACTGGAATTTGCAGAATGTGTAATTTGCATATGGAAAACATGCTTGTATTTTATTGAAGATCTGAGTGGATGCCAGCAATATGCCTACAAATAATTTATGTTAGATTACAGGGTCTAAATATCACCAAATTTTACATCACTTTTCCTCCCCCTTTTTTTCTTTTGTTTTAGCAGCTGTTTCCTCTTAATTTACTTTTTCAAAATTAACCAATGAAGGACATAGATGTTTAATAAAGATGACAGCACATCTTTTTCCTAGACATAGAGAATGCCTGGTGAAGAGTAATGACCCCCATATTGGTGGGCTGTGTTCTGGAAAATATCTGAAAAATTCAGTGCATGACTCTCGGTTTCAGTATCTTTGCAGGTATTTTTCTGTATTTTAAAGGACAAGACTTAGTTTCAAAACAAAACCACGGATGAAGCTGATATATTTCATTTCCAGATTCTTTTGGGAGGCTAATCCATAGAACTGAAAAGGAAGAGAAATTAAACTTTTGACATATTGAATTTTTTTTCTGTGAACTCTGGGATGTTTTTTAGCTCCCTTTGATGTGAAGAGAAATATTTGGGCATGTAGGCTTCTGCATTTTTTTAGTGAAACATTTTCACTGCTTTTCTAATTTTCTCTACTAATGAAATGGTTCCATCTCATCTTCCTGATGAATTTGTTTCTTCTTCCTTTTTTTTTTTAAATTTGTAAACAAAGCAAAAGTACAGTCTTCTTTGTGTTACTAAGGTGTTGCTTCATAGTGTTATGAAGGAGGCCTATACAGTATGTGATAAATATTTTGATAATAGGTTGTCTTTCTGCTGTGTGCTGTAAATGAATCTTTTGCTGGGAAGTTGGTAGAGGCCAAAGTGGTTTATTGATCCTAGGACTTTGGTTTGTAGGTAATTGATGAGAAAATTAGCAATTTTCTGTGGTGCTTTGCTAACCATTTGTATGGTGGGAGTGTTCAATAATGTGCTGATTAAAGATTGACTGCCATTTAGATGTCATCAACTCTGTGGTTTAATTTCTTGAGGTTTAAAGTCAGGCATGCTCACTATCTAGAAGATCCTTTCCAACTGCAATATTAAAAGTGCCAGTCAATAATTATTTTTCCAACTGCATTTGAAATGTATGTAGATACAATGAAAATTGTAAAATTCTTCTAGGTTTTAGGATCATGTATAATTACTGTGTCAAAGATTTTCAAGTTGCATCACCACAGTAGCAGAGCCTTTTGTGTGTAGAGATGGTGATGTTTAGTTTTGCCATTTTCAGAACATTTGCCAGTTGTCTGTACAGCATGGACAGCACCACCACCTGGGACATCTTTTGTTTCCATCTGGTAAATAGCACTCGTAAATCAATAAAGAGAACTAAATGAGTAAACACTTTATTCTTACTAATGCTTCTAAGCTCTGTTAGTTATTAGCTCCAGTGTCTTAAGTCCTCGGAAGAGAGGCATGTTCTGTGCCTTGGGTAAGGTTACTTTAAAGACTGTCAGTTTGCAGTTCACCTGGAGCTTGCTGAATGCCAAGGAGGCAGGACCAAATCCTTGGGCTGATTGTTGATGTGTTGCTTGCCCCTCTGGCAGACAGTTACTGAGCCATTACCATTGATTTCAGTGGTACAGAAGGAAGACTTTTTATCTTCTGGTGTTTTGGGAAGAGGCGTGGCTTCTATGGCTGTCTCTGCAGTCCTGTACAGAATTTGTATTGCTTTGCATCTCAGTCTGGTTAATGGCATTTTGCCTTATCTGGCCAATTTAGATTTGTATATGGAGATATGATGCCGAATCTGTCTTTCAGTTTCGCTTACTGTGCCAGCTTTGGATGGTTTTATTTTTAAATCAGATTTTGTTTCTTTAGGTGCCTTCTTTCTTATCACTGGTCACATACGCTAGCTGCAATCTACTGAACAGTGTTGCAGATTAGTTCTCTGTGCTAGTTTGCTTTGCATATCACTGAGGTATGTTCAGAATGGCTGGCTGTTTACATCTGCAGCCTGTCAGCAGAGCTGTTGTCTTGTCTAAGACCTATGTGATTTAATGAATGCTCATATTCTTTGCCTGTCTTTTCTCCTGCACACAAACTACTGTGGTGTTGCTCTTAATGCATACTAGGATACTTGTGTATGACTGAAAAAATTTTAGAAGTTGTTGTAATGTAGAATTTCAAGTTAAAGTAAGTGCTTGCTCATTTCTTACTTGTTGGGGAAACCCATGATTTTTAACAGGCAATTGCTCAGATGACTGAAAATGGACTGGAACTGGGTCTGGCTTCATTTAAGCCTGTTTCTGGTGATTTGGTTTTTTGAGCTAGAGGAAATGAGTAAGCGGCAAAACAAGACTGGAGGCAGGTGGTTATAAATTCTAAGAAGGAATAAAGGCAAACTGAAGGATTGACACATTTGTTTCTTTGAATTTACAGAAAAGATTTGTACTATCACTGAGCCAATAAAGTAAGCATTAGATCTTAAGCAATCGCAGTACAATGCAGTCTAAAACCACAAGCAAAGGCATAATCCAGTGCGTGTTGACATTCTTTTCCACTATCAGCCAGATTTTACTGATAAGACTATTAGAAGAAGAATATTAGAGGCAGGATTGAGTTTTTAAAAAGCCTAAATGTTCTCAGTGTTTATGTTTCAGAATATTCATGGATTCTCTGGCCTGCATTGTTTATTTTGGCACAAGAACTAGATGTGGTGCATGATGTGTGGTAGCAAACTCTTTTTATTATCTCTGTAGGAGTTTTAATTTTTATCTGTGATCATAAGCTATGTGAAAAACTTCATTTTTTGTGAGACTTTGACAGTAATGGAGTTTCAGTATTGCTCTCAAGTTGAGTTAAAATTTTCCAAACTTAATTAGAAGAATTTTCTAGCTTGTGGAAATAACCAAAATTTTATGGAGTTTGAAAGGCAACAGGAATCCCATATTCAAAGATACATATATAACTTTCTTCCGAACATGCAACATTTACCTATTTGTGAATCAACATCAGCTTTCATACAGATGTTTAGATGTGACAATCTATGTAAATCAGGGATTGTGAATAATGATAGTTGAGCCACATGTGGCATATGTGAATATCCCATATTAAAAAAAGCTGATTTTTGTTTGATAATAATGATTCAAGTTCTGCTTTAGAGTCAACAAAGGAGATTTGTAATACAAAGTAAATTAGAAATAGAAAGAAGTGAAGCATTATCCAAGGGAAAGAAGTGTCTCTGAACTTATGACGTGCAGGTTTACAGAGGTACTCTCTGTGCCTGACTTGATACATCTGTGTAAGGGCGGAGTACTGATCTGCTAAGGAGAACAGCTCTTTGACTCTTTTCTGGTGATATTCTTACTCTGTCTACGTGAAGGCTGATGACTAGATAACTCTACCCTGAAGTCTAAAGAAAGTACTGTTTTCTTTAAAAGGGGAATCCTTTCTTCAAGGCATCCCTTCAATAATATATTTGGCACATGATATACTTGGTACCAAAAGTGAAACCCATCATTTAAATAATTTTATTTTGTTCTCTGAAAATGTTCCTGTTTCACATGTTTATCATGTTGCAGCTTTAGGCAGTTCAGCATTATTTTGAGTACTTTCTGGACACACATGAAATTCTACAGATAACAATACTGAAATTGCATTGCATACACTTGGTGAATAATATGCTATTTGTTATAGGTTTGCTTAAGCTGGTTTGGGCCTCATTAACTTACACTGCAAAGGCTGTTTAACTATCAGTTCATCTGTTAAGCTTGTGTCTGACATATTCAGCCCAATGGCACTACCTTTCCTTTGAAAGCTATTGTGGATCAACTGTAGCTTAAATGCCATGTTAGAGCAATTTCACCAGGTGTAGTTTCATTTCCTTAGCCATTCAGAAAACATGGTTGGATGCTTTCATGATACTACTAGCAAGAAAATTGTTGATAAGGTTGATAGTTTCTGTAAAAACACTTCATCTCAAAATTCTTGCAGAAAAAGTGTTTATATTATTGCTGGGGACCAGGTAATAATAAGCAAGATCCTACTTTATTCATCACCTTCCTATTACAATCCAGACTATACCTAAGGGTCTTAAAAGAAAGGTCCTGGGAAGAAGTTAAGGAGCTGATGTAAACCTTGGAGATGTAAGCCCTTCATCTGGTTTGAAATACCAGCAGTGACCTTCAGAGCTTCTGTAGAGGTTGACTGCAGATGACAACTTGGTGTCCAAAGGAATTTGTTTGCATGCACATCTGTTGATGGTTTTTGGCTGCACTACATTCATGATGGCTTTGGAAGACCTGGTTGGTGATGCTGTGACAGTTCTGTGGAGACAGTGCTTGTTGCTGTGGTCATGAAGAGGAGTTAGCAAGTCTTGTGGTCTTTACTGTGTCATGTGCTGGCTCTATGTAAAGTTTGTTTCTTTCACCTTTTTTAGGTGAAAGCTTTAGTTACGTATGGAGTGATGGCAAAGGCAAAGAAGAGTGCACTTGATCTGGGAAAGCAATACTATAAATTAGATTCATCATCTTCTGGTAGAGATTGTTCTTGTTTAATTGTTTTCTGTAAAGGTTCCTGGTTGAAAGTGGCAATCAGGCATGCCATGAGAGGAGGGAGATTTCATTTAGTATTTTAAAATATTTGGGAGGGTCAGTGAGCTGCCATATTTTTCATTGTGCCTCCTGACAGAAATCCATTCTGACCGACCTATGCAAAGTACCAATGGTACATTTGGTCATTGTGGAAAACACCCATCAATATTTACAGTGCCACATGGCAAGCATATGTCTATTCAGTGGTGATTCAGTGCTTTATTCAATGGCTGTGTAGTCTCTTGAAGATTTGAAGAAATTTTGATCCAGGTTTTTTAAATTTACATTCACACACTGTGGGCAGACTATGGAAATCCGGGGAAATGGGTCATAATCCCAGATTCATTTTCATCTTTGCCTCTTACACCTTTAAGATTAACACTTTAACTTTCCATTTTAACGTATTGGAAATTTCAAGTTTTGTTGTTCTTGATGGCAAAATCTTAGTGAAGTGATAGACATGCATGGTGGTTTGTATCATGAAATGATGCATGGAGAGGAAAGGGATCTTAGAGCTCCAGAATAAAAACGGAGATGGGGATCTTTGGGCTCTGGAAGATAAATGAAATATGAAATTTAATTTTAAATGTTCTTTATTTCTGATAATTCTGTATATTGTTTGCCTAATATAGTTTTTTCATCTTCATTGAATATGTTTGTGCTTGTCATCTTGTTACAACTTCCCTGAGATTTCTGCAATTTTCCATGTACTGAGGATTTTGATTCTGTGGTTGTGATACAACAGGAAATGGAAACAATTGCTTGTGCTTCTTTCATTCATGCTTTGCATGTAAATTTTTGGGGTATCCTTTTTTAGTCCTTTGAAGATGCAGCCAGGCTGGAAATCTGGCTCAGGGCTTGTTGGCTGCAGGCTTCTGTCAAGTGAAACCCAAGAGGTGAATCACACATACAGCAGCTCTTATCTTTATGGTTCTAATTACTAGAATGTTTCTCACTGGTTTTTTGGTGGGTTTTTTTTTGTTTTGTTTTGTTTTTAACCCTTGAAAGCACATAGGAAAAGACCTCTGGAATTAGTAAACATTACTGCCTTTTCAAACAAGGCACAATTTCAATAGAGTGATACAAGGAACATTGTATCATCATATCCTGCTTTCCATACAGCCAGTTTTGGGCGGGTAAGACGTCTGAAATTTGCAGATCCAGGTGATACTGTGGATGGTTGCATTATCAACAGTCCTGTTTTCAGGCTCCAGACAGTGCAAGTAGTGGCTGTTACCAGGCTGTACCGTAGTGATGTAATTAGTTGTATGCTTTGTCCCTAGAGTCAAAAAGCCAAACCAGGAGAAACAAGAACCCTAGACTTCAATGGAATCTTATGTGAGGAAAGTAGACTGATTTTAATCACTGTGCCCTAAGAATTGCAGTGGATGTTTTATAAATTAGTTGTTCTGGTAGGTTGCCTTGAATGGTTCAGTTTGATAGATGGTTGCTGCCTCAGTATTATTTGAATCATTTGGTGTCTGATATGTTTATTAAAAAGATGGGTTAGGGATTTCAGGTAAGGGTTAAAATTACCTGGTTAAAAATCAGATGCAGAAAAAATTATCATTTTTTCATGGTATCTTCTTGTTACACAACAAATTGACCTTCAAAAACAAGCCAAGCAAACAGGAGATGTCATGGGCTGCATTGAAAACCATTTAGTGATTCAATAGCAATATTGAATATACAGTATTCTCTCAGGTACTAATTTTTTCATCATGTAATTTCTTAGGTGTTAGTGAGGCTAATTTCTTAGGTGTTAGTAAGGCTAATTGACCATATTGAAATATTTTCTAAAGGTTTTTAGCAACTGAAAAAAATTCTAGAACTGAGCAGGTGAAAGTTGAAGCAGGAAAAGTGAATCTGGTATTAATTTTGTAAAAAATTTTATTACTGCCGATAGTGAAACAGTATCTTTGGTGTAATGGTGGATTTGCTTCTTCTGGGTTAAGACCACCTTCTTTTAAATGTTCCTTTAGCATACTGGCTAAGGCTCTTGGTGCTAAGAGTTGAGTTACAGAGTAGAGTTTTTATTTCTCAATTAGATCATATCCTTCCTTTGACATATAGTGACAGTCTGCCTCTAGGAAGGCCAGTCTAAGTTTTCTGTAGAAAGTAATAAGTAGCAGCATGAAGACTTGGAAAGCCCTGTAGGAATACAGGCACATTCATTTTCTTAATTTCCATTGACAGTTGTGTAGCCAAATGTAGTAGTAACCTTTGAAAATGGAATCCAAAGTGTTGGTTTTGTGGTTGCTGAAATCCCTGCTGTGCACAAGGAAGATGTGAGTCATTCCCTAGTGATGCTTGACAGTTTCACTGTCTGATGGCTTTAGGCCATCCTTTTGCACTAATGATGGTCTGTGAAGGTAAATGCCCCTCCTCCCCCAAACCCTACTTTAAGGAGTGTTTGTTTCTCCTAAAGCATGAGATGGTATTTGGAGAGACTCAGCTGACATAAATGAGTTCCTCCTGCTTGCCTCTAGTTCTGTCTAGTTCTGCTGGGGTGAGGGAAGTGACGGCTTATTCTAATCCAGAGCTGCCTGTTCCTGAGAATAAAGTGTAATCATGCTGAATATGAGGAAATACATTCTGTATGTGGTGAAAGCACATAGCTATTATGTACCAGTGCATAATGGAAACACATGGATTTTAGTGTATGATTTCATCTCTCAAACTGTGTTACTCTCTACACTACAGTTTAAAGCTCTCAGTAGCAGGTTCTGTCCTCCCATTTTTGTAGAGATTGAAAAGATTTGAATAGATTGTTAAAAAAAAAAAGAGGAATTGAAAAGCAAAATAAAAGAAGGTGGTCTTAAAACGATCATTCAGAAACTGTTTTTACCCTGTTCCACCAGACCAGGAAAGTACTCAATAACTTTGAATGTCTGTGAGAAATTCCAGAACTCAAAATAGGAGGAGGCTCTTGTATGCAACATGGATACAACACATTGTTGCAGAAGGTTAAGACCAAGAATATAGCAAATTTCAAATATATAGTAAAAATCAATCATGTACTAGCAGGGTTATTGCTGATATCCAGAGTTATAATAATTAATTCTATCAAACTTTGGAACAGAGATTGTGTTTTGAGTTTTGAGGCATGGATTAATCTGTCTGACAGATACCAAGATGAAACTTGTGGAAGGATGATGTCACATCTACCTTGTAGAGGCCCTTACGCTACAGTCTAATCTTACTATGCTGGCAGTATAAAAAAATATTTGAGTGTGCTATCTGATAAGTTTGTATCAACCGCTGTTTACAAAGTCCTTTAAAATGTACATCCCTGTCAACAAAAGTGATAACTATCTAAACCACTGTATTTAACCAAATTAACTCAGGAGTAAAGGCAGTGTGGTTGGCTATCTCTGTAGTTCTGAAAGAGGCAAAGTGTTACTGGCCGGTATAAATGGTCTCACACTACACTGGGCATACAAACTGAGCCTGTGTGTATGTTAAGGTCCATTGTGTTCATTTAGCATACAGTTATTTTTCAGTACAGATTTTGCTGCTTAGAGTCATTGCATTGCTGGTAAAGGCAATGTATCACGTGTCTAAATGAGGCCTTATGTGACTGTCTTGCTTTTCCCAAATAGAAACACATCTCAACTAGTATGGATTCTACCATGGAGCAGTCTGGGTGCCACTGGAAATCAAAGCAAAATTAGGCTGCAGTTAAAGCACACTATCTCAATATATCCAACCATAAAAAATTAATCCCAAAACAATTCTTGTGTTTTCCACCCATCTTATGACTGGGAAGAAGAGTAAAAGAAAACACACACAATAATGGGATTTCTAATCTATTCTATCTCTAATTCTAATTCTAACTCCATTCCATTTCATTCCATTCCGTTTGTACCTTTTTAGAAGCAGGGGTCTTGCAATTGGTTTTTAGCAGTTTATGAACTTACAGAATAATAAGCACTATTATTTTATAGCCTTCTGGGAGGATACAGCTTGATGTAGTTTTTTCCATTAGAGATGTAGCACCAACATGATACGTGCAGACTTCTGCAAGTAAAAAGAACTAGCTCTAGCTCTGGGTGAGAACCAGAGCCAGGACCAGAGGAATGAAACTTCAGTTGCTTATCCTATGAATAAACACATTGCAGGAAGAAGTTGTCTCAAAACTTAACAGCTATTTAAAAGAGAGTTCTAAGGGACAAAAGTTATTTTTATTTTTGCTTGCATGAAAGGTTTCGCATGAAATGATGTGTTAGTAGGAGCTGTGCCAGTTTGCACAATGAAATGCTAATCTTTCATGTAGACCTCCTCCCAAGTGGTGGAGTTAAGAAGAGTGGGAATCTTTATTCTCTTTGCGTGTTCAGGTCTGGCAAGAGTAATTGGAATAGTATTTAGAGGTGTTGTGGAAGTGTAACTTTATAAAGCAAATTATCTCATTACTTCTCCCGTTGTTCTCTAACTAGCATAATTAATATCCAAATGTTCCCTAAGATTAGTTTTATTTCCTGCTCAGCTAGTTGACAGACACTGGTGAGATCTGAATTCACAGCAGGCTAGAGCAGATGGCTACTTTCGCTAACAGATTACTGCATCAAGGCAAACTCCCCAGCTCTGTCTCAATAAACTTCAACACATGATTTATAAAGTGAACATAATAGAAGAAATCCATGATGCCTATAATGGGAATCATATTACCACACTACTTAAAACACTGTGAGAATTGCCTAAGCAGTTATCATATACTTGTGCTGATTTTTCAAATCTTATTAGGCAGGAAAGCATTGCCTGGAAAATTATTCATCTTTTCTGTATCGCTTCCACTCTGTTATATTTTATTGAACTAATTTAAGGGAGGTCTCCAATACATTTAGCTTCTGTTGAACCTCCAGCAAACATATGAATGTGTTCACAGTGATTTGATGGTTACTTATTTGTTTTGGACCTTTCACATAAAGAAAAATTTCTCTGCTAAATTTCTATACCAGCATGTCCATGTTGAAACTGCTGTACTCTCAACTAAAAAACACAACCAAAGAGAGATGTCGTTTCAGAAAAAGAAAAGTTATTGCAAAATCATGCATAAATGTCCTGCACAGCAGATAAGCTTGATTAGTTGAGGTGATATATTGTAAGTAAAATTTGCCTGGAACAGTTGATGTGAAATGCCTCATAAAGGAAACCAAGAATCTTTGCAGAGTGTAGCAGCTTCAAATGATGACCTAGTATCTTTTAAGAAAGATGTTATTTCTAGAATGATGCATAATTATTTGTTACATAAATAAATAAATAAATAGTTACATAAATAAATGTGAATCCCTCTGTGCCTGAAATCTTCTGATATTGCTAGTATTATTTTGGAGAGGAAATACAAAAACATGGAGAATTACAATTCTGTAATTCTTCATGTTTTTGTAAACATTCAGCATAAATTTACATTTTGGGAAGTTCCCATTGCTTTGGGCGCCTTAGAACAAGGCACAGAATGATTTACAACTCTGTAAGATGGAGGGGTAGTCTAATTCTTGTAAAACCTGGTCTTGCTTCCTGATGATTGTATCTCACTGCTTTTCTGCTTTCCCGAGGAAAATAGAAAAATCAGCTGATGTGCCTTGAGCAAAGCTCTGTACAATTGCAAACACTTTTGTCTGTCCCTTCTCTTCTCTAGATCAATTAAGTTCTGTTTTCCTACCTTTAAGCTTAAGTTCTGAGTTTTGCCCTGCTCACTCTGAGCTATGTCTCTGTATGAGAGTGGGGGCTTCGGTCTCTTGTGGGATACTGGGAGCTAATTGGATTTTCCTGTTAGTGTTGTGAAGAACAGTGGAAATACCACAACGTCAATGGGACCTGGAGGTTGCTTTGTAGCTATTATAAAGAGAGAGATACAATTTACAGTTTTAAAGAGTAAAGGAAGAGGGTTTTTTTAAATTTTGAAGCTAAGATAATTTCTGTTTATGCATCTGACATATATTCCTGTATAATTAACTAGTTAATGTGTTTCCACATGCAGTAATGTTTTCTTAGGGTGTGAAGCAGAGAGGGTGCAAAAAATACATAACATCAAAAGATTATAGTTTTTTATTTCCAAAGATGCTTTTTGTACTGTCTGACTGAATAGTACTGACTACAGTGAATATTTGCTGCATTGCTTGCTTAGAGTTGCATGATGTCTATTCTGTCAAATACAAAATACAAATACATGTTGGGTTATTGTGTTGTTGTTTCTATCACAGACTTGCCCTCTGCAAACTTAAGCAATTACAACATCACCGTGGTGGAAGGAAAGAGCATCACTCTGTACTGTGATACTACCGGCGGGCCACCCCCAAACGTGTCCTGGGTGGTGACTAATCTTGTTTCAAACCATGAGGTAAGGGTTATATTCAAACATGTGACAATTCAGGTGACACCTGCTGAAGGATGGAATGAAGTTTCATGTCCAGCTGTAGTTAACTTTCTATTAAAAGATGAAGTAGAAAGTTAATGTTGGGATGACATTTATCCTCCAGTTACTTTCAATCAAGAGTGACTGTGGCAGTGCTTTTGGGGAATGGCAGACATTTGTTTCTCAAGATTCTCTTTTCCACTCTGGTTTTTTGGATGTTCACTTGTAAATGAAGGTAATGTAAATTTTTGGAAGAAATATGAATTGGAATACTGAAACACAAGCACTTTCTTATTATCCCTGATACTTGCCTACAGAGACTATATCTATCTACAGACTATAGATAGATATAGACTATATCTATCTATATACTATATCTACTATATCTTGCCTAGAGAGACTATATCTATTGATATATCTATCAGTCTATATTGATTGTGAAAAAAAACTTTGGGTCTGTAATTATATTTTTATTTCATAATTGGGTGTGTTGCAATTTGGTTGTAAATATTTTGTGGCTTGTTTAATTTTTCTTCAACACACTTAGCAGCAACAGAAAGCCTTGAAATTGAAGATTTTACTTAAATACTGTCAGGTTGGTTTTGTTTTGGTTTGCTTTTTTTAATGATGCATGAATATCTTTCCTCGTTGAAACCATCTAGGTGGGGAGATTTTATTTACTGGGCTCTTAATATTTTTATTTTTTGTTTTTGTAAACTGTGCACTGCATAAGTCCTTTCTGATGTAAATATTGAAAAGGGAGGAGCATATAAGCAGCTGCTGACCTCATAAATTGTATTATTTCACAACAGGAAAACCCCATGTTTATTACAATTTTATGGCATTTGCTTTCCTACAATCATGATGGTGAACACTGTGTAAAGCTTCTTGGTCTGTACAAGGTGTGGGAAGTGTACTTTCAAAATTCTTCCTGCAGTGAGTAGGAGACAGGACCTCTTGAGCTTCATAGTTTTTATATTTTCTTTCTGAAGTTCATTATATCAGGCTTGTACAGAATTTAAGTAGTCTGTCTTTCATTCCAGCTTTCATAAGAGCTCTGCAAAGTTCTAGTTGTATTTTTAAAATTTTCTCTGATCTGTAAAACTCCCCAAAGGCATCAGACGTCATCAGAGAACAAGAAATTAAAACACTTTGGGGAACTTCTGCCAAGTTGCACTCTTTTTCAAAATTTTTTAAAAGTTTTAATTCTAGGAGCCAAAACAAATGTGGGACTCTGTTCAAAAAGTGAGATCACTTAATTTTTTTAAGCCTCCTATCATTGAAATGCCATGGTCAGTTTGCTTCAAGTTTTCCATGAGTGTTCTGTCCTGGCATAACTTGATCATGCTGTTGTTCAGGGGCTTATAATATAAGCTGGCTACAAACTTAGCCATGGAGCACAGCAGGCTTTTCAGTAGCAGAAGAGCAGGAGCCTTCTAGACCTTTTTTGTGATTCTCATCTATCCTTTTCTATGAGTGTTGCTTCTGATTTCTTTTCTTTCACCCCCATATCTCATAAAGTTTCTGCCTTCATGTTCTTCACCTTGCGCGCTTCTTTTGACTGTTTCCTCTCATGTCTCTTAAAAGAGGGACATTAGTTCTTTTAAGAGTTAAAACTAGGTTTTAGTTCTGCAAAGCTAACCTTTTTGTTCTGAGTTCCTCTGTTGGTGGATAGTTTGACTGATGTTTAGATTTTTCTTGCTGTATGTTTCAGCCCTGAGCCCATGTTTCAGCCTCTCTGCTTTCAGTCCAGTTTTGAGCACTGCTCAGCTCTGAGAATTGCAAAATAAGAAAATGTGTGAAGGGGTGTTTGCTTTTCCACCTGCCTCCCCTACTGTCACACTGAGGTGGAATTAGGCTGTCATCTCAAGCTTGAAAATTCTGTTTGCGCAGGACTGTATGCAGGAGCATTCCCACATATTCCTGTTGACTGCCACCTAAAGTTGCTGTGGTTTTATAATTATAGTGGGTTACTTGTTTGTGTTGTCTGTAGCACTGACAGCGTACATTACAAAAAGTACCTCAAAAGTAGTTTTAAAAATTATCATAATTGTTTGGGTTTTTTTTGGAGAGTGTTTTGGTTCCTTTCCAGTTTAACAAAATAGTTTAGCTCTTTATGAAATGTTCAGGTATGGAAATAATAATAATTACTTGGTGATCATATGAACAGCCTGATTTATTAACATCAGAAAAACAACTAGTTTTACTAGTTATTTTTGTGGGGGGGGGTAATTCAGCCATATTTGTTTAGCTGGTGTGACATAGCTGCATAGTGAGTATGACAGTCAGATTTCTAAGGATCATAAGAATCAAGATTTTTAAGAATCATAATTCTTACCTTAATTAGCTTTTTCTTAAACATATAAAACAGCATTTAGGTGAGAGCTTAGATAGTAGAAGATATGCAGTTTCTTGTGGAAGGTTTCTTGAGAAAAGGAAGCTTTCAAAAGAAATTTGGTTAAGAAGAAGATAGAAAACATGTCAAGATACAATAGGGCTCAGAAGGCAGCAGTGGAAGAGATGTCAAGCATAAATTTATAGGAAAGAGAAAAAAGGATGAGTAAAGCAAGGATTGGACAGAATATAGGCAGGAAGAAAACAATCTAGAGAACAGAGATAGACCATAGAAATCAGTCATGAAGTATGAGAGAGGGATGAGCAAGGGTATATGATTAGAAGGGAAGAAACATTTGTGTAGAGGGGATAAAGTGGTAAAAAAAGGGCAGAGACTTGAAGTGACAGGGCAAAACCATGGTTGTGTGCAATACTTGTAGCAGGACTTTGCAGCTTCGAATCTGCTGTCACTGACTGTTAGAATTGGTTCTGTACGTGTTTTATGTCTGTTTGGATAAGACACTAAAATAAGACTTTGATTAATTATGGACAGGTACAGCTAGAAAAAAGGGAATATGAGAAATGCCATTCAGCTGTGGCCAGTAATTCTCTCTCTCTTCTTTTTTCTTAATGCTGTGGTTGAAGCATACATGTTTTTCTGATCATTTTCAGAGTGACACAAATAAGAACCCCGCCTCTCTCACCATCAAGAATGTCTCATCAATGGACAGTGGACTGGAGATTTCCTGTGTAGCAGAGAACATTGTGGGAGAGGACCAAGCCTCTGCTGAGCTTACGGTATTCTGTACGTATGAGGGCCTCCGTGCAGACCTGGAGGCTAAACTGCATTGGCAGGAACTGTTCTGGGTATTTTTTGGACCTTCAGGCTGTTGAAATGAAAACCCTTAAGGTGTGTGAACTGTTCTACTGCAGTTAATGCTAGGAGTAGCCCAGTCAGCCATTGTTGCATTTATCTTTTTCAGCTCTGTATTCTGCAAAAAATGTATTTCTGACCGCTTTGTCTTCCAGTTAAAAGAATCTGTAAGTAAAGGTCTGAAATGCTGAGTACTGAATGGCACTGTCAGTGTGGGAAGGTTTGTAATGGTGTGTATGTACATGCACACTCTCTTAGCAATTGCAAAGTGTGACTTGCAAAGGCTAGCAGAATTATACAAGACTACACATGTTTATGTTCTTACTACATAAAACAACAACAACTTTGTTCAATGTTTGTTTGGCCAGATGTAAATTTATTTGTCATAGCTTTGAATAGTACACTTACTTCTCAGGGCCAAGGAAGGGAGAAGGGCATATAGTATAGAGAAGCACTGGTTTCTTAGATCTGAGCTCCAGGCTGAATTCATTTCACATGAGCTATACAGCATGTGTTCACAAGTTGCAACTCTCTGTTTAATCGAAGATGGGAATGGAACATTCTGTAGATGGCAAATTTTGCTCAGCATGTGCTTATGACAGAATAAACTAGAAAAAAAACACTGTAAACGTAGGTTTGTAGGTTGAAATTGGATATCTAATAACTATGGGAATTAACATAAACTGGAAATGTTTAAAGAGTGTAAATGAGATTCTGAGCTTGGCACTGTTATGGCTGATAAAAGGGAGTATAACGTGAAGAAATTTGATTTAGTTAAGAATAAATATAAAGGAAAATAATGGGCAAAGTGTTGGAATAATCTCTTGAGGGAGACAGAAGAGGTCTGTAAACTTGAGGCATATAGCAGGTTTGAACAAGGAATATGTATAGTAAAGAATTTTTTTTCCCTGACAGAATAATCCAGAGAATTAAGTAATCTGTTTTGTCTTTGATTCTGTTAAGAAAATAATCTGTAAATCTGGATTCTTAGCTAAGTGTCTTTCCAGTAGTACTTGCTTTTGGCCAATTTTAAATACTTTGAATACTGCTCAATACTGCTGTTTTCCTTCAGCACACTTGTGCACTGTCTTTTGATCAGAGTAAAACTAAAATGTCTTTCTCCTCCTTCTAAGTGATCCACTAACTGAAGGTCCCACACCTTTCATGTTTTAAGTGATTTAACACATTTTCAGTCTTTGGAACTAGTTTGTTTTATTTCTTTCTAAAGGTCAGCTTCAGTTCAGTTCAGCATAATGCTCTAGACAGAGCAGGTATGTTCCTGTGTGAGTATCCTTCCAATAGGTTCCATTCCAGCTAGTAATCTACTTTTGTACTGATGAATGAAAAGTACTTCCAGGAGAACTTGGGAAGGAGGGAGGGAAGGGAGGAAGGAGACACATTCAGAATATTCTGATGTTCTTCACTCTTTTTTCCAATATAGTTGCACCAAATATCACATTCATTGAGTCTCCGACTCCGGACCACCACTGGTGTATTCCATTCACTGTGAAAGGGAACCCTAAGCCCACATTGCAGTGGTTCTACGAAGGAGCTGTGCTGAATGAGTCTGAATACATCTGTACTAAAATACATGTTATCAATCAAAGTGAATACCATGGCTGCCTTCAGCTGGACAATCCTACACACCTGAATAATGGTGCTTATACCTTACTGGCAAAGAACGATTATGGAGAGGATGAAAAACGGGTTGATGCTCATTTCATGTCAGTGCCTGGAGATGGTGAGTGTAGTTTTTTTTTTTAATTTAATACTAGCAATTGCAAATTGTCGAAAGTGGTGAAATAGTGCTTTTGGCCATTTTAATTATTTTGGAGGAAGGTTTTTATAGAACTTTTTTTTTCTCTGAATGAATGTCTTCAATATTACTTGTAAAATAATGTATTTCTTGAGCATTTTCTTCTTGTTTATTGCTTCTGAAGGGAAGTTACACCAGTGCTCAGTAAATTTCCCTTTGAGTAACCATCCTCCCTGCCAGCCAAGGCTAAGAGAAAGTTGCTGTTTCTGAAGTTTTCTCAAGTGTCAGTTCTTATCCTGAAAAGCAATGAGTTCTAATTCAGCCGCTCTTTAACTTGCTGTACTGCATATGAATGGAACTAGGTAGTGTGTTCAAGGATGTGGAGGATGCTTGTGTAGTATCTAGTGCCTTGCTGCAAAATTGATAGTACAGATATGTGAGTTCATGATAGTATGTTGTTTTGGGACTAGAGGGAACTGGAGAAAAAACAACTAGCCCAGGAGGAGGATGAATATGGTCTCAGGTCTTAACAGGCATATTTGGTGTCCAGTTGCCATTTGTCCAGGTGGCAGCTGGGCACCTACCTTGCTAGGGATATCAGCATTCAAGGTGGTTGCAACTTCAGTTGCTCTAAAGATTACTCCTCACCCTTTCTAAATACTATGTGGTCAGGCTCAAGGTGGACTAGCTCACTGAATTGCAGGGACCTCTGTAAGTGGTTGATGTTCACTGTGGTTTAATATTTTCTCACATCTTCAGAGCCATACATGAAGTGGCTGTAATACAGTCACTGTATGTGCAAGCATAATGGAGCATGTGTAAGAATACCTCAAAATATGAGACAGTGTGTATCTTTGGCTTTTTGACCATGTGATATAAATAGTTGCTTTTATTCTTTTGTAAAACGGAAGTGCTCTGTAATGTTATCTGATGGAAAAGAAAAAATGGCGAATATTTAAATTCTCTTCCTACATCTCAGGCCACAGACCACAAAAATATGGTCAGTATTTCATTTTTACCCTTTCAGCTCAGTTTGCTGAAATGGGGAGAGAGATTGCAGGTCTTTTACTTTCCCATCCTTAGGAGAAGATGAAGAGCTAATAAAGGCAGGCTTTATTTACTCCTGCTGTGCTCACTGCTCCTCCCCTCTTTTTTCCCTGAAGTTCTTTCTTAAAATGACTCATTACAGAAACATGCCATGGTTTCAGCTACTGCTGTCCCCTAGTACTGCATTTTTATTGTTCAGCAAAACTGCTCACTTCATGGATGTTCTGTGTACAGTGGATGTTTTCATACACCCTGATTATTTAATATGAACCCAGCTTCATTTCCTAACAGAGCATCAGCTACCTCTAATACATTGGGTGATTTTGTAATTTTTTTGGTCTTTGATCCAAATCCTTTTCCTATCCTGTTTTTCATTTATGCTTCTGTCCACAGAAAATAGAACTGTAGCTATCCTCTAATTTAGAAAGAAAACATGATTTATTTGTTCCATCCCTTTTATATTTGTATAGAATGTAAGTCTACCAATATAAACTGTGCTGTATTCTTTAAGAATTCCCCAAGGTCTGTGGTGGAGTAAGCTTCACAAGAAGAGTATAGAGGAAATGGGACTATGTATAGACAGGATGTAACTGCATCAGAAATTAGTTCATGCATAGTGGATGGCACCAAACCAGTCTTAAAAATTAACAACAGGCGAAATGGCTTAGCTACTTAGCCTCCTCAATACTGTTTTTAGTTTTCTCCTGTAAGAATCATGAAACTGAGCTTCAGAAAACATCACAACATTGTTGTCTCCTCCACTGAAGCTCACACAAAAGCAAATGCATCATATTACATTTTTGTTCTATACTATTTCTATTTAAAGCACTGTCAGGCTTTTTCAGATCCTTAAAAGGCTCTTTCAGTGCTGTCATTACTGTGTAGTTTCTTCTTTTGGCCCACATATTGTACACTGAAGCATAAAGATTAAGGCCCACACCCTGGCATTATGTTCATTTTCGTATCTTCATGACTGAATTAAATACCAGTCCTGATGTTTCATGGGGTGGGGTATACTCACTGAGCTTTAAACTGATTCTCTGGTTATTGCATCACCTGAACAAATGCTCAGAAGATGAAAAGGAAAAAAGAAAAAGAAAATTTAAAAATCCCCTCACCTATAATCCACTTGCCTATCCAAAGTAAATGTATATGTCTGAAGCATGTTCCACCTCAATAGTGTAATAGTCCAGTTTCAGAGTTGGATCAAACATGATGTTGATGTAATTTGTGCTAAGATGATCCTAACTTTCAGCATGCTTCTTGAAGGACTGTTTCATTGGTCTGAGGTTGCAGGCCTGAAAGAGAGGAAACCATGCACCATAGTTGGATTTTGGTTGTGCTAATGATACCCAAGTTAATGTTGTAAATTAAGAATTTATTTAAAATGTGAAGATGTGGAAGAATGAATTTCATGTTTTACTAGCTGAGTTTTTAACTATCTTTAGTCTGCAAAATTCTTGGTTTCCAATTTTTGCTGAGAGTGACTTGATTATTTGAGACTAACTGCTGTGAACAGTAAGCACAAAATGGTCCTGGTTTATTCTGGAGGCTGTTCTCATAGAACCTTATCCAAAATGGCTAGTGAATGTGGGAGACATTTTTACCAATAGCAGATATTTTTAATTAAGTTTATCCATCGACTAACTCTCTACATTAAAATTCAGTTGGATGAGTCCAAGTCACATATATCTTGTCAAAGTAAAAGAATATGCTAAATATGCCTTAGAAGTAGCGTATTGCTTGTGCAGCGTAAGATGTTTTTTGCAGAAGTATGTTTTTCGATTGAATCTCTTGCTGCTGCTTTATTTTGGAAATGCCAAATTTGTGAAGAAAGAAGCAAACAATCCAAATGTAGTTGATGTAGTTTATAAAGATGAGTGAATAGGACAAGGCTTTTGATAGTTCATTTACTCAACAACCTCTTCTAATGGAGGCCAAAACAAAGGTGTCATTCTGTACTTGCCCTTGAAAATAATTGTGTGTAAATGTTCAAAAGGACTGTGGTGAAGTTTAATGTTAAAGTAACTTCCAACTGATAATTAAATTGGTATGTTTCTATGTGCTAAATAGAAAAAGTAATACTAATCCAAAATTTGGGGGTTGTCCCCCATCCTGATTTTTGTAGTTTTATTTGAAGTGTTTAGTCAAATAAAAGATATTTGAAGGGAATTGATGACTTCTTATTTTATATGTCTGGGAGGAGTTAAGGGTTATACTAACCTTCTTAGTTTATCCCAATTCCAGTGAATAGAAACAAAATTTTGACATTTAACTCATAAATAAAGGACTGGGAGTTTTTTGCTTGCTTGGGGTTTTTTTCCGCTTCAGATTACAGAAGGTGAGTTAGAAATGCTGTTTTTCTGCAGCTGGATGTTCTACACTTGGAAAACTGAATCCATGAACTTTTGTGGACAAAAATCGCTGGTCAGATTACTTGAGGATAGATAGTCAGGCTTTCTTTACTGGTTATTTATTTCTGGAAATTGACATGACAGTTTTCATGGGATCCATTGACATATATCCCCAGATACTGGGATATCTTCAAATGCATTTAAAAATAAGCCTAATTTTCTGCTTCCATTCTACAGATAGGTTGCAACTTGTATTTTCAGCAGTTTCTTGTGCTTTTAACAATGGTGTTCTGCTCTTACTTCACTGTGGCATTATGCCTGTGCAATGCTGGATTTACTGTGTGGTAGTATAAACAGAATTGCGTTTATTGAAGTTGTATTAAACTTTAGAGATTTAAGTTATTTGTTAATTCCAAGCCTGCAAAAGTAGAGAGAAAAAAATGTGGACAAGACAACTATAAGCCTACTACCTAAACTATGCTAGAGGTACATTATAGATCAGAATGAATGGGTATGTTCAAACACAACCCAGCTGTCTTGCAAAACATGAATAACAGTTCACTGATTTCTGTGGCTGTTCTGTGCATTTCACTCACTTATGTGCTAAACCTTACACACAGGCAATAAGTAATGAGAAAAAACTGCAAACAGGAACTAGTAAAATTTAGAGAACTGTAGACCAGACAGGTATCCATTTGCTTGTGTAAAGTCTGGTTTCTGAGACATCTGACTCTTTCAGTAAGAGTTCTGTCTGTGTATCAGCTGTGCAGCTGGCTTCTTGGAAGCATCCTTTTACAGAGTGAATCAAATGGTGCTGCTTAGGCCATTCCTGCCTGTAGCCTTTAACTTGCCAGCTCACAGTTCAAAGTGGTTTGCTCTCACAATGATCCAATAGCATAATTTTTTTATCAGGTAATAATCAGTGATTGTTTTTCAACAGGAATAGTTATTGCTGCACTCCTTCCATATATATATATATATATATATATATATATATATATATATATATATATATATACACACATACATGTATTAATAGTGGAAAGTAGAAGTAGGATTTTGCCCAGTTGTGAAATAATGCTTGTCCCTGCCAGAGTTAGTGCTGCGTGCACACATGACATGAAGCAAAATATTAACCTTTGGAATAACTCTAAGATGGTTGTAAATGTAATTAACAGACTGCAGTAATTGATGTTGATTTGCATTTATGTAGATACTTATGATCTCTATGGCAAATAAAGTCAACTCTTAAAACTACTTGTAAAGAAATTTTTATTCTTCTATCATCTGCAATTTATTTACAAAGCTTTTCTTTCTTTTTTTTTTCTCTTTTCCATGTACAGGTAATGGCCCAATTTTGGATCCAGACGTTTATGGTATATATTTGATTTTCTTTTCTTTTAATAACAGAAATGAAGGAACTGAAACATTAAAAGTTCAAATGTTAGGCTCAGTTAAATTTAAATGTCACATAGAATAATACAGCTCTAAAAGGTACTTTGCAGTTTTGGTTCTCCAGCTTTATATTTAACATATATGATGACAATATGATGTTTTACTTACGATGCTGCTTTTGATTCACATTAGGAGAAGCATAAATCCACTGCTACAAATGGGTGCAGTTGATCCTGTAGGATGACAGCTGTGTGATGTAGTTCACAGACATGAGATTTTGTGAACCTTTTGGAGGCATTTCTTGGAGGAAAGAGAGTTTGTGATTTCTCTTTATACAACTTAATTTATTTTTTCAGGGATGATTCCATACTTGTTTTGCCTCCAAAAATGTACCCCTAAATCCCACTTAGAAATGAAGTTGGCGCAAGTAAGTTTTCCTGTAGGCAATTTATTTTGCTCTGTCTGCTCATTTGTACCTTCCCTTAATCTCTCTTGCATAAGCAGACCATCAATTCAGTGGTAGCTGAGTGTGTGCCAGGAGATTTTGATGACACAGTGTTCACATTAGTTTTTTAGTTAGGCAAAATGTACCAAGTGAAAGCCAGTATGCACTGAAATAGAAGCACAAAATGAAAAGCAACTGTCTGGTTTTCAAAAATATTTCTGGTATACTTCTGGTGAGTAGAAAAGTTCATCTTACACAAACAGTTTGAAGCTGGATCCTGTTTGGAGTACTTTTTATTTGGATGAGATAGCCCATGACTCAGGTTACCTAAAGCTGATCTAAATGTTATTGCTTTGATTCCATTCCACGTCATTAAACTTCAGCAAATGTGCAATTGAAGCATCAATTTGACTTCAAATGCTTAGAAACTCCAAAGGATAGCTTTCCCTCCCTCTCTTTCCAAAATATTTTTTTTTTTTAGAAGGGAGGGTTGGGGGTGGGAAAGTGGCAATGGTTTGCACAATTTCTTATGTGTTGTATTATATAAGGTGTATGCATGAATATTTTGATTCTGAGCTTTTTATCACAGCACTGATGCCTGTGTATGGCTTTAGCCATGTGTGTGCTGTGCTTTCACTGACTTGGGTGGGTATTTGCTGAGGTGTGGGTACTTTGAGTTTTGCTAGCAGATCACAGCCTGCAAGACCTAGTCCTGGTGATGGCGGCCTTCGTCTTTATTTCTGGCTGCTCTTTCTGCTGTTTGGAACTGCTGTCCTTGTGATGTGAGGCGATTTCCAAATGTTTTTTGTTAAGTATTTTGAATACACAACAGAAATCAGAAGATCTGATAAGGTGACATCAGGCTGCATGACATTGAGTTTGCCAAGGGGAGTCCTGCCTGCATGAGGCACTGCTTGCTGCAAGCATGGAGCAGTCACTTGTGCGTCTAGTTCACCTCTGCAGCACCTCTTGGAACAGACAAAGAGAGAATGCTGTCCTGACACCGTCTGGAAATTAACTGAGAGAAATTAACTGACTCACATGGGTCTGAGCAGGACATTGAGTGCAAAGCCAGCTCCTTTGGCTCTGAGTTCTTATTTTCATGCCATGGTGCCTCTTCTAACATGGTTGTGAGCATGAGAGAGACAACCTGCCCCATACCTGCCAAATCCCAGAACGACTGTGCAAGAGTGACCCCCTGGTGCTGATGTGACTGTGCTGTTGTGTCTATCCCAGCTGCCATGCACCTTGTTTGTGAGATGGCTGTAAAATACTGGCCAGCCTCAGCTACAAATCACCACAGCTGTTATTAGTCACTGGTGGCTGCATGAGGTACAGAGCACCAGAGAACCTGGCCCTAGAGCAATATGAGACTTAGCTAGCATGAGTCAAAAGGCGTTATCCTGTCTGTAGGAGTGCTCAGTGTCTGTGTCAAGATTTCATAGTGAAGTGAACAGGAATTTGTTCAACTCAAATCGTCTGGCTTGTGCTGGATAGCTGTCACGTGTATTTTCCTTGCTGGATTTACCCATTTCAAGAAGCTTTGAAGATATGGCAATACCTCAAATGCAAATGATTCACAGTTAGACAGCAAGCAATGTCAGCATACCACCAGTATACCAATATAGACTACCTTAGCTCTTGGCCATTTTCATATAGAAGGGCATCCAGAGGATTCATAGACCAGACCTGTGGTTCTCATTAGTCCTCCAGGGTGTGATTTCCAGTAGTTTAGAACAGGCTTGAGCATAAACAGAACTACAAATAGCATCAGCTGTTATTTACAAGTGAAATTGGGAGCAAAAAATTTCCTTCTTCAAAGTTTGTTTCACAAAGTCAGAGCAGCAAAGGCTCTAAATATTTGTTTTATATGTTAGACTTATAAAACAATAGTAAATAGATGGTTGGCGGAAACCATCTTTGTGAAAATTTTCCCAGCTAATTGTAAAGGAAGCCCAAATTTTTTAGGCTGAAGTACCTGTTATAAAGCAGGCTTTGCCTGCATATAATGAATTAGAAGTCTCCTCCTCTTGTCTAGCAAAGGATGCACTCACAGTGACAGAGGGTCAGCACAGAGCCTGGTCTGAAAATCCAGGCTGCTTGTGCAGGTGAGCCATTCAGGCAGCTATTGTGCTACCTGGATGAGCAAGGAATGCTGTTCATTCTCCTGTTGCTGGTGCTCTAACCTTGCTGCATGGTAAGCTACACACACAGAGATGCAGTGCAAAGTTGAAGAATTCAAATGGTAAAAGATCAGGAAATTTATTTTTTTTTCTCTTGAAAGCTCTGTGTATTTAATACCTATTTTGTCTTGAAAGAGTCCTGTCCTTTGGCATGCAAAGTTTAGAGCCAAAATAGACTATGTGAGTTGTTTAGACATCCTGACTGTGCTGACTGTAGCACTGGTGCCAGAGGTAGCTGACAGCTTCCTGTACCAAAAAAAAAAATCTGCAGCCTTCAAGTGCTTTGCAGAAAGCAAATGTGTCCTTGCATGCCTGAAGATCAAAAGCCCAATGCAAGTTCTTACTAACACTGCCAGCTGAGCTCTCCAAATTGGCCTTGGGAGCTAAAGGAGAATAGTGCTTAGGTGCAAGCCCTCCCTGTTACTGCTCAGCTGGAGCTCCATGCTCAGAAATGCTCGTACCGCTGTAGTTAGCGAGAGCTTTTTCAAATTCACATTTAAGATTTCATCTGCAGGCTTATGGCACTGATTTTAATCAAAACATGTAAAGAAATACCTATTTAATTGCAAATTTAAATTACGATGCTGAAGGTGTATTTTATAATAAGTGCGGTTATTGCCCTTTGTTTCTTTCATCTGCATACATTACAGTCATGAAATGAAAGTGCTCTGTGTGTTCCCAGATGTAATAATTAAATAAATGCATTTTAAAATTATATTTTAATGCATGTTTATCTTAACTTCATATATATAACATTTTACTGTTTTTCTCTCATTTGAATAATTTTTTCAGGAGATCATGGACTCTGTGTTTTATTTTGAATATCTGTGTTTTATTTTGAAGTTCTTATAAATAATTGAGTCATGATCAGTCTTTGCATGGAATAGTTCTGGTTTTGTCCTTGCAGCCACATCAGTGTAATTATTTTGATAAATCAATCAAATTTCTTCATATCATCTCAGGCACCTTAATTGTTAAAGGTTTATCAGTATGATAGCAATGTTAAACTGTAACCTCTGTGCATATAACATATATTTTTAAAATTGTTTGTTAAACAAATTAAAACAGCTATTTCACATTTTATATTGGTAAGATAGCTTGAAACCCATCTGCCAAGCTCTTTTCAGCAAAACAAAAGTGCTCAAGCTATTTTCTAAGACTGTCCTATATTTGACTGAATACGAGGCTGGTGAAGTTCAGTGTAGAGGGCAGTCTTTCATTTTTAATGGGAAGTCAGAAGCACATAAAAATAGCTCTGTGGATGAAGTTCTCATTTAACTCTAGTGTTTCCAGTAGGGATACACATGATGATGTAGATTGCTTGTTTTTTTTTTTTCATATTAGTCAGTCTCAGCATATTTGTTCACTTACCTGCCACAGTGATTCCTCCCAAAACATTTTGGCTTCTTTAACAATTATGAGTTGTGTGCAAAGAGCTTAAATTCCTAAAGCTGATAGTGGCCTTGCAATGATACAGAGCAGAAATAATATAGAAAACCATTTCCCCATCAAAGTTATGAAGTTATAAAAGCAACACTTTTTCCTTTCTTAAGAGTATGAAACCACACCTAATGATCTTGGAGATGCCACAAATAACAGTAATCAAATCACTTCAACGGATGTTTCCAACAAAGAGAATGAAGATAGCATCACTGTAAGTATATGCATTGTTTCCTGATATGTGATATTTGTGGACTATTTGGCTATACAACTTACAAAATTGCAGACACTATAATAAGACTCTGGCCTGTAAGAAAATGATAGCTATTACTGTGTTGCAATCAAAACTCAGGAAAAAAAAAAAGAAGAAAAATAAAATCAGTGCTCCCCTCTCTTGTCCTTCCCCCCTTTTGTTTTAAATGAGTGAATCACTTTTCATTTCAAGTAAAACATCTGGTTTGTGCCTTGCTTTTCTGAAAAACGAAACTTTCATTTTTTTAGCCTAAGAATTTGCATCTAATTTTTAGTCAAGGAGAGCAAATCTTCATTTACAAAACAAAGACCTCCTTTGAAGATCGTTGGTTGAATTTACATCCTGGAATCACCTCCGTGTTAGAGAGGTGATATGCTGCAATGAATTTTCAAAATCTAACTGTATGTTTTAAGACATGATTTCATATAAGTTTTTGATTAAATGCCTTTTGATAGATTTTACTACAAGTGGCTGTACTGATAGGCTTCCTAATTTGCTGCCTTTCCTCTCATGCTGTCCTGAACTGAAATGCTGGAAACTGATAGTGGGTTACCAGCCTGATTGACATTGCAGCCTCCCTCCATCAGTGACTCTGTAAAGCAGCAAGCAGAGGAGAGTGTGAGTTCATGAGAGATCAGGCTGTGACTGGGACAATGTGCTAAAGATTGGAAGGATCCAAGACAGTCCTGTCTCATCTGATAGCAGAGTCATTGAACTGCCACAGTGGTAAAGGTGGGACCTGTGGAAGTCATCTGGTCCAAGCTTTCATGATTAAAGCAGGGCCAGTATGGTTCTTTATGGTTGTGTCTCTCTCTGGTTTTGGTATTTCCAGTGATGGAGCCTTCAGAGTCACTCGAGGTAATTTATACGAGTATTCAAACATCCCCACAGTAAATTCTTTCTTCCTATATGCTGCTCTTATGTGTTTTCTTGTATCAAGACACTCTGCTGGAAGGGACAAGGGTGATGTACGCTCCCTCCATCTGCCTTGGATGTTTAGGATATTAAAAAGTTCTCATAAGTGTCTGAATCTGTGTTCTCTGCAGAATAGAAGAAACCTCAACAAGTGTCTGTTTTCTGTACTCTTGATCTCAGTGCAAATGCTTCCCAGTTGAAATTAATCTCTTTTCATAACTGGATTAATGTATGCTAGGTGTCTTTGAAGACACAAAACCAAAGCAAACAGGTCTGTTTGTGTCCTCTCTTTTTTTAGGTGTACGTTGTGGTGGGAATTGCAGCACTAGTGTGCACGGGCTTAGTGATAACCCTCATTATTCTGAAGTTTGGAAGACATTCTAAGTTTGGGATGAAAGGTAAGCAGAGTTGGTTTTACACCTTCCAGAATTGTGGGTTGTATGAGCTGAGACTGAAGTCTGCTGAACCAGGAACAGTCAAAATAGCTACATTAAATGCCACCACATTTAATATTTTGATTATTCATCAGGTAAGTAAGGGAAGATGTAGATAGTGTAGGATTTTGGATCAAACATTTCTACTTCTTAAGATAAATACCATTTCTTTGCCTGCTGCAGCAAAACCCCCTGAGGCAATTCCTGGAGTAAAATATTTCTCAAGTCAGTGTAGGTAGGAAGAAGATAAGAAATGAAATTTATTCTCAAGTTTAGACTCAAGTTTGATTGATAAGAATCTAAGCTGTATGTAAGAGGCAGTTTAGACAGTACTACACCGTTCCATTAAGGTGACAGGGAAGCAATGCGAAGAGCAGAAGGTGCATTTGCAGTGGATCCTGTCATAGTGGTGCTTCTTGGGGAGCAGCATCTGGAGAGAGTCACATGTGCCCATGTCCCTGTGAAAGGGGGAAATCTCAGCCCTTCATTTATTCATTTATTTATTTTACAGCCAGGTGGAGGTATGTGTAACACAATGGAGGTATGTGTAACCTGCAACAACTCTGTTACTATATTCTTTTACTAGTATCACCAGTCTGTGTCTGATGATGTGGGTGAATTTGTATTTAAAAAGAAAAAGAAAGAAAATCTAAAAAAAAAATTTAAAAAAACCCAACTTGCTGCCTTGCTGGGAGACCTAGAAGATGCTTTGCTATGGGCTAAAGGAGATGAGTGTTTTTTTCTTAAGATATATAGATGAGGGTCTGTGGAGAACATGGTAAGTAATCTTTTAGTAGACTCCTGCTAATCTCATGTCCTTCTTCTAAACTGTGCTTATGACATAGTAACACTTGTATGTATATTTTGGTAATGCTTACATGCCCTTGGTAAGTGCTCCTTTCAGAGATATCTACTCTATATTTTGTGTTCTGTATTCCGTTTAGAGTAGATTTCCTGGAACAAATGTGATTTGAGCAGAACAGAAACATAGTCAGTGCAAATCAACTGCTGGGATGGTAATCTTGTCTCTCACGTCCTTCCAATATGTCTCTGCTGTTTGGGGTATCATTAGAAAAGAAAAGTCATTGTGAAATATATCCTGAATAGCAACATGAAGTCAGCAGGAGAAGTGAGCTGCAGAGTTTTGGCAGAAGGCTAGTCTGTGACTGAACAGTTCAGCCTAAATTTTGTGTTTGAGGCTTTCTGAATTGCCTTTAGTGAGCTGAAGTAGGTGGAAGCTGATTGAGAGAAACAGTGAGAATTGTTTGATGTTGGCTTTCTAAAGCTGAATATTTCTTAGGTTTTTCAAAATATGCATTGAATATTTCAACACAACATTATTAAAGAAACTAGGAAATGAACCCTACCCTGATGGAGAATGCACAAAGTTCTATGTTGTGTTGTGTTTTAACTAGTGTTAAGTTTCTTACCAGGGGGTTACTTGATTTTTGTTATCTTCAGGTACAGCACTTCTCACAAAAATAGTGTTCTTGCCTAATCAGTAAGTTTGACCTGAGTAATTCTTTGTTACAAAATTGTCCTTGTAGGTCATATTTTAATAAGAATGTGATTTCATGGAAATGAAAATTTAATGTAATTTCATATGAAATAACAAAAAGGCCTCATATATATTGCTTATTCTATTTTTAAGGGTGAAATGTCACTGTGAGTTACAAATAACTCTTAAGTCTTTCATGAAAAAGGAGTGACTGTCATCTGTTTTTTAAGTGGACCTCAAACTCCTCCAAAGTGTGCATTCACACCTCGGATTCACTGTCTGGATCTATCCATAGTCCAAAGTCCCAAAAACATTCTCTCCCTTCTTCTTTATCAGTATTACTTAGTTCGCATTAGAACTATATTTTAAGACTTGAGATTAGATATAAATAGATACATAATACCCGGGCTAAAAAAAAAATATTGCCTGCTCTGAAAAGCCTGCAGTGTAAGTATATGTTGAGAATTGAAATATGGAAATAAATAACTTGGTGTATTTGAACATGAGGAAAATAAGGTGACTGTGATGAGAAGATTTTTTTCAGTCATTATTGATCAATACATTTAAATGTGTATCTTGGAATTTGTAAATAAAAGGGTAAGTCAGCTACCTGTGAATTTGGAGGCACCTATGATTTAATTCAGTCACAGCAAAATTAATCCAAACTTTGTGTGCAAAGAGTGTGCAATAGTGGTATTTTAATAAACAGTCTCAGTAGCGAAATGGGAAGGAGATAACGATCCAGTTTTCCATGGAAGATATTTATAAAACAAAATTTTAAAATCCTCTTCAAAATGAATAATGGTTTTTGTATTCGTAAGAAGTAACTTCCTGAGTTACATCAGGCAGAAAAGCACAAAAAGCTATGTTTCTTTTTTCTGTTATGTTCTGAGAACACAACATGGACACTCAGATACCCTGTCATTAAACGTCTGCACACCCTTCTTCAGCAAGCAATTTGGAAAAAACAAAGTAACCATTCAGTAATTGCAGCAGTCAAACTGTCACTAATGCTATTTTTCATGTAACCATGTATTTGGAAAAATTTTCCATGGAAAATCAGAAAAAAGATGTGTATATAGGCTAACAAAACTGTGAGTCCTGTAAGAAATATCTTTATGTAAGGGATGACATTTTCATCTCATTTGGGTTCAGAGCAGGCATCTGCAGCTTCTGTAGACATTGTTTCATGCCTCCTACTTTTAAATGTCAGTTTATCCCATCTTTTACATGGGCATCATCTGCCTACTTCTTAGACTTATATCTTTGCTGAGTTCTTCTGTACTTTCTGAGCTTGAGCACGGTTGGAGTGTGGGACTGACAGTTACCAAGTCCCCAGAAAGAGATGTGGATCAGGAAGGTGTGTCTGAGCTGTGGCTGTGTCAGAGCTGCCCATAGTTGGAAGCACTGCATGTGCTGAGGCTGCCACAGAGCTTGCCTTGAGGTCTTCTTTCTAGTACTGTATGGAGCAGAACAGCTTCCAGTCTATGTGTCAGGGAGCACCGGGTCCTCTGGGAACTTACAGTTCTTTGGCAGTCATCAAAGTCTGTTGAGGAATTGTATAAAAATTAATTACTCCTATAATTCTTACTTTTCTTTATTCATTTGGTATATCTAGGGCAAGAGAATAATTTGGGGTATGTTCATTTTACTCAGTTACCTTTCCAAACTGTAGTAATAGGGTGTTTTTAGAAGTGAGGAGGACAAACAAAGCACTTGGAAACATTTTGTTTAGGATGTTCTGTATTCTGATTGAAGTTGGATTGCATTGTATGAAGCAGTTGTTTTAATTCTTGCCTTATTTCTTTTTATTCTGTCTTTCACAGCTAGAGGAGATAGCAGTTTCTAATGATTGACTTTGGGAACCCTATTAGTACAAAACAGATCTGTGGTCTGTGCTAGAGGAGTCTTAAAATAGGGTTAGTACAAAAAACTCTCATCTTGTGCTAGGCTTCAGACTTCTTTAGCAAAATTCATCAGAATAATTGGTGAAATATAATTGTCTATTTTGCTGCTTGTGTACATTTTAAACACCTTCTTATACAGGACCTAGTGACAACAGCTTTGTAAGAAAAGCTGCTTTTTGTTGATTGGATCTGGAGGTGAGTTTTTTAGACCCTTGCAAGATGCTGTAGCATAAATGGTGAAAGCTTCATTTAATTTCCTAAATGTGTTTGTTAAGACTTGTGGGTTGCTCTTACGAAACACCTTGGCTTGCTTTCTTGCTTGCTTGCTGTGGGATGTGAAACTGCTTATGGTGGGAATTCACTGGAGGCTGCCAAGACAGCTCTTACCGTTTTGTGTTTATTTCTGACTCCATCTAACCAGCTTATGAAACTGAAAACTAAGAAGGGAACTGGAGTAGAGAGGACAAAGGAGCATTTGTGAACTCCCTGAGAGGATTTGTGGAAGAGTAATTCTAATCCTGTTTTATTCTGCTTTGCATGTTGAATAATGATGGAAGTAACCAAATGGTTTACAGCATAACCAGCCCAATACACAGTTTGCAGATGTTATTCATGCCACCAAGCATGAAGGGAAGTATGAAGAAAACTGGTGGAAGATAAATTAATGGATAATCTTCAATATAGCATTATTCAGTTAAAAGGATGAAAACATTTTTGATTATATCAACAGTTCCTATTCCAGTGACAAGACAATCCTTAGTACTCCCTGCTTCCTGGGAACCTGGAGGTGGATAGTCATGGAAAAGAGTATTATCATGGCAGCTTTACTGATAGAGATAAATGGAGTTTGTGTAGGTTTTACCAAAGTCAGAAAGGAAAGAGAAGCCACTCTCACCCAAACCACAGAAGAGAGTGTCTTCTAAGTTAACAGATAGAAACTGACAGAAGTAGAAGGAAACATGTGTGTACTTGTTCCATGTAGGGTAAGTGGGATTTTTTTCATATGTTCATGTGAAGTTTCTGTCAGTGCCTTGAGTTGTGTGCAAAGATGAGGGGGAAAAAGAGTCTGAAATTCACATTGTGTTTAGGCAATGCCAGCTATCTCCTTGTGTCTGTGGGCTTGCATGTCATACTTTGAAAGGTGCTTCTCTTTCCTCAAGCACTTTTTGAACTACCTGCTGTATCTAAACATATGTCCTGACTATAAATTCTTCCCCCTGTTCAAAGCCTTGCAAGTCTGTGCCGATTAGGGCACCTTTCTGTGACCAGGTAATGAGATTGTGTGGCTGATCTGGGAGAGAAAACCATGTCTCTTTTAGGACAACCACCCCAAAATACTACCTTTCCTTAAAGGTCTTACTAGCTGCTTATTGACTTTTTTGAGTGTAATTTAAAATTTGAATTGTCAATGATAGTGCAGTTCTATTTCATCAAGCTGATTAAAAATTAGGAACACATCCATAGATTTTGCCTTCTAAAATCCAAACAGGGTATTTTCTCCTGCTTCTTGATAGCTCTTTCTCTCAAGTGATTTGTGTAATATGTGTATTAGGCCATGAACATCCTTGAAAACCTTTTAAATAAAAGCATTGGTTATTCTACAGAAGCACACTGATAATCCCGGAATACTTCTTCTTTTCAGTATATCACTATATTTTCACTATATGTTATTTATTATATTTTATTAAATATTATTATCATATTTTTTACTTTAACTCTCATTTACCCAGACAAACACATTTATGTTACTAAATACAATCCAGGTGAAAGTAGAATGCCTTACCATTCTGTCTGAGACTTTTGCATATTCCTTTGCCTGTGTTGGAATGTGTGACTTAAGGGCTGTCAGGAAAATCTTCTGTGTCTTACTTGTCTGTAAGCATGTAGCAAATGGTCATTGATTTTTCTGTTTTAATACATTTTCCATGATTTCACCTTGTTGTTGGAGAAGGGCTGATTGCAAAGGACTTAAAAAAAACCCCTCTGTTTCATTCACAGCAGTGATTGAAGTGATTGAAGAATTAGGATTTTGGAGTGTTTAGATGACTCTGAGTAGTTTGAAGTATTGATGTGGGAAAAGGGAGAGTTTTTATGTTTATTATTAACTCATGCATCACATGTCTTGGTTGAACAGTTGAGTTATTGCTTATAGAGTAGGAGAAAAGTGAAATTCAGTTAAAATAGAAATACTTCTTTGACTTTTAATTCTAAAGCAATTACAAAAGAAAAGCTTTGCATATTCAGCAAGGCTCTGCAGTTTGACAAGTATGACCTAATATTCAAATTGATTTGTGCTAAGCTTGTAGCAGTAATGGCTACAATTTTGCCTTTTCAGACAAATCATTAAAAAGATCAAGTTTGTAGTGGGGAACGCATCTTCTGCTTGACTTTCAGCAAGTCACTGAAATAATGAGCTTTTTGAGTTTCCACTTTTACCTATAGAAGTGATTTTGTGCTGTGTTGTACCTACCCAAATGCCAATTCTGTGGGTGTCGATCCTTTAATATCTTTAGAACATTCCATTACTTAGTCAATGAGCAGAATATAAAAGAGGGATCAATTCATGTGAGTCAGTGTTGTAAGATCAGATGTAGAGAAAAATGAATGTGCTCAAATCTGCAGTATTTTTAGTGAGTAGACAATGTAAAGGCAATGATGATATTGCTCATCTGAACCACACACAAGGAGCTTTTTTTTATTGTTTGGCACTGACATTCGTGGACCAATCATATAAATTGTCTGTCTTAAGTGCATCATTTGTTATTGGGGGCTGTAATATTGCTTTAACATATGAACATTTGGAAGATAGAGTTGTAAATGCTTCTAAGTACCTTACTTTGAAGGAGCAAATAGCTATAAGTGTGTCAAAGAATAAGAGTTTGTATTAACAGATCCATAACGGTGATTTCATGTAAAGGATTTTGCAAAGATCTTAAAATATTTAAGTTACCATTCTCTTGTGTTTCAGTTAAAAAAAAAATAAAATGGCGCTGTTTAATGCATTGGTTTGGGTCTCTGTCACCCTATCAGAGCATACTGTTAGACATTTTTAGAGTTCCATGGTTCTTATCCATATAAAATTTGATCTCTAGGTCTCAGGTGTCTGTTTTGGTCTTCTATGAGGTTTTCTGAGTCCAATCCTAAAGTGTGAGATACCATAGAAGAATGTAGCTCCTTCTGTAATAGGAACAAGCAAGTAGATGATGCCTCATATTTAAGACAAGATTTAGGAAGACAGCTCAGATCTGAACTGGGGAATTTTTAATGATGCAGGGGTGCATTTGACTCATTGATTGCAAAATGTAAACTCAGTTGCAATGGTTGAGGGAGAAAAGGAGTTACTAGCTTGCTTAGAGCTTTACATGATTCACACTACTACATAATGAACACTGATATAATGAACAAAGGAAAATTATCTGAGACCTCATGGCCATTACAAGTGAAAAATAAGGAAAACAAATGTGAACAAGTACCTGTTATAAATCATTCCCCCTCCCCCTAAAAGAGTATACACGCAGGTGAGGGGATGAAGAAGCATGCTTGTTTGTGGTGTGCATGAAGTGAAATGGGGAACTGGGGAGATGCTGAGTAGAGGACAGCTTAGAGATGAAATGCAAAGAGATTGTAGGGAAAACATGGATACAGTGAAATTGAGGAGAGCTGAAAATTATGCTCTCTGAGGCTCTACCTTGATATGAACTGAGCCACAAAGAAATAGCAGAGCTCCTAGTTCTGGAGAAGCAGTGGAAGAATAAGAGTCCTGGAAGTTTAATCTGCAGAGTCCCAAGCCCATGTTCAGTCTACATCCACATTTGCTTCACAGGTCTTTATTTTACAATTTTTTTCCTTTTTTTTATGTACAAAGGGTGAATTCTCACCTGCTTGTATATGAATTTTTTGCCCATATGCAGGTCATGCTATGTTGGGAATGTGTTACTTTGTGAAGGCAAATTGTGGTTTAGCCCATGGAGAATTTTAGAAAGAAATGAGTTGGGATATAGGAGGAAATAAGGACGAGAGTAATGGAAGGTGGAGAGAAGTAGATCATGATAATGGTAAGTTTGAAGAATCAGAGTTTCATCAGAGAAATAGAAATCAGTGAATCAGAAAGAAGGAAAATTATTAAAGAACAGCAAAGCTGGCCTTTCTTTTTTTTTTTTTTCTTTCTTTCTTTCTTTCTTCTTCTTCTTTCTTCTTCTTTCTTTCTTTCTTTCTTTCTTCTTTCTTTCTTTCTTTCTTTCTTCTTTCTTTCT
This sequence comes from Serinus canaria, assembly GCF_022539315.1. Lineage (NCBI taxonomy): Eukaryota > Metazoa > Chordata > Aves > Passeriformes > Fringillidae > Serinus > Serinus canaria. Next base: position 39,003,710 of record NC_066343.1, on the reverse strand, counting down.
TTCTTTCTTTCTTTTTTCTTTCTTCTTCTTTCCTTTCTTCTTTCTTTCTTTCTTTCTTTCTTTCTTGCTTTCTGTTCTTGTTTTTACTTTCTTTCTTTCTTTCTTTCTTTCTTTTCTTTCTTCTTTTCTTTCTTTCTTTCTTTCTTTCTTTCTTCTTTCTTTCTTTCTTCTTTCTTTCTTCTTCTTTCTTTCTTTCTTTCTTTTCTTTCTTTCTTCTTTCTTTCTTCTTTCTTTCTTTTTTTTCTTTCTTCTTTCTTTCTTTCTTCTTTCTTTCTTCTTTCTTTCTTCTTTCTGTCGTTCTTCCTTTCTTTCTTTCTTTCTTCTTTCTTCTTCTTTCTTTCTTCTTTCTTTCTTCGTTTCTTCTTTCTTTCTTTCTTTCTTTCTTTTCGTTCTTTCTTCTTTCTTTCTTTCTTCTCTTTCTTTCTTCCCATCTATCAATGTAGTTTTGAGTTGTCCCACTTCTCCAATGGTTTAAGCACTATTTACTATAAGGTACATATGTGCTTGGTTTTGATCTCCCTTTGAGGAAGTGTCAAGGTGCAATGCTAGAAAACTCAATGCTAAAAACCAAGCAGTTCTTAAACACTCTAGCTTGGAACATGAATAGTAGATAAATAGAAAGTATTCTTGGTAGAAATGAGGCCCGCTGTATGATCTCCAGGAAGAGGGCTGATGTGGAAGTGACTGGCAGCAGAGGCTTCCCCTGAAGGCTGGGCCAGCTTGAACTGACTTTTCACAGAGCAGCTGAGGCTGACAGGCACTCTGCAAGTGTCTAGTCTTACACTCAGCACAAAGCAGGGTGAGCTGGTGATGTTTATGGTGTTTCTTCTTTCAAAAAAACAGGAAATGCTGTAAAGCGATTACTGCAGCAGTGCTGTTGCATCTTAGGAAGAAATGAAGAGGTACAAACATTTAGAAGAATTAAGAAAAATCAAGACAAAAGGTAGTCAAGTTTCTTGAATACCTAGTAAAAGAAACACTTTACTTTGGTTCAAGTAAGATTTTTAAATTTGAATGAATAGGTCCCTTTTATATCTCATCCTGATGCATGTTCAGGATCTTCCAGAATGTCTGTGACCTGGGATCAGCATTGTACATTATCTATTAATTCACTGCAGCCAGTGAAGCCCCCAAAGTTCGGTAGGCAAACAAATCTTTTCCAAGTGACTCACAGCTCTTCTCAATTCCTGTTTTTCTGGAGATACTGTACCTCCCAGTGCTTCCTCACTGGTGCAATATGAGTATGCCTCTCTGCCTCACAGTGACCAATGTTCCAGTCTTTTACATTTTTATACTTCAAATGTTAGCTTTACATTCAGTCCTCAGGTTGGATGATAATCCAATGTAAAGATGAGAATAGTGTGTTATATATAGTGACTTTTTCCTCCATATATGGATCATGAGTGACATAGGAATGGTCATCCTAATGAAAGAACTGTTTGCGCTGCCCTCAAACTCCATTTTGTCCTGACACTTCTTTTGTATTCTGCACAAAAATCAGAATTCCTTATTAAAGAAGAGTCTGTAATTCTTTTACTCTGTTTTTTACTCTCTAGTTTTTTCTCCGCCATGTTTTGTCCCATTTGGTGGTGTTTGCTTTGCCAATAGCAGAAACCAGGAAGACTTGATGGCACTTCTAGTGTGGAAATGAGAAACCAGATTTAGGAAAATGAGATCTGTCTTTGAAATTAAAAAAAAAAAAATAGGGCAGGATTAAGAATCTTTCTTATTTGCTCTGTTTGATTTTTTGAAGCTTCTTAAAAAAGAGGCCAGAGAGGGAGCAATGTAACAGGATCCTTTATATTGAAGTAAAATGCACAAACTATCTAGTAACTATTATTTAGGCTATGTCAGATTTTTTATGGTGTCAAAGGTTAATGCATTGTTCCTTCAACTGTCTGGCATGGCTGAATACCCTGGAGCACAAGGTGGAGTAGTGTAAACATACAAGAAGTATTTATAAAAGGTCCTTCACCTTTTTCTGACAGATGACAAAATATGTGAACTAACTGAAAGAGTGTAGGTTTAGTTTAGATGTTAGGAAGGAATTTTTTACTTTGAGGGTGGTGAGCCACTGGAACAAGTTGCCCAGAGAAGTTGTGCATGCTTCATCCCTGGAAGTGTTTAAGGCCGGATTGGATGGGGCTTTCAGCAGTGTGGGACTGTGGAAGGTTGCCCATGGCAAACAGGTTGAAACCAGGTGATGTTTAAGGCCCCTTCTGGCCCAAACTGTTCTAAGATTTTCTTTGTCAAGAAGCTTCAGTTCTTCTTGGCACTTTGGCCAGCCAGTCATGGCTGTGGTCCCCCTCCCTCTATTAGCTCCTTTGCCTCTTGTCTGCTCTGAGCATTGATGGTGTGGTCTACAGAGCTGGTGTGTCTGAGAACTCTGGCCTTTTCCATCACAGATATTTTGGATTTTAAAGGCAGTTTCATAAATAAGAAGAGGACAGCCTACAGTTGTGGCACAATTTCTGTACTGCCACAGCTCTTCTGGAGAGCATATGTGGGAGCATCTGCAGCTGGAAGGAGTCCATTTGTAACCCTTGTGAGGAGTGTGATCACAGATTTGCCTCCACATTTGACAGGGCCAGCCTCAACATGGAGACATGCCATGTATGGCCTTTAAGTAGGCGAAATTTTAACTTTAGTTCTGGTCAGTAGATGTGATTCAAACTGGGAGAAAAACATTCCTTAAATAGCAGTAAATTGAGTCACCAGAACCCTTTATTTCATGCGGGAGCCCTCAGGCATAGGACCTGGTGGCCACAGCTGAAATTTTTGGTACCAAAAGTCTTCCAAGACAGGTTTGTGCCCTTTCAGAAAGTTTCATCTGTGACTTGTAGCAACAGGCAGCAACGGAAATGTAACTTGTAATAACATTCCTTTTTGCACTTGAGTCTGAACCAGTACCTGTTGACATCCCTTGCTTTTGTTGGGGAGGGCCCTTGCAGTGTTCTGTCATTCTGAAGCTGCACTGTTACCTCTTCTGCTGTGGCACGTGGGGATATGCACTGTGAGCTCTCCATGTTTTCTGTCTTCAGATGCCGTTGTGCATTTGTTGAATGTCTCTCTGGTAGTTTGAAGGTGAAATTAAAACCTTCGAATTAGAAGGTCAAATCATGTCTTTGTGCGGCTACCACGAGCAATATATTTCTTCCTATGGCTGTCTTGGAGGCCTGTAAGCTCTCACTGCTGTCAGTCATTTTGGAGAATAGTAGAAAGCCTCCCCTGCTAAATTCCTCTTTCTGTGCTTTTGAATTCTGGCTTGCCAGCTAGGCAGGTGTTGTAGCAACTTTTCATGGTGCCTGGAGCTTGTGCATTGCATCTGCTTTTGCAGTGGCCTCTCCCAGTGTGCTCCAGGCAAACATTAATGCAGACTACTCTGCTGCCATCGCAAGAAATCATGCAATGCCAATGGCTTAGTAAAGCCCAGGTGCCTTAAGAGTGCAGGTTGTGAGTCAGGTGGATGGCACAGGGCCTGTTCCTGCCCAGCAGCTGTGAGTTTCAGCGATACAGCTATTAAGCACAAAGGTATCACCTCTGGCACTTGCAATCTTTGTGATGTGGTGTGGCAAAGGTGTTCTGGTATGCGCTTGTTCTGTGCTAACACAATCCCTCAGGCAGATGCTTTTGGCTCATGTCAGAGGCAGGGCGATAGATGTTTGCCTTGGTTTGAAAAGACAGGTGTCTGTTAAGGAAGGCAGGAGCGTTCCTTGAAATACAAAAATTTAAACCCCCTCCCTCTGAATTATTTTAATTTTGATCTTAAGGGGCTCTCAGGCAAAGATATGGGAATGGGAATGACAGTTCTTTACTAGGAGAATTTAAAAAAATACAAATGCAATAGTGCAAGAAAAACAGAAAAGAAACCACTGACAGAGCCAGAATACACCCTGACACCCTGTTGGTCAGGGTGTTGGCAGCAATCCGATTAAATGGTGGCTGCAGTCCTGCAGGAGTGACAGATGTGGTTCTGTTGAAGCAGTGAGCCTGTAGAGGGGTGTAGTCTTCCTCTGAAGGTCCAGTGGTAGTGTAGGTGGGCCTGGTCTTCCTCTGGGAATCCAGTGGAGAAGACAGCTGCTCCTTTGGGAAAAGGCTGCTGCGGTCTTCCAAATCTCAGATTATATCCAGGTAGGAATGCTTGGCTCCTTCCCCTGGGCAGAGCATCTCACAATGGGATGATGCAATTTCTATCAGTCATGCAGTGAGACTCGAAGGCCCATTAATGGAAGATTTCTCCACAGAGGGAGGAATGGTTGTGGAAGAGATAAAGTAAACTGCCCAATTAACTGAAGAGAATTGCCCCACCTCTGACAGATGGCAAGTAGCACATACCCATATCTTACAACCCAGGACAATGTTTCATTTGGTTGGACCAACTTGGCTGTTCCTGTGTTCTGTGCTGCACAGAGGAAGGCTGACAAGGGAGGGAAACTTTCCTTTCTGTTTATTAAGCATTGTGCTGTTTTGATAAAGAAAAATATAAAATAAGTACACATGGCTTTATTTTAGAAAAGCAATAGAATAGTTTGGAATGTCTTATGGTTGACTTACGGTGCAGTTCAGCATGAAGGCAGAGGAATCAGAGGAAATATTCTTTCTTTCACTCCTTGGCAAAGCAGGCCATCCCTGAATCTTGGACATGGCATACTCTACAGGTCCTGTGGCAAGTACAAGAGCAGCATGGTAGCAAAACAGCTAAGAGGCATGTTTTTGCTTTCAGTCTGCTGAGCCACAGTGTCATGAGGATGTGGAGAAATCTGAATAATTTACTTTTCTTTTTTGTTTAGGCAGTTCCTCAGGTCAGAGTCTGCATGTTCCTGCAGGGACTGGAAATATCCATCCACTTGTACAGATCAGGCCCAAGGGTGTCAAATTCGAATAGTGAGAAGTTGATAATCCTGGGAGAAGAATGAGACTGTCCTTTTCTGCCAGCCTGCTGGTGTTGCCTGCGGCAGCTCTGAGCTGACAGTGTGTACCCTCCTGGTGCTAAAGGAAGAGGGATTCCATGTGTTTGCAGTCTTTATGCAATTGGCTGTTGCCCATCCATGTTCTCTGAAAAGTGTTCATGCTGCAATAGGCGTTCAGTATTAATCACAGTCACCTAGCATTTAAGTGATTAGGTTTTGAGGCCATGGTAATTTTCACAAACTGTAATTTGCTCACAGCAGTCAGGACAATGTTTTGACTAAGTAAAACCTATGCTTCTGCAAGCAGGTTCTTTGGCTGGATGAAGTGCAAAGCCAGACTCTGTTCTCACTGACCACAACTGGTAGTAAAAGGATGTTCATGTGCACTGTTATGTACACCAGCTGGCCTTAGAGCAGTGATCCTTGCCATTGAGCTCCCATACTCTGTGCAACCAAATAAATTCCCGTCATTTATGACTGGTTTTTTAAGAACAAGGCATGGAGCTTCTGAGGGTTTTCTAGTGCCTCTTTCAGCTCTCCTAAGTTTCAAGATTACTTAAATTTCAATTAGGTACTTCAGAGTTAGCTAGTTAGGTACCTTGCCTTTTTCCAACCGCATTCCATTGTCAGTGATTACTGATAACCTTTCTACTCCATTCCAATCGTGAAAATGCAATCAGGATTGTGAGCAATATTATGGAAATGCTTTAACTGAGATATGTTCTTACAGTTCAACAACTTGGTCACAAATTTGTTTGCTTCAATGTGAGGAGGAAAATTAAAAAAAAACCCCTCAGCTACAGTGGCAACATCAGAATTCAGTGTCTGTTACCTACACAAAGAGATATCTTGATGTTTTAAACTGAAGTAGTAGCCTTGCTAAGTGGGGGTATTTTTGAAGGGGATGAGGAACTAGGCTGCATAGAATGCATCACTGGTATCTAAAAATGTTGATGTGGTTGTAGCATCCTTCATAAATTACAAAAAAATGTCAGTGAGCCAGAATGGTTTTTTTAACACTATGGCCCCTTTAACTGCTCTGCCAGCAAATGAGTGTAGATGGGAATCAGGCTCATTTAGGTTGCTGAGGTCAGCATTTCTTTGGGAAGAGAAGAGCTGCAGGCAGAGGTCCTTGTGGTTGACTGTGTCAGCTTCCATGTGCATCTGGGAAAGTAACATTGGAAACTCAATCCTCCAGAGAACAGGTGGAACTTAATCTTGGCCTTTAGCTCCTCAATTAACCTTGGCACTGTAACACTGGATTCTGTATGAATGGATGTCTTAGAGTGATTCCTAAGTAGCTTTTTAAATAGGGAATGAAATATGAGTGGTTTGTGGTATTACTGCTTCCAAACATGGCAGGACTCAGAAAAAGGTAGCAGCGAAGAACCTGAGGTAATAAGGTCTTTTCTGAGCCTGCTCTGGACAAGTAATTCTACTCTTTCTTAGCTACAAAAATCTTATGGAAGAGGGAGTTTAAGGAACTGAAATATCAGAGGGTGCCCTTAGCTGCCCTTTAGATGCAGCTGACTTCATTGGCTGGTGTGTTTGTAAAGCACACAAGGTGCAGCAAAAGGTATTTTGCTGATGCCAGTAAGAAAACTGCATGAGCCTAGTAGTAGACACAGCACAGGTTGTAGACTGAACTGAAGAATCTTTTTTACACAGACTGAAGAGTTCATGTACATTCATATTTGTGGTCGCATATTCTAGTGCATTCTTATTTTGTGTAGCCAGTCAGCTACAGGTAGATAAATATCTTCCTAAATGTAACTCAGAATAATTTGCTGCTTCATTTAGCAGAACTTCATGGTTTTAATTCATCCAGTGGAGTCGTAGTTTAGTCTTAAAAGCCAAATACATCAATTTTTAAAATACTACATGGCTTCACTGCTTATGATGAACATTTTTTGGAATATAATTGCTGTTCTGGAGCATTTATCTTGTTTAATTTCACTAAAAGGGGTTCCTAATAATCCAGAAAATGTCTAAAAGATGATAGAACTAGGATGGGAAAATATGGAAAACTAACTTCACTTGATTTTGTGTGATTATTGCAAGCAGAGCAAACAGATTCAGTTTTCCTTTTCTGCAATATAATGTTTTCTAGTTCTTTGCGTAGAGCTTCATCTGCTTTACACAGCACTACATGTGGTCGGAGATTACACATACTAGTGTCATCTTGACTACTACTTCATGAAGAAAATTACTTTTTCTCCTTTCTGAGAAAGACTGTAAGGAATTCAGTAATTGTATTGTAAGCGAGTGTAGTGTGTGTCAGCTTATATTGAACATATAGTTCTGGACTGTAAATCATGCAAAACTCTAAGCACAGAAGCTGAATGATATGCTAAAGTAGCAGGAAATGACTGTCATGGGTCAAGAGTAAGAGTCAGGAGTCAACTGTCATGGGCTGAGTAAGGTTTTGGGTACACACAAAGGTGACTTTAGTCCAAGAATAAGAGCAAGTGAACCTCCTGCAAATCAGTCGTTGAGCACAATGAAGAGCAGAGTTAAAAGCTTCAGAGATAGATGGGATTACTTTTTTCCAGAATAAAAACCAAAAAAGCCCAAGCTTGATCTTATACATGACCTGAGAAGTGATGAAGAGAGTGAGGGAGAAGTGAAAATAGAGGCAAGGAAGTACAGAAGAGGAGGATTTCACATCCAAGTGAGAAGACTTGAAAAGGTGTGCAGGTAGGGAATTTCTAAAGTTGTGATGAGAAAAGAGGAAAAGGTTGCTATGTAACTAAGAGAAAATAAGCCAAAAAAGATAGAAATCACACCCTTTTCCAATTTTGTACTGGAATGATTGATTATATTCTGAATACAAAGAGAAGAGTGTGAAGGTCTGGCCTAAGATAAGAGCCTGGAACTGTGTAGGAGTTGCTGGGTTTGAAGTAGCCATACTTGGTTGTGATGAGGAAGGTGGGATTCACTTCAGTTCTGTTGGAAGCATGACAAAAACAGGCATAGTGTGATTTCTTGTCTATCTGGGGAAAGTCCCAACCAGGCTTTGAAATGGTCCCTGATGTCATGAAGAGAAACCAAAAAGAAAAAAAAAAATCAGTGAGAAAGTTAATGAAGAAAGGAGTGAAAGTAAAAGAAAAGCTTGAGGGGAGAGGATTGAGAGCTGTGGAGACTATCATCTCTGATGACATGAGAGAGAGGCCTGATAATGTATTGCAGAACAACAATGTAAGAGCTTTTCCTAAGTACAGATGGTATTGGAAATGCATATTTTACAAGTATTTTGCAAACACTCCCAGGCTTTGTCCAGTCACCATGACTGGGCCCATGAGCTGCTCTGAGCTCAGTAACAGCAGAGTGAAAGCTTGGGAAGCTGGCTTTTTTTCTTGTCTCTAAAGGCTGCCAAACTGAAATGAAGCTCTTGCAGTCAGTGGAACTGTATGGTCGTGAGGCTGGTTTGGTAGTGTGGAATTTGATACCAGAAGCTATCTGTGTTTCAAAATAATATCATGGGACCAGAAGAAGACATCTGTGTTTCTGTTGTAAGTGGTGTCCTGCTGCTTAGTTATTAATAGTGTCCTGCAGTCACCTGTTTTTCCTGGTGCCCCTCACTGAATCTGCATAGTCTTGAATTCCAATGCACTTTTTTAAGAAAACCAAACAAAATAAGGAAAGAAAAATTAAAATATTTAGCCTTGAACTTGGGATGCACCAAGGCCAGATCAATGTCACTAATGATGCAGAGCCAAGAAATATGCTTCTTTTACCACAGCTACTATAGGATCAAAAAGGGAGGAAGCTGAGATAGCAAAGCTCTGTACAATGGCATTCAGCCACAAGATTGGATGTGAACGTATCCAAGAATACAGTAACAAATGCAATCAGCAGCCAGACTTTCTCTATTTCAATGAATACAGTGAATTTCAGTGTGTATAATATGTACAATTAAAATAATGAATGCAAAAAAAATGAGGCTTCTCCCACCCACCATGTGCAAATCATTGTTCATGCAGAAGCAGCTGATTAGATCTGTGGATCAGCTGTGTAAAATTAGAAGGATGGCTTGTTCTGGCACGGTGTTGGGTGCTGTGGGGTTCAACCAGCAGTGAGACAAATCTCTTTGCCCTCGCCTGTCTTATTGCTTTTTCAGCACCACAAACACCACTGATGGAAATAGGAGCCACCTGTCAGTGCAGAATCAGCACTGTGATAGACTCCACAGATAGCAGATTTGTAACATGCGTAGAAGGTTAAACTTTGCCCTTGATTTGTAAATGACTTTATACATAGGACTGTATGGAGATCATTATTTGTGAACCATCACAGGTCCTCTCTGACCCGTAGTTAGGTGGCTGTTTGAATTATAGCCAAGATTGCAAACTTTTTTTACGGAGATATGTTCCACTGCCTTTTATTCCTCCTTGATTTTGTATAAAAACAGCCATGGGGCTGAACACAGCCATATAACCAAAGTGGGAAGGTTTTTAATTTGAAATATAATGGGAACGAGATATTTAATAATGGTCTTTTAATTTGGAATATTCTTTTTCTGGTTTTATTTGAAAGAATTGATTCATAGTTGTTATAGACCCTTGGATATGACATTTAGATATTGCCAGTTCATGGCATTGTTACACCTCATCATTCATTGCATGAATCTTATGAAACAGACAGAGCTAGAGTGCAAATAAAGGAAGCTGAACAGACATATTGTGAATGATTCTTCTCTTTCTGTGTAGCACCATGTAATTCCTGTTGTAAAACTCTTGCTGAACTTACAGTGTGGTCATACAGGAGTTTTGTGCTAGCGCTGAAGGCGCATTTATTTATGGCTTTGCTATAGAGTAGGTTTGTGCCTTGTCCTTTGCGTGTTGTATTCATCTCTTTCACTCTTACTTAATGAGTGTCTGTATCATTGGATAGCTCACTGTTTCTTACCTCTGCTCTTTTAATCTTTTTTGGACTTTTTTTTGCTAGCATACAAAGATGTGTGTTTCCACGCTGTGAGCAGAAGTGTTGTATTTCAGAGTTCAGGGCTAGAGGGATAATCTCCTTCTGAATGCAATTATTCCAGCATAGAATTTTTAATCCTCTGTATACTTGGTGTAAGATAATGGTTGGTGTATTATCTCATGACATTATTTCTGTAATTATTAAATAAAGAAGCTGCAGTGTTACTGTGGTGAGTTTTTATATCTCATTAGTATAGAAGGCAACTGAATCTAATTCCAGTAGTGGCAATTCCTGCCTTTGCCAATGTTAGCATATTATCCTTGGTAAAGATGGCATTTCTAATCTCTAGACTGTGAAAGTATTGGTAATTAAATAGGCAATTAAAGGGAAAATTATCACACGGATGTTTTGAAAGTCGCCAGTTCCTCTCACGTGTGAACTCATTGTCTTGGACAACACTGTGCACTCCTTTGTGCTGACACAGCCTGTATACTTCTGCTAATGCACTGCTTTGTGACAGTGAGGACAGGAGTCATCACATTTATTCCTTCTTGCAGTGGATGGTAAACAAACAAAAAAAAATCGTATTTCCACTTTGCTGGTTTTTCTTGGGCTGTGTCTCTTTAAGAGGAAATTCCTACAGTCGGTGATCTTTTGGCTGTTGGATGTTTTTTTTCAAGTTCACTTGGTTTGATCACATTTAAAAAGAAATCTTGGCTTCATAGTTTCCCATTTTTAACATGGTTGATTTGTTTAATAAAGGTATCAGAAAAGTAGTTTTATAAACTAAGTAATGACTTCTGTTTAGAAGTACATTAGTAGGGGATGATTTTCTTTAGGACTGCTAGATGAGCCAAGAGCAAAGGACAGTGCTTTGTGTTACAGTAAATAGCACTGTGGCTGGACCTACTGAAGAAAAGATGTTGGAGACAATTTGTAGGAAAAGAGACTGTAGAAGAAAAACTAGGGAATATGTTGAGGAGGGAAGTTCAGTAAGAAGGATGATGAGTAAAATTTAAGATAAACAAGGAGAAAATAATCACACATCTTCCTATGTTTTATCTAGTGGTAGGCTTTTTGCTCGCCATTTACTTCTCTCTATCACTTTCTAATCAATGCAAATCAATGCAAAACAGCAGTTATTTGAATTTTTCCTGCCATACAAATTATAACTTTCATGTAATTTTATTTTGTTTCTTTCTATAAAGAGCTTTTCTTTAAAAATCAACAACCTAAACATCTCATTTTTAGGGCGGAATTCCTCATAGAAAATATGCTCGAAGCTCTTTCAGTCCTAGGAATTACAAAAGACTGGAAAGTCACATTCTGCCTCAGTGGTACAAAGAGAAGCATAACAATATCACAGGCAATTAATAGCATCTTTTACTCTTTTACCGTAATTAACATGAGTAAAAACACATACACACACACACACAAACTATATATATATATGTGTGTGTATTTAAAAGTATATGTAACATTTATGTTGTTAAGTGTTACACAGTCTGACATACACAAACTTTGAGTGGATGTCTAGAGGTTGTCTTCATGTTTTCTTGAATGAATTTGTAATTTCTTTTCCTGTAAAGGTTGCATATGAGCTAGTTTTGGGGAAGCCAAAAGGAAAATGCAGATGGATATGTAAAAAACTGGAGTTAGGACCATTCTGTGGGAGCTCATTAATGATTCAGAATGGTTGGTTTCAGTTTTCCCTCCTTCCTTTCACAAGGCAAAATCCAATCAATAGTTTTCTTTCAAGGTCAGAACTGCTGTCTGGTGTCTGTCCTTCTCACAACCCTTGTCCAGTCATAGAAGTGTTTTGGAAGATTTAATTACTGTTTTATTTGAGATTGTCATCAATAACTCTTAGCATAGTTGGACTTGGACAGAAAGTCACATTATTACTGGAGAGGGCTCTGCTCTGAGCCAACTACAAGGGTGCTGCTTTTGTGAATAGGGTCATGTCAGGTGTGGAAGGGGCTTTTCCCCTGCCATCCTGTCTCCAGTAATACTGTGGTTGCATTATGGACAGGAAAGCTGTTAAGCAGCCTTATGTACCAATTATTTGATTTTGCAAGATTTATAAAATAGAGTTCAGTTTGAGAAAATTTTCTGTCTTTGCAAGGGAAAGGTTGTTTTCATAGCATGGGCAATGATACTTCTTAATGTGTTTTGGTAGATTGTTTTCCAGAGCTGCGAGTGAAATATATATTTTTTAAAATGTTAATATGGCTTTTCTCCGCCTTTTTTTTCTAGATTTTTGATACATTTCTTTTCCGTTATTTAGCATTAAGTTCAGTGTAGGATACATAAGCATGTTACATGCTCATTAACTAACCTCACTTCCTGAAGTTATACTCCAAAACCTAAGGGGAGTACCAGATCCAGTATTTTAGTCGCAGCAAAGAAAACAATGCTCCTTTAATGGCAGTGGAAATATTTGTCCCTGTAAAATATCTTTCCTGTTTTGAGAAATATCATAAACAGTCAGAAATACAGAAAAATATTTTAATATCTTTTGTTTAGAATTCTGTTAAAGTATTCTCTCAGCCAAGCATTTTCTTCCTAAATAGGCTGCCAAAATAGAGTTTTGATGCTTTGTCAAGAAGCAAGCAAGGTTGTGTATCTTTCCTTAAATGCTTCAGTTTTCACAAAGACATCATACTACCTTTCAGTGTCTGCTTTTTGAAAATTATATTCTGTGACTTTAAAGTGATATTTAAGATCTGTTAACTTGAGCAGAATGAGCTGGATGTATTTGCAGGAGCTGAAAAGTTTGGTCTAGTATAATTTTTGTGTTGGCTGAAAAATAATAAACAACATTCAGGCCATCATCTCTTTTTTTCCCTGCCTTCTAGGAAAATCTGGACAAGATAAAGGTCAAAAGTCATGACAGAGCTCAGAGTTCAGTTCAGTTATCATAATAATTCCAGGAGCAAGCTTCTGGAGCTCAGCTTTATTATAGAATATTATGAAATTAATCTCGCTTGTTGAACATGATGGATCCAAATTTGCTGTTGGTCGTAATCCTGAATCAGTCAAAGAATGTCCACAGTTCACTTTGCTCATTCTACTGACATAATATTTAATATAGCCTAAATAAATTCTTTATATATCATTGATTTTATGGTGTTCATAAAATGCTACTAAGAGAAAATCTATTTCTGTTGCTGGTTTTTTTTTGTATTAATATGATTTCCAAGGAAAAAGCTCTTCAGTGACTCATATGAAATATGTTGGAGGGAGTTTGTATGTACATGTATATATATATATATATATATATATATATATATATATATATATATATATATGTAAAATGTGCAGTTACACAAATTTTCAAGTGGTGTAATTTAAATAGATTATTTAAATTGAGCCTTGCCATTTGGCTGGGATTTGGTTTTATATATGTTTCATTTTTAGATGTTTGCCCCTACGTTGAATTATTAACCTATGTCCAGGTCTGCTGGCTACAGATCTGCTGCCTTTGCATGTGAAGTTAATCTTTTTTCATGTTTCAAAGAATACTCAGCACTGAATTTGCAATTCTTGTGTCCACATTTATGTGATCTCAGCCGCATGCTGAGGTACCTTGGAGTAGAACAGAGGGAGATGTGGATACCTGTTGTTTAGCTGCGTGGGTACCTCCTGCCTTGAGCAAGGGTGTCTGGCACAACAGAGGGGCAGTTGCAGAAGCTTTAGGCAGGACAATTTGGTTATAGGTTACTTTCAGTACTGTGCGTGAGGAGTAGCACCAGGTGCTGAACAAGCTGTGTTAGGTAGTAAGGGGTTTGCCTCTATGTGATACCCATCAAAAGCAAATGTCCTGGACAAAACTATAACCACCAAGTAAAAAAAATGCTTCATGCAGTATGACCAAGCCTTGACTCTGACTTTTGTGCAGACTATTAGTACTTTTTTGCAGACTATTACCACAAGTTTGTCTTTGCGGGCCAAGAATTTACACCAAGAAGAATTTCACCAGTGACTGAAGAATATCTCCTCACGCCTTATCATAAAGCATGACCTTGCAATTTTTAATAAATATTTTTAAGTGATATGTGCTTCTATAGCTCTAAAACACATGTGCAATTTATGTCTGGTAGAATCCAGTCCAAAAAATACCAATAATGAGAGTCTTTCTCGTGATGGTTATAGGTCAAAAATGTGAAATGAGAACAATCTAAAAGTATCACAATGGATGTTTTCTTCTGCAGTGTAGAAAAAAAAATAAAGCAATTGATGAAGAAATATTAACCTAAAAACGAGCATTGGCAATTGCAAACCTAACTCTTGACATTAATTGCATTAATGGTAATGCATTCCATTCCAGTTCATGGTGAAGTAAAAGGAGTTGGTCTGGTAGATCAAATATGGCTTTCATTGCAAGACTGCGACAATGAAGGTGAGATAATAAAGCTATTCAGACTAACCTGTAAAAAATGTTATTAAATATACCTGATTAATTATTTATTCTTAGAGCAGATGTCACTATAAAATACTACATATGTTTCAGTTATTTTTTCAGGATGCATGTATCCTGTTATGTATATTTGTGTATACATGGATACATACATTTTGTTTGAAAAAAATATACATACAGTCAAAATTGTGAATAATTAATGATGCATATTATGTTCCCTTATGAATCTGGGAAATTAATGTCAGGGCTTTGAACAGAACTTGAAAGGGATTTTTTTCTATTGAAATATTTGAAAAATTGGAATGGTCTAAATAACCATGTGAAAAACGTAAGTTGCTGTCCTGGTTTGCTCATTACAAATACATTGTGAAGCAACTGTTACAAATCCATTGGTGTAAGCAAACCTAGCTGTGTATCCAGGGAGATGTTGCAAATCTTGTGTTTCGACTTAGGCTTGTGTGTGGTTTGGGTGGGGTTTTTTTAAAGTTTTTAGCATTTTTTGAATCAACATCTTATTTTCCAGTCCAGGCAAGAGTAAAATCACGAAAGCTCTCAAGTACCTTTAATGCATTTTTCTGACAGAATGTCAAAAATTGCTTTGTGTTCCATCAATAGTAATTCATGGCAACATGCCTAAATAATTACCATTGGCCAAACGCCAGACTCCTAGGCTCTACACTAACAAATACTGGTACAATCACTTTGAAAATTATAAATTCAGTTGCAATAATAGCATGCACCTCACATAACTGACTCACCGCTTCCAATTAACTTCATGTAATCAGAAATAACTTAGTTCTGTGTTATCTCTTAAGTGGTCTCTCTGGACAGTAGTCACAGTAGTGGGTGGTTTGGATATACTGTATAATTTGATGTGGTTCTGGGGCAATGCAGTCTTTGGGGTTACCCGAAATGCCATCAAAGCCAATGGCACTAGAGTATGTTCTCTGGCCCATAGGAAAAGGCATAGATTGTGCCCACAGGTTTAAAACTCGCTTCTCCCTCATTCCTCAAGTAAGAATGTACTTGAAAGTACTTGAAAAAAATCTTGGCACATGCTCTCCTTTGAAATGTACTGGAACATTTTATAGGAGAGTGATGTTTGTCTTAGGTCAAAATAGTCAAAATAGTAGCTTAATATAGATAAATAATTGTGGATAAATGAAGATACACCCCTGCATATTTTTATTTACTGGCAAATTTGTGCCCTGAACCTCTTTTTCTTTGAAGTCTTTACCTCAGCACATGGGCCTGGGAACAAGTAGTCTTGCACATGCCATTTACACCAGAGATTTTGGCTTGTTAGCTACTGTTTGGATCTTGTTTTATGTCTGTTCCACATGGTCTTGTGTGTCTGAATTCACGTGATTAGTCAGGTATGAAGGGGTCACTCAAGCTATAGTTTGCAGTAGCCTTGTTCCATGTAAGTCTCGAGTTTATGTTTTGGAAGGAGGCTGGGGACATGGGGATGAGATGGGAACCCTGCCTTATGAAAGGAAGAAAGGCAGGTGTTAGCACTGTTGCTGTTTCTTTGTGCAGTGGCTGTAGCAGAACTGGAGAAGTTCACCTTGGCCAACACTAGCAGCATCATGGCCAAAGCATTGCCAGGTTCCATGTTCTCCTGACCTCCAGTTATTGCAGGCTGGAACCCATTTAGTTTCTGAACCCCTAAAGCAGACCTTCTGTTTGCCTGACCAAAGAAGAGTCAGGTGTATTGGTATGCCTACCTATTGATTGAAAAGTCAGTTTGACTGTGAAGCCTGATGACTCTGCTTTTCTTAAATGGCACCTTTAGGGGTATTGTCAATACGGAAAGCATCAATCTCTCTTCTTTCAGATGAAATATTGTTTATTTCAAACTCATTTTAAGCATTTTGTTAACCTTAATATATTTACAAGATTATTCTTTGTGTAGAAAGAGGGAAATTCACTTCAGGATTGTTACAGTGATAATGGAGCAATAGAAATACTCCTTTCCTGGTTCTGTCTCTACAAAGTTATATGACAGTAATATGCTGGAGAGTGGTTTCACTTGACCCGGTAACAGAACAGGAGTTAGGGTTTCACTTGCACAGGAAGGGAAAGGATATTTCTATTTCTGTTTAAACACCTTGGAAATTTCTGTTCCTAGTGTGTCAGTGGTAGCTGGCACTCTTTGGCAGACAAAGAGTATTCAGACAGAATTTTGTTGTTATATATAACATATATAACATCCTGTGTGCCAGATGTGGATGTAAAGCCATGCACTCCACTTGCAGGAATACAGTTTCAAATAAAAGAACAGTCTTATTTGCTGATTTGCTAATAGCCTGCTCTGGCAGCTATGGTAATTACACATGGTATCTACTATAGATTCATGTCTCATTTATTTAAATGAGACATGAAAATGTCTCTAAATTTATAATTACAATTAAATTTATAATTACATATTATCTCTTAGTAAAATTGTTTACTTTTATTATAGTGTGTGGGTCTACAGGTTGGGCTTTTTGGCAGTAATATAGGTGGAATTAGCACATTAAATGTACATGGTTTGTTGCATCAAAAGGGTGCTGTAAGAGGTAGAATTCATAAATAGGAAGAGTGGAAACTCCTCTTTTCCCAAGACCACTTTCCTTTTCTTGGTATATCCTATCTTCTTTGAATGGAGAACCATTTTGTGTCCATGTAAAACTGAGAACAGAATAAAACAAACCAAGGCTAGACTGGAGTAAGTGCACGTGGTTTTCACAATGGCTCCAAGTAGATGGGATTTGGAAGATTCAAATTGCTTCAATTAGTACTGTTTTTTTCCTTACAAATATTCTCCGTCTTCTGTATTGGGAAGGGATTCCATTATATGGTAATATACAAGGAGAAAGAAAAGTTTATGGGGCCTTGAAATAGGTGCAGGACATGAATGCACATTCTTCAAACTGCCTGCAAATATATGCAAAATTTCGAGATGACTTTTCAGGAATGTAAAACCAGGCCTCGAGGTTCAGGAGGAAACATCCTGTGCCTCATGCTTCACCACCATCAAAAGGCATGTGTTACTGCAGAGGACTCCTTCAGCTAAGCTTCAGTGGATGGCAACTCAAAGGTTGTCTCTCCTGTTCTGTGACTTTGGATTTGTGGTAAGAGATAGCTAGTGACATTCTTTCACTCTTTTGTCTTTTTCCTGGTGAAAGCCACAGGTGACTGGCCACCAACTGAATGTAGCTCCATTCACCAACACTCTGTGGGACCAGCTATCTAGGTGTTTTTTAAGCCTGAGTACAGGGCACTCATCCAAGCCATGAGCAGCCAGTTTCTCCAGGAGACTGCTGTGGAAAATGCTTTTAAAGGCTTGACTAAAGTACTGTCACCGACATGTTTTATGAAAAATCCTCTCCTTAGGATTTTTCCCCTCCTGAGAAGCTGAGAGGCCTCAGGAACAAACTGTAAACAATTCTTATCTGCTGCTGTGGAATGCAACAGAGGAAATCTCTGATTGGCCTCGTCAAGCCAATTAGCCCCTGTTTCCAATTAAGAGCCAATGACAGTTCACCTGTCCAGCCGGTCTCGGTCTGGGAGAAGACCTTTGTTTAGACATTCCTTTTCTATTCTTAGCTTAGCATGGTAGTGAAATCCTTCTCTCTATTCTTTTAGTATAGTTTTCATATATTATCTAGCATATAATAATAAATCAAGCCTTCTGATACATGGAGTCAACTTTCTCTCTCTTCCCTCATCCTGGAACCCCTGTGAACGAGGTAACAAGTACAGGCAGATAACATCCACAGTCCTTCTCTCATCCACTAAGTGTGTTGCCTTGTCAGGTTTGTCAGTCAGAACAAACATCTCATAAACACATGCTGTGTGGGCCTGATCACCTTTGGTACCTACATCTTAAGTTTTCAGTCAAGAGAGAATTTGTGGGGTGAAATATTTGAGCCAAGATTATGTCAAAATGGGGCACTGATCTCTGGTCCTGGACTTAGAAGTCTGCAGAAGATGGAGGAAGAAGTGATGCCGCAGAAATCATGTAGTTTATCTTCATGTAGCATAATATTAATGGGACTAGCTGGAATTTGGCTCTTGGTTGTTTGCTATCAGTCCATTATTGTTGGCCACAATCATGATAATGATGAGGTATTTTAAGGAAAAATTGTTAATTTCCATGTGGAAGTACTGTAAAGGAAGGCAGTTGAAATTAATGAAGTAAAGAAACCCCATAGTTGTTTTACTAGAGGCACTGAGTGATTATGAGATGCACCTTTAAAGAATTGTTCAGATTTCACAGATACAAGGTAAAGTGTCATAGCAAGGAAGATGAAGCATTGCTCAATAGCAGCTGTGAGGATGGTAATTGATCGAAGGTGTTAATATTGTTGTAAGGAAACAGTAAGCAAAATAATCCCATTATAAATGAACATATGTGATACAGTTCCATAACTCCTATTGTACTGTAACAAACACTGTTCTTTCCCTAATTTGTATATAAAAACTCTCTTTCCCGCTCTTATTAAAAGGTCATATATTGAAAATGAGGAATATTTGGAAGTACTCAAGATAAATGGATGGTAGGGTTGTCTTCAATATTTGGGTAGAGACAGAATGGTTTCAAAAGTGACAGTGATTCTCTTTTTCAAAGGGGCGAGACATAATTATGCTGCATCTTTCAAGTGCTCTGATCCTCCTTGTGGCTGTAAACTGACGCTTGTCAAAATTGTAGCTGTGTAGTAGCATTTCTGTATTTTACATACATACCAATGAGCGCATTTAAACACAAATTCTAGGGATGTCATAAGGTAAAGGGCCTTCTTTCCTAAGAGCTTTGACTTTTAAAGTACTTGCAGGAAGCTTTGAGAAAGCGTCCCTTGATTTCTTGATTGATCTCTCAGGCATACTGTGTTTCATGCAAATGAAGTGTAAAATAACCCACAGATATCAATTTTTTAAAGTGTGTATGCAAATAGTAATTGCTGCACTCTTTCCTGTGAGTTGGGTTTCTACTAATGCACATATTCTGTGGTTCTGTGGGGAGCTGCTGTTAATGCCAGGTTCTGTTTCAGATTCTGAGCAGTTGCTTATTTCACACTCTCTCTTTTTTCCTTTAACTGTCCCTGAATTAGAAGCTCTGTAAAATATATGTACTGGCTGTCTCTGAGTAATGGTGGAACTGAGCTTCAGTTCTCAATGTCCTTGACTGACTAATCAATAGAAAGCAAAACAACTACAGCATGAGCAGCAGTACTGTAAAAGGAAACTTCTGTTGGATGTTGCGCTGGAAGTCATGAGGTTAATGACTCTCATTGAGAAAGATACAATAATTTCTCCTTCAAGAGTGCAGAGCACAAGTGTTTTCTTTTCTGCTGCCTGCTTGGAAAATGAGCATCCTATCCCACGTGTCATACTGGGAAATAAAATCAGAAGTCAAGATCAAACTAAAGAAAAATAGATTAAGATATTAAATGATCCTTGTTAACAGTTTAGAGTTCTGTTAATGCAAAATATTTTTGGTCTCTGAAATGTTGAGTAAAAGGGTCCAGTTTTATCATCTCTTATTTCTAACTTCTTTTACACTGAGAACAGCTTTATGAGGTTCTATACCTAAGTATGTGTAATTCTGTTTGACCTCCATTCTCATTTCATGAACTACTAGATTAATGAAACAAACATTTAAATAGTTTGATTACTGGCTGCAATACTGATGTTGATGACTACAATTTTATTATGCTTATTTGGAAATCTAATACAGGTGGAAGCATCCACAAAATTACAAGCTATCTATCCTTATCTGTGGAGCATAAATTTAGACATCAGAGGAAGAGACAGTTATAGTGGAAAAGAAATCTTTATAAGATACTGGGTATTTTGAAGAAACTTTTTAGCTCAGGGTTACTGTAAATAGTCCCAAGTTTAATATGATATTGTGCTACCTTCCTGTTATAAGTAATTGGAGCATATAAGAGGGTCAAAACTCTTTATCTTGTATAACTTTATGGGTCAGACTATTTAGTCTCTTCTGGTCCTAGTTTTCCTATTTACTAAGTAAATTTGGTTACAGGAAAATTAGATCAGAAAATAGAGACTAATGTTGAATTCAGATACAGAATTTTCTGTGAATTCCTGGCCTCCAATAAGTTGATTTGTTTGTCTTCTATTCATGTGTTTATCCTTAGGTTAAAAAAGTAATATTTATATTAGAGCTCCTAATTATATGAATTACAAATATGGTCTTAGTACTTCATGAGGTAAAAATTATTTTTAGATGAAAGAAAAAAATTGTAGTGAGTGTTTATGGTTTTGTGCTCTGAAACAAAAGACATTATTAAGCCTGGTGCATGTAAAACCTGCAAAATCCTAAGAAAATGTACGTATATCTTCAGAGAATTTTATCTTCTGCTGCTGTGTTGGCATTGCTCTAAGACAAGACATTATTCTTCCTTGTACAATAAAAATTCTGCAAAAGCTATTCAGGACCCTCTTCTTGCTTTCCAACAAAAATTAGGTGACATTTTGTCCTGATTTTGCCACAGCATTAGCCAGCACTGCTCTTTGAAGCAATGGCTCAGATCCAAGAAGCAAATAAAACTAGGAATAAATTGTTTAGTTTTCTTTCCTTCTTGAAATGAGAAACTGACAAATTTTATAAAACTACTTTTTTCGTTAATTCAGCTGCATCTTACCTTTGCCTTCCTCCCTTCCAGTCATCAGCTTGAACTTTCTCCATAGGAATCACAGTTTATGTAAAAAGAATGCAGAGATACATGCCATGAATCAATTTACTCTGCACTAGAAAAAGTAAAATGTACATTGATTTTTGATTCAAATGCTTTGTTTAGATCAGTGCTGCAAAAAATATTCTGAATAAACCTTATGAAAACCTTATGCAATGTTAAAATAAATGTTATGCACTTGATGAAGAGAGAATATGGGATGAGACTTAGCATCATAGAAAGTTTCAGTTGTTTAGCACTTCTTCTGCTTGTACTTTCCCTTGAATGATTTGGTTTAGATGGTCTCCAGATTTATGCAACTCATATGTAAAGACATAATTGGCAAGTGAGATGTGAGTATATAAAACTTAGTTTTGTATTCAGTTAAGTCATCATTATGGTAAAATTTTATTTCTTCTGACAGAGTGTAGGTCAGGTTGTTAATGACTAAGAAAGACTGACTTCAGACCTCCAGTTTATTACAACTCATTGAAATATAGTATTTCAAATCCTGTTGGAGCAAGAAGGATTTTAGGCAACTAAAATTTAGCATCTTGCTTTGTGAAGAAAGTTCAGAAGATGACTATCATGTAACATTTTCCTTCCTAAATGACTTAAGTGGTGACTTGTAGGAACCATAACCAGTGAGAAGAAGTGTGATTGATATTTTTGGGATTGGTAGAAATTGAGTCCATGAATGTGTGACTATTTCAAGAACAGCGATTTGCCCAAATATGTGAATTAGATGTTTTGATGCATGTTGCTATTATGGTGCTGTTGACTGCTCAGTTTTTTTGTTGTGTGCTGGTTGAAGATGGAAAAAATTGGCTTCTTTACATTTTAAAAGGATCATGTTTAAAGGCTCTTCTTTAAAAATCAGTACAGTAGGTATAAAGGTAGGGGGTTTGCTGTTATACTTTTCCTTTCATGCTTTCCTCTCTAATGAATCAAAAAGCTGGAAACAGTTAGTTGGTGGCATTTTATCCAGCTCCCAGTCAGAGTAAACTCTCAGAAAAGTACAGATCATCCAGTATCTGAGATACAGGTCTGCAAAGCTCATGAGATGGTCAACTGTGGTACTTCTAGAAAGTAGGATTAAAAAAAGTCCTCACTGGTAGCTCAACAGGATCCTTTATAATATAATTCAAACTACTCTTTCTATTAAACAGTTAGGCTCAAATTTGATGCTCCCAAAATAGTGTACTCAAGATTCTTTATGATGTTTGTTTAAAAACTAGTAATTAATTCAGTGCTGATTTCAAAGGTTTTTGAATGAAGAACTGCTATTGGAAGTAAAGTTATCATATTTTAAACTACTTATTATTTTCTTTGCTGTCTTAGACAAATTTGCATTTCAGAGAGACAGATACATAATGTTCCTTTAAAGGATGAATGCAGTTCTGTCATTCCTTGTACAAAGATGAATAGTTTTTTTCTGTCTTCCACTTTCATTTTGACATTCTTTTATTTTTATTCTTCAGTGTACTTTCCTCTGCAAGTCTGAGTGGCAGCTTATATAACAGCAGTGTACTTTTAAAACCAATATTAAACTCAGAATATTGCACCTCAGCAGCAACTCAAGCCAAAATCAAGTTTTGCCTCAAC
The DNA here is from genome assembly GCF_022539315.1 of Serinus canaria. Classification (NCBI taxonomy): domain Eukaryota; kingdom Metazoa; phylum Chordata; class Aves; order Passeriformes; family Fringillidae; genus Serinus; species Serinus canaria. The sequence goes on along the minus strand of NC_066343.1, from coordinate 38,981,169 downwards.
TTGCCTAACTGACTCCATTTGAACTCTGAGAAGTGAAATGGGAAGCTGGCAGTTAGAACACAAGAAATAATCTTCTAAATATCTATTGTCCATAAAATTTTGCCTTTGTTAGCTCAATGTCTCCAAATAGTCAGAGATCTAGTATACAAATGAACTTTTGTTTTTTAAAGGAAAAATTCTGTTCTATTTCTGCATCTTTATATTTGTCCTGTTTCCTTGCTCCATTGTCCCACTCTGCCCCACTCCCCACAATTATTTTGTATTCATATATCCTTTTCTGTGTACTCCACCTGGTTTCTTTCCTTGTTTTAGTGATTAAAGTTAGTAGACTCTCATTTTTTTTCACCTTTCCCTTTCTTTTGCCTTTTTTCCTTTCTTTTTTTTTTTTTGACTGCTTTCTGTTAATAAGTTTTTTCCTTAAAATATGTTTTTATTGTGATTAATTTTTCTACCTTCAGTAGGAATTGCAGGACTCCCTTCCCCTTGTGGACTTGACTCCTGTAGACTGCTCAGTCACAGGTCTGAGGTTTCTCCCATAATGGTTGTTTTAGATGCCACTGTTGGCTCCCAGGGTTACTAAAATACACACAAAAATGCAACTGAGAATTTAGAATAATAAAATCACTTCAGCTGAAAAATATCTTTAAGATCATCATGTCCAATCCTTAACTTAACATTACCAAGCCCACCACTAAACTCTCTCCCTAAGCATCTCTGGTGGTTTACAACAACACATCAGCTTGCCTTCCTTAAAATTGTTGTACCACCTTCCCCCTACCCCTGGCCCTCCATCATGACTTATCATGTGAAGTTTACAGGAGTTGTAAGCAGATCTGGTTTGTACCTGTGTTTTTCCTGTGTACTGTATACTAAATATTGGTTCATTAGTTGACAACTTCTTGAATTAAAATTCAGAGATGTCTAAAACACAGCAATATGATTTCACTGTGACTACAGCAGACCAGGTAAGGAATAATCTAAAAGTCAAAAAACCTCTCCCTTGCAATGATTTGCTCTGGTGTTAAAAGTGTGGTATAAATATGTGTTTTTTATGTAAATTCATACACACATCCTTTGTCTTAAGTTGCCAAGAACATATTCAATCTCCCATATTTAAGACAGGAAAAATTCCAGGAGAGTTCTGAAAGACTTAGGAAATTCAAGAGGAAAGTAGCACCCATGCAGTAGACCTTATTGTAGACTACTAAAAACCCCAATGATATTACTCATTTTCCAACCTATATCTTCTAAACAGCCTTCAGATAATTGCTTACTGTTCTGAAATGAGGCTTTCTTCAACTGATACTCTTAATTTTGTCTGTGGATTAGCAGATTCCTTTGGGGTTTTTTGGCACCTTACATGAGACCTTAATAACTGTTTCAAAGAAAAGGCATTTTGCCGCGCACTTTTGGAAATGTGGGATTGTACAAAGCTAGCAAGTTCAGCATCTGTAGGTGTGCTTACCTACTTCCAGGGTAGAAACAAACAAGAAAACATAATTGAATTAGTCATTGCTACTGACAGTGAAATTTAACTTCTCTTGAAGCTGATAATGTAAGTCCCATTCATTGAAAGCAAATAAAGATTTGGCTCTGAATTGTTTAGATTTCTGTGGAATATGGGTAAACTTTCAGTCTTCACAATCACTGAGAACTTACTAAAACAAGATTAAAAAGCCCACAAAACCAGACAAAAACTACTACTGAAGTTTACATTTGCTGACTAATAGTAAAACTCTCACATGTGTTTTTTTCAAATATCATTAGAACAAGTAATGGTGGCTGTCAACAGTGATGTACATAATAACTCAACTGCATCAGATAACAACAGACTAGGTAAGGCAATGCTGTTCTAGGAAGTATTTGTGTCATAAAGTCAACTAGTTGAATTCCACACAGGACCATAGGTGGCTTTTAAAAAATATTCTTATCCTTAGCCAGTCAGGTAAGTTTTGGGGGTAGGTTTTTCCTTTATCTCAGAGCAGAACACATCCTGTGGATTTTTATGTATTCCAATGTGCCATCATATTTAGCTGTTGATTTTTAAGTTTCTCTTGATATTTAAATGCAATTAATTTCAAGATAATTGAGTAATATTTCTCCCAGCCCCACTTCTTTCTGCCTTTACAGAGGCAGTTAATGCTGTTAAAGGCAGCAGCCTGTTCAGAGCTGGCAGAAAGGGTGATGTGCACAGAGCTAAGGTGTGAAACAAAAGTTAGAGAGGATCCTGGTACTTACTTAGAGTAGGTCTGTGGCATAGTGGGGTACCCTACGAATAATTGGTGTACCAAACTAAAGACAGAGAACTTGATTGTGCACATTGGGCAGTCCACCATCAGCCTTGGCACAAGGCAGAGCACCTGGCTGAGGCTTTTCTAACCCATACATAGCACAGTCCCTGGTTGGAGACAATCCATTACAGCTCAATCTGAGTATGCTGATATGTTAAAGACAAAGAAATAACACACATTATACATTTTTATTTAACAAATAAAATCTTTAGCCACAAGACAGAGGTAATGTCATCATTTTCATAAATTCATGTACAGTTTTTATCTAATTTATGTATGCTTTAAATGCTTTTTATGTGAATGTGTTTGATTGTCAAGTATTCATTTGTGTTTGGTCTTTTGTATTGATTTTTCTTTGACTTTTTTTCTTTTTTTAAGCATGATTCTCACACTTTATTTTGTTTTTTTTAGGTTTTGTTTTATTTCATAAGATCCCACTGGATGGGTAAATGAAATAAGGAAAAGATGAGAGAGGGGCTGTTGAGCTTGTGGAATCTGTGTGCTGCACTGTAGGGAGTGGACAGTGTTCTTGCCCAGTGAAGTGCCACCTCCCTTGGATTTCTCTTTTAAACATTGGTTATGTTTGGAGAACTGTAGAAGTACATTCAAATCAGTAGATGTTTTTCCAAGAGCAGGGAAAGGTGAAGCCCTGAGGCAGCTAAAAAAACCCAAGAAATTCCAGAGATAAGCTACCACACTCTTTCCTATTGCATTGTCCTCACTGTGTTTTCCAAAATGACATTGAAATGAAATTATATTGTTTCCTCTGTCAATTTTATTTCTGTTCAAAGTTAACTGGAAAGATGTTGTTTTTATAAATAATATTTATCAAAGGTGAACTGCAAAGCTGCTCTTATTTTGTTGAATTAACACCTCTGCAAAATTTCTACAGTGCTTAGTTTGAGTGTGTGTGCAAGCTCACTGATTTCTGTGGAAATGCTCACATCCTTAAAGTTAAGTTCTTGTATGTTTGCAGGATATGGTCTTAACTCCTGAAGCAGTAAATTGCAGAGCTGGCCCTGCAAATCTTATTATGTATGTAGTTCCACTGACTTTACCAGGAAGATGGGGAGTCTGAGTTATATACAGAAAGGTGGCAATACTGTTTGGTGTGTTTGGGTATTGAACCAGCGCCATCACTTAGACATTCAGTTAGGTTGTGCTTACTCAAGATAGTCACTAAGTTTGAATAAGCACACAAATCTCTAGTAGGCCAGAATGCTGATTCTGAGCCAAGAGCAAGAAGAACAATGGTTTGTGGCTGGTCCCTCAGATGTAGACTTAGAGGCTTGTTTAGCTGTCCATGTTTAAACTGTGAAGTATGCTTCAGAATGTGCTTCATTATACTGCAGAAAAAAGTCTACTGTAACAAGTAAAGCTAAATGAAGGCATGAACATATTTCAAGAGCAGGGCTGCATTTAGATATAGTACTAGAAATTAATTTTCATTTGATTTATGTGTCAAATCCTGAGGGTCTACTTTGATCTTTTCCATTCAAGGAATTTTACTAAGTATGAAGTTTCAAGGTTTTTTTTAACTGAGAGTTATCTACAAAGACTAGTAGTGAAAGACTGAGGTAGATGCTGACATTTCTGTGTATTCTGATTAAATTTTTGAGATATGATTTGAATTTAATTCCTTTCAACTGTGTTTAGTGAAATAGATGATATTATTTTGTCCCTAATGTATTTGCTTTTCATTGTTACGTGTTTTTAATTTCAGCCATTTTCATTCTTCCATTGTAACACTATTGCCTTTTCTTTTACTGCAGTCTTTTAAGGCCATACACCATCTCTCTCTTTCTACAGCACTGTCTTGACTCTTTAATTCTATTTCTGTGTATTTACTTGCTTTTTGCCTTCTAAGGCTTAATCCTTCAACTTTTTTCTTATGTTCTCTTGAGTCTCTTGCACTCAAGTTCTTTATTCCTGCTGTGCTTAAGTTTCAGAAATATCCTTATTAGTCAAGACATGCATCCACATTTGCATACTTCTAGGCCTATGTAGGGAGATACTTCCTTTCCCTTTCCACTAGTTAGGGAAGGGGAGATGCAGTCGCTAAAAATCTGTCCCAAATATGTATTCTGCTCCCCACATTAAAGAAGAGGACAGAGCTGGAAGTCTACTGATGACCTAGGAATCGTGTTGTCTTTGTCGCCCTGCACATACTGTGGTGATTTGGGGAGGGATGGCAGCAATTAAGGATATCCATCATAGTTCCTGTTTGAAGTTAGATGTCATCAAGTGCTCTGCTGTTCCCGAGAAAGAGTATTAGGAATGTCGGCCTTTTTTCCTCCCTAAGTCTGTGTCTTATAAGATATGGTCTTATTTTCCAGAGATCACAACTTTCTCTTCTGCTTACTGACTCATTTTACCTTCCTTTTAATTATTTTCTTCTTGGACTTCTTGCTTATCCATGAATCTGTCCTCCTGTTGAAACAATATCTGATGTCATAGAGGAGATTCTAAATCAGTAGACAGTCATCTAGTGGCAATATTTGAACTAAAGTCAGTGGACTTACATCAAACACATGTTGGATCATGAGCAGAGCTTGACCCAGTAGCCCAAATACCAGTTTGAAGTTTTGCTGGGACAAAGTCAGCATATTTCAGTTATGTGTTCACAATTTATTGCCAGATTAATGAGGTGAGAATCTGAACCCTTTTCTTTTGGCAGGGAAAAAGCAAACTTGCAAAGCTGGAATTAGGCAGTTGACTTTTGAAATATTTAATTTTAAAAAGTAGTTCTTTCTGATTCATAATATTTATATGCATAAACATGCACAGTTATTGATTGGGGATTTTACATAATTTTTTGTAATTTATTTTGTAGCACTTTGCAGTTCATCTTTATCGGATAGGGATAGGTTTGACCTTCAAATGTTTCAGAATGTACTGACACGGTATTTTGGATTTTATGTAATCATGGAGATACTTTAATAAAAAACTGATCTATGCACCACTGAAATATATATATATATATTTTTATATCTGTATTGTAGAATATTCTTCTTACATATTTTGTACTACATTATGTTAGACACAGTACATTATTACTTGATGCAGATATTCACAGAACATTATGGATTACAGCACGTGATTTGTTACTAATAATGTCTTAGCACAGATGTTTAAAGCTTGATGGAAAAAGACTACATGTTCCTAAAATGGTTTTTTTCAGTATGTGGACAGAGCCTCTTAAAGCTAAGGGAGCTAAACTTTTTAACATGGAAATTATGATACCCACTAGCTTCTGTCTTTCAGCTTGATTGTAAGTGACATTGCTTGTAACTGTAGAGATTCTGATCTGCCCAAATGGTGTTGGTTTACAAAGGGCTCACTTAATTACAAATTCTTGACCTCCTTAAAATAAAGTGAGACTGAAACTAAAAATCATACAGGAACCATTAACATGGTAAAAATTGATGAACATCCAGGATCTGACATTAAAAAGCTTTTATATTATTTTACTGAGCAATAAAAAAGGCTATGAAATATCTAAAGGCAGAGTTGCTATTTTTTTTTTTTTGCTGTGCCAGACATGAAACTAAAATAAAAGCATATTTCTAAGGTTCTGCTAGAAGGGGTTTATTTGTACTAGAATTTATTTTAGATAGACATTTAATATGCTCAGAGACATGTTGAGATAAGCTGTTGAGCAGTTTGATGGGCAGATTAGTTAGAGGCCTGCAGAGGAAGCTCTGCTGGGGGTGTTTTGGTGTGAGGCAAGTCATTGTCATCCAGTCTGTTAAATAAAACTGTTTCTGTTGAATTTGATGTAAGTTTGACCAGTGGCCAGGTCTATGTTGCAAAGAAGTGCATTGTTCCCAGGCAGAGGTCAGAGCTGTGCTTACTGCAGCTGCCTGTCATGAAAAGCGAGGTGGGAGCAGTTGCAAAATGTCTGTTCCTGAAGAAAGCTGTCTAGGGAACCATTTCTTTTTTAGTGGGAGTCCTGGAGGCTCGCAGTCAGGGCAGACTGAGGCTGCTATGAGACATTTTCATGGCAGTATGTGTCTTGACTATCATAACCTGTAAAAGGCAGTCTTCGTCCTTTCCACTGCCTTTGTCTACCAGCTGGACCTATCAGGCAGCAGTGAAGCAAAACATGCATTTCAGTGGGAGCAAGATCAAGATCCTTGGAAACAGCAGACAGTGCCAAGAAAACCTGTGGACAGCTAGTTGAAAACAATTTTACTTCAAATAGTTCTTGTAGGGATTGCTTTTTCTTTTTTGACTTTGGCAAAAGCACTGAAAAGCAATTTTTTTCCTAAGAAGCCAAATTCCTAAGCCTGGTTTTTTCAAAAACTATAAAATATATGGAATTTTGCCATATGAAAATGACCCATACACTTCCAAGTGGCTCTTTAAACAAAAGCCTTCATACAAAGTTTGTCAATCTCTTTACCCAGTTGTCCATGTTAAGTTGACAGCTAATGGTCACCAGGAAGGCCATCACTTTGTTTACATCTATTTCAATGCTTAAAAACATACAACTGGTTTGTGAAGTTGAAAGTTATTATCCAACAGATAAAAAAAATCTCACCTTCTAAGCTCTTTTTAATTTGGCCATTTTTTCCAGTTAATAATAATTATTATTGTTAACAATAATAATATTTTATTATTTGAAATAATTCAAAAGTTATTAGTAGACTGAGCAGCTAAGTATTTTGTTTGTTTCAAAAGAAAACCCCAAAAGCTTATGTAAAAGTTTTTAGTATTTTCTTCTTCTCCATCTTTCTCTCTGGCTTCTTCTCTTCCTTCCAATTTTTGGTGGTTCTGTTTTCTGTTCTTCAGAGAGCTCAATGTCCTACTTTGTGAGCTGTGGTAAACTCTCTTCTTCTTAGGGCACAAATTTGTAGTGTCTTGGAATATCCTTTTGAAGGACTTTGCCATCGTTATGTTATGGTGAAGAGTATTCCAGATTATAATGTAGGTCCATGTTGTGTGAGATTTTCATCATCTCATCTCCAGAACATGTGTTTGTCGGTGGCTGGAAGCATTGAGCATGAATGCAACATAAAAGTGCACAGAGAATGCTGATGCATTCTCTGTATTTCACGTGTCACAGCCCATTTCATTGTCCCACTTCCATAGGAATGTGTATGCCCAAACTTTTGAAGCTGGCTTCCATTTGCTCTGTTTTCCTTTTGTTCACACAAATTAAATGTGCTCTGAAGATAGCAAATGATGCATTGATTGGAAATAAATATAGCTGTTCAGTTTCCACAAGCATGTATGTGACTGAACTTGGGAGAACAAGGTATTGTCTTTTAATCAGCCTCGAGATTAACTGGTTGACTTACTTCCATCCAAAAAAAAGCAATAGATTGGAAGAGCCCACATGAGAGTGTGTATTGTTTTAGTATGGACATGCTATATCCTTCTAATTTTAATAGCAACCTTCCATGACTGGCTGTATTTTTGCAGCTGCAAGGAGTGTGTTGGATAAGCAAGCACGTGTTCTGGCCTGCAGCAGAGCTGTAGGCAGCATAGAGCCAAACTGCTTTCATTTTGAAGAGGGCCATTCCCCCATGGTCTCTAGAGGCAGCAAGTCACAGCAGGGCTACTAAGCAGATTACCTCTTAATATAGGAGGAAACTTGTCTCCTTGCCTACATATTTTCACTGTTACTTTGTTCCTCAGTTGGAATGACAAGACAAACCTTATAAAATTTCAGGGAACTATCTGATATTCAAGGAAGTAAAGGGTAACTTCATGGCTTTCTTATGATAGCTGTTTTTTCTTTGATGTAAACAGAGTAGGGTTCCCTTGTCAGGTAGGTCCACCAAACAGAAAAGAAATCCTGATTTTTTCCTAAGTATTTTAAGGGGGTTTTTGAGTTTTTTTTTTTTAACACAGCTATTTCATAGGTATCACTGACTTTACTAGTGTGCAAGCATAATTTGGCTGCCGCACCACTGCACAAACCCAAACCTAACTCTCCCACACCAGAGTCTTAAACAAACAGACTTCAGATCTTTCACTGCCATTCAGAGCTCTCTGTTCCTGAGTATTTTTTTATATTTCAGGCTCAGTTTAAAAACAGGAAGAATCTTTAAGTTGATTTAAAAGTATAGAACTTAAACATTTTTTCCTAAAATATTTTTTTGAACCATGGAAAAAAGTAATATTCTAAATTTTAGCACAAAATTGCCTTTTACCATAGCATCACATCATGAAGCCGAATAGCGGGACAAAGGCAATGGGCACAAAAGTTCCACCTGAACTTGAGGAAGAACTTCTTTGTTGTGCAGGTGACCAAGCACTGGCACAGATCACCCAGAGAAGTTGTAGAGTCTCTTCAGTGGAGATATTCAAGAACCATCAGGACACAATTCTGTGCCATGTGCTCTGGGATGACCTGGCTTGAGCAGGGAGGTTGGACCAGAGGACCCATTGTGGTCCCTGTCAACCTGACCAATTCTGTGATTCCATGGTTTAAAAATTATTTGCTGTTATCCATCAGCAACCTGTGAGTTTTTTCTCCCCGCTTCCCTCTAATTCTTTGTGTTGAAAATCTTTCATGTTTCTTGTAACAAACAATCATTGTTTTTATTCCCAAATGCTACCATAACACTTTGCACAATCCATAAAAAATGTATTACATGAAATTACTTTTAACAGGCCAATAAAGTTCTATAATTTCATATCATTGTGTCTTTCACTACCTGTAAATTGATCACATCTTGTATTTCATTGGTAATAGTGCAGTGCATTGAAAAATATGTCAATTTTTGAGTTCCTCACCTGTTACCTGTTGTTGTAAAAATGCTATTGTTGTCTTTGTATTCCAATAAGAAGTGAGATTCAACTCCTTAATTACATTTTTATAGCATCATTAATGGTTATTTTATTTATAAAGCACCCCCCCCAACTGTTGCAGTAGTTATATTTCTATTTAACATACTTTAATTTAAATGTATGTATCATTAACATGTACATTCAAACAAATGTATGTGTATTCAGGTCAAATAATGTTCAGCTGTTGCCTGTAAGACACAAAGTTTTATGTATCAGGCCATACTTCATCTACTCAACTTCACACAAAAAAAAAGTTGTTTGGTTAAATACTCCAGTACAATGTGGTGATTTTCCAAATTAATTTGAGGAAACATCAGTGCTGTGATTTGAAGGCCATGTTTTGCTTTGGAACTTCTGTTTGTTAGCTTGAACTATCTGGATTTCTTGACACATTTAATGAAACAGAATACAAAAGAATGTTAAGTGGTTGTATCACAGGTTATGTCCAGATTTTTAATCTTTTTTGCTTTTCACTTGGGCATGTCACATTTTCCCATTAATGTGATTCCTGTATTTGGACTACAGCAGATTACATGTTCATTTTTTTTGCTTCTGAAATGTTTTGTCATGTTTTTCTCCTCTGGGGTCTTACCAGATCTCTGAGTATTGTACCAACTCTGCCTTCTATACCCATAGGCAATTTTGAAAATTTTCACCTTTTTGAGCAATCGTGATGTCATGCAGTATATTTTACATATATTTTTTTTATCATCATCCAGGTAAAATATGCTTTTGGAACTAATTTCATGTATCCTCAGTATCTAGGAAAAATAGCCTCAATATAAAGGTCTGTTCTTTTCCTAGGAGGAGCTTTCAATAAGACAACTATTATAGGTACATTCTGATGTTGATTAGGCTGGTAGATACAACTACTTTGCAGAAAGTATTCAAACAGTATAAATTGGTAGATTCTCTAAAATGCCAAGTAGAAGAACATGCTGAGATTGTGACGTGTTTGACTTTTTTTGCGTAGTAACAAGCTTGCTACTGAAATACTGTTACAGAAGGTTTTCAAACTCAGTAGACCAAGAAGTTATTATCTAGGGAGAAGAATCAAAAATTAAGCTGAATAAAAGAAAAAGTGAAAATAGCCATTTACACTGCCTGGGAAATTAGGAAGTCTGTAAAGAAATTAGGAACATTGTAAAAGTAAAAAAGTCTTTATATTCTTGATAATCCAAATTAATGTAAAACTGCAAACAAGGGTTTATTTTTAATGAACATGAATTGCAACTTAAAAGTATTGTTCTGGAAGTCTTGATTTTATTCTTTTAAATGAGAAAAAAAACATGTATTGGATATTTGTATCTTGAGATACTGTAACTTCCATCTACTTTGATCATTAAAATACTTCAAGAATAAAAAGTTAATTTCATAGGTTAGTTTATAATTCTGTTACTATTTTAAAACTAAACAAATTCAAAGATCACTTTTGAGTAATTGATGTTTCTTCCTTTATTATGTCAGTAACCAGGCTCTAAAGCAAAAATACAGAGCACATAATAAGCAGTTCTTTGTGTATTGCAGTTTCACGAGAAGGTTGCAAAAAGCCACAAAATACTGTTTGATGATATAAATTTTGTCTTTCAATTATACTGAAAGAACTTTTGGCAATGTGTTTTTACCTATTAAAAGCAAGTACACTCTATAGTTTTCTAAAATAAGTGTGAGTAAAGAAAATACAAAGGTGCATTTGAAAGACAAATGAAAAATTATTTGAAGCTCTTGCTCTGGTAATTTAAAAATTTAATTTAAAAACTACTTGTTTGTTTTATTTGTGCTTTTCTACTGTAGTTTTCAAACTCGTATTTTATTCACATTATGTCATTTTCTGACGCCATTACTGCATCTTTTTTTGTTGTTGCAGCAAACTTCAGATCCATTTCCTTATTACATTTTGACTGTAATTAGTAAAATCCCAAATAGTGTCTCATGATAAGTTAGAATATGAACATGACGGTGCCTTTTATACTTGCCTTAAAAGTGCTGTGCTATTTACATGTTCAAAGGGAGGAAAGTATTTTAGCTGGCTATTCTAGCCACAACACCTTCCCAAGATAGCTGATGTGCAGAACAAAAATGTGCAAGTGTGCATTGGGAACCACACATCAGTGATAGTGTGGCCTAGGGGAGGGAGGGCTTCACCACCACAACCACCAATTGCAGTTCCTTAATTACTCCTTATAGCTCATGTTACATTCTAGAAGTCAGAGGGCAGAAGGTGATGAAAATCCAGATGAGCAATTGGCTGTGAGGTTTCTTGATGACTATTGTGTTCTACTGAAGAGTCACCATGTTTTCCCCCTGGAAGGGTTTTTGCAAAATTTTAGTGTCTACAGCATTGAAGTATGTGATGCCACAGGAATGGATGCGTCATCCCTGCCTCAGGGAACAAGATCCAAGAACACAGTTAGGTTTATATAAACCTTTGTCTGAGGGCTGGGTAAGGTTTCTTTCATTTTTTTTCTCTACCTGTGCTGAGTATTATGATGTCTTTACTCCAGGAGATATACCAGCATAGACCTTGCTGCCTAAACCAGAATCTCCCTTTGTTTTTCTAAGGATCCATGCCATGCAATCAATTTTAATGTTTCCTTATGAGAGCTAGCATGACGCTGAGGTCAGAGCTTACAAATTAGCTCACACTTTTCATCCCCGGATGTCTCAGACAGAAGGCCAACAGGGCTAGCCATATCTGAGATTCCTGGTACACTTTGTTCTACGTAATCATTGCATAGTCATAAAAAGTTGCTTCACTTATATTAGATGTCTTAAAAATCCTAGGAAAAATCAGAGGACTCTACTTACCTGTAGAGATTAATTATCAGAATTAGACAAAATGGGAAATCTTGGTAAGTCTATGATTTTTAAAAGAAAACATTTATGTAATACTCCCATTTTCATTTAGAATCAAAACCCTGTGTGTTGCTGTAAATATGAGACAGAAGTCAAAATTATGAAAGAATATCAGTGTTGGCTTCCTCCTGGTAAAACCTGCTTTTCCCATTAATGTCAGGGGATTAGATAATCTAGGAAGTCAGTTTCTCTCTTAGTTTTATCTTCTATGAGCCAAAAGTAATTTTTTGGTTATCTGAGATACTACCTGCGTGCTGTAATGTAACTGTCTGCCTGGCTTGGTGGAGTCTGTCTTCTGGGTACCAAGTAGCCCACTGATAGATATCTCACTCTCTAATAGCATTTGTGAAGGTTTCTGAGCAAAACTGTGTTATTACTAGTTGCTCAGGTGCATAATTTTTAAGTACATTAAATGTTTTTAAAATACAACACAAATCATCAACTCTGCATTTGTTTGCTTGTGAGAGTATGAATCAAAATCAGGTAAGTTGGCTGTGATTTGCCTGAGCATTTCCTTTCTCCAGGCATTTGAAGTACAGTTTTTGAAGCAGAACATGCTAAGACGAGCCTTCTACTTTCTGTGTGGTAAAACAAGTTACCTTTTCCCATATGTCGGCATTGTTTTTCCCTTGGGAGTTGGCATAATCTCCTTCCAGGTAAAGAAACACACTTGATCCGAATTTATCAATGTCTCAAAAAAAGTGTGAAGAGCCACATGCCTTTCCAAGAGGAAGGCAAAGATTTATCATCATGCTTTTTCTTTCTAATGAAGATGCCAAGTTTCCATCACTTGCTGCAACTTCACACTTTGATGGAATCCAAATGTATGTTTGTATGTATCCTGTTGCTGTTGAACTCAACTATCCTGATACCCAGGTGAAGTTGTTACCTGTCATTAGGGGGTGGTAGTATAGGCTCTGGAATCAGTGGTTCCTAACTGCAAGGCTCTAACATTTTTTGCTCCTGGGTTCTGGTCTGAACATGGTGAGAGCAGCTATAACCACTAGTGATGGGTAGATGGCCCACATGATAGCAATTTGATCAGGGATTGCCAGGGGACAGCTACTCATGCCAGAAAGGGCAACCTTTGGCAGAGGAAGAAGAGAGGTTGCAGATAGATGGCAGAGAGACTGAGTTACCCTGTGATCAACTAAATCAGAGAGCTTCATTGTCTCAAAGAGAGGAGTGGAAATTTTGAAAACCTTTTTTCTCCCTTGTGGAGACATGCAGGTTTCACTTCAAGTGCCATTAATCAGGCTACTATGAGATTTATTTTTTAATACAGAGTATAAATGTAAATGTAAATGCATTCATGAGGTTTTGCATCTTTATGTTAGAGGACATAAAGGGTCTGTGCCAATGCTTTTCTGGTTACACTAGAGCCCTGGATCTGACCCTGGATAGATCATGACACTGTATTTTGCTATAGAACAAATCAGGGGTGTTTTTTCATCTGAGATTTTTGTCATCACTGCAGTTATGGATTATTACTTGTTATAATCATGCTCTTAAAAATGAGATTTCATTTAAAAAATTAATCTATAATGACATGTTTTTTTCTCATAAAAATTGAAATGAGTGATAGCTCAGGACTTCCTTTTTCCCTCATTTTTGCAGACTAGTTAGATAACTTAGCTGTTTCAGGTTGTCATACCTTTGTTCCTTGGGCGCTGCTGCCACATCATGAAAATATGAAGAAATTGTTTGGTAAATGAAGAAAAGTTGTAGCTCTTTTAACAAAACCAGATTCTAGTCCCTCTGGAAACTACTACTGACAAATAGAATCATCTGAAATGTTCAGTTGCAAATCACATACTTTTAAAAAAAGAGTTTCTGTATCCATTTAAGTTAATACGACCCAGTGGAGGCGAGTAAAACCTGAGAACCCCAAGAAAGCAGCACCCCCTCCCCTCAGGGCCAGGAACCCACCTAGAGGCCAGCCGGTTCCTCTGGTTGCTGGTGTGGTCCCCCTGCCCTGTCAGGAGCTCAGGGAAGCTGTTATGTCTTCTCCTGCCATCTGCTTTTAGAGTTGTTTTATCTCTGTGGCACAGGGCCCAGCTTAAAGCCTCCCAAAGGGTCCCATGCCCAGGCATGCTTCAGGTGCTGGAATGACATGAATTTTTGTGGATGGCTTCAGTATTTTTTGTAATGATGAGCTTACTGTACTCCATCCAGCTAGTGCTGTTTGCTAGCTTGTTACCTTGCTATTTCCTGCCTCTTTTCGGGCCTTGTAGAGGAGAAGGGAAGGGATACTGCACTGCAGGAGGGATTCACTTCTTCTGGCTTCCAGCCTGCCATTAAACACCCTCCAACAAGATGGCTTGTCTGCCTAGCATTTTTTCTTTCCCTGCAAGCACACACTTCTGCATGACTGAAAGGTGAAAGACCAATATCTTCCTAATTTTAATAGTCCCAGAAGCATCATAAAGAAAATCTAGCTCTGTAGCTTATACAAGTCTGGTAGCATGCAGCAAATCTCAGTCTTTAATCCTCTCCTTGGCAATACTCCCACTGGCTTCAGTGGGAGTTCTGTCTGAGCATGACCAGAGTTGGAATTTCAGGCTTTGGTCCTACATTAATTTTTCAGCAAGGAACAGAAATGGATATTATAGATTTTCAGTTAAACATTAGGAAGACATAAAACTGACATTCTCTATAATGTAGTGGTACAAATATGGGCAATTACCTTTTTGGAATAGTCTTGTGGGAATAATACAGATGAATTACTTTAACCCATTCCTAGCATAATTCATGTGCAGCCATATATTATAGATGCTACCTTTCAGTGACATAACTAAGAGCCAACTAAGTGCCACAGCAGGAAAAGACTGCCTTTGCCAAAAAGGTTGACATCATTCTTAATAAAAAGACAGCAGTCCTAATTTCACTGTCATTCATAGGAACTTTAAACCATTATCAATATAATAACTTACTCCTGGCTGATATTAAGAGGAAGGGAATTAGACTCTTGGTATTGCTATTCCACTTTATCTGTTCAAAGGACTTAATGCTTCGTGTTTGGTTTGACTCTTTCACCCTATCTCTGAATTTACTTTTCTTTACATTTGTGATGAACTAGCTAATTGGCGTTTAGCAGATTATATTGGATTTTAAAAGAACAAAAAAAGGAAAAAAAAGGAAAACCCCATCTGGCAAAGAGATGTAAGGTGTAGAAAAATCTTTGGGAGAAAATGAATCCTTTCTAAAGACGGTGAAAATTAAGAACTTGTAGTTTACTGAAATTGTGGTATAGATCTGGTGATTAGATAGATAGATAGATAGATAGATAGATAGATAGATAGATAGATAGATAGAATTAGAATAGATAGATGAGATGTAGACTAGATAGATAGATAGACTAGATAGATGTAGCGATAGATGATAGATATAGATAGATAGATAGAGTATAGATCGTCTGGTAACTCTAGAGAATGAAATACCAATTATGCTCCTGCACTGAAGTCCAATTATTGGTTACCTAGTACTGCTGTGGTTGAATTGATTGTGGGCATTTTTCACACACATGTCTGCCTTTTGTAGCTTTGTCCTTTGAGACCATTTTGTGTGTGACCATTGCAGATGCCAATTTTTAATCTAGTTCAGTGCAATAGAGGATTGTGGCTGTGCGTGATTTGCACTTCTGTTTTTGTTTTTTCCTATTGATCTCTAAAGGTGAGAAGATGATTTTTGCAGATCACTTCAGAGATACATTCGTTAGGAAAGTTTATAAGGTCATCTACTTCAATTGGTGCCAATATTATACATGTGTTCATTAGATTTTGTGTGGAATTACAAAACCAATTTCTTCTGCTTTATAGTATTTGCTTTTTGTGGTGGTCAGGAATAAGGCTGTTCTTTAGCCTTATTTGAGAGTATTTTTGAGAGTATTTGATTTTTATGCAAATCTGTTCTGATAAATCGGTTGCTAAGAAACAACCATGACTGAATTTTTGATAAAAGAGGAAACTAGACCAAAAATAAATTAATGTCATTCTAGAACACTTGAATTTCACAAGTGCTAATACTGTTTAATCCTAACATAAAAATGGCAACACCACAGGATGCCATGTTGTTGTTGGAAAAAGTGAGGATAGATGAGACAGGTGGTCAAGAGAGACTCAGTTAAGTGTGATAAGTGAAACTCTTTAAAAAGGAGGAATTGAGTAAGTAAGCAGAGGAGACCCAGCAGAAAAATGCTAAGGGATATATAAAAAATACTCAGAAGAAGAAGCAGAATTAATTTATAAAAATATTTTGTGGAGCATCCTGGATGAAGAGAAACTCTGCATTGTTCAGAGCCTTGAAGAATGGAAGTAAAATGCTTCCAATATTTTAGCAAAACCTCATTGTTGTGGCCTGGTCAATTTCAGAATTAATGCATCCATTTCTAAATCTGCTATAGCAAAACTGGCAGTTTGTGGTGTGGCCACTTTTGGGATGGCTGATCTAGCTGATATGTTGCAAATAGGTTTGACTATGTGGCATTTTCCTACTTCCCATAGCAGCAATTTCAAGGAAAGCTGGCAGGGGAGAGGTGGCAGGAGGAATCTCCAGCAGATGAGGCGTCATGTGGCAGAGAGGAGGAGGAGGTGTCTGTAAATGGCAGTAGAGGTTTATGATGTAGAGGCAAGACAGTCAATTTGTGCAGCTAATCCTATAGTTTGTGAGTGATGCTGCTGGAACAGAAGTTTGACATGTTTCCTTTCTATATATGAGTGTCATTTGCTCCACTGTAGTAATTTTTAGATGTGCATTAGAAAAGGATTTTGAGAATGTAAAGCTTCACTGCCTTAGGAATTGTGCTTTGGGAAAGAAGGGTGTTGCTGGAAGGCAACTCTGCATCTTTGATCTGAAGATGTTTTGGCTGGGATATTCCTCCAAACAGCCTGTTATGTTTCCTACCATCTCCAAAGTGAACTGTTCTTAAACAGTGTCCAAAAGATCTAACTGAGCATAGTACAGAAATCTATAACAATGGAAATGGCTGGTTTTCTTTTCCTTATAATTTCTTAGAGGTGCACAGAAGAAGTGCTAGAGTGGGTCTGCTGGTAAGACTGTTCCCAATACTTCATCTGGATATCATGAGTATTTTTCATGACACATGATTTCTGAGCACCAAAAAACTTCACAGGAGAAGGTTCTGGCCAGTCTCTTTGTGTCCATCAAGGTTTTCTGAGCATGGCCTCTGATCTGTTTAAAGGCCTGGGATATGAATGTTGCTGAGTGATCTGAGGACAGGTTCTGTAGAGAACAGGCTGTTGCACAGATACAAAAGGAATCAGTTTCACTGTTGCTAAGTAATCCAGTATAAATTGGAACAAAATGGCAGGTGCTAATGTTTAGGAAGGAAAGTTAGCTCTGTCTTCCTTTGTGCTCACTGAGGCTAGTTTTGGACAGCTTGTCTTCCGTGCCCTTCCAGCAGCCCTCTTCCAAAGGCCAGCTGCTACCTTTGAAATACATGCACAAGTGGGGCCATCAGCACCCAAAGCCTGTTCACCTAAGGTGAAAGCAAACTTCTGGACAGGGAATATGTGCGAGAGTGTTAGTTCACCACTTTCCCGTGCCCTTCTCTTCATGTGTATGTAGGCCTTTGTATTTCATTTTTAAAACCTGTTTGCCAGGATGAGAAGTGTTTGGAGATGAAGAGGAGGCAGTCCACGTCAGTGCAAGTTCAACACAGCTCTAGATGGGCTGTAAGATCATCTCAGTGAGAGCTGAGTGAACAGGAAAACCAGATTTCTGCAGATGTTGTTTACAATTTGAACATGATGTTTGGGTTGATTTAGTTTTACTTCTTTGTAGCTTGTCAGGTTTAAGGTTAGCTAGTCAGGTTGTAAATCAAAAAATATTTGGAAGCAATTATTCTGGAATGGTTGTTGGGAACAAATTCAGAGGTATATATATCACTGTAGTGTTGATTTTATAACCCGTGCAAATGTTAGGGGCCTGTAATAGTCTTGCACTGACAGAAAGTAAAAAATTTTAGGCTTTATGTTACTGTGTCATGTAATTAACACTTCCACTGATGAAAGTTTTTCAGAAGAAATAAAGGGAAATTTGCCACTGAAATGAATTGTATGTAAACAATGCTATTAAACAATGTGTGTTTTAGTAGAATAACCCACTGAGTAGTACAGAAGAGCACAGATGTTCTTCTCACCCAGCTTAATCTATCTTTAGTCAGTGGACTGGAAAAGTGAACTGCTAATGTATGGAAATATACGTATTTCATTGAGCTATTTTGGGTATTTGTTGAGCTCTGGGCTTCCTTTGGTTCTGAATAGACATAAATCAACATTCAAAGACCTAAGGTGTTTCCTACAAGATCGCTCATGGTCTGTCTTTCTATCATTATGGAAGTTTAGGGATGAAGGAACACCTGGGAGATCCTTCCCTATCCTAAATCTGTATCAACTTTACCTTCATCTTTCCCAAGAGACATTTTTCCTCATGCGGCTTCAAGAACTCCAAAAGTGGAGATTTCTGAGTCTTCTGTGAGCAATTCCAGTGCTCATGGAAGCAAGATCTATTCCAAAGTTCCTGAGGATCTAAATGTTTACCACAGTCTTAATGCACTTTTATCACGGAACTTTTAGTTCCCGTTTGTCAAAAATATGCAATAAAAATTGTAACCATGCATTGGAAGGCTATCCTTGTGTACCTCCTCAGAGGATAAAAGAAATCCCAATTCTTCAGTTTTTCATCAAGTCTCTGAGTATTTCTAGATTTTTCCATATTGTATTTTCATTTGATGCGCTTGAATGGAAGAGGCCTGTAGATAGTATCTCTCTGCTCCAAGGAAATAATCATTGAGGCTTAAAAACATTTAGAATGTGTCATTAGTAATTTTTTTTTTTTCCTTAAAAGATTCCTCACAATCAAATACAATTCAAATCAGGGAGCTTTTCTCCTCAATCTAGAGTGTCTGCCTTATCATCTAACTATGTTGAACTGAACAGAATTAGGAAAATTATATAAGTTAACTACTCCAAATAGCTTTGTTCTCTGACAGCCAAAGCAGCATGGGGAAAATTTCATTGCTTCTGTACACTCTGTGTTTATCTTCTAGACATCAGAGGACCTCATTCCCAGTCTTAGGAGTAGAAATGCTTACACTTAGATTATTTATGACAAATCTGTAAGGAAGCAGTTTTTAATTAAATAGTTCTTAAATTAAATTAAAGGCAACAAGGATTTAATTTCAGGTGATTTTTTTTTTTTGTTTGGTGCCAGCGAGTACATTCCAGTTGATCTTTTTTATTATTGTGGTGATTTTTCACTGTAGCATTTTTGAAGGATAGTAATTTTACCCATGTTTCCAAGATATCCCAGCCTGCAGGTGACTATAATGAATAGTGCTGATGATCTATATTAAAAAATTATAAATAATTTTTTCTTAAATTCTTTCACATTTTCTGTGTTGTTTCTTTAATTCTCTGGCTCATGTATTAATATTGATTAATATCCCACATCCCAGTTAGGTTTTTTTTCTTAGGTCTGTGTTTCATTTGACTGCCTATAATGAGAGGCCATAAATTCTTCATTCTTCACAATAGGGCTCATCAGCTGAGCTGCAGATACTGCAAATGTGTCCACGAAGCAGTGAACACCTGTACAGCCACCATTCATCCTGTATCTGAGGAGGCCTGTGAGTCCCAAAGGGCTCTGTGGTTTGACAGCTGGGGCTGCCAGTTCCTCCCAGGTTCTGGTCATGACTTTGACAGAGATCCCACCTTCAGTGCTGGGTAATTCAGTGCCAAAGTGCTCTTCCTGCTGCCTCCAAATCAAAAATAATAGTAGTGCATACCACATTGTGGATGATCTACGTGGATTTATTGGTTATGGTGCATAAGAATGTGACAATGCATGCCAGATTGCAGTTGTTAGATCTGTTTCACAAATGCCTTCCTTTCTGGCTGAAAGGGGAAAAGAAATCAGCAACCTTTGTGATGCAGGTTGAGGTTTTGCTGACAGCATCCCTGGGGAGAGCTGGCCCTGGAGTGAAACCAGGGCAGAGGGGTTAGGAGCCTTTCATCTGTCCAGACAAAGTATGTACAAGACACCTCATTGTTTTTCCTACGGGGCTTTGCAGTGCTGCAAAGGAAGTTTCTTGGGTGAACTGTCTTGTCAGCCTGCCCCAGACCAAGACACCACTGTCTTTATCCCTGCACCCTGTAGGTTGCATGAGTTTTGGGAGTCACTTGCATTATGAAGGGATCCCCTAGGCTGTCCCTGGGAGTCGTCCCTTGCAGAAACAATTGCTCTAGGCTTGTGTGTGAGGGGATGCAGGAATGCCTGGATACAGGGGAGTATAGAGGAGGTTGTGAGGAGAAAGGCAGCTGAAAGGAACTGACTGGGATTCTTTCACAGTCACGCACCAGAATAAAACCCAAGCAAACAAATATGCAGCTGTGGCTCTTAGATTCAAGCCAGAACAAAAAGCCCTGATGAAATATTGAGTGGCTAAAATCTGTGCATAGTCATGTCAATGGAAATTACCCAGATTGTGTGTTTGTTCTCTGGAGAGGAGCTAGGCATTTGAAATAAGTTTTCCTGCACGATGAACATGTGTTTTAGGGAAAAGGCATCTCAACACCTAGCAACACTGGAAATTTGGTACTGTAAATCTAAACAACATACCTGTTATTTCATTAGATTCAAAGGTATGCATTACTTAAATTTTTCCATATGGGAATGAAGATAATCCAACAATGTAGATCATTTGCTCTGTGTGAAAGTGGTACAGTGACAACCAAACAATTTGGGCTTCTTCTGAAGCTGCAACAAATGAGAAAATATTAATCATTGATTTTTCACATGAAAACAAAGGCAAATTACCTTTTATCCTTGATCACATAAGCAAAACAATTCACCATTGAATTGGTCTAATTTCATAATGATTTTCAAACTGATTTCTTCCGTTTGTTTTGCAAAAGTTGTAAGTGAACAGATTCCTAGGGATTCCTTCTGGAGTTTAAACCCTGATTTTCCACTCTTCTTTGAGACCTTAAAGAAGGCTACTTACTCTTGTTATTCAGAGAATGATAGAAGCACATGCTGTCAGACAAATACTTCAACAGAAGTATTTGTCTGCTGGATGTGAAGATGTCCTCCAGCACTCTGTTTTGGTTCTCCTGACTTCCTGGGAGCATCCTCTTGGATGGGAACTGAACTTCTTGGGCAGTGTCAAAAGGTTTTTCTCATCTCATATGTCAAGAAGGAGCAGAGTACAAGCTTAAACAAGCACTGGTGGGTGTAAATCAGTTAAACAGATTGATGATACCTGTCAGAAGATGTGAAATTGTTTATCCTTTAAACACTAAAGCCTGGCAAGTCTCAGTTTTCTGAGTCACAGATTTAATGTGTAACAGTGTGGGGTTTTGGCTCAGTGTACTGTTCCAGGGTAGAAGGACATGCACTCTTTGATCTGTGAAGAGCAATATGATTTAGCAGGATGGACTTAGGTGTAATGTTTTTAGGGTGATCTTGTGTTTTTTCTACACAACAACAAAGGAGGATTAGCCCCCTAATACTCATTTTGCAACTGCATGTGGCAGTGACTGTAGAGATGGCTACATGGCTGCTGTCTGGTTAGCTGTCAGGGTTGGGGATATGAGACAGGAAAGGTCAATTAAAAGGTGGGTGGAGGCAAGATGTGCTATTGCTCCACATAGCTGAACTGCTGACAAAACATGGGAGTGCTTTGCCTTGAGCTTTCCCTCATTTCAAGCACTGGCAACTGCAAAGCAAAGACCATAGTTTTAGTAAGCCCACTCTAGATTTGCAGAACAATCTGACTTCACTTTGAACATCTCCACCAAGCAAAGCAAGACTTAACTTGTTTCTCTTTGGAAGCATATTCAGTCTTCTTTTGGTAGGTAGGTTGGCTGGTTGGTTGGTTGGTTTAGTTTTGGTTTTTTTCCTTGGGTTCTCTTTACATCTTTTAATTCACTTTCCTATATATAACACACTGCATTTTAAGAGACCAATAGTATAAAATTTTTTTCTAAAATTGCATTTTTCTATTGTGCTGTTTTTCTTGTCCACTCTAGCAGTATTGGTACCACGTTTGGTACCACAGTTTCTGAACATGGAAATACAAAGGAATATTTGAAGTAAAACTTAGCACCTTAGTCAGAAAAAAAAGTGTGCCAAGCTGAGATTGATTACTTGTCTTCCAGAGAGAGTAAAAGATAAGATCACAATTTTTAGAGTAAAGCTGAAAAGGTGTCTCTTCTGGTGAGAAAGTTGGCCCTTGCTTTGATAAGAGAAAAAATTGAATATCTGCTCGTGCTGAAGCATAATACTTTCATTTCAATCATGCAGAAAATATAAAAATCTACAGCAAACATGGGAATCTCACAGGACAAGAAATCTTGTGTAATTACTTTTCAGAACAATGTATTTAACTAGTGAAAAAACACATCCCTCCCAAAAGGAAAAAAGAAGATTCAGTATAGCCTTGGAATTTAGCAGAGGTGCTGACTGATGTGACACACATTCACTGTAGTGCTTTTAACTTGATAGTGTGCTGTTACCATGTCTTGGCACAGACTGATCCCTGTTCCCAGGGGAACTAAGAGCCAGTGCTAGTACAAGGTCCATTGAGAAACCATCCTAGGAATCAACATAATTTTTCATGGAAGGAACAATGTTTATTAAGGCATCACAGCACAAAATTGTCTCTATAAATGCTGCTTTTTACATTACTTGCTTCCTAACAGTTGAGTAAGTAGATGCAGCCTTGCAAATGCACAACTCCAATCACAAAGCTAAAATCGAGGTAAGGTTGTGGTATTTTATTACCCCTATTGTCTTCCAGTGTGCCTGAGCCGTTAGTAGTGACTTCAGGGACAACTGGAGCGATGTTTGTTGCACAGAAATGTGTCATGCAAAAGTAGCTCCAACAGAAAGCAGTGTAGCATGCACGTTAAAACTACATTAACTCTGATGGTGATAGGAGCATAAAGAACCATGGAATAGAGTCATGGCTCTTGGTAACCTTTTCCAGTGCCTCACCACCCTCACAGCAAAGAATTTCTTCCTAATATCTAATTTAATCCTACTGTCTTTCAGTTTGAAGCCATTGCCCCTTGTCCTGTCACTGCATGCTCTTGTAAGTAGTTTTGCTCCACCTTTCCTATAGGCTCCCTTCAGGTACTGGAAGGATGCAATGAAGTCACCCTGAACCTTTTTCTTTTGTAGGCTGCACAATTTTCTTAGCTTTTCCTGTCATGAAAGGCTGTATGTATTAATAATGAATCTCCTTTGCCTGCTCAAAAATAGCAGCACACCTTGAAAATAATAGAGTTAATTTTTTTTTTTTGTAACCTAGGGAAACTCAATTTTTTTGGCACCTCCAAGGTAAAGTAAAGTGCAGACATACCCTGTTCAAAGGATAGCACAGCTCTCCTTGGGATGTGCAGTAAGTGAAGTTTGCTGTTTCTGCCTGTCCCTATATTATGTGTTGAGGATAATTCCCCTCCCAACTGTTGGAAACATTTTGGTTTTATTGTAGCTCATCAGTTTCAAGTAGAATTGGTCTTCGTACACATCACAACTGTTTTAGAGAGCTGCTAGGCTTTTTTTGTACACAAAAGGGATTCTTCTTGGGCCTAGGTGATGCAGAATGGATAAGTCTTAATATCAAATAGAAAAGAAATTAATCTCTGTGGTGGATAGCCCACATCTTCTCTAAAGCAGAGTACAGATTCTTCTCTGGCCCCAACATGTCTTCTTAAGAAAAATTGACTAAAAGTGATATCAAGGGGAGATTCTGGGCAGCACACTAGTAGAAGGTCTCTGAAGTCTTCTTAAAAGCTTAAGCCAGCTGTGAGTCAGCTCTTGGCAATAGCTAGTGACTACTGATAACCCATGGCTTTCACTTCAACTACCACATTTTGTCTAAAATTTTCAGATTTCAGGTGTAAAACAAAGAGTAGATTTTATGAAAACTAGAGGCAGTAGTAGGTGACTGAGTGTAATTACCATACTTGTTCTACCTTTGGCAAGTAATTCAGTGACCACATTTTGTGTGGATGAAATCACACTCTAAGGTGCTTCCAGAAATTATCCTTCATTTTGAGCACAGAGCCCATTCAGAAAAGGGCAGCTCTCATTTCTTGTCAGCACGGGTGATAGTCTCATCTTGCATCCTAGAAATGCTTTTACATTACCTGAATATCATAGCCAGCTGCGGAGATGGCTGGTCTATAGCTGTGATGTGGCTTAGTGCATTCAAACAATTTAATGTAACTTCTTGATGAGTAGATAGTCTAGCAAATAAACAAGTGTGGAAATGGTCCATTTAAAAGTTTGCTCACATTGATAAAAAAGGTCAGGAAAAGGGAAGTTTGGGGTGAGGAAAGGATGTGGGCTCATCTGCCTCTGATACACAAAAAATTTCATCTGAGGGGTTCTAATTGTCTTAATTAGAGAAGAAATAGACAGGGAATAGGGTTTTGAATGCAAACAACTATTCACAGAAACCATTGCATGAGATGTTCCTAATAAGAGGGATCACAGAGAGATATAGTAACAAGGGTCCTAGAATTGAATTTTTCTTAAGCTGTTTTGTACTGCCAGGAATTGACAGGAAAGTCACCTTATTTTCCAGGCTTCCCTCACCTACATCAGAGAGCTGTATATACTTGGAACCTGCGTCAT
Organism: Serinus canaria; assembly: GCF_022539315.1. Lineage (NCBI taxonomy): Eukaryota > Metazoa > Chordata > Aves > Passeriformes > Fringillidae > Serinus > Serinus canaria. The sequence continues at coordinate 38,956,555 of NC_066343.1, read as the reverse complement.
ACCACACAGAAGACTAGCTTTTACCAGTAAACCTAATTGAGTAGATTTACTGAACAATTGTCTACTTTTCACCTGCAGCACTTTGCAGTTTATATTGGTTGAAAATAGTAGTTCACCGTACAAAATTGGATCTTGAAGTACTGCAGAAATTCTTCAATGAATAGACTGAGTTCCTCAGTCATTATCCCACTTTAACATCTAGAAATGTGTAATGGTCACCTTTCCTTGCCATCATGGCACGTATGTTGGAAGTAAACAATGACTAAAGAGCCTCCTCCTGTGCAGCCCAGAACAGCAGGACTGAAAAGGACTTAGAGACATGCATCTATTAAGTTTCAGAGTGGAGAGAATTTCCTGTTTGCTGTGAGAGAAGGGATTTGATGCTCATACTAAAGTATATTGGTGTAAAAGTATTTTTTTTTCCTCAAGAAAGTATTTAACAGCCTGCTTTTTTTGAGCAACAAGTAGAGATTCAGAAAGTTTAGAGATGTAAGGATGGTATCTACCAAAAACTGAATGCAGTTTTAAATGGTTTGCACTCCAAATGTTTGTGCAAACAACTCTTATGTATCTGAAAAACATGTTGTGACTTAACATAAGCATTGGCTGTGCCACTTGAGTGGCCCATTCCCAAAATTTGTTAGGCTCTGCCCTTCATTACAAAAATGTTTACCAGAAATTCTTTATCCTGGCATCTTTCCCAGGATAAAGAATTTCTAGAACTTCCCAGTAGAGCCAATCATGTGGGAATCTGAGTGATCAGTAATGACAAAACCAGCCTTGGTATGAGTATTTCACTTGATAAATTGCAGAGATCTAGACTTTACTTACATTTGTCAACACTGACTTTCCCGTGAAGTGCCAGGTTTTTGAAAAATTACTTCTAGTGTTTCAGGCTGGGGGGGAAATACTTTTTCAAACTATGAGAACATTTCCCTCATGCCCCATTAAACCAACTGGGGAGGAAGAAAAGCTAGACAGGGGTGTGAATATACTTGTGTCTCAAAATATAGGGTTGAATAGCCACATGCCAGGATATTTAGGTTTTATGGCTGTAAGCCCTGATGCATAATGATGAAGTAATTTTGTAATGATACAGTGAGCCACAGAAGAGCAGGAGTTTCTTTAAAGCTGCCCTTTCTTTGCTGTGCTTGGGACTGTCCTTTTTCTCATCTAGTTCTTCAGCTGTGTGTCTGCTGCCGTGGATTCCACTTGTCTTCTCTCCTGTCCTCAGTAATGTGCATACAGAACCTGCTGGTGGTCCTGCTGGTCCCTCTGCATTCCCTATCTCTCCTGCAGGCACAGCTGCCATCTACATGGCAGGTTACTCAGCTCAGTCTTGCCTCTACAGTGTTTCTTCTGTCTGGTCAAAAACTCAGTCTGGGAGTCCAGCATGTTGCAATTGGGTGACTTGGAGTAAACACAGCTTTTTATTGTCCTCAGGGTCTTCTCTTCTGCCCCCTTCTTTGGGGGCACATTTCCTCAAGCTGCTGATGCTGCCCAAAAGCTAAATGCAGTTGGCTAAAGATGCCATTTCAGAATCAGCACTTCCAGAGGATGATTTTTTCCATCTGTTTTTAGCATGGTCTTTAATTGTTACAATTAAAAATGTGAATGTCATCCCAAAAAAACCTTAGTTAATGTGGATGGAGAATGAAGTGAAATATGTGTGATCTCTGCTGTCTCTTCAGTTAGGGCATTAGGCAAAATGCCTTTGCTGCTAAATGGTGCTTCTGGTTTTCTAAAACAGGAAGAAGTAATGTGGAATTTAAGTGACAGGGTTAGATGTCAAGAGTTTGAATGTTATCTGTGGTGATTTGCTGTTAGTTCAAAGGCTCCTGCAGTTCACAGAAGTGGGACACTGCACTAAGCAGAATATTTTTTTAAAAATCCATTTACAAGCTTTTATCTATGTGGCACTTTCATTAAAAATACAAAGCATGGAGGGAAAACAAAACAAAAACTGTCACTGAACTACTGTCCACCACAAACTTTTTTCTGAAGGGTGACTAAATTTATATATGGACTGGGGAGCCAGTAGGATGTGCCCCTGGATAGGATGGGCCTCTCTGCAGTAGCTCCAGGTCTTACTCCTCTACTCCTCTCAGCATCTTCTCTGCACCTCTAGAACTACTTAAATTGTCCCCTGGATTTTGGCCCAGAACCGTGTTTCTTTCAGAAATTAGCAGCTTCCCACATCAGGATGAGCCCATCAGCTCCATGTCTTTTGTCTTGTTGTAATGCCAGGTAGGGCAGGCATTCCCTGGATTTTTGCTGTTACTGCTGTGTGCTTCAAGTAGGGCATAAGGTAAAAATGTTAATGTGTATATTCCATAGCATATTTCTGAGAATGACAAAATTATTTCAACAAGTTTTGAGATATTGCACAGTGACAGACTGTGCTGGACTCTGACATTTACTCCAGGTGATGTACCAGTACAAAAACTTGTTTTGATTCCAGTTCCTAATGGACCAAAAAACCACTGTTCTCCATCTGCACCCAGAGATACAAAATTTTTGAGGTAAGGTCAACAAGGCACAAAAAGAGAGTGGTTGACTGTAAGAATGGAGGACAACAGGCCAAAACTTAAAAAAAAAAAAAAAAAAAAAGATAAAATACTCATCTGAGGGAAGAGTACCATACACTGGTTACAAGAAAATCTTTGTTTCTAACTCTAGGTCCTTCTTCAGTCATTAGCAATGACGACGATTCAGCCAGTCCCCTCCACCACATCTCAAATGGCAGTAACACTCCATCTTCTTCTGAGGGGGGTCCTGATGCAGTCATCATTGGGATGACAAAGATTCCTGTCATTGAAAATCCGCAGTATTTTGGAATTACCAACAGTCAGCTCAAGCCAGATACCTGTAAGTACGAACAACTCTCTTTGTTTCAATCATTCATTTTACCTGTGCAAGTGTTGTGGCTCCTTAACAGAATTAGCATAACAAAATACTCTAAATTCCTGGGAGTGGAATGGTGGGGTTAAATGTGTGCTATTTACTTAAGGTACATGGGATGAACTGCTTTACCTCTGTCTTAAGCCAAATTCAGCCTTTGTGACAAGGCAATGAAGCGAGCAGTGTTGTGCTCAAACCCTGACCCCTATTTCATCAAAGTCACTGGTAGCTTTCCATTGATTTCAGTGGTCTTTGGCCAGTCCTGTGCCATGAATGTATTCTTGGGAGAAAATAGATCTTGGATCAGAAGCAAAAGCCAGTATTGTTACGTATGCACTACTTTTAAATTGATCATATCAACATCACCAGATCATATCATGATATCATATTAATATAACCTTTCAAATCTGAGTATTTGTAAGTTGTAAAAATTGTAAGGGTTAAAACTTCAGTTCATGTACAATTCAACCTCCACAGACAGAAATTATTTTAAATGTTTAAAAGTAGAGCAGAAAAGAAGAAGGTTGCATGACGGACAATATATATCACATACAAATTCTTTCATGTTCAGTGTGAAAAAATACGAAGAGCTAAACATATTGAACTATGAAGAGTTAAAAAAAGTATCACTTACTTCAGATGCTACTTTTCAAACATAGTAATAGTTTCAGAATTGAACCTATGAAATGCTGGGGTTTGAACCAGTGATTAGCATTGATGTACAAAACTGAAAAAATACCTAAAGAATATTGTGATAAATAATAACTGCACAGCTTACTATTTCTCATCAGGACACTAACTTCTCTAAGTGTTTTAGAGAAGGTTGTTCTGAAGTGTCACTGGAAGTCTCAGTTGTTTCTCTGGGAAGTCACTCTAGAGTTTCCCAGTATAATTAGAGAGAACTGGGCTTGCAACTGCATCCTCTCTGTATCCTACCCTGAAAGATATCATTTTCTAGTACAAACTGTAGCATAGGGGATTACTGTCAAGGTTGGAAGCCTTTGCCTCCAACTTTGCAAAACTTAAATGCTGTAGCAAAAATCCTTTTTGACCTGTGCATGACAGCATGCATGCATGACATGAATGCATAACTTCTAACACTGCAAAAAAAGACTGATGCTGAACTACCCACTTACCTTGTGAACCTTAATGCTTATTTAGATCCAGATTGTTTCACTAAGCACAGTCCCGAAGGATTGTCCTGCAACAAGAGGTCTTTTTCTGCCCTTTTATTGTACATCCCTGATGTTCACTATTACAGTAGCTTTTTTGTGTGGTGCTATTTTGTGGCTAGAAATGCTGTGTTACCTCTTCTACCAGCAGATAATAACAATGTGAATATTCTGACCCAGCATATGCAGTGGGATCACAAGGAAGTCACTGAATTGGTGACACATGATAAGCATGAGAGAAACATTATACAGATGCATTCGGATTAGAACATTAATTCTTGTGAAAAATAGAAGCTGCTAAAGAATCATAAATGGGCAGCATCCCCAGTAGTGCTCTCTGTGCTTTTAAATATGAGGCTACTGTACCTCTGTTCCCAGCTGTACTAGACAACTTTTTAATTCTTTAAATAAACACCAGCAACTGCAGAGTTTTTAACGTCAGCATTAATGTTGAAACAACATACGTGCTGTTCTGGGGAAAAACACAAACTAAACTAAAATACAGAATTCTCTCACATTTAGTAAACTGCACATTAAGTACAGACATATTAAATTATGGCTGACTTGTGCTAAGTAGGTCCTGATCCTAAAAATACGTAAGTCTGTATTTGGTTTTCAGTGCTGCAATGAAACCCACATGGTGTCAGGGAAATTAATCACAGTACATGAAGTTCAGTTGGTGTGTAAATTCTTGCAGGATATGCTTCAGGACTTTGCTGTGGTGCTCTGGGGAGGTTTGAGGGGCTGATTCTCTGCATTCTGCCACATTGCCACTGTGGTCCCAGTTTTTGTGTTTTAGTGGTGGGGTGGTGGTGGTGGTGGTGGTTTTGCTTTAGCAGAGAGAATCAGGTAAACTATGGCAGTGCATAAGCCAAGGCAGATTTCCTCTACCACACTGAGCATCGATCCAATAAAAAAGGGTAATTAAATTGTCTTGGGCAAAAATGGGCTTCCCAGATATAATGTCACATATGCTCTTTCCTTCCTTCACAGTTGTTTATTATTACAGAGCTGTGCTTGTCCTTTCTTAACCTGCCAACCTCCTCTTGATGTGTATATCTGGTATTTATAAACCTCTAACCAAAGTACTTTTGTACCTTGCTCCTGTATAGAATAATGCCAGCTCCAAATGTCATATGGTTTCTCATCTCCAGCAAGAGAGTTAACAGCTTTGTTTATTTGCTATCTGAGTTCCATTGTTCACCAGCATGAAACTCAACAATGACTGACAGTCATGCTGGAAAAGGTACTTCTGTATTTAGTGTATGTTGGTCTGTGGAAGCACGTGAGACATCAAGCTAGGTGAAACTGTACACAGATTGTATTGTAGTTTTCACAAAAATGAAGGAATACTTTTGCTCTTAGTAGTATGTGAAGATTCTTTTTTATTACCTAATTAGGCCATGTTTTGACTTATCTACAGAAAAAAATTTCTGAAAACAGTGAATCAAGCTTCATTGCAAAGAATTAGCAGTGCATGTATTTAAAAGAAAATTTAAAAGTTGATTACAATCAGTGTCATTTGAAATCCCATCACTATATCTTGCAATTTTGTCCTTTCACTACTGAATAAGTAAATCCAAAGAGTGATGACTTCTAAAGAGTCTGTCTCAGGTTAGAAGTTACAGCACTTTCCTCCTCTTAAGATGCAGCCTTCAGGGTGGGAAAAACGAACTGGTGAAGACCAAAGACCCATCAGCTTCAGTGGTCACTCAGTGCCAGTGCTCACTCAGAAGGACTGCATTTCTGTCATTTCAGCACTACACCTGTCTCTACCTTTAATTGACATAACAGTAGAAGAGTCCATCTTCCAGTTGGGATTGGCTGATATTTACTGCTTAACCACCAGTATTTCTCATAGGCTCGTTCAGCATGTATCTGTCTGACATGCTATCCCAGAGCTCCTGGCTTTTCCTTTCCAAGCCATGTTCTGTTGCTTGATGCTCGCTGGTGGTGCTCATCTGCCACCGCAATATCTTGAATTTTTTCACCTTGAAATTATACAGTCTGAGGTACGCAGACATGTTTCAGACACCTACCAGACTTCTTGGCTCCTTTTTGTATGAAAGGAGAAGGTATTTCTCATTTTTCAGTTCTTGTCAGCTAGTGAAAATTCTGATTTCAGATGGCTGAGAAAGAGCCAGAAGCCTGGACGTGCTACAGTGCTCTTTGTAGTTAAGCCGCTATAAACCAAGTGCTGGTGTGTCCACCTGCAACCCTCTTGCCTGGGAATTACCAACAAAGTTCAGTTGTTGCTGTTGAAAATTAAGACATTACTTTGTAGGGAAGCAACATCACCAGGTCCGTGAACCTTGCATGAATGGCAAATCTTGCAAGATTTTTGTCTCCTGAAATCAGCTGGACGATGTAATATCTTGGGAGCATAAATCCTAACCTTTATTAGATGGTTAGCTTCACTATTCTTATGAGTTTTCACAGACCCTAAGATATTTGAGATTTTAATTAATATTATGGTATTTTAAAAACTAATCCTCTACACATCTGCACAGAAATTGTAGTTGATGAAGTTATCAACCAAGACTGCCAGATTGGTTGGAAGAGGACAAAAGAAAAAAATCCATTTTCTCAAGGAACAACTGTGGACTTCATCACTTAACTTGAAGCCCAGCACTTGGAATACATCAGTCCATTACTGCTAGATTTCCATGATTAATGGTGGAAATACAGTCTCTAAATAACATGGTTGCGTTGTGGAAATGTGAAAAGCCAAACCTCAGGAGAGGTCCCAAAATGTCAGTGGAAGTGCCCAGGCTAAGATTCTTAGGGCAGAACTTGGATAAGAAATTTCTTGCAGATTTCTTGCAGGTTTTGGGATTTTGAGAATCAAACTGGTCTTTGAGCCTTACCCCAGTAGCTCCCAGCCCTGTCCCACAGCGTCACTGTGGTTGTTTGGGTGCTACTGCAAGGAAGGTTATAACTTTGCCCTTTAAAGGAAAGGTTTGCAAGCTCACGGTTTCAGGCCCCCTATGGTGGAGAAATGGCTGCACTGACATCAGTTTGCACTTCCCAGCTAATCTGTACTTGCAACTCACTCAATTTTGTCAATTTCATTGATTTCAGTGTTGGAAAAGAGCGTACTGTACTGGGCAGGCTTATTGATTAGTCAATGGATGGTTTAGTGGCAAGATGTTTTCAGTGACTGGCTTTATAAATAGCTATTGCATTTCAGATGGTGTGGTGTGGATTGCGACTTTCATATGGGAAATTTGGGTATATTCTGTATTTCTGCATTTTCAGATTCTGTTCTTTCAAGGGTAAGAGTCTGAATAAGCAGTTTAGATAATAGCTATTTTACTTCTAGTTGGCTTCCATTAGGGAAAGTCTGAAGCTGATTACAAATTGGCAGAAATAATTTTTCTAAAATAATTTTTATTTATTTTGCTGATCTGAAAAAATGAATTTAGCCCATAGTTCCAATTCCAGAGTAAATTGCTAATTGCATGCGCAGTGCTAATTTTAAAGGCAGAAGTTTTCAGAGCACCCCTCTTTTATCCTTTTCTGAACACCGAACTTTTCAATTTATGCTTAGGGTTTTTTGCATTTTAGGGGTTGTTGCACCATTTAGTTAAGGGTGACCTCAATCTTTTTCTGACTTTACTTGTTCTTTAATTATATATTTCTTTTTAACAGGTGCTTAGCCAGATTTTGTGTGCTACTGCTCTGCTTCAGTCCACCACCTTCTTTAATTTTGAGGGAGAAAAGAAATTGGACAGTTATTCTTATGATTTTATTATGACTCCCATAGTACAGAATTTTTGCTTTTAAAACAATAGGCCTTGGATTCTGGTTATGATTTCAGATTTCATTTTTGGATGAAAAAAATCTGAAGAAAAATTTCAGAATATGAGGCAGACCCCAGAAACCTGAAGAAACAGCAAAAAATCTGGATTTTTTTTTCTTTTGTATATTATATATTTCGTATATTATTTTTTGTTTTATTCATTACATTCTTTTTAAAATTCAGCTTTGATTGTTTGGGAGCATTTGAACAGAGCAGAAGCATATGAGTGTGCAGAGCTGGCCCTTCTCTGTCACTGTGGGGACACAGCCCTGTCACTGCCACCAGAGAGAAGAGAGGGAAGCAGCTAGACACGAGGGCCCACTGAGCTGCAGCTCCTCTGCCAGGCTAGTTGCAGAAGGGTGCAGCTAGCTGGAGTTCAACACCCTGCTGTTTTTCCAAGCTCTTACCACTCACACCTTACAAGGCAGTCTGGTTTCTCTTAATTTTGGAGCATGTTGACAACCTTCTTCCCAACCCTTGGATCAATCTCAGTGAGTCATTCAGTGTGAAAAAAGACATAGGTGTCTGTATTTCCAGGGTAGGGGCAACAAAAGGAGAAGCTGTGATCATCTGGTCTGTATTTCTCCAGCATCCTTGTCCCAGGAGTCCCACAGCAGAGCCTGGCACCAGCATGTGTTTCTTTGCTGGGTGCTCAAGCTTCATTGCCAGGCAGGGACATGATGCACTTGTAAAAGGAAAGCTGCTGGCAAAAATAAAACTCACCAAGACAGTTTCTGTGCTCCAAGGACCTGACAGAAAGGTTAGCATATTTGTCTGTTTCTGGGTGCTGCTCATCCCGCACAGGTGATTCCTCCTTTGGAAAGTAGCAATGTGCAGAATACAGACTGCCTGCAGCCGGTAGTCTCCATTTGACTTTATTCCAGACTGTGTCTGTCACCCTGCAGTTTCCTGCAGTTCTGAGGAATAGGGGTAATTTTTGCCTAACGTTATAAGGTAAAAATTAATCAAGTTGGTCCCTGTGCACAGAAGAAGGATTGCCCAAGACAAACACTCTGTGAGCATTTCCATCTCTTTTGAAAGGCTTTTATATTTGAGTAACTACTTTAAAAGGGCTGCTATAGTGTTTTCTCAGCCAGCTAAGTCCTGAAGCTGGGGATTTTCCATCAACTCCCAAAACTTGCAGAGCTGAAAATATATAAGCAGCTCATTTTCCTATAAAAGAGACTATGACCTCAGCAGCCAGAATGCAGAGGAGCAAAACTGAAGAATCTTAGGGAAATCCAGACTGGGAAGAAAAACCTTTCTGTCCAAGCTGAACTTGTTATTCCTGGCATTCATTGTTAGTTGTTATTGTGAGGCTTAACAAGGCACTCACTTTGAACTCTTCAGATGCTGAAAACTAAAAAACTTTGTAGGGTGAAAGACAAGCATGGATGAGGTTAAGATTACAAGGAGGTAATAAAATATATTTACTTCTTGTCCTGATTCTACTGTTTGCTTTACTCTGGAGATATTTTATTGGCAGAATAAAGATATAAAGATATATGAAGTTATATATTATTATTTTGACTAAATACATTTGTAGTTTGACTGCATGTTTTAATCCCTGATTGCAATCACTATTTAAAATGTGTGTCTTTACAGTTGTTCATCAAGTCACAGGTATGTCAGAAAAGGGTGTTGTAGTATTTCCAGTGCTGTATTTCCATTAGTTGCCTTTGACTTTTTTTTTTAGCTGGGCAAGAGATTTTTCTCCCAGACCATAGCCTTCCGAGTCTCAAATATTTCTCCCAAGAATGTGATCACTTATTTCCTTTGTCTAACTAATAAAATGTAATAGGGAATAAATGCATTTTAGGGAAACAAGATTCTTTTACTCCTGCTGCTTATTCTGAGACTTAATAAACCTGCATTTTTTTGTTTTTCAATCAGATGGAAGAAATTCTCCCAAAGGCAGAAGGCTTCAACATGAAAAATGTGGAATTTTACCTCATTACATTTCAGAATTTGAAAGAAAAGCTTATACATTTCCTTATTTAGTGTTGAGGTGAACCCACAGAATTACTTTTTTCCCCAGGGTATAACTTCTGTTGCAGTCTTGATCTGTCCTTGAAGTCCATTTATGTCTAATCAAAAAAGGAAGATATTATGCGCTCTGCAAAATATTTGCATTTCATCACACAGAATGTTGTTCTGTGACCCAGATTATTCAGTAAAATATTTTCAGTGAAGTCCAAATGCTGGAAATGCAACTGCAAGAAAGAACAGCTTTGACTCTGATCTCTGTTTCATGGATAGTACAAGTGTTTTACCACCTGGAAAAAACAGTGCATGAAACGTACTTCAGGGTAAATAGCAGATGTTACAAGGACATCGTAGTGAAGAAGATCCAAAGTATGCATTTCAACTACATAATATGAGTCAAGACAGTATGAAACATGCACTCTCAATGAAGTGTCCAGTGTCAAAATTAAGGTGAAGCCTTAATTGAAGGCTTTAAATTGCTTAAATTTATCAGGTAGCCTTCAGATAAGAACACTGCTCTTCCTCAGCAGAGCACTGAAGTACAATGCTTATATCAAGCCCAGCTATGGGCTTCAGTCACAGAGCACACTTTATGAAAGATAAGTAAAATTAAACACATGTTCAAACATTCTTTGCAATTAGAGAGAATTCTTACTCAAGGTGAAAAAACCCAATGTGGTGCTTTTGTCATTTGACAATACTTATGTATCAGAAATACATATAGTGTTTTGTCACCAGAACACCTATCTAAATCTGGAACACGTAAATGGCAAAGAGTAATTTATATTCTAATGATTAAGTTATGCTTTTAAGACTCTTCAAACTAGATTCTATGGGTGTTGATTTCATATACAGAAACCTGCTTGGGTAGTAATTAAACTGAATGGGAAAAAAAAAAAAAAGTAATCCATTCTGAAAATATCCCTGTCATGAGCCTATGCATGGGAGCGGGATTTGACCTTGGATTTGTTTGTTTCTGTTAATAAAAAGTTCTGGCTAAATGAGAAATATATATCCCAGGGAAGCAAGAATAAAATCAGAAATAATTTTAAGTCTGAGAAATACTGAAGTATGAGAAATTTAGAAATAAATAACTTTGTAGCCAAAAGTATTTCATAAACCCTGCTTCTAATTTTCTTGACTTCATCACCAAGCAAGCTGCATAATTATTCAGAAATGTGTTTGTGTAAAAATGCAGTTAGCCCTGAGTACGAACTCAACGAAGGATGAATTTTGGGAGAAAATTATCAGGAATACAGATACCCAGAGTAAGCACTGGTTAAGACAGAGTAGAATTTATTGCCATTACAGTGTGATGAGCCATGTTGTTTTTCAGCTGTTCTTCACTGCTCTCGCCAGCAGCTGTCTCTCAGCAATTAAGGCTGTTGGTGGTTTTAGACTGACATTTGAGAGAAGTTTAGCAGTTTGTGTCCTGCCGCACCATGTGGTTGGCTTTTCAAGTCTGCAGATCTGCCCCAGGCAGGAGGCCTGGATGGCCTGTTGTGCCTGAAGACTTCAGAACTCTGAATATATGCATGCCCATCATGATTCCGTGTGTGATTGGGGCAGTATTGACTTGCATGGCAGCTCTCACCAAGCAGTAGTTCACCTGCTCAGTGTTGTCCTTCCCTTTCCTACATAATTTTTACTCTGGCTACTAAATTCTACCAGGGAGATGCTTTCCCCCTGTATCCCATTTGAGATGAATATGAGGGCTGGGTTGCAGAAAGCTTGAGCTTTCAGCTGCTCTTGGATGATTAATGTCCCAAAGCCTTTTTGTTCTGCAGCCTGTGAAGCTTGATTGTCACCTCTTGTAAGAAACCTTTCCCAGCAAAAATGCCACTGAGGTTCATGAAGTTTAAGTATGCTAGTTTTGGTTTTGACAGGTTTTTGCTGAGGAGCTCCTCAGTGTCTCAGACTTCTCTGCATCTGTTTTACAAGCATAGGGTAGATTAGCAACAAATTGAACCTAACTGACTTTTAAATTCTATCAGAGATAAAATAATAATAATAATAATTTACAATAAAAACCCAGTTGGTAATATTATTAAGCACTCTGTAATGTTCTTAAAATATTAATTTTTTTTTTGTCAGCATTAGCTTGTTAATAAACTTCTAAATAGGCTTCTCATGTTCTGCAAGATCAGCTGGAGAAAAAAATATAAGATTTTTTTTTCTCAATGGAAGATATTTAATTAATATGCCCATTTTAATTTAGATATATATTCTATATAGTAAAGTACCTAAGTTCAGCATTTTTGAGTAATATAAAAACTAGGATTATGTGAGTAGACAATTCCAGGAATGTATTTCCATCATTAATCAACAGCTGAAATGTATTTTATGAAAATTTTTAGAGCTCTCCCTTTCTCACTTGCCCTTAAGCTAGTTTTCTTTTGATTTGTTGGACAGAAGTGAGAACACCTTTCACTACCCTCTGCTTTCTTGGTTAAGGATGCTGAAGGGACCTCTGCTTACTGGGACAATGCCTGAGGGACATAAGGAGAGACAGGCACTCCTTGAGCTCAGTAGCACTTGGCAGTGAGTAGTGGCTTTCTCAGCCTGTGATTGAGCAGAACATTCCAGAGAGGATGGGCCGTTGATCCTCAGAGGTCAGAATGTGGAGTGAATTCTGAAGCATACAGATCTGGTATGAGTTGAGCACTGGATTGGTTTTATCTCTAGTCCGTCCATGCCCATAATAATTGAAGACTATTATTTGCAGATTGAGAGGGATTTACTGGGATTGAAGTACAAAACTCCTGAAGGGGAAAATACGTGTCAAATAAGCCAAGTCAAAATGCTGCAACGAGGTCTGAAATTCTTAAAAGCTCTCCAGATGAAACATTGTGCCCTACCTATGGCTAGCAGCTTGCCTGTTAGCTTTGAGGACCAATTTAATAATTAAATGGAAAACATATTGTATATGGGGGTGTATTTTTGCATTTATAAAAAATATGTGGTGCATGCATATCAATTATTTCCTGTTTCTCTATATTGCAACATATCTCCGAATATCTAATATTATATATAATAATACTTTAATACTAATACTCTCTCTAGGGATTTTTTTTTTTTAATTTCTGCAGTTGAGGGAATCTAAATTCCATTTTCAGGTGTCAGCTAGTGCACTGAAGCAGCATTCAGGTGCTAAATAAAACTGAGCAACTGGTTTTCCAAGGAACCCTAAACTGCTTCAAAGTGTAAAGTCTGGTCAATAGAATTCAGAGGTTTAGTCAGCTTAGTACTTTGGGAAATTCTAGTAAATTATTGCTTCACCTTTAGCTACCTAAATGCCTTTGAAAACTGGTTGTTGGAAACTGCTGAAAGTCAGTAGTTGCACAGGCTGCAGGAAAAGGCTGCAAGAGGGTGCCTTGAGCAGCTCTGAGTTGTATTGGATGATTGGAATCAGAGTTAAGAAGGTGGGAAGCAAAGCCGTTTTCAGAGATGCCTTCCTTCTTTCCTCGTCCCATCTTGGTTTATTTCCCATTGAGCTGGAAAGAAGGAATGAAAAATGGGGTGGCCATCTCTATCATGTTGTTATTTATTCCCAAGACTGGATAGAAACTAAATCTTAGTTCAAACAATCTCCAGTTTATAGAATTTTGAAGGAAAGACAGATTTGACAGAATTTTCTATTGCCGTTATGAATACTTCCTTGAGCCAAAGTTTCAGCTAGAAACTTTCTGAAATGAAGCCATTCCCAGGCAGCAACTCTTATTTTTGAGTGTGGCTGGCCATTTCTTTAGGTGGTTTGGTTTTGATTTCTTAGGCTCTCTTTCAAGGATGTAAACAGTACCCATCAAGTGCAACATGTTCCACAGAAAGTAGGAACAGAAAAAGGGAGAAACAAATGGAAAAGAAACAAGAACCTCAGCTTCAGCTTTTGGCAAAGAAAACACAATAATTACATGTCTGATTTGTTCCAACTGCTTTGCAGGAGGACATGATTTATCTTGTCCCTGTTTTATTCTCATCAATTTTGCAGTATGTGCAGACTCCACTCAAGGAAGTGGAGACTGAAATAGCAATGGGATTGCCTTCAGACAGAAATGCATTGATCTGCCATGTGCAGGAAAGCTTGGAAAGCTCCTTCTTGGGTGGTAAAGAGCAAGAGGAATGCTTATAGGCTAATTCTCCAACACCTAGTTTGGAAGTACCCTGTTAGGCAGTGTTGTGAAGTTCGCACATGAAGTTCACTTGTGCAATGGCAGGTGTGCAAAGGTGCTGTACAATCAGGTGATAATTAAATTATTTGTGCTATCATTGCCCAGCAATGCCATTCCTGCTTATGTTGATGGTAAATTCTCGCTTCATTTTGCATACTTTATCTGCTCAGTTCAGGAATGGACAAATTGCTGCAGTGGATCACAGTAGTAACATTTCTAGTACCTGAAAATGGCAATACCTATTAGGAACCTTTCTTCAAAATAAGCATCCAGTAAACCTTAAGTTGTGTATTTCTTTCAAGTCTTCTAACACTTAAACATTATCTTATGCTTGGTGACACATTGATGTCCTTTTGTAAGTACTAACCCTATCTAATAAACAAGCAGATATTCCCTGAATACTATGTGACACCTTCCCTGACAATAACAGCAACATATTTATATCCTTCTATGGCTGAAACACTCAGGACCAGGAGAGCAGAGGAGAAGAGAGATCAGAAGCAGCTGTAAGGCCAGAGGGTCACAGATCACCCACAGCCATTGCAGCAGAGAGCTGATGCTCATCTGTCCTGGCAGGTGTTAGGAAGATGAGGGATGATCAGTGTCCTGCACTCAGTGCAATCAGAGGGTTGATCCTTTAGTTCTGCCCCAAGGGTTCTGAACCCCCACAGCATTCACAGAGTGCCTAGAGAAAGGCACCCCATCTGTAGCAGGACAAGCAGAGGCAAGTTTGCAGTCCCTCAACTTCGTCAGCCCAGAGCTGACTGCAGGTGTGAACTGTGAACAAGTCACATCAGTTCTGTGGCCACTGCTGGCAAGGTGAATTAGTGGGCTGGACTCCTTCAGATGCCCTAGTGAGCCCCAACTGGCAGCAGACATGGAGCTCAAAAGCTCAGCTCAGCCTGGCAGGAAAGAGCCTTTTGGCCTTGTGCCCACCCCTGAGAGAAGACATCAGTGCATTTTTTCAGTAAGGTGTAGTTTCAGACACAGTGTCACAGTTCTCATCCTGAAGATGTGGTATAGGAGCACAGACTTAAGACTCAAATCACAGAGAACTTCTTGGAGAATGTATTTCCTTTTTGTCTTAGCTTTTTTACCTGAAGAGGAAGATGTCTATTTCCCAACTTGCTAAAGGCTTTTGCATTATACATTCTAATGTAGTACATATCCTTGCTGGCAATGGTTTCCCACGTTTACCAGGTTGAATTGCACTTAAAGTGGTATTTTCCAACTGTAGAATTTACCAGGTATTTTCAACCTGGTAAATTCTACAGTTTTTTTGCCTCTTTTTGTGGCAGAATTTTAGAGAACCCTGAAATTGTACTGCACTTAGAAATAAACACAGTGCAAGAGTATATCTTTCAGAAATCAAAGAATTATTAGGACTGGGAAAAACATCCAAGATCACAAAGTCCAAGTTCTTACTGAATGAGGAAGATGAGAAGATTCAACTTTTCTTTGCAGTGATAGCCTTCCTCTAGAGAACCAATCCAGAATTGATTTCCCATTTTAACCAACATGAGTCTTTCCTGCCTATTGATTTCTGTGTGTTTTGAGATTGGCCTCAACATCTGAAACAGGGCTGTGGTAAATGGCAACATTAAACAAACTGGTAAGAGATTTCTTCTGGACTCATAGGTTTCCTTTTTTGACTGCAGGACAGAGTGTTTTCAAGAGGTTGCAAAACACACTGCTCCTGCAGAGGACAGCTTTGTCATCTCAACTTTGCAGCTTGTGTTTATTGACAGAATATGTACACAGAAATACATACAGCACTTTCTATGGGAAAAACACAGAAAAGTGTTGTGTGTTTTTTCTAACAGTGGAGAGAAAGTATATAGAGAAATGGTTGATTTTTTTTTTTTTGTCTCCTCTTGGGATGGAGTTCCTGCCTCTGTGTGCCACAGTTATTTTTCATCATATAAAAAGGACTGTGCCCACCCACAGCTCTTGGCCCCATAAGAGCAATCATACATCCCATGTAGATGTCTGCAAAAGCTTTTAAGAAACATTGTTATGCTTTCTGTGGTATTTCTCTACAGGTATACTACATACAATCATGCATGTTAAAATCCTCACTGTCCATTAGCTAAAGCATCTCAACAGATGAGTTTTCATTTCTAAGAAAGAAAAACTATTATTTGAATGGAAATGCAGTCTCAGGAAAGATCAATCCTGGGTGTAAATCTTTCCTAGATCTTGACACTCTTGCAGTAAGGAAAGGAAATCCTGGTTCACAAGCTAGGATATAAACTCTCCATGGTCACAAGCAGTTCATTGTTCCCTATTCTGCTTTCTGGTTGAAACTCTGAGAGGCAGTGTCTGTGCAGATCTGGACTTCGAGTTTTGCATGGAATATTAGCTCACTAGGTAGTCAATCTAAGGCAACCATAGATCAAAGCCTATTTGAACACATTCAAACCAAACCCAGATACAACTGTTCTTTGTATTTCGAATTAGCTTTTGAGCTGTTGCTTTTAAGTAAATTGATGAGCCATTTAATACTGTGCAAGCTAAGCATTTCTGCATTCTGACACACTTGAATTATTGAAATTCTTTGTGTGTGTTGTTAAGTTGTGCAAGCTGTAGGAGGACTGTAAGTAAGATCACACTTCTGAACAGTTACTGGTATCTAGAGAAGGTTGATAGTTTGATTCATATGACACAGTTTCTTCTCCTTGCCTCTTCAACCCAATGAAAGGTGGGGGAGCAAAGTGTCAGGGAAAAATAAAGACTTATGAAATGAACCCTGTACATGAATGCAAAAATGTGAAGTATATTATTACATTTTATAGCAAAATTATGAAACAATAGAAAGTCAATGAGAACTCTAACATTTTGCTTGTTACCTTTAACAGGCAGCTGCTCTGTATGGGCAGAACACAGTATATGTCCTTAGGCTTTGTTACAGGGAATAATGCCCATGTTGCAAATATGGAGACCGGTTCTTATCTTTAGGGGCTGCAAGCACAGCACATTCAAGGTTGATCCTGGTGTCATAAATATAAACTGCAACAAACAATTACTGAGAAAACTAATTAGACTGGACAAAACTAAACCAACGTCACAAAGATGCAGCAGATATAATTCATGCTCAGACAACAGAGAAAGGAAAATACAAGATCCTATGACTTGCACCCAAGCAATAACCAGAGTGGGCTCCAGTAAGAAGTGTCACTCTGGGAGACAGTAAAGTGTACAGATCATTCCCAAACAAAAGGTAGGAAGCAGAGAAAGGGGGAGGGGAAAGGAAATAAAAGATAAGCAAGACAAAGGGCCTGTTGTCAATTTACTCTGATGAATCCAATGTTTTCCAGCTGTACTTCTCCAAACTTAAACATAATTGCAATCACTACCTACCTTGTTCTCCATGGTTTCAGGATTAGGATTAAGAGAACAAAGGATTTAGGCAAGTAGTCTTTGCTTTTGATACAGTACCTGACTTGATAACCGCACGGTGTTTTATTAAGGATTTTCTAATTGCCTTTTACCAGGCCAGTGGGTTCATTAAGTTTTCCAATTTTGCTTTGTTTCATCCTAATAGCTAACTAGGCTGGTCAGGTTGAGAAGGGAATTTACCCACACTCCTCTGTACCCCAAGTGAAGAGAACTGGAGGTTGATGTGGCAGGGCCTTGTAACTGTGGCTTTAACAATTTGTTGACTTGGTTTTATAGCTTTTAAACTGCTGTTATTGCTTCTCTATATGTTCAGAAGGGAAGTCTTCTTGAATCCACGATGGCATTGCATTATGGTCATAATCATAAATGTCTCAGGATTTGGGGAGTGTGAAAGCATCAATAGAATACAAAATGAAAAACAAAAATCTCTTCTGGGAGAGATTTATTTATTTTAAATCTCTTCTGGGTCACTCTTTATTTCTGTTATCAGTCTGTGCCCCCCACCTCCAGCTTCTACTTATGCTGCTGGAGGTACAAGGAGAAAGATTACTAGGACGCTGGGAGAAGGGAAATGTAACAGCAGTGCTTGTGATTATCAAAGAGTCTGGGTGTTTAAGAGGTATCCTAATTTACACTGGCTGCTGAAAAGCTGAGGAACTATTCTTCAGATTTTCTTTTATTGGGAATATTGATATAACAGCACCATCCTTACTGAAGATCAGATCGCCCGTCATAATCCATCCATTTAATCCATAAATGCCGAGTTCTAACACAAAAATACTGCTGCATGCAGTACTTTGCTATTCCAAAGGATTGGTATGTAGACAAAGTCTATGCAGTAACATAGGAATTAAAATGCAGAATTCTTTCATTATTATAATCTTGCTCAGCCTGGGAGAGATTTTCAGAGCAATTTCTTTTAAGTCACAGAATTCAATCGGAATGTGAAGTTTGTCAACTGGGAGTCCCCATTGGTAGAATAAGGAAAATAATCAGTGGAGCAATGTGCTCCACTGTGTGCCCAGATCCTGCACAGCTTCTGTGTGAGATTGGCAACCAGTTCTACATCTGGTGGCAGCCTTGAAGCAGTGGTTCCTCCATCATAATGTAAAGTGAGATAGGAAGGTCCTGCAGCCTTTACCAACCACCTTGTACAGCCAGAATAATACAGCCTTTACTGAATTATTCCACGTTCAGTAAAAGTCCTTCCCCTCCAGAGCTCCAGTAGCAGCTGAGATTTTAAATGCACAGAAGTAAAGCTGTTCAAAAATAGAATTTTCCTCCCATGGGAGATTTCAGCATTTCGAGATTATTTGCTGCTTTAAAATATAAGAGGAAGCAGAGGGAACTTGGTTCAATTTTGTCTCCAGTTTCAACTTGAACTGTTGAAACAGAAAAAAAGCCTTAAATAAAATTTAAACAAGTTGATATTTTAAAATTAATTTTTTGTGAAAATATTTCAATTTGTGAAAATAGTTCAAAAATATGGATAAGAGTGTATTTGTGTGTGCTAGTCTGGGGGAGGGGAAGGATTTTCCCACTTTGGAATGTTAAATTTGTTTCTTTGTTTTAGAAAGCAAAAAGGTAAAATCACCAAATATTCGAAACTTTATTTTACATCATTAATATTTTTTCAGGAAATTTTTTTTTGCTGGAATTAATGCTATAGGAATCAAAAATTTGTATGTCCTCACTAACATTTAATTAATATTAGTACATTTTCTTTAATTCCTACACCTGTTTCCACTATTTTTCTTGTTGAACTTATCTGATAAGGGATTCTAAAAGACAAAAAGTTGTATGTAACTGCAAGTGATATCCAACAAGTCCAAACTTTCTTAGATTAAAGGGTAAAACTCCACTGAAGTCAATGGAGCTTTAAATGTTGGCACCACCAGAAAATTTGTCCTGCAGAATGCACTTGCACTGTCGTATTTTGAACGCTCTTCATTCTCATGACAGACATTACTAAAGGAGTCTCTTTTCAAACACTTATGCATTTATTATTTTAAAAACCCATTTGGTCAGAGAGGTCAAAAGCTCTTCTCTCCACCATAGGGAGTCCATGGAAATTTCAGCATTCTGAAGTACCACAGGTATCCAACAACATAAAAATATTAATGATTTTTTTGTTTTTCTTTTTAACCATGCTTTGTATTTGTCATGAATGAAAAGTGGTGGAATCCAATTGTTTTTTGATTGGAAGGGCAAGCACTCCAGCAGAAAAAATGTCACATTAAAATTGGATTACTTCCAACTAGTCCATAAAAAAAATTTCCCTAGTGAAATGGCCTGATCCCTGATTGTTTTGTCTCACTAATGTCATGCTATATTACCATTTTTATGCTGTGTTTCTGGCAATTTTCAGTATTATCTATGCAGAAAATAGATTGCAGATCTCCTCCAAAAGCCCAGTGGTTTTCCTATTTGGCTGTACTGTAAAGCTGGAGTTTTCCCTCCTTGCCTATGTTGATATTTTTCCTTAAAAATAGAAAATAATGAAACCACTTGGCATTATTTCCACTTCAGAGCCCCATGGTCCAAACAAGACTTCACTGTGCAAAGCACTGGGGACTCTGCAGGTGCACCTAACCCTTGCCTGAAGAGCTTTTGGGCTATGGCCCCACTCCTGTATCCTGGAGCTACTTGGTTGTCCAGTGGGCAGGTTACAGACCTGGGGCTTCACACACAGGGTGAGGAACGGGGAAAGGATGCTTGGTTGCTCTGCCTGTATGAGCAGGGAGTCCCAGCGATTAAATCCTTTGCCCCAGATTACACAGGAAATCTGTGTCTGACCCTGAGGTGGAAGCCAGATATCCTGTGTGGCACCCTCATCCCCTGACCTATCCGTTCTTGCTCCCCACTGTCATGTTGGCCTCCAGCGCAGAAACTTCTAACCAAGGAATTTTCCATTGAGTTCTGCTGCTGATGAGTTTCTTTCTCACCAATAGGTGGAAACTGACAGCCCGGTTTCTCAGGTGACACAAGGAACGGTTCTGCCATCCCAAATGAGGCAGGAAAAACATCACGCAGAACAAGGAATTTTCCATAAGAAACTGTACCATAGCAACTGAAAAAGACGTTGAAGCACATTACACTTTCTCAGCTTGTTGCAACCTGTGCTTTGATGCAACAGGACATCAGAAAAGTGAAGACTTGGGTTTTTTGTTTTTCTTTTACTCACTTATTTCTTTGGCCAGGAGAGTGATTGTTTTAACTGGTGATGCTTGATCATAATGAATTTATTGCAAAATTATGTAACCTTTCCACATCCTTCTCCAAAGTCTGTGCCAGAGCTTGTGCTCTGGCATGGATTGTCATGCTATAGCTGGGGAGGGAGAGGGAACTCCATCTGCAAACTTCCATAAGAGATCACAAGCTTCTGAAATTGTAGGACAACTAACAAAATAGGATGCAGAAATATTTCCAACAGGCACAGCTGTGCAATATGCGGCATTAAAATAAAGTTGAGTCATTAAGAAGTAGTGATATAGAAGTTAGCAAAAGTTTCTGTCTTTTTTTTTCTAAACATATCCCAAATATGATTATCTAGAGTAACAGAAAAAAAAAAAAATCACTGTGCAGAAAAAAGTGGCTTGTGTTGGTTTGGATATGGACAGATTCTTTCTGTATTAGGCCTAGTATTTATGTAAAATATTGCATAAAATCTTTAAGGGAATTCTTTGCAGGACAGATGTTATCTTCCTGAGCAGGTATAAAACACTGTTAAGAATGAAGAAACATGATTTAAGGACCTAAAATGCTTAAGTGAGAAAATAGGGGGATACCTCTCTAGCACTACTAGTCACCTGAGGTCTGGAGATCCCCTTTCTTTTCAACAGTAGCAGCTTAGTCATCTTCCTTGTCTTTCTATATTTTAGAGTTCACCCTGCACCCTGCCCATATTTTAGCTCTCCCCTGTGTTCCTTCTCACCAAATTCCGCAATGTGGATCATCGTCCCCTTCTGTATATCTGCAGATATTAATTAATGAGTGGAGAGCTGCAGCACGTAACACACTTTCTATGTGTGTACTCTCTTCTTATTCAGTCTCACAGCTTGTTCATTTTGGGAGGTATTTCTGTGGTAAGACATCCCTTGTTTCTGTGAGACTGTTTGTTTCAGGTTCCCCTCAGTGTCAGTGACAAGTCTGTCACTGATTTGGGAATGTTATGTCAGAATCCTGCTGAACTGGACTTGAACTGGACTTGAACTAAAAATGCTGGAGCATGATTTATCACAGCTGTGCTTACCTAGGGCTTTCAGCAAAGTCTTTATGTGAAAACACAGTTCTTTTTGAACAGTAGCAAGGATAATCAAGATTTTTCAAACTGCTTCCTCATAGCTACTGTCGTAGCTTTCAATTTGGTAAATTATGGAGGAAAATGCCTTTTAAAATATTATTGAGAAGAGATTTTTCCTAAAGATGTTGTTCCAGTGCTTAGCTAGAATAGCCCTCATTAGGATGCAATTTACCATTTTCCCCAGTTTCCACAACAACTGGCATTGCAAAAGACTGCTTGGCACAGTATGAAGGCAAATGATACCCGTAGCCCCTGTTCAGAAATCTTCATTTGTTTACATCTATGAAGGTGTGGAAAGAGAGTTATTGCAAGTAGTTTTGAAGTGCTGGTTGTGGCATGTTAACCCCCAAGACCTGTTTATTTTTATGAAGGATAATACATAAAATACTGTAAACTAACAGCATAAAGATTGAAATAAGCAAAGAATTAGGGCACAGTTAGCAGCAGACCTCACATTTATTTTCCTTTGTTCATGGCAAGTGTTTTTTGTTTTTTTTTTAATGTGTCTTAAATTAAGGGAATGCTGTGGGTTTCTTAATTGCGTTCTTCAGCAGTTTCTCTTTGTGACAGTTAATCTGGAAGAACCCCACTTGTTTTCCCAGCTCACATTGTGTGAGTGAGGATTGCTTTCATGGCATACAAGACAATTCCGAATGCAATGCAAGAGAAATAGTATTGATTTAAATTTTTTTTTTTTCTGAATGTATTGCTGATTTATTTTATTTTTGAGTGCATTATAATTCACTTTAAGGAGGCCTGAATCAGTAAAATTACAAGGAAGTATTTGTTGCAGTCATACTCATATCTAAAAATTTCCCAGCTGAGGTTATGTACTTAAGATGGCAGTGAGGAGTTTGTGCCATTGTTTTCAAAATATACCAAGTAAGAATTTTGATGAATACATAGCTTATGCTTTATAGCTTTGTCACACTATTCAAGTAAAAAATAACTAATATTTTTTTAAATCCCCACTACTATTATGAAACATCTAGGTATGCATTTCTGGCCTTATTTTCGAGGTGGGGAAAACAGTCATATAGGGATTCACTCAGCAGAAGTCTCATAAGAGTTGTTTGCCAAAATATTTATGATAAATACCTTTTAATCTGTTTGTGTGTGTGTGTGTATGTGTGTGTGTGTGTGTGTGTGTGTGTGTGTGTGTATCTAGTCCTCAGATGCAAACAATGTTGTCTCTGTGTAATTTCTCTGTAAGGAAAAATGAAAATCAGTAATAGTTATTTTTTGCAGTTAGAGCCTGTTATATTCTTGGAACATATGGCTGAATTACATTTCTCTTACTGAAGAAAATGTTACAAGAAAAGGAAGAATAAATATGACAAGCAATGTTGAAAGAAATGCACTAGTCTATAAGTCAGTTTAGAGTTGTACATGTGAAAACACTAGAAAAACTACCCCACAAATTCTGACATTGGTTTGTAAATAATTATGTTACCTTCTGACCCTTCCTCCTCATTAAAATTCTGAATGACAGGCTAGAAGCACAGAGGCCTGGAAATTGCCTAAGGGCCGTTCTGTGGATGTTAGACTACCAAAAGGCAAAGTATCCCTCTGGTTTGACAACAGACTCCAGACATGTCCCTCCTAAAAGCAAGTCTGGGCTTGCCCTCCTGCTGGTGGTGGTCTTGCAGGAGGCAGCCCTTCACAAACACTGCCTGTAAAGTGGTCTGTTAGGCTACCCTGGTGACATCTCGGCTTCATTGTTTTAGCCAGGTGCACACCAGGGCATATCAAGGGACAACACCCGTTTCCTTGGCTGCATCTGTCAGTTCAAGCAGCTTGAGACAAGAATTCAGCCTTTTTACTGGTAACAGTAAAAATCACGGCAATTTTTACTATTTCCTTTACTGGTAAGCATGTGGGGTACTCTGCCATTACAGTACAACAAATGTGGCAGCTGTTTGTGTTAGTTACTGCTGCTTGAAATGTTTCCCAAGTAGGTGAGTACATAGGCAAACTGATAGTTGTTGCTCTGGGAGATAACTTGAACTTCAGGAGGAAGGGGAGAAAACCCCTATATTTTGCCTATCTTAATTCTGTGCAGGCTAAAGTTGCTGTAAATATCATGGTGTATAGTTGCTGGAACAAAACAGTTTTGTTTTTTAAGAGCAGTAGTCATATAGATGCTGGGTGAGAAAAGAACCTTTCTGGTCCATGTGTTTCTGGTGTCTTGCAGAGACTGCCAGAATTACATTTGCATTAATTTCAGTCTATAACTAGTATTAAAGAAGATTCAACTGAAAGTACTTTCCAAATACAAAGAGCACAGGGGATAAAAAGAACTATGATTTATGGCGACATCAGCTTTTACAGAATATCGTATGTGTATACTAGTTATCAACATAAAATGAACTGGTACTAATTGGGCAAAGCTGCCAACTGAGTCTTGTTATAAGTGTAACAGTCAGGTCACATTCATTATACTGACATTGTATGTCAGATCCTGAATAAAGTTCATTCAGCCGTTTCTGCCGTTCTTCTTGTTTGCCCTGCTATGTATGTGTGCTGCCGTCAGTGAAAGTTCATGTTTCGGCAAAGACTGGGTCTGTGTGCTTTGGGAAATATATGTCTCAGGTGTCTGCACAGTGGCCACTTCTCCAGCAGCAGCATGACTGTGGGGGGGCATCCTTCGATTGAATCACGCCTGGTGTTTTCCTCATTCATGAAAACTGACTAGAACAAAATGTTCAAAGCTCTTTCTTTTTTCCTTTCCTCTTCTTTTTTTTCCTCTACTCCTTACTGTCTTTCAGTTCCATGCCTCAAAAGGCTGTAACTGAGTTCATTATTGTGTGAGAAATCAGCAGTAAACCTCTATGCATTTTGCTTCATTTGGGCAGCTCCTGTTCCTTAGTGACAGCTGGCTGGCTCAGAGCACTATAATTATCAACTCAAAACCAAGATGCTTTTAGGTAGTGAAAGCATATTGGCAGAGACTGAATTTGTCCTCAACCTCATCATGGGCCACAGCTTTAAAAGACCCATTTGGTGGTGGATTTTTGGCACTGTTGGTACTGGGGCTCTGACAGTTTGTTATCACACTGGACCCTGTGGGAAACTGTTGTTATCCTAAAGGAGTATATGTCTCTGTTTTTCATTAGCTCCTGACATACTGTATAGTTAACTTTTGATCAATGTATCTGTGTTCATTCTCTTTCTCTAAAATAAAATTTTATTGATGTGTGGGAGGGGATTTATATCTGTTAGTGAGAATTTACAAAGGCCTTACTTAAAGAGAGTCTGAAGGAGCCCTTGCTGAGACCAAACAGACCTGTGGGTTTGTTGTCTGCAGTGGAACCAACACATCTCTGATGCTACTTTAAACACACCTCCATTCAACAGACTGACCACGGGCTGGCTGAGTGACTGGTGCCTGGCTGTCCCAAGCCATGGGGGCATACTGGGCAAGGCATTGCCTGTGATCCACTAAAGGACAAGTGGCCCTGGGCTGTATGTTGTGCAGATCAGTTGCAAGGAGCTGAACATAATGGGGACTTTTTGTCTCTCACCAAATTTGTTTTAGCAAAGGTGTAGTATTCCTCCTTATTTGTCTGAAATATGCAGAAACATAATTTCTGCTGGCAGATTATACAATCAAGAGCTCAAGTGGATGAAAAGAGATTCCTTATATTCTCTGCTACCTGTGTTAGCTAGGTGTATCTGTTTTCATGTTGTGTGAAAATAACATGCTGAACCAAGACAGAAGAGGAAAACATGTGACTTTTTTCCTGCAAGAGAAATTACCTGGGAAAGCCCTCCTGTTCCCACTGACAAGTCACAGTTTTCTTTTCTCACTTTATCATGGAGCAGACTGGGTTTTCTATTAGGACAATTAGAACAGGCACTCATCTCACTGCTATTAAAAAAAAACCAAAACCTTTAATATTCTCAAATCTGGCTGGGCTGTAGTTTAGTGTAGTTTACAGATAATGTCCAAGTAGGAGTACCACTGTTTGCTTATGCAGAGGTAAATGCAAGGAGCATGGTACAGTCTAATTTGCATCCTTCCCTAGGACTTGGGAAGGTTGTCAGACCCTGAAGAATGGTAAATCACCCAGACTGTAGAAACATCATGGCCTTTACATAGGAAATAATTTGTTTTTTATAAACATGTACTTTATTATATTAGTCCTTTGGAGGATGCAGGAGAGAAGAATCGGGTCAGCAGAGGAGGTGATGTGTGGTCTGCAATACGCAATACGACCTTTTCAAACTTGAAAAATTAGCATGTGCTATGCTTGTGTGGAAACATAGAAATTTTTTTCCCACTGCATTTATAACAAGACAAAAGAAAAGTCATCTTTTCTTTGCAATTGTTAGGGCTTTGATCCTGAAAAACCCCCAGCATGTTCAGTCTTGCAAACCCTTTGTGAATCCATTTTGTTGACCTAAAAGGGAAGTCTTGCAGGTCTTGTTGTTTGAAGGTAGTGCAATGTAATAATCTTCTGACTGCACTGTGACTGCTGTAGAGGTATCTGTCACAGCCCAGTAATAAAGATGAATTTTTTTGGGTGTGCCTTGCATACATGTGCTGCCAATTACATCATAAGCACTGGAATTCTGAAACAGTTGCAGGGCCAAGGGGAAAATGCCCTATGGGGACAAAAGCCTCTGTGTATGGCATGTTAGAAAACAAAAAGGTGTGCCAGTCTGGCAGGGAAACAAAAGCAGAGAAAGTATCTCACCATGGAAGAAGGCAGAAATGCTGAAGGACAGCAAGCCTGTAAAAGGGAATAGCTGCTTGTCTAGGTTTGTTCACCTTTTATGATGTTTTGGTCTTCTCTTCTGTCACATGGAGCTTGGGCAGTAAAATGCTAACCCCCTCTATGCCCCCATAGGACAGGGGGTGAACTGATGTTCCTGCCATCTCAGAGTGTAAGAAGACTCGAGATGTTCTTACTTCATTCTGATGAGTTTGTTTTTCAGTAAATAATGTGGGGTAAGGAAGGTTTTTATAATTTGGTTGGAAGGAAGATTTTGTAATTTGGTTGCTTGCAACATCCAGAGTCTTTAGCTGTCATTTGGGGGTCCTTCTCAGAAATGGCTAAACCCTTTACTTTTCTTTGTGTTTAAAGACCACTTACGGCAAAATCCCGGAGAGAAGGAGGTACCCACAGAATCCTAAGAGCAAACAACCATGTATCAGCAAAGCCTTAGCTGTGTGCAGTGAAGGAAGCAGGCAGAGTCTGAGCCTTGTGCTTAGGGGAAGGGTTTATTTCTGTTGGCTAAAAGAAAGCAAAGCATAAGGTAAAAATGTGTAAGGTTCAGGTTTCCTCACAGAAAGCCACGCAGTGTGTTGTAGCCTGATAGAACTGTAGAAGGAATTGGAAAAAAACTTAAGGGTAAATAATTTGCTCAAAAGTGATCTATAAGACTGGGTTCTGTCATGCTGCTATGATTTTTTCATTAATATTCCCTTTTCTTTCTATGCTCAGTAAGCTTCAAAAGAGCAGACCTACCCATGTAACATGGTTGATCAGATGCTATGCTGTCTTTCAGATAGTTCAGAAAAAGGTAAAGATTGAGTATGTGCTTAACTTTTAAAAAGGGAATAGAATTTCTATCATGAGCCAAGCATATAGTTAATTCTTTCTCAAGCTTGAAAGCTCCATTTGCTTTTCATATTTAGTTTTGAAAGGCCATCAGTAAAACCCTTCTGTACTCCCTCATGCAGAGCTGTTACCGATAGGTAAAGCTTTATAAAGCCTTACCTAGCAGTAACAACAAAGAGCACTCCTTTGCACCTGCCTGAGGTCCCTACATCGCTCATTATTGCAAGACAGAGACACAAAATTATTTCTTTTTCCTTTTAAAATTAGAAGAGAAAAAGCAAAGCAATGTAGATCAAAACCACTGCAATCTCCTTTGAATTTCACCTTTTTACCCATTTACTCTGAGTTTGAATGTGGCTCATTTCTGCAGGTAGTTTCATTCAGGTCCTACTTCTCAGCCGGGCATCCTGGGATGCCCTTCACACTATGTCTGTTTCTGAAAATAGAGATAAAAAAGAGTTAATATTTAGAAGACAGTGTGTTCATTGGCCCTTCTCCCTCTGCAAGTATCTATTATATGAGATATGCTACATGGTATTTTCCCATCCTTTGCCAAGTATTCCTATTTCTGTAATACAGAAGATTCCTAAAGATTAGCATCGTGAGGAGGGAAAGGATTTCCAAGTCTGAACGGGAAGGGTGTTCATGCTGAGATCAATGTCTCCAGTTAAATATGAAAGACAGACCAGATTTGCCCCCATAAAATAATACTAACAGGTTTTACACAGCAACTCACGCACAATAACCTCTAAGTTGTATGATGATTAACCTCTTAGAAGAAGTGCATTGAGACTAGCATTTATAAATTAAGTGTATACATATCTGCAAAGGCAGCTTTTGTCAAAACTCCAGCTCAGTTTTTTTGCCTAAAGCTGATTTACCATACTGTGCTGAAAAGCTTTTAGTAGGCTGGAACCATCATAGAAAGAGAAATGCAGGATGATTAATATCTGATACTTTTTCTGAAAACAGCCAAATTAAGCTTTCAGCTATTCTGATATATCCCAATTGTTTTAGCATGCAAAAGATCAGTTTTAGCTTGCTAGGGCTTGAGGGTCTTGTGCACCTCAGTTTTATTATGCAAGGGCAAGTTTCTGTATAGATAAACTGTTTATTTTTTTTTTTTTTCCATGAAGGGTGAATTAAGTTCATCAGACTCATGCATTTAAGACAATTATAGCTTTTTTATTAGAATTTATTCTTGAGTAATGCTTATTTGAATGTAGGGATGTAATAAATTATGCCATCATGGCTATCTATAGCCAAGCTGACAGGATCTTGGTCAACTAAACAAAATAAATTACTGTAAAAAAAACAGTAAAGTAAAATGGCTCATGAGGAATCAAGTAGTAGCACCAAAAGACAGTAAACACATGTGTTTCAGACCGAGAAGAGACATGCCAGCTACAGCAAAATGAGTTTACAGTGAACAAGATCTGTGGTGCCCTTGCTGCTCTGGGCAGGTGAGAACTGGGCACCCTCCAAGGTGCTGCAGCACTCTGTTACAAAAAGATACCTAATTCTAACCCAGGAAAATAAAAATTCTGGGGTTTAAATATATGTCCTGTGAGGATTTAAGCTGTAAACAAAGCAACTGAAAGGTTAAGCTGCAGCAATCACAGATCTATTTGATTTACCACATGTAACTCCAGAAAAGTAGGAAATAAGTGCCTGGGAATTATGCCATTCCTCTGACAGTCACTTGTTTGCCTTTCATAAATGCCTCCAGTCCTTCCAGGAAGATCACTTCTTGTTCAGCCTGGCATTAGATTCTAAGGAAGCTATCCCTTCCTTAAAGCCCATTTAAGATCTAATGCTTGTGAGAAACCTGACAAATCACTGATGGCCACCCAAGAGATAACTGGTTTACAGCTCTTGAATGATGCTGTGGTTTTTTTCAGAGACACAAAACAAGACTCAAAGTGCTTCAGAAGCTGGACTTGCACAGGTGATGTGACAAGGCCCAAGTGCCTTTCTGGCCTTATTGTTCTGTGAATCCTCTCTACTCAGTTTTCTATAGCTGGTAGCAGCCAGCACCTTTCATTTAGAGCAGAGTACCAAGGTACTGAGAGGAGATTTTCTGTCAGCTTATTTTAATTCTGTTGAAGTGTGAGTTGGTTCTCAGCTGTGGACTACTATATATATGTATACATAATGGGGTGTGTGTGCTTGTGTGCCTGTGTGTATACATATATATGTATATATGAACATTTATATATATATACACACATATACATTAAAAAAAAAGTGTGTGTGTGTGTGTGTGTGTGTGTGTATTTAGTTTGCACCCACAACAGCTGGGCATGAGCCTTACATGAGCAACTATTGCTGCTACATTGCAAAAATTAGACAACAATACACTATACAAAAATTCATACAGGATAATAGGTAATGAATGCTGGATGGGATAAATGTGTCAAACACTCAGAAATATACAACTCACCTAACCTATTT
The DNA here is from genome assembly GCF_022539315.1 of Serinus canaria. Classification (NCBI taxonomy): domain Eukaryota; kingdom Metazoa; phylum Chordata; class Aves; order Passeriformes; family Fringillidae; genus Serinus; species Serinus canaria. Next base: position 38,926,802 of record NC_066343.1, on the reverse strand, counting down.
CTGCATCCAGGGAAGGCTGACACGTTAAAAGGTTAAAAAAAAAAAGGCTATTGTTGGCTTTTATTGCCGTGATAGAGAGTAGATATCTCAATAAGCCAAAATTTCTATTCTGGCAATAGCTTGTAGAAACTGAAGACATAATCTGCATAATCTGATGGCCATCAGTCTAGACTTGCTGCATGCTCTTTATAGTAAATTCCTATCCTTCTGCTATAGGATTACAGCAGAAACTTGTTTTTTTTGTGAATGGCAGATGCTGTAAAAATTTGATACACTATCTAAACAATCACTTGGCCATTTACACCTGTATTTTTCTAGCAAGGTCTTAGAAATAGTTCAGTCCACAATTGCAATAGAAATAGTGGGAAAAGAGAAATTAAGAAATTTGCAAAACTTTTTTTCTGTGGGACCTTGTGTCACATCACAAGCTGAGTCCTTCCTATGACTGCTTTTTACTTATGCAGCTGTGGTTATCATTATAACATCACCTTACCTGGTTTCCTAGCATCTTGAAGGTTCTCATTCTCTTCTCAGAGTCTTGGTACAACAAATTTCTTCAGAACTGTCCCACATGTGCACCACTAGCAAAATTTAGAACAGTATCCTCAGAAGCAGACACAGCAGATAATTTAAGGGTGTGGAACACAAAGGGATCTTACAGTGTTGGTAGTTCAGTGAGCAGTAATGCCTGTCAGCTGTTGTCTGTGTATTGTCCAGCAGTGAGTCCATGGTTCAGTCTCAGAGCCTGAATCTCATTGCTTTTCTCATGAGGTAGATGGGAATACATTTGAAACCTTCAACATTTGTGATATAGTAATTGGGTGAGGTCTTCAAGATGAGACACTCACATGAATACCACATAAGTATTTCATTTTTGTGCTCCTTAGGAAGTAAGGACTTGAAAGGACTAATGTAATCCATGGATGTAAAGAGATATAGGGGGCTGATTTTATGGTTTTATCACAACCTTGTGGTGATGGCTTCCAGTAGGAAAAAAATCAACTGGAAACAACTTCTTTTAAAGGGATATTTTAAAATTTTCAAGAGAAAAGTCAAGACAGTGGCTTGTGAATTGAAGAAAATGCTTTCCTGGGGGAAGGAACTTCTGTCTCTTTCCCTCACCAAGAAGTACAAGAAGGGTGTTGATGGCATGTGTTTAATACCAAACCTGAAAAGGCTACTAAAACTATCAGAGAAAGTCCCCTAAAGACAAAGGCAGGGATATGCAAGCCAGACAAGTTAATGATTAAGAGACAAAGAAAAAGGCATTCATTTTTATTAGCAATGAAATGATTGCGCATGAAAGCAAGTGGATAGTTCAGATTTTCAAGTCAAGACTGACACAGTCTCTTTCTGGAGGCAGTCTTCTGCCATGTGCAAATAATTTAGCTCAATATTATGCTCCATATAGTTTAGAAGGTCAGCCTAGATAGTATAATGGTCACATATGGTGGTAAAATGCTAAGACCTATTGTTTGTGACTGAGGGGAAACACTTTCAATCTGTCACATTTAATTTTTTAAATATGGGCAAAAAATGTAAATAATTTACGCTGTATCTTGCTGTCCCTGGCTGGATTAATTAATATCCAGCTCAGGGAATTCAATGTGATGAGGTGATCTTGAGTTGCCTGTTCTGCTGGAACTGATTCCAGAATGTGGTGTGACCCTCTCTGTTCAGCCTCACCATCAAAGGTAGGTTACCTAGGGAGTGCAGACCCACAACTGGAAATATGTATTGCATCATCTCCAGAGTGACATACTGCCTGCCAGTGAGTGAAATACCTAGTGAGATACTTCTGAGACCATGAGATGAGGAGAGAGACCTTTTCTGTAGTCGTACTTCCTGTTGTCTCTGGTTCCCTGAAGTCATCATGGGAGACCCCTGCTTTTAAGGATATGGCTATGTAGGTATTATTTTAACTTAGCCTCTTTTCAGCATTTACCCTTCTTTGTTTTGTCTTGCTTCATATTTTATAGTTCATTTCTCTCTGAAGTGTTTCAGCTCAGTTTGGCTTTTAGCTTAATGAAGCATATTTTTTACAGTTATCAGTTAAGGTTTAAAACCAGAGAATATATGGTCTTAAAAGTACAAATGGCAGGTCAAATGCAATTGCCATTTAGAATCAAAAGAGGAAAATACATAGCTGTCATTTGAGTGGTTGTGTACATTTTCTTGTGAGACAGTGTTATAAGATGACTTCTTTGTTGATGTCCTCTTTGGCCAAATTCTGCATTGTTTTTTCAATGTAAATCCAGGATAATCTCTTGGACTTTAACAGAGATAATTAGCTTTATCCTGATAGTAACGGAAAGCAGATTTTGCCCTGAAATTTCCTGCTCAAATACCCTCCCACTTTAGACAGTGTCATTATGGCTGGGGCCCTGAATGTGCTAAATGGTTTTTTTCCTTAGCTTAAATATCCATCCCATCATATGTGTTTGATTTACTTACATTGTTCTTACATTTAAGCTCTGCCCATTTAGTCATACTTATTGTTGTTTTTTATTTGTTTGGTAACTCAGCACAGTTCAAAAAGATAACAGGAATGGATAGAGCATAACAAGTTACAAATACATTCTGTTCAGATCTCTTCTGCACCTTGCTGTGTTTCAGTTTTTACAGTCTGGTTTATGGGATGGATTGTTTATTCGATTGCCTGGTTTATATGAGTGTTTAACAGCAGCTGTAAGTGTACAACAGAGAAGTATCGAGTGTGGTTTTTATTTATTTTTACTCTATTGTTTGTGAAGTCCTCCAGGAACTTCACAAAAAACTTCTTTGTACTTCTAGGCCAAACATTAGCAGTATAATGGGCTCAAAATGGAGAGGAACCACACAAAATTCAGACTGTCTTCATCATCGAGGCGGAAAAAAATTAAAACTGCCTTTGCTGCCTATTCCCTCTGGGAAAGGAGCAGAGGCATCCTCCTGGCAATACTAGTAAAGCAGAGGGAAAGAGAACTCCCCAGGAGGCAGTATTGGATGGCAAGTTTTTTAGGGGATGGGGGGGGTAAGACTCATTTGTTATCAATCATTTTTAAAGCTCAGGTGATGAGATGTGCCACACTCTGGAGCTCAGGAGCCATGCCAGGGCAGCAATCTTTCAGCTCTGCTGGTCTACCTTGTGAGCAGTATTAGCAGAGGCCAGAGATGCTGGTTAACCTGTGCCCATGGGGAAAAGGTGTGTTTTTGTTCAGGACTATCTTGTGCTGACTACATTTTGAGCCTTTCTTGCAAAGCCAGTGCTGAGGAGGAAATGAAAATAAAAAGCAGCTTCATACTGACTGCAGGGGACCTGCTAAGATAACTGGCCAAATAAAGCATCACCATGACAAAAGTTAATTTTGTGCTAGACCAGTATGTGACAAAAGTAAAAAATGTAACTACCGTGCAGTCTCATTTCATATGAACCTAATGGGATGTGTGGCCTCTCCTAGAAGGCTTGGCACTGGAAAAGGCTAAGAATATCCCCCCTGCCACCACCATCCGTGGGGAAAGCAGTGAAGCCTGGTGAGCCTGGTGGGCTGTGGGGAGAATCCAGTCTTCCCACTCCATGTGCAGGGCACAGGGTCCTGCTTGCCCTCTGCCCAGGGTCCTTCTAGCAGGTGCCAGTGGATCTGGTGGAGATCTGCTCCTCAGACGTGTGCCCACCTCAAGACAGCAGATGTGTGCGGGATTGCCCTCTCTGGAGCCTGCTCCAGCACCAGATTTCCCTCATGTCCACACACAGGGATAAGAGGTGTATTTACATGCAGTGTGCTCAGGTTAAGCTGCTGAAGGCTTAGGGTGTGGGACCCACATTTTCTTCTCTTGTAGGCTGTGGTCCTTTTCTCCAAATGCTGGTGATAGGAATAGGGACAGGCTGTGCCGTTTCTCCCTACTAATGTTATCATCAGCACTCCTCCTTTAGTCATGGGGGCAAGGTGGTTTTTGTATAAGTGGTCAGCTGGTTTGGAATAGGCATGTGACCAAGTGTGGAGGCAGGTGTCCGTCTGCATCTGGTTAGATCCTAAATCATTGGCAGGATTCAGTCCTGGTCCCTGCAGCTGAGCAGCCAAGGTGAGATTTTCACCCTTGAAGAAGCCAGCCTGATGCCTGTGCACTGCCATTTAATTTGCTGTGTTTAGAATTTAAGTTGCAAATGGGCTTCTTCCAGGCAGGGTTAAATTTCAGCGTTTGCAAAGACAGCTAAGTGCACTGAGATTAAAATCATCAGCAGATGCTGTCTGGATTGTACAGTTTCAGCAACACAAGCTGTCCGCCCCATTGGCAGCTAAACTGCCCTTAGAACTGCTTTATTTAGCTTGAACATTGTAAATTGATAATGTAGACTACAAAATTTAGTACAGTATTTTAAATATTAAAGATTTTAATGGAAGCTTTTGCTGAAAGGAGAATGTAAAATAAGTCAAAAAAATGTTCCTGGTCTTCAGTGTTTGAATCAATTGATTCTGGGCAGCAACTAACTAAGATTCTGTCCACTATATGGACTAAAACCTTTGTCCATCTTTTGTTTTTTTCACTTCAGATCAATACTGTAAATCCTGCTTGTGAGAAACATGCAAAAGCAGTGGCTTACTTACAAGTAGTAAGTAAACCAGACTGTTAAGTTGTATTCAGTTCAAAGAGGACAAATTTGGTTTTCTTAGAGGACAACTTTGGTTTAGGTTAATTTTAAAACTTTTTTTTATTTGAACAGGAGAGTTCTGCTATTGTTAAAGGTACAAAAGTAGAAAGGTGTGAGAAAGACTTGGTTTGTTTTCTGAATCACTGTCTTAATGTTTTTTAAAAAGTAGCATTAGGTCTTAAGCATGCTTTGCAGCAGTTATCCTAATATGATGATAAATAGCCTGTTCCCAGGTGACTCTTAATTCCATGTCTTCTTATCCAGAAAATGCCCTACCCTCCAAATACAAATGTGTAAACTCAGTCTTTTTTTGCAGAAAGTGGTAAAAACTGATGTATGGGCTCTTTGATTCCTTCCCTACTTTACAGGCAATCCTATCTCCATGTGGCTGTTAGCATGGGCTCCATCCCATCCTGAACTTGCAGCTCCCTTCTGACCTCTATTTTGTCTTCTTTTCACAGTTGTGCATCACATCAAGCGCCACAATATTGTTCTTAAAAGAGAACTGGGAGAAGGAGCCTTTGGGAAAGTCTTTCTGGCAGAATGCTATAACCTGTGTCCTGAGCAGGGCAAGATCTTGGTGGCAGTGAAGGTAAAAGAGTCTAGGGTTACCATTATTAGTTCATGGTTGCAACTAATGCTGTTTTATTTGTAAATGATCATATTTGCCTATTCCATAATCCAGTGTAACTGTTCTGGGGCTCACAAGGGTTCACAAGGCTCTTGGAGTGTTAAGAGAATTTGGCATTTGATCTTGCTGTGGATTATAAAATGAGACCTGAATCATATAAGGAAAGGGAAGAAACAGATTGCATCACAAGGGGGCAAAATCCTTTATGTCTGAAGAACAGTTAGTGAAAAATAATGTCTAGGTTATAAAAAATGCATGTCATATATATGTGTGACTAAAAAATATTCTGTTACTAGCTAAGTGAATAGGTTATGTGTATAATTACTGGGCAAAGAACAGCTTTCTGTTTCAGGACTGTGCCATTCTTTTAGTGAGCAACCGAAATTGTCTGTGGGTAGTTTTCATTCATATAGCTTGGAGACCAAGGCTGCTTCTCAGCACAAAGCCCTAATTTTCCCCCCAAACTTCAAAAGCTGAAGTTAGCTGTTGACCTCTGCTGTGGATGTAGCTAGAAAACAGTATTGGTGAAACTACATTCTGAGAGTTTGAAAACCTTCCCTGAAAACAATCTCTTATCTCCATCTGTAGTGTTCTGCCAAAAACTAAACAAGGTGTCCAGCATTCTAAATATCTCATTAAGTGCAGGGGAAATAGATGTCCAGAATTTGGCCTATGCCAAGTGACCAGAAAATAATTTTATCTGACAGGTCACAATTAGGCAACCATGTGTGCATTTTGGATGAAACCACATGGTAAAAGAAATCATGTAGATCATCTTTTTGAATTTGGAAACAAGAAATAACAGTCTTGAATCTGACAGTGGAAAAACATGAAAGGAGAATAGTCTTGTAGAGTGTTCCATCAAATATAGCTTTTTGAGTTTGCCAAAACCTTATAACTCAAGGTTATAAGCTTTTCGATACTTGGAGTAGTTCAGTCATGTTGACTGGTGAGGAAAAAAATTAGGCCCTGAAGGGATATAGCATAGACAGGAGAAAGCAAGAGATAGAAGATGACAAAACTAGATCTGAAATAATTCTATACTGTATTTTGGTGGTTACAATGGAAATGGCCTTTCCTCTATCACTTTAGGGAATTGCTTGATCAAAGCAAAATTAAAGTATTTCTATTCACTTGCTCCTTTTGAAAGTCCTGTCTAAATGGAGCCTAGCACTTCTGCTGTTAAATGCTGCGCTGCACTTTCTCTCTGCTGCTCATTCTCAGTGTAAATCAAATGGAAGGGTATTCAGCCTTTAAAGGTACATATGTCTCCATATGTAGACCTTGATGACAAATCTATGGATTTTCTGGGCAACTTGTCATACTATTTCGGCTTTTTTTTTTTTGGTTGTTTGGTGGGGTTTTTTTACCACATCCGCTCTTTATACTGTCCTTAATGAGAATGTTTCAGGCAGCTGTGGGAAGAATTACCTCTGAGAACAGGTTATTCCCATTTTATGTTTCTGTCATTGGCTCTTAAAGATGTGACTCTAGCTGTTGTCACAGAGCAAATTTTTTGGTGAACTGAGCCACAAAGTATTGATCCTCACATAACTGAGGGGTTAATTGCCTGATGCTTGTCTTCTTCACTGTGGTTACCAACCACAGATAACAGGCATCCCCCAGCCGCAGAGGAGATTGAGGGAAGGAGACTCCCCTGGAATGCAGAGAGCTATCCTGCACTTCAGTGTAGGATGGTGTCTGAAGTCCATCCCTGAGTTAGTAGTAGAGGAGCAGACCTGGAATCCAGAAGCAATGAGCAGCTCCATCTGACACACAGCAATGGCTTTAGAGAGCTTCAGCACTATGGGTAAAACCAGAACACACCAAACACTATGAAATAGATTTGGTGAGCCTGTGCTTGCTGAAATAGGTGCTTGCTGAAGAGTAAGGTAGTGCCAGGCAGATTTCAGCACCAAGGAGGCACATCCTCAACCATGCAATGGGGGTCAGGTTGGCTCCCTGTGCCTGCCAGTCGCTGGAAAACTGTATGGCTCATCCCTGGCCCCGAGCATCCCTCCTTCTAACTCAACATGTTCCCTTCTTATCAGTCAGCTGGTATCCAAAATGCTGAGGTTGCTGCAGCAAATTATTTAGGAGTTAAGAGGCCCAGAAAAATCTGTGAAGATAAAAAAGATCAGGCCTAGCATAAAATACCAAAGAGCTTTTGCTCCTTTAAAGAGGAGAAAGGCAATTTGTTTTTGGTTAGTGTGAGCTTTTTGGAGGTAACACAGAGTGCTTGGAAATACTTTCCGTAGGACAAAACCTGGGCATTGGACTAGCATTGCCCCCCATAGCACATCATATCAGGCACTTTTAGAGAACAGAGGTGGATAAAGGAAAAATTACTGTTTTCTTGAGGGCCCAATTTGCTGTGTTTGTTCAGGCCTGGCTCAGTACTGTCTCCTCATAGGGTTGAATCCCCAGGCATAATCTCACACTAGTGTAGCCTATCCAGAGCCGGAGGTAAGGTTGACAAGGCACAGGTTAGCAGCTGCCTCTGGCTCCCCTGGGAGGTTTTGCTCAGCTAGCAGACTGCTGTGTGTGTCAGATCAGAAACTTTTCCATGGCACCTGCACAGGAAAATCAAAGATTTCCAATTCTTCAAACCTTCAGTTCTGGGAAGACTCAAAACCACCCCTTCATTGCTTGAGGAGACTTACCAGTCAGGTCTCATATGCTGATGGGAAGCAGTAGCAATTATTTTGTAGGAGAAGGCTGAAACAGTAGTAAGCAATACTAGTAGTCATGTAGCTGCCTTGAGAGTTTGGCAACCAAGTCCAGCTGATGTTGGTGAAGCCCCTGCATCCTCCTGCTGTTGCTCTGACTTGCCCATGAAGGCAGCTCTGTGGTGTCAGAGTGGCACAGGTGGTGTCAGACAGAGTGCTGTCGAGGTTGGAACTCACTGCAGAGCACAGGGCAGCACAGACCACATGGAGTGGCTGGAAAGCACATGTGATTGAATCTCAGATCCTACTTGGGAAAACCTCCTGTCAACTGGTGAAAGTGCTTTGTATGCAGAGCTTTGGCATTCTTGTCAGTAATGATAATAATAATTAATATGTCTTTCCTTTCTTTGTGCTCTTAGGGTTTTATTTTGGTTTTTTTCTTTTTTTTTCTTGTACTGAGAACAAGTTAAATGCATTAGTCAATGTCATTTCTATGTAAATTCTACATACTTATTAATTTTTTTACCTTCCAGTCTCCTCCTTGCCTGACTGTGCCAGCTCTCTCTCATACATTTTGTCTATTCTGTGCACTGCATGAAATAATGAAAAGGAGATTTTGCAATGGTGGGTGACAGAAATTCTAGTCAGCCCATGGTAGTAGAAACCCTGCATGAGTTTCACCTGAGTTTCAGACTTTTCTGCATTTTGCTGTTTGACAGAAAATGTGGAATTGCCATGGTAACTGCTCTGTCATATGATAATTTTGCTGTTTCTGTGAGATAAAAAGCATCTTCTCAAATATACAATATGCCATCCTCACAGGACAGAGCAGTCAGCATTTTTACTGTCTTTCCAGGGAAAGAGCCTGCTGGAAAGACGATCAGAGTCTGCTTCTTCCTGGCAGTTTTTTTCCAGATTACTGTTATTTAACAATGGGTTTTTTACTAATTGTTTTTCTAATTCTCTTATTGAGAATAATTACAGTCCAAACACTTAATATCTGAAACTACCAGAGGAAACTCAAGTGACAACGGAATTATTACAAGTGATTTCAGTATGTGTAACATACACTGGACTGTGGGTTAGTGCTTGTTCATGTTATAGTGTCATCCCAGAGCCTGGAAGTATTGGAAAACACTTCAGTTCCAGTCCTCGCTCAGTTAGATGTGATTGTGTGTAGCCCTTAGTGGGAATTTGATGTCCATGATACAGCTGTGTATACTAACATATCATGACTAGTGGAGCCTTGATGAAGCAATATCCTTTTTGCATAATTGGTAAAGCTTATGGAAAAAAGGATTCTGCGCCTGAAGGCATGTTAAGATTCAGAAGTACATTCCTCAGGGAAGGGACATCTAAGGCACGAGTGACTTCTGTTTCCTCTAGGATCCACAGAGGCTGAAATCCACAGGTAAAAGCCCCTGAACTTGGAAGACAGCAATCCATGCTGCCCTAGTCCTTGTCCCCCATCAGAATTTTAGTATGGTAGCTATTCAGTTTTCAGGACCCAGGATTGTGGTATCACAAGTAAAGGATGTGTTTTTGCCAGCAGTCACCTTCTAACCTCTTCTTCACACATGCACACATATAATACTAGAAAAGTGGACAGAATTGTCCCTGTTGAAGAAAAAGCTTGAACAAACCAGCAGACTACTGCTGCTAAAAACTCATTTTGTTGGCAGAACAATTGGACAGTATCAACTTTGTTTCTGTTCTGGTGAGTGTGGTTGGTCTCATGCTCTACATATTAATTCAGGATAGAAAATAAAGGGGCTAGATGGCCAGGAAAAAGGCATCTTTAGTTAAAACATTGACAGTACTTTTGTGTCTTATTTTCCATTTTATTAAACCTAGATATTGTTAGAATCCAGAGGTACAGAGACCAGACAGCAGTTTCTGTGAGGAATAAATCACATGTGTGAATGTTAATAAATCGCCATCTTTCTGTTGTCGTTTTAGAAATATTTTTTTAATTAGTATAGCACAACCATTGTACCTCTTGACTACAGAAACTATTAGTGGTATATTGATAATTATAATTATTCCTCATTTAATTGGTGTCAGAACTTGCTTTTTTTTTTTTTTTCTGTGCATGAAAGTGTTTTATTGCTCTTGAAATGTGGTTTGTAAGGAGAAATCAGAAGCTGTCTATGTGTGACAGTTAAATTAGTATTATTTTAATATACAACATTTAAGCTTCCTATTTGATCCAGTGATGCCCCAGAATTCCTCTGCACATCTACTTTCCTCTGTGTCTATCACTTTAGGATTTGACCTCCAGTTACTTACACATATGCCTAATCTTAGTCATGTGAGTAGATTTACAGAATTTCAAAGAAGTTTTTGGCTGAAACCTCAGGTTATTCTGGTCCAGGGACATTTGTGTAAATCTACCTGCCTACCAGAGGGACTAACATCAGCAGTACATAAAGAATGCATCCACATTACCACCATGTATTTTAAGCAAGCGGAGTTACATTTTAAAGAAATAATAAGAGAGGTAAATACCAGCAGGATACTAGGGGTTGCTTGAGTTAAATGCTCAAGGATACAAACCAGCTGTGTACTAGTATATTTTTGGGATGAGATCAGTTTATTTGTTCTGTGTTTGGAAAACACTTGTCACTGCAAGAGCATGAGTATTCATACATTCTCTTACAAGAAAACTGTTTGTTTGGGATAACATGTGGCAGGAGAATGAAAATTGTACTGCCATTACTTAATTGCACTTCAGGATCACATCTGCATTTCTAAAAGAGTTATTTAGAAAGTACTTCCTCCATTCTCCATGATGTACTGTGTCCTTATCTTACCCTTACAGGGCTATCCCACATATTTCCTACCTTCTGTGAACATCTGTCCTTCCTTATATTTTCATTTTCTCCACCAGACGCTGAAGGATGCCAGTGATAATGCCCGCAAGGACTTCCACCGTGAGGCAGAACTGCTGACTAACCTGCAACATGAGCACATTGTCAAATTCTATGGTGTCTGTGTTGAGGGTGATCCACTCATCATGGTCTTTGAGTATATGAAGCACGGAGATCTTAACAAATTCCTCAGGTAAATCTACGAACATGTATTGTGATCCTGAGCCAGAAGTGGGCAGAAAAGGTAGCTGTTACTTAATGTACAGGTAGCTCTACTTAATGTGAAATTAACAGCTACCCCTGGAAAAAGCTGACACCTAGGAAAACAAATTGTATGACTCTTGTCTTTTGTACTGGGATGTGGGGCTCTGTTTCTTTGCCTGTTTGGAAGTACCATTAAATCAAGCTTTGTACCAAAGAAATATTGTATTCTGAAATATTTGGTTATAAATCCTACAGTAGGAATGATTTTCTTACAGCCTTTCTGGTAGCACTTGGAAATCCCACTGAACACCTATTGCTACCTGTAGGCGTCAGAGAGAGCTTCTGAAGTCTAACCCCTTTTCTCTTCCCTCCTCTCAGTGTTTTGGAAAGACTGCTATAAATCTGAAGCAAGGAAAATGTGAGCCATGGAAACTTCTGCGCATTGGAAAAAGCTACACTTTGGGGTCCAGATTAGGGCTTTATCTCATAAAGCTGTTCAGGAATGTGCATAGGAAATTGAAATTTGGCAGTAGAGCAATTATAAATAAATAGATGATACATAAGGTTCACAATAATAGATAACTTATGATCCAAGAAGTTATGAACAGAGGCCTAATGTATGTGCCATTTCTACCAGCTTGCACTTTTGGACATAAAAATAAACAGTTAAGAGATGGCATTTGCTTTATGTTAAAAATGTAAGAGACTAGTCTTTCAATATCTACTGTGTAATTTTATCAATAAATATCACAAAGGTATTTCAACATAGAGAGGTCTTTCCTGCTAAAGATAGCTAGGGGTACCACCATTTTGGAAAGATATCTCTAACAAAGCTGTAAAATAAGCAAAATAGATGTCTCATTAAATGGATTAATATTTTCTATATAACTAAAATGACTATGATTGCTAATGCTGCCATTTATGCATTTTTTCATAGCATATGTGAAATGAGTTTGCTGTCTTCCTACTACCTCTTGAAAAAGTAGCCACACCGTAAAAAAAAAAAAAAAAAAAAAAGACATCAACCAGCATCCTCCCTTGTTGGCAGGGCTAGCAGTATTGACAGAGAAACTGGGATCTGAACTGGAGATGCAGAACAAACACTACTACTCTTCCCAAAATGGTTGTCTCTCTAGCAAAGGATTTCAATATACTTTGGAATTAAGGGCATTTATGTTTCTCTGCTTGGTCTTCTGCTGTGAATCAGGAGAGAACTGCTGTTTCCCTAGATGCCATCCTAGTACATTTTCAGAACACTGAATTTCCATTAGAAGAAGCCATATTCTCAGTTGATGAGAAATAATTTCTTATTCCATAAGAAATACTTATTATTCCTTGATTATTTTTTTTGGTTGGCTTTTTCTTATGTTTTAACTCTGATTTTGAATTATTGTACAGAAAAGTATTTTAGCAGACAGTATATTTCCTACTTTAAGGCTTTCACTTTTAAAAAAGCTATTAATCAGCCCTTGTCTTTAGAACACAAAATGATTATGCTGGGACAAGCTATTAAAGCTAAGCTCCAATTTGTCATTCCTCTCACATTTTCTGCAGCTTGTGCTGCAGACCAGAGGTTCATAGCAGAGTGGGCTGTTCCATATTCCTTGCCCTGCAGCGCCACCAAAGGCTGTTGGGGAAAAATTGATCTGAAAATTTAACCCAAATGAGCCTGGCTGCCTGCACGCAGCCCAAAGCCTGTTCGGATCTAGGACTAAAGCCTCAAACTCTTGCCTGCCTGGGGCTTGGTCTGTGGACTAGTGGATGATGAGGCTGCAGAGAATATCTGCCAATATCCCTGGCTGTTGCAGACACTGAAAATCACCTCATTTATGGCCAGCGCCAAGTGGACAGGCAAGCTGGATGGAATGTTAGGAATAATCTACAAATTCCTTTAGATACAGACCATGTCCTCAGGGAGACTAGCAAAAGATGAAATGTTCTTTAGTTTAGCAGCTCAGAGATTAATGTCTGAGAACACTTATTAAAAACATCCATGCATTATAAAGGCACAGAATTTTTCAATAGGAATTTGCTTGTGAGTTTTAGTTGGAGATTTCACGTCCTCCCCTTTATTCCCACCCCCATTAACCTAGACCAGACGAATGGCTGCCTGTGCATACCCTGTGGCAGAAAGTTGCTTTGCCTGGTACCAGATACAATGATGGCAATGCTACACACTCCCCTTCATTTCTTTCTCACATCTGTCACTTTGCTCATGAAATTCTTCCCTTGGGGCAATTTTAATATCATATTTCTAATTGGTAGTGTCAGATTTGATCTCACAGATTTTGATTAATTTGAAAATCTTTTCCAAACTCCTTTGCCCTTACCCTTGAGAAAAATTATGGCCTCACCTCTACTGAGGAGGAAAGAGAAGTGGTCTCTTTGAAAGAATAGTTTTTAGAAATGGAATAAAAAAAGGGCTTTTGAAACCACAGAAAAATCAACTGGATGGAAAAGGATATTTAGAACATTATAAAATGTATCAAATGAGTAGTGATTGCCAGATTACCTCATTGATTCGATAAGTATTAACTAGTAGTTCTTTCTGCAAACATTGCTCATATGAATGTTTATATCTGCATCTTCAAAATACTGGTATGTACAGGCATACCAGGGCTCACATAGTTGACTGGTGAAGCTCACGTGACCCAGTACTTCGCTGGGCTTTCCTAGTGCAAAATATCTCTGTTTTTGATGAAGTGCATACAAGTATTCTCGTTAATCAGTTGATTGTTGCTTCTCAGGGACTTGCTAGGTCTTGAAAACCTCATATTTCTGAAGCCGTTTTGCTTTTCCAAGTAGTGCATATTTTGTGTCCTCTTCCTATTGTCAAGAATTCCCGTCTCAGGCAGGACTCAGCCTTGGTGATGAAATAAGCAAAAATTGTTTTCTGCTGTGCATTTGGATAGGAAATTAGAACCATAAATTTGAAATTGCTGCCCATGTTTCTCAAACAGAGAAGGAAGTTAGTTCTTTCTTGTTTAAGAAAAGATGGAAGGGTCAATGCCCTGTATCTCTGCAGAAACTAAGGAATGCCAGTCACAGGAAAAGTGATGCTATGCATGCCACTTCATTGCCTTTCCCTCAATTGTTTTTCAGTCTTACAGAGTGATAAAATTTTTCCCTTGGTTCCCAAGCAGGTTCGTTTGTCAGCCTTTCTCCAAAAATGATTACTAGAATGGAACAGGAGAAAGGTGATGTTTTCTGACAGATGGGTACTATTGTGAACATATATGCCTTATTTCCTTGAGTAATAGATATCCTGTTTGTACTGCTCTTCAGACCACCTATCTTTCATCAATGAAGGAAAACAGTAAATGAGAAAAGCCAAGACAAAAAATTTTCCCGATTTTTATAGCTCTTTTGATGGAATTGTGTGGGCTGATGCTCACTAATGCCTTTCACTTCTCCACCTTACCAGTGGCCAATCAGTTTATCAGATTGTGTTCTGGTGCAGGGCACATGGACCAGATGCAGGACTGATGGCAGAAGGCAACCGTCCTGCTGAGCTGACCCAATCCCAGATGCTTCACATTGCCCAGCAGATTGCTTCTGGTATGGTTTACCTGGCATCACAGCACTTTGTGCATCGGGATCTTGCTACCCGGAATTGTCTGGTTGGTGAAAACCTACTGGTGAAGATTGGGGATTTTGGGATGTCTAGAGATGTGTACAGCACAGACTACTATCGGGTAAGTGAACTGCTGTAATAAGTAATAAGTTAGGTCTTCTTCAGTCTTCTTACCACATCAGTGTGACTGATCTGCTTTTATACTTAACCATCTGTCTGTCAGGTAATTTAGAGCCTAGCATATGGAGAACCTGGTTCTGAATTAAAAGGTTTTGGTAAACTTGGAGAATTAATCAGAGTAGTCTGTCATGTTTTGTTGTTTATGTATGTTGGGTTTAGATTTTAAATCACAGAAAGGTCTTTTTCTCTGGGCGAAAAATTTTGCACGTTTGCTTGGCATAAGTGAAGAAGAAACAGCAGAGAAAAATGGTAATCAAATTTGGCCTAACACTTTGAAGCTATTAAAATATGTTCTTAACTACTGCTAAGAAAAATGGAAATGGTAACTTTGAGAAGCAGTTGTATAATGCATCAATTAACTAGAGGAAAAATAAATACTGGTCAGCAGTAGTGACCAGTTGCTTTACTCAATAAGAGATTAGGTGAGAAATTTTGTATACTGAGCACCTGAAAGCTTTTCCTGCCTTAAGCCAAGGCTTCTTAATCTTGAAGAGCTCTTTGCAGAGGGTAAGAGTAGCCCATTGTTCTTTTTCATTCTGACTGTTTTCCCTGAGCTTGGTTGCCATAAAGTGCAATCTGAATTTTGCAAAGGCCTTCTGAGATTGCTGGGCTAAACAAACTGAGTGCGTTAATGTTGCTGTTGATGCAGTCTTTGTGCTATGTGGTACGTCATGTAGTTGACACCACATGCTTCTTGCTATCACATTTGTAGTTTCATGATTGGAACTGAACCTGTTTGTGGCTTGGGGAAGCTGATAATTTAAAAACCCTAGAGTTTATCCTGTAAGGTAATCTCATCATCCTTATCCTGTAAGGAAATCTCTTCATCCTTAAGCACATGTTTTGTACCTTCCTCTCTACTCCTTATTTCTTATCCTTTTTTCATTATTATTTTCTTAGCCAGTCAATTTGGATTGTGTTATTAAAGGAAAGTGTCACCTCACTGTCAGTATTGGCGGGATGCCTGGGAAGAGATTGTCTCTGCATCTGGCTAAGGCTGGACAGGGTAGAGGACGCTTTTGAAAATTATTGTTGAATGCTGATTCACTCAAAGGCTCATAAGTAACTGTTAATTTATTTTACAGTTTACTTAACTGTAAATGTTAACTGCTGATTTTCTTTCCTTTCAAAGACAAACCTAGTATTTAATAAACATATGACCCGGATTCCTCTTATATATTGTTTTTTTGAATACTGGCACTCTGAGTTATTTTATATTATATTACCAGTCAACTATTACCAGTCAGCTATTACCGGATGGTAATAGCTTTCTCTGTGTTTTAAAGGACACCATCAAACAGAAACAGAGGCTAAGGTTTCTTGATTTTGCCTCTGATTTGGCATATTGCATTTTTGCACCACTTGTTGGGACTGAAGTTGTGTCTGTGTTCCATACTTCAGTGTTTACCATGTTAGTCGCTACACTGAGAATGAATGTGTGTGCAAGACAGTACATGTTTCCAAAGGCAGGTACAGTCAGAGGCAACATTTTTGAACATATACTTTGGTTATTTTTGGGAAAAAAAAGTTACTCCCTCTGCTGCATAAAAACTACCTGCAAAAGGGGATAGAAACTCAGTAGTCATGTGGCCTTCCTGGAGACAGCTGAGGCTTGCCTCAGGCATGTGATGGTGTATGGACTCTGGCATCAGTGTACCTGCTCATGTACATCTGTGTTTATTCTTCGAGTCTTGCACAAACTTAGAGCAACACCTATGACCCGGAAAAAGCAGGAGTTCAGGAAATCCTGGGTAACCTGGATAGTCCTTGGGAACCTCCAAAAGAATCTCATTTAAGAGGTGCATTGTATTTCCCACTGTCCCCATACCAGAATCACTCTCTTCTTTCCTTCTTCTCTCCCTTATCTTCACTTATTTTGAGGTGAAGGAGGGCTTCTGGGAGGTCCAGGGTGTAAAAAAGGGGAAGGAAGAGGCAGTAGTGTGAAGAGGGTGCAATCATTGATGTGAGAGAGGGAACAAATAATAAGGTGGGACAGGTAATTTTGAGAGGTGTTAGTGAAAGACAAAAACGCAAATGAAGAGAGAAAGAAGTAAACAAGTGTCAAAGGGGATGGTGTAAAATAGCATAGCCCCATCCAAACTGGTGGTATAAGCTTGCAGAGTGATGGGTGGATATGAAACTTTAAGCTGGGAAGTTGCTCGTTCTACACAGTGGAAGGGCAGAAGAAGGACAGAAGAAGGACAGCTTCTCTGGAGCCTCATGTTCCAGATGGTTTCTAATTAGGGCAGAGGAGGGTTAGAGCTGCAGCCTGCTATGCACCATATTTCACAGCTGATAAAAGTGTGAAGTTCCAGTTGAGTCTGTGAAGTTTTGGCCTGCCCTTTCTGGGACATATGTGGGCTGGTCAGAGGATGGTCATCAAAAAATCAAGGCAATGATGAATTCCCAGATGGTTGCCTGGGATTAGGCATCCTTGTCAGGCCTAAGTCAGTGATAACACTGGAATGGCGCTGACGTACCATACCTAATTGCTTATAGCAGGCTAAGTCTTTTTAACTGGTCAGGCTTAATCACTCACAGAGAAGCAAATCATCCCCAACCCTGACAGCTTTATCTGGTGCTCATTGGAGAGATTTTCACAATTCCAAAAAGTTCTGCAAGAAATGGTTCATCATTTATGGGGTTTAATACATTGGAATTAGGGTTTTTTGGGGTTTTTTTGGAGCCTGCCACTCAGTCATGATGTTAGATTTGCCCAAGATGATTATTTATAGCTTGCTTCTGTAAGATAAGGATGATCCCAAGTCATTGTGCACTGTTAGATTTTTAATGACATTCTGCATTGAATCAGTTCAGCTGTTAAGAGATGCTTCAGGGAAGAGTGGGAAAGAAGTAACCCTTGGACTGGGAATACATATGATATGTGGCCCTGATTGCACAAGCTTTCCTTTTTTCTCCCCCTTTCTTTTTTTCTGTCTTTTTCATCATGCAGGAATCTTGAAGGTGGGGGAAGTCCTGATGTACATGCTAGCATCCAATGCATCAGCAGGAGGGTTTCATAGTCAGATCCCGGGGACATGAAAAAACTGTGATGATTTTTCTTAACCAGAAATGCTCTACACCCCAGGCCAAAGTTAAACAACTCTCAAGTAATTGGTTTGGTTTGTGAGCCAAACAGCTCTAGCAACACTGCTGAACTGCAATCCTTATAGCACAAAAGATCCTTTCACAAAGTTATTTACTTGGAGAGCTTAGGTCTCAAGTTTATTAGGGCTTTTATTTGATTTGCTGATAGCTGGGGTTTGCTGTTTGATTTCCTACCCTACAGGTCAGGGTTTCCTTTCTTACTCTAAGATACCCAGGTAATTCTTTAATGTAGCTTTCAGTGCTTTTAAGTGCTGACACTGAAGCCTGGGAAGAACTGCTTTGTTGTTACTTGTTCTTGAATTCAGAGATAATATATCAGGGCCTTTTTAGGCTTCCAGTTCATGTTTGCAAGTGATTGCTCAGTTCTTGGTCTTAAAATAATTTCAGTATTTTTTAATTATAAGCAAAAAGCTTGAAAAAAGTAGAAGTCATCTTATCCCAGTACTTGGAAAAACTTTACATGGATATGCTTTAAATATCCAGCCTGGTCGGATATTTAAAGCCCCATCCAACTATGGGCTTGAGCCCAGCTTTGGGAAGAAACTGTGATCTCACCAGACTAAGCAAGAGCTTTGCCATTACCTTCATTAGGACCAGAGTTTCACCCTTCCCCACTTTTATGTCTGTCCAGTGCAGGACAGACTTTCTGTTTCTTATTTTAGATTTATGGAGCTCAGTTTTGTAATCCCTAT
The DNA here is from genome assembly GCF_022539315.1 of Serinus canaria. Classification (NCBI taxonomy): domain Eukaryota; kingdom Metazoa; phylum Chordata; class Aves; order Passeriformes; family Fringillidae; genus Serinus; species Serinus canaria. Next base: position 38,908,244 of record NC_066343.1, on the reverse strand, counting down.
TTAGCTATTGTATAACCTACTTGCCTTTATGTAACTGCACAAGAACATTGGAGAAAATTTGGACTCCTTTTCTCAGCTTGCACAAACCACTGAAAACTCAATTAAAAGACTGGGCCTGGTGAGTTTCCATCTTTCTCTGACGCTCTATTTACCCTAAAACTACAGAGAGGTTCACAAACCAGTTTCTTTCACTTCTGGCACGTATTGGGTAGAAGACTAAGAGGATATATTTCATTATAAATTTCCATGACTCCATTTCTCTTTAAAATCTTCTCCACATTTTGTACCCTTTTGCTATTTAAAGAGGGCATAGCATTTCAGATTGGAAGAAGAGACACAGACTACTGAGTCTAAGTCTTTCACTCTTGAAGGAAGCCACAGAGTAGGTGTTAAGGGTAGGAGCAACAAGAACCTGAAAGCTCATCATGCTGCAGGGAAACACCAACACTCACTAGTACTTTAGCGACTTCTATATGAGACACCAAGCCCCATAAAAATTCCATTCTGCCAGGGAAAATGAGAAGTTTTCAACAACGTCCTAAGCACCTAAAGAGAAACTATGAAACCTGGCAAAATTTCCTGAGAGATCAAGTGTCACACCTGACACACAGCAAGATGTGAGAGCAAACCCCATCAGACATTTCTGTGAAAATCGCCTTCTGAACTGGCAAATTGTAGAAAGCTCTGTAGGCCCAAGCCAGCTTCACCAGCCTGTGGCATAACTTGCTTTTTGGTGATGCTCCTCAGAGCACATCTGCCCATGTTGCCTGTCCTCAGTGCCTTAGAGCAGTGTGGGAACCGAAGATGATCCAGAATCAAATCAAATTACAAGAGGGAAAACAAAAAGGCAAGTCCTGAAGAAAGACTTTAGTTGAGAGAGTTAATAAGGTGCAGCCTGGAAAATGCTGACAGGTTTCTTCTCAAATACCACTCAGGTATAGAAGGGGATAGCAGCGATCTTGTGTTTCTGAAGCCTGGATTTCTAACTCTTGAATCACTCCTGTCCTGTCACACAGCCCCTTCTCTCTAAGTGGCTGCTGCAAATAAGTAGAATCCTGAGTTGCCAGTGCTTTTTCCAGAAGGCTGCACAACAGCTTCTCTGTCCTGACAGCTGCATTTTTTTTTTTTTAATTCAGCAACCTGAATTAACTCATGAGCAATAGACACCGACTTGATCACATTATTCTACTCCCTTTCCAGCCTTTAAATCTCAATTGTATTTAAAGAAACTACTCCTGTCCCCTAGCAGACTACTAGAAAGAAGGCCCACTGTCAGGAAAAAAAGTGTCTTCATTTTTTTCCCTTTCACACTAGCCTTTTCCAAGGACTTTCAGTGTGTGAAAAAGCATTTTTTGTATCTCTTTCTGGTGCAGACATTGCTAGAACTGTGAGTGGTATTTTCCAAATCTTCCATTTCCCTTTCTTCGATTAGAGGTACTTCTCAGCCTCTAATGAAAACATGCTGCATAACACATCTAAACTCACATGGCCTGTGTCATTGTCACATGTTAACTGTATTGTCAGACAGTGCCCTGGGCCACTCTCATCTTCTCCTTTTTCCAAATGAAGAACATCCCTTTTTTTCCCCCTAAGTTTTTGGTTTCAGTCCCTCGGTGAATGACTTTGCAATTCATAGTGGCACATTTTGTATCTCTAGTGGTTGAGAAAGAGTGTTGTTTCTCTTTTATTTTTTTGGCTTCTTTGGGGGCTGGGTTGTTTTGTTTCAGTTTTGTTGTTTTGTTTTTGTTTTTGTTTTTTTTTAATTAGAATTCAGGTCTTGTCTAAGTTGGTGTAAAGAACTAAAGAAACAGAATCAGGCTACCAAAAAGCAAACAGCTGATGGAGTGAGAAAGTGATTTTTGTAGCTTTGTTTCCTAATGTTTCCTTGATAATTTCTATGTAATTTTAACATTAAATATTCTGGGGTGTTTGCCTTTTTAAAAAATAGATTTCCCATGAGCTTTCAGTTAAGACAGAAGAAACTATTAAACCCTTTAACCTCCCAGACTTCCAGAAAAACTAAAGGTTAACCAATTTTCCATTCCTAGGCCTATTTAAAAATTCATAGATTTTGGACCTTCTTGCTACATAAAAAAGATGAACAACCCTTTTGAGAAAACATTTTGACACTTGTGAGTGTTAAAGTCCTCAACAAACAGTTCTTATTCTGATTTTTGGTGTTCCTTAGCAAGGCCAAAGTAGCAGTTTTAAAAACAGTGAAACAACATTAGAATTAAAGGAATGAAAGAGCATCCTGCCCACTAGCCATTCCCTCCTCCCTCCATGTATGAATCTAATGTTGTAGAGTGCTATATTTCTGGAAACTGCATGATATACTTTTCTGGTGACACTCTATGAAATATTTTCCAAAAGATAAGGCTAGTAAAATAATCACCACAGAGTGATCTCGTTTAAGCTATTTCCAGTACCTAATGCCTATTTGCAAAGGGAATTAATGCATGACAGCAAGGGGCTAAAAAAAGAAAAGGCTGGTTTATCATTATTTGGGCTGTAACTAGCCAGGCAAACACCATGATACAAATGTTTACAGTGAGGAACAAGTGTCTGTCTATTCTGAAAGGGCAATAGCAGCAAACACCTGCAGGTCTCAGCTGTCACTACAGAGATGAATACCTGTGTGTGGGAGTTTGGAGGAGGCTGCACTAAAGAAAACAAGAAAGAGTTACTGGGAAGTCAAGCAGCTTGTCAAGGCATTCTCGTAGGTGTGTGTATTGAATTGTCACAGTTTGAAGGCACAGTTTGAAGGCTTTTTATTAGCTGCTATTTTTGCATCCACTGCTCAAAAGGAAATTATCTGCTTCCCTACATGGACTTCTCGGCTTTCCTCCTCCGTCAGAGTCTCATTGCATCATGTGTAGTGCTGGGGAGGACAGAGGGTTCCAGCAGCCCTGGAAGACGTGCACAGATGATTTCATGCAACTGGAAACAATACAAGAAATAATAGGCCAGCTTGAGAGATGTAAATCCAAAGTAGCCGCCTTGAAGTCAGTGCAGTAGCTCTGAACCGAAAGTAACATAATCACAAGCAGAATTAGGCCTAATGATTTTAAAGGGCTTCCTAAAAGTCACTGCAGCATCAGTATTTAAAAACTGGTATGCACCAGGATATGGTGCTTTTCTGATGACCAAGGGTAAGCACCATGGCTTGATACCTGTCGCTACTTGTGCATGCCAGAAGATATTCTGTGCTGTGCAGGAGGCATGGTCTGTCCCCAGCTTTTACTTACACAGCTACTGGTTTTGTTTGGAATTATGGCTGTTTAACTTCTTCAGTTCTTCACTGAAAAGCTAATTTCAGCTTTGTCTTAAGCAAGAACAAGTTCCAAATTTTAGTACAGCTGCAGATGTAGTCACTTCCTAAGTTTTTTCATCATCTTCACGTCAGGGTTATTGGTCTTACTTGCACTTCTGTTTCCATCTGTTTTCACCAACACAGATCCTAAGAGGGGAGTCCAAGAAAGTTCTCCTTATTAGTGTTAGGAGAAGGAACATCAGATGTCCAACATGTGTAGTGTACTGCATTTAACAATAATTTCTTACTAAACTCTGTCTTGCAGGGTTAATGACAGGTTGGTAATACAGAAGATGAGACTTTTAACTGGGAGGTTGTGACATACTTCACTTAGCCAAACTAAAGCCCCCTTTTGCTTTAATGGGAAGACAGCTTCATGGCTCCTGGAGTACATTCTCCTTCAGTCTGTGAGATCAAAGAGTGCAAAGAGGGCAGAAACAAAAACTCATAATGACTAGGATGAAAAATTAAGCTGATTAAAAGACAGACTAAAGTGACCTTTTTGCTGTGACTAGTTATTTGATTACCCATTGAATTTCTGCGCCAAATATTTCCTTTGTAAATCCACCAGCACTGGATTCATACTAATGTGGTTCTCATGTAGCAAGTCAAAAAACAAGTTCACCTTGAGAAAAAATTTCAAGGCAGGAGGCAGTACCTAAAACTTATCGTATGCAGAAATCGTGTTGAGCTACACTATAGCCTAAAGTGTTAAACGTGTGTCACTCAAAATATTAAAGTGTTTGGAAATTTTCAAATGGAAATTTTTCCTCTGCTTCTGTTAAAAGCTTTAAGAATTTAGTATTTGGTTCCATACTGGTTATGGAACAGATATTACAGTTTTCAAGGGTCTGGAAGTTTTGGATTTCCCACCCTATTGTTAAAGCATTTTAATGGAGTGCTTTTCAGCTGGTTACTCCTGCAGTATGCAGTTGTTAAGAGCCATAGGATCCACATGCACGCCTGTAGGATAACAGGAAGTCTACACAGTCATCTCCACCAGTGGCTGACACAAGCTTTTCTGTTGAGGGGCTCTTAGCACAGATGTTCATTAACTTAAAAAGTCCTTTTAAAATTATACATACAAAACTGAATCATTCTCAAAAATAACCACACATATGGATATAAATTGCAGGAAAGCAATGATTCACACATTGAAATTAGCCTTAGGAACTGCAATTTGGAGAGCTTTGCAGAACTGTGATCGTAATCGCCTCATTCCATTAAGTAGCAGCAGAGCTGTACAGAGCTATTTTTTTGCAGGTGCTGAAACGATTTAACTGTTGTTTAGATGATTAGCACATAAGAGAGCCATGTCCTCAAATTCTCCACTTGGAATATTGGTGGGGGCTATTTCCATTGACTTTACTAGAGCCAATGTTTTGTCCAGGGCTTTATAAAGTGAAAAGTTTATGGTCGACCTTTCCTAGGCATAAAATGGCAAGAGAAATTTTAAAGTAATTTCTGTTGTTCTTCTTCCTGTGCCAGGGCTTTGTGCAGACTATTAAAGCCTTTTAGCATGGGGAGGAACCATGTGTAAATATCTGGAGATACTGTACTGCAGTGCTACAGATTGTCACTTTTGGCAGGCAATCTGCAAAGCAATTTACAGAATTCCAAAGGTTAGCAGCTGAAACTGTTGACTTTTTTGATGTGTGATGTGCACAGTGTGAGGAAAAGATGGTGTGGGAACAAAATCAGTAAAAGATCCCTGGGAGCGCAGTCGGATACTGGAATGGCATCTCCTGGGTGCTGCAGAGGACTGGCGCGATCTGTGCGGCCGCCGCTGCCACTGCCGATGGTGGGGAGAGCACAGAAAGGCCACCCAGAGGGAGCAGTCCTTAAACGGGAATTCTCCTTTGATGTCTGGTCACAGAATCAGCTCCCAGCAGAGTCTTTGCAGGCTTCCAGCTGGAAGGTTTTCTTATGCAAATGGCCTCTCTCCTTGCACTAAAGAAAGCAGTTGCTAGGCAGTTTTCCGAAATATGCATTTTTTACCCTGGGCTTGATGAACAATCGGCACTCTTTTGGCCCGCAGAACTCAGGAAGCAGGGGAAGGAAGAACTAGACAATTAGACTATGATGTGGTGTGTGTAACAGGATGGATGAAGAGGATGAGAGGACAGAACCAGCTAGTAATAGAGCCTAGGCTACAGATCTGGCTCTTCGTGTGTGCAGAGCAAAGAACTACTGGTGGTGATGGAAAGGGGGAAGAGCTGTGTGACCCTGCAGATAATTTCCATCTTCAGTTCTCTCTGGGTCCTTTCTCTGTCCAATGGAGCTTGTGTCCCCTCCAACCCGATGTGGAAGGGAAGTCAGTAGCAAAGATTTAATCAGAGGCTGTTGGCATCAGTGACAGAGAGCATACAGTCAGAGAATCTGTGGTTACCTGCGTAGCTGTAACACATATGCCTTTGTGAAATGTTTTCAATACCAGATGTCATGAACAGTGGTGAAGTTTCTGACGCCTTGTCAGGAACAGCTCTCCAAGCTTCCCAGGAGGTGAGGACTCCAGAAATAAACTGATACTGCATCTTACAGTCTCAGGAACTTTGTAATTAGACTTCAGAGATAATCTGGCTTTGAATGATAATCTTACATAAAATGGATCCAAAACACGTATGAAATGCTGTCAAGCTTTTATCTGTGTGCTAACTTTAGGAAAAGATGAAGGTCTGATTTAAGGTGTGTTGCTGTTCGTCTGAGGTCCCTGGGTGCCCCCCCCCCCCCCCCGCCCAAGCTGTACGTTCGCTGGGAGCAGCCGGCAGGCAAGGAGACTCGGCTCGGCTTCTGGGGGCGCTGATTCGGTGAGGGTTTATTGAGGGTCCCACCCCCAAGGAGCAGCATGGTTTCTCAGGGAGAAGGGAGGAAGGGGGAGGAAGGGGGAGAGAGGGGAAGCCTAAGGAGAAACAGGCCAAGGGAGCCAAGGGCCAAGAGAGCTCCTTGTGTCCCTCGCACTGCTTAACAGGGAGATTCAAAGTGGGTGCAGAATAAGACCTGGGCCAATGGGATTGCAGATCCTGATACTGCAGGGGAGGATCGCAGGCTTGGAATAAACCTTACATTTTCGAGGGGTCAGACAGAGCACACCATTTAACTAAAATGTAACACCATAAGGGTGTATGACAGAATATGTATCTTCTATCAAGGACAGATACAAAAGAATTAGAAAAGATTGTGGTGACTCAAATACTTCTATCTCCATCAGGTTGGTAAACAAACATCCAAAAGAAAAGCCATGTGAGTGGGAAGTAACTTCATTCTTTATGGTGTACTGAAATGCTTTCAAGGAAAAAAGCAAAAAACAACTAGCTTAATAACCTTGAATTTGCTTTCTAAAGTTACTATTTATTTGCCCTTGAAAATATTCTTGCAACATTGCTGTCCATTCCATGAGGACTGGAAGAGCTTACATTAAATTTGATGTACAATCAGTTCCTATTTCTCTTTCACAGTTCGTTTCATCCAGGTCTTGATATTGCCAGAGTGGCATCTCAGAGGTTTGGGCTGGGAGCAGAGTCAGAGTCATTGAAATGATCAGATAGCGCTACAAACACTGAGAGGTGATGCAAATGCAATTTCAAAAATACTCCCTTATTTAGTCTTATACTTGTTTTGATCTCCAGAGAGGTATAACATATATATTTTCTGTCTTCAAGCTATTTCCCAATGCTTTGGAAGAAGTTTAAATTGTAGAAATCCATTATTTTTGAGTCTCATCAAACTATATTTCAGTCCTCTGTTCCACACAATTCAAGCTTTTTCCACATGTTCAAGCTTTTTTTTCATGAACATGAGTACTGGAAGTGAACATTGTAAAATGAAGATCACTCCAGTTATTCACATCATACACTTAGAAGCCAGGATTTTAAAGAAAGACCTATAGTGTGAGACTTTTGATAATAAGTGTGTAAGGCTGCAGATCTACATCTACAAAAATATTGATCCTGTGTAATTAAGGAGTGGACAATGAAAATGAAGCAGAATTAAAGCCGTTTAGAGATAAAAGAATCTTGAGACCATAATACTGTAAAGCATGAAATATTGGGTCTTTTCTGTTGCTATTGAAAATTACTATGACCTAAGCAGTTAGTGTTACAGTCTGTACAATTTCTCTAGGAGACAGAAAGACGTTGGTACATATTCAAAGAATGAAAACTTGTCTACCTCCCAGACTAATGAGCAAACTGGCATTGACATTACTGGGGACAGAAATGTTACTTTTATTCTTATTACTTGCAAATTTGTAATGGCTTTCTATCTGATTTCACTTCCATGTTCACTGCTGAATCTACAGGGTGAAAAGAAATCACATCCCCTGTGATCCAATTCTTGCATACCATACCACGAAGCAAATCAAAATGTTTTGCTGGAAATAAAAGCTGGAGGTTTTTTTAGCTGATATGTAAAATATGATGCAGTCTGAGCCTCCCTTAAGGGACTCTTTTATAACATCATCTAGTCCATTTAAAGGTGTGTGTGAAGAGAGGCCTTCAGATTATTTTATGGCCTGCAAGATGATGTTTCTGTAAATCTGGATTTAATGATATACTCAGAAAGGGTGAAATCTTAACAGAGCAAATACATTTTTCTCCTTTTCTTTCTCTTCTTTTTCTTTTTTTTTTTCTCCTGGCAGTAGAATTTTAAGAAGATAAAGAACTCTTCATTAAATGCATTGCCAGATCTTCTTTGATAACACATCAACATTGCAATTATTTCACAGCCAGTATAAATATAAAGAAGGAAAAAAAAAAAAAAAGCAGCATGCATGACTGTCAGTATGATCACAAATTATTTGTCCTAATGTTTTTGTCATCTATGTCCCTCATACTGCCCCAGCCCAGGCCCACAAAATAAAACTGTGATGCTATCGGGAGAATATGGATTCTTTCCAGATTGATTTACCAGATGCCTGTCACCACAAAGTCGCTTTGGAAGGCTAACTGATAGGCTGGGCTCTTTGCAAATTACTGCTCTGCATGCAGTCCTTTTGCAGCTGATTATGCTGCCAATGTTATTTTCTGACGATGAGATTTAGTGCAGCATACTGCCTGGCACTATCCTTGTAAAAGATTTTTCTTGCTTGTGACCTAAGCAAAGGGCAGGGTCCTGCATTCTTGGCAGCCTGTCATATGCATGAGCTGTTTGTTTTTTGGATTCAGAAAGCAGAGTTTTAAATCATCTTTAGCAAAACAAGACACAGAGAAAAAAGAGAGATGAAAATAGAGCTGAATATTTCATGCCATAATTTTGGCAGCACATCTCGTCTTGTCTTATAGATTGAAAGGACCAATGAAAAAGGGAATCTTGCAGTTTTCAATTGCGTGACTTTTCCATGTTCCTTGAGTATCCTCAAATATTCTAGGACTGGTCTCTCATGCCATATCAGCCATTTTTAGAGAAAAGAATCTAGTGTTGAATAGCTGTGTGGGAAAAGCATAATTGTGTTAAAATAAAGGTCAATGCCTATACACAGTGAGTGGAATGTGCCTCTCAACAGAAAACCAATAGATACTATTTGAATCTGCAAAACAGAGATTGTATATTGTTTAAAATATATAGGTTCAATATTGCCATTTTCTGCAAAGGGAATTCTGTTGAAAGTAATTAAAAATCCTTTCACAACTTCTACCTGTTCACATAGACACACAAAGTTGTGATTCTTACAGCAGTCATGCTTGGAGGAACATTTCTGACCAATAAGTATTTCCATCACAATTTGGAAATGGGCTAATTGGTGGGTTTGGAGCTTGTTTATGCACACATATTATTATTCAGTATTAACCTGGTTTTCCATCTCGATCAACTTTATATCCTAGAATAAAATGCTAAATAGAAAATGAGGAAACTGAAGGTTATGCTGTAGTGCACACGGTAAAAAGCCTTTCAAATACATATTTAAATACAGCTAAAATGGCATAAATTAGGAAATGCTAACAAGTTTCATGGAGGGGTTTAAACAGTTCCACTGTACAGTTTGGGACTGAAGGTATGTCTAATCTGCAGACACTGCTAGCTCAAAAATTGTGACAAGAGCTTAATGCAGATTGCAAGCCTATTCAGAAGCAGAATCAATGATCCTTTTCTGAAGGCATAGACTTCTTCCTCTGTGCTACTCACAACGTCCAAGCTAGTTGCTTGAAACATAGCTTGTGTTTATGTGTTTTCAGGGATATGGAAAAGAGCATTATGCTAATTAACATGATCAGAAAATGAGGAGATATGTAAATAAAGCTTCCTCCCTTAGTTATTCCTTTTAATCTGTTACATCTTAATACATTTGTCTAAGATGGAAGACAGGAAAAATGGGAAAAAAAAGGAATAGATCTGGATCTATTTAGCCTTCAGATTACATAAAATAGGCAATTAATCTGTAGTTGAATCACTTCCTATTGTAAGTAAAGTTCACAGGGGTACTTATGGATTTAAAAACTGTCTGAGAATCTCAAAATTCCTAGCTTTAAAATAATTGTGATCCCAAAATTTTGGGAGCACCTGTTTTCTTGCTGTCCTCCTGCTGCTGTTCAAGTCAACTTTGAAAAATAGAAAGAACTAGTTGTTGGGTTCTGCTTAAGAACTGGAGAAATGTGAATTTTCTTTAAATAAAGATGCAAAGAGTAGATAGAAATCGTGTCCCTAAATCACATGTAAAAGTGGAGAGCAATAAGTTGCAGAATTATTGGTGAGTTCCTCTCATAAAGGACACTGAAAGCAAGCAAAAATACAAAAGAAGGAAAAGCTAATGGACAAACAGGGACACCGTGAAAAGGGCCAAAAAGCATTTGAGATTGGCTTTGAAAAGAATACAAAAATAGACAAAAGAAGTCTCTTGGCTGTTTAAATGTCAAGAGTATGAGAAGGAAAGTGTTGCCACTGCAGACAGGATGATGTAGGAAGTAGAGTTAACTTGGCCTGAGAGCAAAATTAATCTCTAACATCAGGTCTTGGAAGAATAGTGATGAATATGAGGATACAGGCAAAGGGGGCATTGGGACTAAGGGGATATGAAAGTTAAACATGGAACACACACAGAGAAGAGATCCTCAAGCAATGAGGGACACTGACTGCCTGTTTTAAGATTGGAGAGAAAGAGGTCAGCAAACTTTTAAAGCAACATAAACCAGCCTTGCTGCCCAAAGCAGAGGTCCTGCCCTCCTCTCGTCTCAACAGCTAATTCCTGCAACATCTGCTTTTCTGCACCAGTATCAATGCTGTTGCAGCAACTGAACAAACTTTGTTAATGAAACATTCCAGCTGAAAAACAAGCTTTTTTTTTTTTTTTTTTTTTTGGTGGCAGAGAGGACAGAATACTTCTCCAAACCAAAATACAGTACAAGGGCATTCCTGATAAAAATCTTTGTTGAAGGAGAGTCTAAAAGAACTGTACTATATGAGTGCTTCAAAAACCTAAAATAAACATTAGGGATGAAAGAATACTATTGAAACTAAAGAACAATGCTTGCATAAGAACAAATTTATGCAATCTGGTTATCAAAGAACTTAAGCAAGAGACTAGGGAAAGATTTCTAATAATTAAAGCATGAGGTTCTTTGACAACATGTGAACTTGGAATAATCTCATTTTAAGGTAGCACTGTGCAATTTAATGAAGGAAATTATTCAATGTAGACAATCCTATGCCTTAGGATGCAAGAGGACCAGAGGACTTGGTGTGCTCTGCATAATTCTTAGCTTAGGTACCTTGAAGCACATAAAGAACCAAAACTCCTGATAGTGTCAGAGGTACTTCGTTCAGCAGAATGCCAGCATGGGTAACAATCTGAAACAAAAATACCTTTGTCTCGATCAGTTTACCCCATCATTAGTTTGCACAGAATATTCAAAGTAGAGCTGTTCGAATTTATGAAAGACATTTCAAAGTGGCTGAATTTTCAGGGCAAAGAAAAAGTTTTGAAAATATTTATTAGTCATGAAAATACTTGTCAGTAATTCTGCAACTCTTATTTGGAACTTCTTCTGTCGCTGTGTATGAAACTACACACACTGCAGAAGATTAGGTTTGACTCTATCTTCTCCATGACTGACAGGAAAAGCCCATCTTTTAGTTCAGCATGCAGTCTCTTTGCTCTTGACTTTGATAAGATACAATTAAAATTTATGCTCTTGACTTTGATAAGATACAATTAAAATTATACCCTCAGCATTCCAGGAGGGTTGAGTTCCAATTTTACAATGCTTCTGTTTTACTACAGCAGGAGAAATACTGCTTTACCTGTTTCCCAGTGTCCTGCATTACTTATTAGTGAAAGTCAGTAGATTTTAGAGGATGAAAACATGTAATAGTTCTGCTTCTGCTCCAGATGTATCTCCTTTCTGGTTTTTTCACACTTTTTTTTTAAGAGGCATGACAATTTGAACTTACCTTTTAAGCTCATGAGCATTTCAGAACATGAGTGGCTTCTATTCATAACAAGGTTATTAGGTTCAGCGAGGTGGAAGCTCATTTCAGGTCAAAAAATTGCAGCTTTGTTGCAAAGTGAAGTACTGGGGCTTCCACTGGATTGTGCTGGGTTCTCCCTGGAGTTTTAATGTATACCAAATTCATCACATTCATTATTGCATATTATATGCAATACTCCAAGCTTTGTTCACAGAAAGTAAAAAGCATCCCAGCCTCAGTCACTCTAGAGCATTCAAGTTCTGAAAGTCTGTTCATGTTCTGGAGATCCCAAATATGATCAGAAAGTCCAGCAGCAGCAGTCCAACACTGATACGACAACCAGGACGCTCTGTCAGTCTTCCTGAATCTTGCAAAGTGGGGAAATGGATAGACTCATTTTCCTGGTGGATGTAACAGAAGACAATGTAATAAAGGAAACCGATACCTGTTATTCTCAAAGGTGAATGGTATTTTTCTCTCAATCAACATTTCTAACAGCTTCCACAAGTTCTAGAAAAAGCATAATATTCTGTTAGAAGGGGACCAGTGGAAGTTGCCTGGAAGTTAGTTGAATGGTTCATCCTTTCTTCTATTGCTGGGTTTGGGACCCTGTTGAATAACATCAAGATGAGCTGTTTGATTTCTAGCGGGTGTCTGGGTGCATTTTTCTGATCTTGGTCTTCACTGCAAGCATTGGGAGCCTCGAATTGAAGGAAATATAAGCCCCAGGATGGCTATGGAAGTTTTGCTCCACACTGAAATTGCAGAGACAAAAACTCTGCTACTGTAATTTCAATTATATAGGATGATTCTGTGCCTTTTAAAGAGCAACTACTCAGAATTTAAAAGGAACCTGGAGATTTCTGCGGACAGGTGAGTTGAATTACAGTTATTACCAGACAGCTATTTCAAGATTACTACCCTCTGAATAACAAATCCCCTATGCCCATGAAACACAAACAAAATGTAGCATTTATTTGTCCTTCCAAGATTCTTCGGGCATTCAACACATAACGTGAAATTTCCTGTTTTTCATCTCAACACTTTCTTCTGCTTTGTAGAAAAAACACTGACCATTAAAATTACTAGTGTATCAGACTAAAGTAATGAAATTAAAAAGACTTAGGTACTCATTTGGTTTCGATAGTTTTTGATATGTAAATGCTAAAACTGGTTCTCTCATGTGCATGAAAGAGCAGGGGGATGGGCATACCCAAATCTGTATTGTTGTTGTTGTTGTTGTTTTCCACTTCCGTGAGACCCCACCTGGAGCACTGCATCCAGCTCTGGGGCCCCCAACATGAGAAGGACATGGACCTTGGAGTGAGTTCAGAGGAGGGCCACTAAGATGATGTGAAGGCAGGCTGAGAGAGCAGGAGTTCTTCGGCCTTGTGGTTAAGAAGAAATATTTAACAGCTCTCTCATTTCTGAGCACGGTCTAGCAAATGTACAGTATTCAAAAGAGAAGAACATTTTAAGATCCTATAATTCAAAATGTTTCCCATAATGCATATTTAGATTGCTAATGGCACTGGAATCTTTTACTCCAGAGGGAGAAAACCCTTATGTATCATACATGTGATATAAAAATATTTATATAGAAATGATACAGTTGTAAACATGTGAGCAGTTGCCCTGATGAAGTACGCTCACAAAGTTTCTGCCTTTATCTGCTACATATAAACATGGTTACCTAAGGACTTGTTGTAAAATGCCAGAGATCTTCAGACATTCCATTTTTTTTTTTTTTTTAATTCAATATGCAAAGGTGATTTTTCATTTTTCTACCAAATGAAAGGTTTAATCCATTTCTGGTGATGTAAAATGCCCCTGGTTCATAAAAATAAGCAACAAAGTGTGGTGCAAACTCAGCCCATCTTCAAAATTAGACATCTCACAGGTACATGGGGCTCTCTATTCTGGCCTAATATTCTCTGACTGGACAGATACTCTCCTGACCTTCCTACCCTGCCCAAGCAAGTTCAATATGGAGTTCAATATGGAGACTCTCTACCCTTTCCAAAAAATGGCTGAGCCTGTTCTTAGATATGAATCACATTTTCTTATAAGTTACCTGCCCTATCTCTTGTCAGTTTTTGTTGGGCATTTTCTTATACTGTGCCAGAGTCTATAAGATCAGGATGTGGGATGTTAGAGGTCACTTCTGACATTATTTGTTCCCATTATTGCCTGTGTGTGAACCAGTCCATAGATTTAGTCTTATCCTTGCCTGCACCTACTGGTACTGTCCATTTCTGTGGACCCAACTCCAGAATTTTAGTACCCACTTTGTATTAAAATACTTTTATCTGTTCTTAATTTATCTACTGGTAATTTTTTTGAGTGTTCTCTTGTTACAGTTCTTCAGACTTTGTTAATGACTATTTTGCAGTAGTTGCTGACTGACCTCAATTTATCCACCATTTTAGTGAGTTTGTAAGCAACTGCACACTGAAGGCATGCGAGGGAGCCCTGACTTTGTAAAGTGGCAGAATTATGCCCTGTGCCATGTTTTTGGGACCTATGTTGATGATGCTCACTGTCTTTAGTTTTTGTGGCAACTGGTGCTTATTGAGCTGTTTATTGTTCATTTAGTTAACTGCATTTACTAGTCAACCCCCTGGGTTGACCAGGGCAATGTCCTTCCATCTCTAGGCTATAGAAGACATTGAATATAACTGGTTGTAACACTGGCCTTTGAGGACTCCACTGCTGCTCTCTTTCTGACCTGGGAAGTGACCTTGAAGTCCTACTTACTGCTTCTTGTACCTGTTTTCACTCCCTAAAAAAGCCTTTTCTAAACCTTATAGCTGCCTTTTTTTTTTTTTTTTCCTTTTAATAGCCTGTGATATAGAGCTTTATCAAAGGTGTTGGTTTGGAAATCCATATATGCTTTGTCTGCTGTATCATCTTTGTTCACACTCATCCTATGGATCACCTTTGGGCTGATAGAGTGAGATTTTTTTTTCCCACTCTGTTCAGAAATATACAGAGAGATTGTTTTTTTCCACGCATCAGCTCCCTATTTCTTTTAATGGGAAACCTGAAGTTTCCCACCTGCACGCCTTCTGACCCAGGTGAATCCCTGATAATGTCAACCAGTTTCTCTATTTGCTGGGGGAAAAAAAAATCTTTATCTTTTTTTTTCTTCCTGTGATCTTTTGTTTCAAACATTATTTCCTATTCAATAAAATGACTCTCAATTGCATGAAACCAGGGCCTTACACAAATGCTGCAAACCCTGTAAAACAGTTTTCTTTCTTAGTTTAGGCATTTTTATATCTTGCAAACAGTTCTTCTGGACTTATTCATCTTTTATGTACCAATTCATGTAGTAGCAGCTCACATGCAACAGAGCTAGGGTACTGAAATTTATAACAATCAGTCTTTTTCCCTTTTCAAATCAACAGCAAGATCAGGTGCGAGGCAACACAAAAGTCCCTGAAAGGAACAATCCAAGCAGAAGTCTCCTTTGGTGGTCTTAGCTAAGGAGGAAGTATCCCTTTGGGAAGCCAGCTGGACTGTGTGTTCTTTGTTGTCATGCCTGAGACCTGCAGCCTCCGCTGCAGTAGGTCCCCCTGTTTCACAGGAATACCAAGCAGCGCTTTTGTTGGGTGTGTTGGGTACCTCAGCTCCAAAACCCTGAGACACTTTATGGCACAGCAAGTGCTCACTTGTATCTGAAGTAAATTTTCAGTGCTGAGCTCGTTGTTCAAGAGGCTTGAACAGAGAAGGAGAGTTGAAACATTTGTTATGTCCCTTGCATAAGTGGGTCTGTCTGGGACATAAACAGCTTCATCTTGTCTTCAGAAAAGTGCTGACCCAGTGGGGTTTTCTTCTTCTCTGTTTTGTTTGTGTATTTTGGGGAGCATGCCAGTTTTATTGACCTTCTGAGGGCTCCCTTCATGAATAAATCATATCATAGGAAGTTTTGCTTAGAAAAAAGACACACAAGGAGATTCATCATTGCTGGCCTGAAAGCTTACAAGGAGACTGGGCAGAAGTGATAGTGTCCCTTGAAAGCTGAAATTTGAGTGCTAAGATTGAAGAAAACATTCATTTTACCTTTATTATATGCCCTTAAATCCTCAGGAGACAGAACTGAGGACAAAAGTGCAATTTCCACAGCCACACCGCCTGAAGCAGAGACCAGAATTCTTTTGGATGCAGAGCTGGTGTTGAGCTAGGTGCCTGCTCAGAAAAGGCATCAGCGCATACAGACTGTGCCACAAATGCTGCATTTTCATGCGACTCCAGTCCAGCAGTTAGCCTGGGAAAGGGAGGCAGGACTGAAAGGCTGGGCAGAGGATCACAGCCTTATTGCCTAGGCAGGGGTTTGTCCTCTGCCAGCTTGTGTCTGAGGCCCCCTCAAACCATTTGCTTGCTGTAATCAGCCCTTTTTCTGGCTAAAACCAGTCCTTAGGATGAGTGATCCAGATTTGGGATTGTCAAAACCCCTTTGATGACATGGTATGTGCATATACCAGGAGTATTTGATCCAGACAGAAAATGAATCAGACAAATTTGAATCATTGTGAAGAAAGAAGCTGGTGATCCTGTTTTTCTCCTAAATGTCTGATTCCTTATGCTGTGTATATATACTCCTCTTGGGCAGTCCCTTCGCAGAACAGCCCAGACCCATTCCTAACATGGTCAGCCTTGCACCTTCCCACTCCTCCACTTCCATTCCCCCCACAGCATCCCCTTCCTTGAGCTTCACGCTGGAATCATCTCCCAAGGCTGATGGGGCAGGTTCAGGGTGTTTGACGGCTCAGTTTCCATGGCAGCCAGGCTCCCCTGCTCCCAGACAGCAGCTTAGGAGGAGAAGGGAAGGAGAGCAAGGGAAAGTCATTAAATTTGCCAATTAGTATGCAGGGCCAGGCAGTGGAGGCAGCAGTAGGGGTTCCCGGGCTGCAGGCCAGCGGAAGAGGGCTGCAGCAGGCGAGAGCTGAAGAGCTGATATCCCTGGCTGGGCAGCAAGCAGGGTCCTACACAGAACACGCATCCTCTCTCTTACATATGAGCTCTCCAGCATCATTCCCACCCCAGAAGAAAAATGGGACGTGAAAACAGAGAAAGCCCCTAACAAGGACAAAAATTATAAATTCTGAAATGTCCAGCCAGGTCTCATGATGACATTCAGCTAGAGAACTGCAGAGAGGGGAAGGAGTAGGGGAACTTAACTTGAAGACTTGATATTTTCTCTGCTGCCTCTTAGCTTGTAGCCCATGGCAGAACAGGATTACAGAAAAGATGCAGCTTGAAGATAGGGGTGTATATTTATAGTAGCAGACAACAGGGGTCTGCTAGACTGTAGTTATCATGCCAAGCAATGTGCTGCCCCCTCCTGTAGAGCAGCCACTTTCTCCTTACATTAGTCTTTTTATTCATTTACATTAGTAACTTTATTCATTTCTTGGCCTAGTCCAGTGGGTTTTTTTAAAAAATTTCTCTGTCCTGGTAAATGGTTGCAACATTTTGTCATGGGTTGACAATACTTCAGTAAAGCTGCCTCTTACTGAAATTTTATGCAGCTGTGCAGGATCTGTAAATGTTCTGAGGGTTTTCTAAATAAACAGGGCAATGTAACAGTCTGTCATGGTTCAATCCCAATGAGCAACTAATTACTGCACGGCCCCTTGCTGACTCCCCACCTTTGCTGGAAGGGATGGAAGGGAGAATCAGAAAAAAATAAGACTTGTGAGTTGAGATAAGAACTGTTTAAAAATTGACATAAAGTAAAATATTATAATAGTTATTATTTTAATATTTATATTTTAGCAATAATAAGATTAGTGGAAAGGGAAGGGGCAAAGGAATAAAACCCAAGAAAAGAGCGAGACACAATACAATTGCTCACCACCTGGCAACCAATGCCCAGCCCATCCACCAGCAGTAATTGGTGGCTCCCAATCCGCAATTTATACAGTGGGTGTGATGTTCTCTGGTATGGAATATCCCTTTGGCCAGTTTGGGTCAGCTGTCCTGGTAGTTCTCCCTCCTGGCTTTTTGTGCACCTGCCGGCTGGCAGAGCATGGGAAACTGGAAAGGCCATGTCTTAGGATGAGCACTATACAATTGTGAGCAGCAATTGAAACCTCAGTGTTTTATCAACATTATTCTCTTACAAAGTCCAAAACACAGCACTATACCAACTGGTAAGAAGAAAATTAAATCTATCACAGGTGAAACCAAGACACAGGGAGAGATTATTAGATGGTTCAGTTTTGTGGCGCTACAATATTTAATATTTGAAAGGAGAGCATTCTAGGTATCTTAATGGGACATTGATTTGTAGTATTTTAGATTTTTATTTTTTTAACATCTCATGATCACTTTCTACTATTTCATTTCACTTTCCATGAAAAGAGTCTGCGTCGAGAAACGTTAGAAGGATTTGCTTATTAATTAATTATTTTGTCATTGCTTGTTTTTGTTTAGGCTGTTAAGATAATCCATTCTCTTCTCAGTGTAGTTTTGTTCCCTATAGAATGTTTTAGTGCTTTATCTGGGATCCAGTTGTTTTAAGACATGTTTTATTGATCTCATGTGAAGCTTTGTTTATTTCTTTTCTGTGAATATCTATAAAGTGTACCTTCACTCAGTGCAAATCTCAAGTATCTGAGTTGTATATGGAGCAGATTCAAGCTTGGGGAGAATTCTTTCTGGAAGTGATAATGAAAATAATTTAGAGACCATTGATATTGCATTAAGCCACTAATCATGCCTCTGGCAGCCTTTCACTGTGCCAAGGTACCCAGGGCTTGAAACACACTGGGAATTCCCTGAATGCTGTGCACCCACATATTCAAAGAGGTGGCACTGTGTGCAGGAAGCTGCCCTCCAAAAGCATAATGGTCCCTTCCACCTCCCAGCCCTCCAGCAGCAGCCTCTGCTGAGATTCTTCTTAGCACACCTCTGTAAATCTTTGCTTTCTGCACCCTTTTACAGAGTGCACAGTATCAAAAAGTATGCTGCAGAATGTGTGACCTAAATTGAGCATCAGTCACATTTTATTTTAAATTATCTGAGTGATTTTTGGTTTATGTTTTTATTCAAACTGAAATCTTTTGGGAGCCTCTGGCTGCTGTGTTTTGCTGGGAAAGACCAGCATTTTTCATTTTAAATCTTTTTGTTATGCTCAAAATTCAGAGAAAATATTCAGTACTTTTGCCTGATACATAATCAAAGGTATTTCAAAACATCAATAATTCTCACAGAGAAAAGAACTTCTTTTTCTGACCGCCATAGTTTTGTTGAGTAGAAGAGTACCATCAGTAGCTAGGTAAAAGTTCATTTAAATCAGTTTGAATGTGTTGTGAAAGAGATTTTGAAGGGGAGACTTTCTCAGATCAAAAGTACAAGGAGAACTTTTCAGTTGCCCTGTTGACTTCTTATTCTGCTTATCCCATATCCTCTGCTGCTTATAATTATTCTGCATCACAGGGTATTAACATAATAGTCAAAACTTTTTGTGATTCTTCTGGCAGTCACTCTTTAGACTAAATACAACAATCTCTTCCTTTACAGAGAGCATAATCCTGCTTTCTTATTCTTTGTATCAGCAATGCAAAACAAAAATAACTAGGGCTTGCTTGCACATAGTCTGCTTCTGGACACCATTGCCCTAAAGAAAAAGATTTTCCATTTTTTCAGAATAGTAAAAGATTATTGAATTCTAGAACTAGCATCCCAACTCATGCTTGTAGATGCAGTTTTAGCTTTCATTTAAGTTCTGGCATCTTTCTCTTTCTCTGCATAAACAGTGCCTAAACCTATAATAATTAATACTAACAAGGATAGTATAGTGTTCACATAAAATATTAATTTTTAAATACATTTGAATCTTCCAAATCAAAATGATAGGATTTTTTTCATCACTATGTAGTGTTACAGTTAATTATTCTGCAAATGACTTTGTGGCAAATACACTGTAGTGATTGGTGTGCATCTCAGTGTTAAAAAGCAGCAGAAGATGAATAGTTTTTACTCCCTTGCTCTCCATCTAAGAGCATCATGAGCAACTTGCATGGCATAGCCTTAAATCCCACAGAGATATAATTTCACCCTTGGTGCTAAGGGTGAATGATAATAGAATGCAAGCCTTTGGCTCAAATAATGAAGATATTTACAGGTGGCTAACTTGCTGGTTGTGTTTTTCAACTCATCCTCCCTAGGGAACTAGGACATAGACAGTAATAGAAAAGGCTTTCTGACCCAGTGTTGGACATTGAAGAAGAAATTCCTTGTTCAAATGCAGAATAACTAAAGGCTATACTTCTCCTGCAAGACAGAATGCAAACATACTTATGGTTTTGGAGAAAACAATTATGTCTGTTCCCATGATGGCAGACATAACCTCAGGACCTGTAGACATTTGTGGATAGTCTGCATGCTGTGATTCTTTTCCCAAAGCTCTGCCTGAGTTTCACCTAGAGAGCCCACCTGCTCTTGGTGACAGCTGAAAAGTGCAGGGCTTTTTGCACGGCTGCTTACAACCCATGAAATCCATCAGGAGCCAGTGGAAATTGCCTTGTCTCTGCTCACCCTCTGTGTTCTTCCTATTCCCACATCCTCTTTTCTGTTCTACTGCTGCTCATCTTGATTCCTTTCCCTATTCCCCAGAGCTAGGGTGCCATGTTGTTGCTTCATTTTGTAGCTGCTTCTTCATTAAAGTGCTCCTGCTGAGCATAAAGAGGCCCTTATTTGAGCAAGTACATCGAGGAGAGTAACCTATATCAGCTTCATTTAACAGGGAGCATTCTCTCCTACTTTTGCTATAGTTAAGACAGTTGTGGAGGCAATGGTTTCCTTCCTTGCCGTAATTGTATTCTCCTGTCACAGGAGGACATGGAATCTTTGAAGTTGTCTGACCTTAAAGAACAAGAAGTTGAATTGCATTTTGTCCAGGAATTGTGATGCTTAATTCCTGTCTGATTTAAGTAGGCTTACATATGATATTCATTGCTATCTCTTCAAAACAGTCAAGGAAAGTACACGGAACCTTATTTCTGCCTTTCAAATGTCTAACTTCCACCTGACTACTTCCACAGCTCAAGAATTCTCACAGAAAACTGGAAGCATCTCTTGCTTTTCACCAGTGACATACTGACCATAACAGTGAGGTGCTTTGCCAAATGCACTGCAGTGCCCTATAATGTCATGTATACATATACATATACATATACATATACATATACATATACATATACATATACATATACATATACATATACATATACATATACATATACATATACATATACATATGTATTCACAGTAACATATTTAAATTAAGTGGCCTACATTTTGGGATGGAATCTCCATGATCTCACATTAATCCAGTTCTTTCACTACCTAGGGCACAGTTGTCAGCATTAGAGCACCCAATCACTCATATAGCAATGAGTATGTAACTATACTATATAAATACAATGAGTATGTAAAGTGTTCAAAATAATTGCAAAGCAACTTAAAACAGATAAATGCACACTTCAGCAACTTGGAGGACATTAATTTAAAATGTCAGTGGTCACATGTACTTGCCATGCTAGCAAGGCAATCTCCTTTGTCAGTGTTAACTCTTCAGCATAAACTCACGGATAAAATTAACAAGTCATAAAATTAACACTGTTCTGGAAGGCTGGAGAAATCATACAGAATGGGTTTTCACAATACAGTGGGTTTTCAAACTAAAAATTATCATGGTAGGAAAAATATTCTTTTAGGAGAAGATTCTATTAGAACTTACGTGTTGCATCTGCTTTTCATTAACAAAAATCTCTTAGCTCAGTGACTGAAGAGTCTTGAAAGAGAGCTGCTATCTGGCAGAGAGGAAAGGAAAATAAAATGGGGCTGCAGCCTAAGTGTGGGGTCAAGGCTAATGGGAACGCCAGAACCACCCCGATGGATACAAAATCCAGGGATGTTTTTGATGGAAATAACCACAGAGGTTATTTAGTGAATGTGATGGCTTAATACACAGAATGAATAAATAGATTTGCCTGGCAAGAAAGCAAAGAAAATTATATACTAAGGGCTGAAACACATAACATTTTAATAAGAACATCATTGAGTGCATGTGATAATATTCTGTGGGGATCGTCCTAAACATGCCCAAAGAGTAATAAAGTAGCATGACTCTAAAAGGAAATGCAGGCTTATGGAACAATATTTCAGAAGTTTTCATCCAAAACTACTTCAGATAAAAAATATTCTGAAGTATAAAGACTCACAAAGACTATTAGGGCTGTATTAACCCACTGTGATATGAAAAAGTAACACTGCAGGTGCTGTGGTGAACCCATTTGTAATTTTTTACAAGTGACTAAAAAATTGTTGTTGTTGTTGCTGTTGTTGCTATTATTATAATGGCACTGCAAGCCTGTGTAGGAGCCTTATCTAGATCAGGACTCCATTGATCTAGGTATCATACCAGCAGAGGTCAAAATACTAGTTCCAGACTAATAGACATATTACATGGTTTAGTAATAGATTTTCACAGAGTTTGATTTGGAAGTCCTAGCATGAAGTATTCCTGACAGTCTAAAATTCTGTGTCTGTAGACAATCTCAGAAAACCCCTCAAAAATTGAAATAGGTTGTCCTAACAGCATAGTTGCTTCATTTCCCACTTGGCTTATTTTGAATGTCTCCAGGACTTCATGAATCTTGGCAACTCTGGAGTCTGGGAAATCTGTATGTAAAATTTATGTTGAAGATTATAAAGTTGACCTTCAGTTCTAATAGTAGAGATCTAAAAAATTTAATTACTTGTCCTAACTACTTTGGTGTAAATTTGCAGCCTGGTTTTTAAAAAAAAAAATTGGATCTGACCTTTGAGCTCTCCATTTTACTGCAGATCCCACCTGTTTTGGAGTGGGTGAACTAAAATTATGTTTCTATATTTTGAAGTAATTATTGAAGTGCAGCAAGTACAGGATTCCATGTGTAATAGTATTCTTATTTATCTGGAGAGGAAGGGAAGCATATATGAGGATGGAACCACCTCAGAGCTGCATGGCTACAGTAAGGAGTAGCATCAATCAGAGGAAAAGGTGGAAGGAGTGCTCCCTTGGGGCACCACAAAATATGAGGGAAAAGTAAGGAAAATAGGTGTAGTTGTGTGTTTCTTTTCCACCCATCTCTTATTTGTTCACACACTACCAACATTGGTGAAGGATGTGAGTACCTTGCACAGTCTGTGGTGTGGGGATCTATATGTCAGATCTTCAGAGAGCCCTTACCTGAAATGCAGCAGTGCTGGTGCAGAGTTCTAAATCCTTTCAAAGTTTACTCAGATCTTCCTTAGTTCCCCAGGATCACCTGATAACAAGCAAGTTAAAGAGGCTTTAAATCAGGAAGCCAAACCTCTGCCCTGATGGCATGCCATCGGTGAATGGATACACCCAGGGAAGTTTCAGGGGCCATTCCTTACTAGACTAACACCTTCTGCCAATGCTGGCTTCTCGGGATGTTATCCAGCTTTGTTTTACAGGCAGAAGGTTAGATGCTTCAGCCTCACAGGCAGAATTAAAGCTCAATGTTGGTGTTAAACAAATGCAGCCATGTGAATTCTGTGAACCATTGTATACACAATGCAGGATATTGTTTCCCAAATGGAAAATTACAGTGCTGATGGTAGAGAAGAACATTGACAAGAAAAATGAAAAAAAAAAAAAAAACAACAAAACAAACCCAAACTTAATATGAAACCAAACCCCAAATTTATGGTTCCAAGCCCTCTGGTTGTGCAAATTTTCCCTTTACACCAGTGTAGGAATTTGTCCAAGAGCTATAAAATGAGTTCATCACTCCTTGGGCTACACTTTGGCTCTTGTATCCAAGAACAATATTTTGAGCATGGCTTGAGGAATAATTCAACATACGAATTTGATGAGAACAATTCAGGATTTTGCAAGCTCCATAGGAATGAGGGGTTTTTTCCTCCAGTAATAGCAGTTACTTGTATTTTTAATGATTGTGTTACGTGTTATTTGATGGATGCCTCATTTCAGAGCAAATGCTTGTTTCCACCCATAGACTGATGTTGTGGCACAAGTAAGTAGAGAAAAACTAGAATTCACGGAGGGAAAACAACAGAGAATTTTTTCTGTTCTATTTTAGTGAAACTTTTATCTTGTGTTTTCCAGTTTATGTAAACAAATTATGGCCCAGAGAAAGTGTGAAGCAGAAAACATCATCAAGACTGCAGAAGAGAAGGAATATGAGTACAAGGATCTTGTCATTGCCTTGTTTATTAGCATCTGGGGAAAGGGGGAAGAGCCTGTCTTACAAAATTCAAAGAACTGGAACATCTGAGACATTTCAGCTAGAAATTGTGGTGCTCCCATGCAGTGTACATTATAAAAAATACTTTTGTGACTCACAGGGGACAAGTAACGCTACAAACCAAGCTTTGTTGCTCCCCTCTTCTCCTGTGATGTAATTTGACATGACTGATAAAGCCAGACATGCTATGTTAACCTTCAGTAAATTTGAAGAAAAATGTGGTTTTCAGGAAAATATGGGGAAACGCTGCAATCTTTAGTAACTAAGAAATAGCTTTCAGACTTGACAATAGAAGTAAGAGATTTCCCAGTGAACACAGACTGTCTTATGTGATATTTGGCTTTCAGAGTCTGCTCAAGTACCTGCAACTTGTTGATATTGACTGTGCTGTTCATCTAGTATCTCATCACATTACACTTCCAACCCCCACCTGCAAAAGCAAAAGAGTTTTGAATTTTAGCTGTGACACAGATATGTAGAAGCCAGTTTTTCAGTGCATATTAAAGATTATTTTTAAAACCTCTTTAGCACCGATAGCCCGAACTACTTAGGATTAATATAAAAGTGGTATTTGATATATTGTAAACTGCTTTGAAAATCAGAAAGGCAGTAGCTGCAATTCATTAATATTGCATTGCAAAATTGTTTTGCTGTTGACTTGGACATATTAGATGATCATCCTGGAGCCTGTGAGGACTTTAACATGAGTCATCCAGCTGCTTGTCTACTGGTATTTAATATCTCTCTTCATCTGCTGGTACAACCAGCAGACATTCAGATGTGGAAACAGTGGTAAGGTAAGGATATAGTGGCAAGTTTTTGTAAGGACTTCAATATCAAAGGACCCCACATGAGCTCTACATTCTGAGCTGAAAGTCATGCCACTGGAGTGACCAGTAACTATATATGCTGTGGCATAACTTGATACAGAAAATTAGGAGAATGCAGTGTGTTTTAGAAAGGAGGGGTCATCTGATTCAACAGATCTTCTCTGGCTTTTCCAATCTCCTTGCTTTTTCACTAAAATCCTGAGTTCCTGTATTCAGAAATGAATTTGGATCTATACTGAATTCACTGAAATACGCTGTTCAAAGCGTCATTCCTTCCAATTTTCTCTTAGGTTAGGTTATTGTTTGTTGTTTAACAGTAGAATATGTTATCATTTTGAATCAAAAGAAATTGTATATTAAAGGAATAGACTTTTTTTGTTCATACACTCTTCATCTGGGACACCAAAAAGCTGTTATCCATTCATTTTAAGTGCTGCGGATTTCTACTCAAGGTAACTTCTGATAAGAGATCTTTCTTTTAAGCAGAGATGTGAATCATGTCACCTTCTTTACAGCATTCATCTGATCTTACATCCAGAGCACTTCATCTTTTCTTAGAAGAGTAAATGGCCTGTAGGGCAATAACTACTACAGTTTATTAATTATCTTGCTCATCTGGCCCAAATTGATATTGTGTTGTGTAAAACACAACAATAGGCACCATTTCTGTATCTGTTCAACTTAACATTTTAAGAAGTTTGGATGATGCTGAATTACAAGATACTCTAGATCATTGACCTATTTTAATTTCATGTGTTATCTCCCAGTCATTCCATCTTTATGCCAGAATTATTTCTATTATTTCCAGCCCCCCATAAGCATTGCTGAGAGGTTTGGTAGGGACTGCATATTGCAAAATGTGGCCTGGCTATACAGAAACATAGAAGTAACTTCTCCAAAAGCCCTTCTAGTCCAGGACCCTGGCACTATGAGAAACTGATAACTGGGAATGGTATGGAAACATGCAAAGCACATATTAGTATCTTCCTCAAGTATTCTCTTAGCCTCCAGCATTCTGCAGCTCCAGAGTGTCCTGGGCTAGAGACAGTATCTTCATATTTGATAGTCCTTGTCAGATTTTATCCTTCATCAGTTTGTTTAATCACTTTTTGATCCCAGATAAACCTTCCACATTGGCAGTATCTCATGTCAGTGAGTTCCACAAGAAAATGTACATTAGGTGATAGGGTGCCAGTTTTTTATGAACCTGCTATTTACACATTTTTGGTGCCTTTTTGTTGTTTTGTTATGTGAACATCAGAGTAACTGGTCTTTCTTCGTCTTCTCCGTACTGCTCGTGGTTTAATAGAGGCTAATGAGAAGAATTTTATCTCCATGACACAAAATTGCCCCACAATAATGAACTGATGTTGAGCATTGAAGAGAGAATTTACAGCATAATAAATGTTGTAGACCACGTTTCACTTTTCTGACAAAACCACCGATAGAATTAATAAATAAGGGTTAAAAGTGAAAATGAAAGGAAACATTTTTAGCTATTGTCTAATAATATGCCTTATTTTATAAATTAGTAACCTCTTGCGTTGGAGTGATATGGCTTATTATGACTATAAAAATAATGTATTGCTTTTCTGCAAGTAGACATGCAGGACTGATATTTCAAGAGAAGACATTGACTTCGTCTGCAAGGCCAGGGTATGAAATGAAAATAACAATTATTGATTTTTTTTTCCTATGCTAAGAGAAACGTTTTCCAGCTTTTATGAGGGGGAAAGAGCAGATGTTCAGCAAGAGAGGAGAGGTTTTCAGTTTTAGCAATAAGACATGATAATTTTTGCAAAGAACATTTCTTTGCAGTTATATCATCCTGAGATGGGGAAACAAGTCAGAAGACCAAAATATAAATAGTGAAAAATACCCTAAAATGGCATCATCTTGCAAGTATACAGGATTTTTTTAGGAGGGGCTGAACAAATGATTCAAAAGATTCAGCTTCTTCCTAGTTTGACAGACTAAGGTGTGGTTGTGTTAAAGAGATTGAATATATACTTGTCACATGACTTTTAATTTGGACATGCTGAACTCTGTTGCTGCACTCAAGTCTACCACCCTGAATTTTAAAAGACCTGAAAACAGCAGGACTCTGTAAAGATCCACCAGACAAGACAGACAGGACATTGGGACAGGATCAGGGCTGAATACCTGACAGTCATTCAGCTTCATTTGGCTAACAAAATAAAGAGATTACTTTTATTCTCTTGGCAGAAAAAGCATCACTCGTCTTTACAGAACATACAAAGTGCTATGACACATTACTGAAATGTCACTCTGCAGGAATCGTGGGAACATGGGAACGTGAAATGTTAATGAGGAAGTCTGTTTTCCAAGGCTATGCAACTGGTTGCTGTGCTTTTTAGTGCATGAATTCAGAGTAATCTTCTACTTCGAGCCAGGAATTGGGGGGGGTAAAGATAATCAGAAAAGGGTTATGTAACAGAATGCCTGCAAAAGCTGGGAATTCCATTTGATGTCCTCTCCACGAGTGCTGGGGCCTCCCCAAACATGGCCACTGGCATTTAGGAGGAAGGCTGTTCTGGCTGGTCTCTGCCCTGTTCCTTGTTAGCTGCTGCAGCACCCTGCAGCTGGGTGGTGGAGCCCCGAAGCCATCCATCACCCTCAGCACCACTGCCCCTGGTGAGCTCACAGTTAGACTGGGTTGCAGCTGGCATGCATTGCAAAGGAGCAGCCAATCCCTCTGCATGGTACTCAGATGAATAAGGCATGAACCTGATGTGAATTGATTGAGTGGACATCTAAGCAACAGGGTCAGAAGGTTCTGCAAGAGAGATCTTGATGGACTGGCTTAAGGAAAGCTGCATGAGGTTCAACAAGGCAAAGGGCTGGGTTCTCCACTTGGGTCACCACCACCCAAAGCAGTGCTACAGGCTGAGGGAGGAGTTCAGAGCTTTAAGAGCTGCTCAGCAGAAAGAAGCTTAGGGGTACTGGTCAGCTGAACAGCCAGCTGAAGATGAGCCAGCACATGCCCAGGTAGCCAAGAAGGCCAATGACATCTGGGCGTGTATCAGACATAGTGTGTCCACCAGGACGAGGACAGTGATTATCCCACTGCATTCCACACTGGTAAAGCCCCACCCCAAATCCTATGTCCAGTTCAGGGCCCCTTGCTCTGAGCTACTGAAGTGTGTCCAGAGCGAAGCCACAGAGCTGGTGAAGGGTCTGGAGCACAGGTCTTACAAGGAGCAGCTGAAGGAGCTGCGGGTTTTTGGTCTAGAGAGGAAGAAGCTGAAGGGAGAATTTATTGCTCTCCATAACTGCCTGAGAGGAAGTTGTAGTGAGGTGACAGTTGTTCTTTTCTACCATGTCTCAAGTGAAAGAATGAGAGGAAATGGCCTTAAATTACAGCAGGGAAGATTCAGATTAGAAAATAATTTTTCTCTGATAGAGTGGTTAGGTACTGGAATAAGTTGCCCAGAAAAGTGGTGGAGTCACAGTCTATGGAAGTGTTCAAGGGGGATCTGGATGTGGCACTTGGGAACGTGGTTTAGGGGTGATTATGGTGATGCTAGATGGTCTAGAACTAGGTGATTAACTAGATGATGAAGTAGATGATCTTTCAGGTCTCTGACAACCTTGATGAGTCTGTGTGATGATTCCATGTGATTATTTCTTGTGCCTCTCCTGGCCTGTGGCTAGTGTCTTATCTCTGAAGCCCCACACACCTCTTGTGCCTTCCATATCTCTCTGTAGGTTGGCTTCTCCCAGCTCCACACCACTGTCTTCTGTTTGCAGCAGGAGTACAAGTCTTCATTTGGTTTTCTCTGTAAGAGAGCTATCCCTTTTCTCAAAATAACAAGACAACAATGCCTTGGATTTCTATGGAAGCTAGGAATAGTGAACATGTCAGGGTATAGACAGATATATTTTTAATTGGAAGAACTTAAACTATAAAATTAGAAGGCCTGCTTCAAGACTAAGATATAGTCCTTCTATAGTAGCCCTAGAAGATTTATAATTGCAAATAGATTAAAAGGCCAGCTTCTCTGGCACCTTTCAAAGTGCTAAATTCAGTGAAAAGACAGTTGCTTAAAGTGGTGACAAATGTTAATGGCATTGTATTGTTGAAAGTGCAATGTTTCATACATGGGACATTGTAGTAGTTTTTCCTTAGAAAGGCTTCTTTAGAGAACATGACAGTTCACTGATTGGGCATAGCAGTCTCCTCCCCGTGGATTGTTTGCATGTTGCAGAGGCTAATTCACCAGGTTTTCTAACCCAGTATTGCTAGTAAAAGCAGCTAGTAAAAGCTAGCTAGAATATAATGAAAGGCTATAGCTGAGCTAGGGTGTACTTTCATAAACTGACATTTGGAAATAAGTTCTTAAATCCATATTTCTGTAGAAGTCGCAATTCTAAATAAAACAGAATTGTGATATTGTATGGTATTATAGTTATAATGCAGCTGCTTTCAGGTGAGTATCAAGAAAACTTACTCTTATTTGTATACATAAAATGGTCATACAGCTACATTATGAATTTTAAAGTGATAGCATATTAAGTTAAAACTCTAAGGCTTTTAATCCTGTCATAACTTTAGCTAGGCTGAATATAAAGGCTTTATTTACTGTAGCCTGTTCAGTACAAAACCATTTGAAATGTATGTGTATCAAGCAGCACTGAAATTACAGTGTGCATGGCAGGGACTTTATACTACAGAATACTCGTGATACCTGAGAGCTTTGTAATAACCTGCATTTCTTATTAAAGGATATGCTGAAGCCATCTCTTTGAAGCACTCAGGACCTTTAAACTTTGGTCACTGAGGCAATGTTTTCATTCACTGGTGCTTCTTGGAAAAAAGCCTCCTAGCCTTGTTGAGAGTATGGCAACAACAGCAAAAAGGCACCCCACCTCTCTTCACTGCTGTTATGGCACAACCCTTGGGCACTTGGACTCTTAAGATAAGCATCAAAAGGAGCTCTCAAGAGACACAATTTGTTTCAGGCACCCTGCAAACAGTTGTGTCAAGTCCTAGGCTTCAGTTCAAAATCTCTGAAGTATGTGCTTCATTTTAGGCATAAAACTAGCAGAGCCCTTAATTCTTTTCTGAGTTGAGTGTTGACTCGGAAACCACTGCCTTTTAATAGAGAAGGGAACCTGTACTTGTGGTTTTGGTGGAACTGAACTGAAGTGCAAGGTGCTGTGAGACCATGGGTAGATGCACAGTGTGCCGTAGATGATCAGTGTTGCACAGGTTATCTTGTCTTCATTGAAGTGCCATCTGTCAAGGAGACCACCCCGTATAATACTTTTGTTGATACCTTAAAGGGCAATAAATTCTATCTTCATAAAGATGTTGAGGTGTTTGAACTAACATGAATGATAGAGATGGAGATGACTCAGGACTTTTCAGTACTGGTCAAGTCCTCTGTCCAGTGAGCTCTTGCTCCTTCAGGGACAGAAATGGACACAGCTCTAGGCAAGATGATCTGGCAAGGGCACCAATGAGCCCTGTGTCTTGTGCTTACCTGTAAACTGAGTTCTTGGTGTCAGTACTAATAAGTCAGTCTTGCTAAGACTGCAAAGTGAGAGACAGCTAGGTGTGTGATGTTACAGTCAGAGGTGATGTTTCACTAGAGGAGATTGTTCTTCATTTTTCTGAGTGGCATTAAAAACTCAGCATAGAATCCTACCAAAAATAGACTTCATCGGTAGTGAAAAAACATAAGAAGATTTGAAGAGTGGTTGGGGATTTTTTAAATTGCTTTTTCAAAATTTCTTGATTTAAGATGTGTAAGTAAGTAAGGTCACATAAAAGTAAGGTCACATATTTTATTGTCTATGGCTTTAACTAATTTTTAAAGAAATGAGTCAAAGAAATTGCTGAACAAAACCAGTAGCAGAGGTTATATGACAAGCAGATGTAAGAGCCATTCTAATATTTGATGAGACTAAAACGTTCTCATCACTAACCATCTTTTCATGGCACTTGCCTTTTGAATGGGTGTATGTGGCTGCATGTTTTTAAGGGACTAACTTTTTTGTCTTTCTAATAAATACCTCTCAAGACTGGCTTAAAACTGGTTGTGGTTTGGTTGTCATGTCAGTTTAGGCTATGATAAGGTGGGAAACTGAGTATTTGGTTGCATCTCAGCATGTTGGTGAGTTCAAACTCTCCACATAATTGACAGGACTCTCAATCAAAATTGATGAAAAATATCAAAGCACAGAGCTTACAACCAGTCTGTCTGCCAGAGAGATAAACTGTTAACATAAAGAAAAATGGGCCAAATTGGAAAAAACGCTTAAAAATATGTATCCATTCTCTATCAATGCAGTGCACAGCAACTGGGTCCCTTTTTACATGGCTTGGACACCTGTGCATAGCGACCTGCGTGGAGTCAGAAGCACATCCACAATGTAGCCAGGAACTGACATTGGGAGCCCTGCCTGTCATTCAATAACCTGTGAAGTAACATTCCTCCATCACTCACATACATCTCATGTGGAGAGAGTAGAAAAGGGGCCTCGTAATAAACTACATTTTAGCATGACTTTCTGTTTCTATGAAATAAGTAGTGAACGTGGATTTCACTTCTGATGAGCATGTTGTGATGCACAGAACAGGACTGAGCTCTCACAGCCATTGCTGTGTTTGGTATGCTGCACTAACACTGAATTGTTGACAATTCAGTGTTAGTGCAGCATTACCATAACTGGTAATGCATATCGTGTGTGATTTAGAGATAATGTTAACCCTGACTGTTGGGTTTTTCTTCCATTTGCTGTTTGAACATGAGAACAAGAAGGCCATTATTTATAACAAATATATATATATTCCTTTTTCACAAAGGAAAATTATATTTTGACCTGAAAGTGTAAATGTGGTTTCATAACTAAATATATTTTCAGAAAGAAAAATGAGTTAATCAAGAATAAGATTTCCTTGAAAAAGCTTTCTTTTTTTTTTTTTTTTTTTTTAAACTTCCTTGGAAATGTTCTCAGCTCTCATGGTGCAAAAGTAACTAGAATATCTGTATATCCATATCATGGTATCTCAGCAATTACACTGTTTAAAAATTACTTAAATAGATTTCTTTATTGATGTGATCCAACCAGAATAGGACATGCCAGGAACAATAAAATTGTTTAGAACCTGGAAATAAAATACTTAAAAAAATTTAGATAGAGGTTAGGAAACCTAAGTCTAAGGAAGTTTAATTTTAATTTTCTGGGGAAACTAAAAATGCTCTGAAAGCTCTCAGAAAGGCATTCATTTAGTGAAGGTCCCATTCAACAGGAGTTGATTTGAGGTAGGAATCCATATCTTACAAGTTGTTTATTATCAAGGGAATACATCCAATGAACTTTTTGGTTTTTTGGTTTTATTTTTTATGGACAAGGTAGTTAACATGGAACAAAATAATTTGATGTATTAACTGTGGAACTTAATAGAAAATAACATTACTTTAATTCAGTCAAAATTAGGATATTCAACCATACAGATCTAATCCTACCATTTCATACAGTCAGACCACAGTGTCTTCATGTTTTTCAGTTGATGTTGCAGAGTTTCTAAGAGAGTCATCTGTCCAGATTTCATTTAATGAATCTTTTTTAGTTTCTCCACTGTTAAAATAGAGAGCGAAACTGGCCTAATTCAAAGTTGGCTGGTAGTGTAATAGAGACTTTTCTGTTCCTTATGTTGGGTGTGCCAAGCAAACATTAAAGATTAGTTCAGACTTCAGAAACAGCTTTTGAGATTTTTGTTGAAGAATGTATTGTGTGGTACTGATTGTTGCTGGGGAAGAGGAGTTGGAACCATGAATTTGCTGGTCTTCGAAGTTCCTCAAAGTGAATATTACCAGATAGGAAAAAAAAAGAAACCATGGATTCTCCGTGTTTAATGTCATCACACTGCCTTGTGAGGGTCTGAAGAAACTATTTATAACTCTTTTATTTGTTTTTCTCAGGTTGGGGGTCACACCATGCTGCCCATTCGTTGGATGCCTCCAGAGAGTATAATGTACAGGAAGTTCACCACAGAAAGTGATGTCTGGAGCCTGGGGGTTGTATTATGGGAAATCTTTACTTATGGCAAACAGCCATGGTATCAGCTCTCAAACAATGAGGTGTGTGTAATATATTCTCAAATTGAATTGGGAAAGCTGTTACTAATTATTGGTGTGGCTTCTCTGGAAAAAGGACAGCAACCAATTTATTTCTTCAAGGCCAACGCATATATATGGCATTTACTGTGTTGTCATGAACCGTATGCTTGAATTTCTTCTTTTTCACCCTTTTCTCCCCTGAATGGATGGAAGGTGTTCAAGCAGAACTAGAACAGCTGGAATTTAATTTTTTCCTTTGCATAGCATAAAGTCTGCTCTGGGTAGACCATGAGACAATGAAAAGGACCTTAGCTATCTGCTGAACAGATGTATCATACAGGGTACTGTTTCAGGGTGGTTGTCCATAACCACGGACAGATTAGATTGAAGTAATCAAGGTATCTCTTCATTTCTAGGCAGTCACAAATATCCCCCTTCCATAGATTAGCCACAGTGATACTCATAAGTTTGCAGAGGGTAGAGAGAAGGAGAGGCATTAATGCTCTATGAGCAGGTTGAAAATTTCTCCTCCCTCTGAGATGGTAGTTGGGTAGAGAGAGAAGCTATGGGATTAATTCCCAGCTCCAATTTCCTTATGTGTGGAGTGGTCAATGTGGGCAAACTTGACATGAGTGAAGTTATTGCTCTTTGGCCACTTACATTACAGTGAATTTTCCAGATTGTATACTGCTGCTCATTCATCTGCCTAGAAAAGCAGTCCTTTCCAGAGATGGCTGCTAGCAGTGAGGCTGCTACAGTTAAAGTTAACTCTTCCATGGGTGAACTCTATGTAGCTAGCACAGCTGTGCTGATTCTTTGCTTGTGATTTCTCATAGGTGATTGAGTGCATCACTCAGGGCCGAGTCCTGCAGCGACCTCGCACATGCCCGAAGGAAGTGTATGACTTGATGCTGGGCTGTTGGCAACGGGAGCCTCACATGAGGCTCAACATCAAAGAAATCCACTCCCTCCTTCAGAACTTGGCCAAGGCATCTCCAGTCTACTTGGATATTTTAGGCTAAAGTCTCCTAGCATTTCTTCTACTGGGCTGCGGGAATGAATGTGTTCAACTGCCGCTGAACTACATTAAAATGTGTTCTTAACTTTGACAGTATTAATGACAAAGTTGAGGAGAAGCTTTCAAAGGGCAAGCAATGTGCGCTTCTCCATCTGTAGACACAGTATTGACTTTTTAGACATTACCAAGACATATCTTCTCTCTTTCTCTCAGTTTCTATCTTTTTTTTTCCTTCTCTCCTGTCTTTCTAATCAATTTGGCTTCTGCATTATTGTAACTCTGCATAGACAAAGGCCTTAAAAACCCAATCTGTTATATCAGCAGACTCTTCATTTTGCCCACCACAACTAACAATGCCTTGTTGTATTCATGCCTTTGATGTGGATGAAAAAAAGGGAAAAATATATTTGACTAAAACTTTGTGATTTCTGCTGTATAGCTGCTGGGAGTTTCTATGGATTCACCTCATTTTTTTTGCTTCAGCCTGTGGGTGGAAAAAGAAGACTGGTGTTCTCTTCATGAAGAATGTTCTTTGCAGAGATAAACCAGATAGAAAGAAGACACTCTCGTGTGATACACTGTCTGGAGGACCTTGGGAAATCAGGTGGCATCCAAACCTACAAGAAAACACTGAAGTGATTTGATGGAAGACAAGAAGGGGTCTAGCCATTTCCCTGAAGAGTCTTTCTGAGGACTAAAGGGATTGTTTAAGGAGGTGCTTTGCCAGCACCATTCATTGCCAGAATCAAGTAAAACAAAATAAGATGCTGCCTGCACTGCACGCAATTGTGTTACAACATGATAAAGTAAACACATGCCCTTTTTTGTCTTCTAGTAGGATATTGACATGCCACTGGTGTAAAAATGTTCTCCAGCTAATATTTTTTAGTAAAGGCTGAAGCTAGATTTAGTTACATATGATATTGATTTCAAGATTACATGTTGGAACTAAGGATTTTGATAGGACGAACTATAAATGCTGAGGCAGGTGTATCTTATGCTGTGCTTGTCCAGCAGCATATTCCTTCCTTCCTCAATCCTTTCTTTTTTCTTTTTTTAACCGTGCAAGTAAAACTGTGCATGGTCTTTGTCAATTAATGCCCTTTGTGCAGAAACAATCACTCATCTCGTAGTAGACCCTAGTAGACATAGCAAACTCATAATGATATAACTTATATTTCATTAGAAGGGGCTAATGGAGGACATTAGCCATGTTAAAATGCCTTTACAATGTATAGATATTATAGGCTGATATAACATGAATAATCTAAAGCACGGAGATCACTGGTTATGTTTGAGACATAGCAGGGGATAAAGATCTCTAGAAAAAACAAATTACTCTGTGGTTATGGCTTGCTATTCAGAGTGCAAAGATTCTGACCTCAGCGTCATTTTTGTATTGGTACTATTGCTGTCATAACCAACATACACACTTTATTAAATAATTTATTTTTGGTTGGATTGGCATTGTATGTGTATAACATTTGCATGGCCACTGTGTTGATGACCGCTGCATGGGCATACATGTTGTTTTTCAAACTAGAAGTTGACAATTTGAAATTTAGAGCTAGGATTATTTTTAATATGAATTCTTACAAATGAAAACCTACCTTATCTATTCCTCAAGACTTCTGCCTCCCTCTGTGAGGGGGCGTTATTGCAAAAAAGTGATCTTTCTTTCCATTTTCTCTTTTTATTATTTCTTATTGATATGAGCCAGATCAAAATAGTCCATCTTCGTGTTGGGGATATTTTATTTAATAAATTAAGCATTTTATTTTTGTAAGTGTTCCCATAGCACATTTAATATATAATTTGCTCGCATGTATTATTTATTGAGGCACTTTAAGTTTTTCCTTCAGAAGCTTTTAGAGCTAGCTTATAAAAATTCTGAACATTTTCTGAAGAAAACAGTTCACTGGACACTGATGAAGTTTTACCCTTCTCAATGTCATTGAAAAGGCAGCATTACAAATAAACATGACAGTGTAACTATAAAGCCATACTCAGTATTTCTTTAATAAACTAGATGTTATTTCTTAACTGCTACTGAACTGGAAACACATAAAAAGCCAGAGGAAGATTCCTACAAAATGGGCCTTAAGATTTTATCTAGACTGTCTTGGAAGTTCTCACAGAAAACTAGAAAAAGACTGAGCATCCAGTGAAACCCATTCTCTTGAGAATATGAATGTTATTTTTTAAAGGAATTTGAAATTGATCTTCAAATAACAGTGGTGGAAAAGAAAGATTATCAGAGTCCTCTTACTGTGCAGTGGGAAGAGGGTGCAGTTGGTGGAGGGGGCTGCTAAGTTTCTACCTGCATATTCTGTCTTAGTTTCTTCTGAGGTGAAGAAAAAGGCATCTGTGATTATGCTTTTACTGTAAAAGAGTCTCCAGCCCAAAAGCAAGCAGGTGTGTTTTGCAAGCACTGAAAGAATGTATACCAAAAATAACCACAAGACCCTGAAAATGTACTTAGTGGCATCTTCTTTTTGGTTTACTAGTGAGACTTTTAGAGTAATTTCAGAGAATAAGTAGTATTAAAATGCATTGTGCAATAACATAGCAGTTTGTTAAATTTCTAAAGGACCAAATGTTCTACAGAGCCACCACTTATAACCTTGACGTATATTGTTAGTGTTCTTGATAGTGCATAAAATGTATAATCACAGTAGAAAAGCTGTAAACTGTAGCTATACATAGTTTGCATTTGTTCATGAAAAGATGGGTAAGTGTAGCAGAGTGAGAAGAGAAGAGGAAGAAATATGTTCAAATCACAATGAAGGGTGAGTATATGTGTGTATTCATCATGCTTGCACTGTCAGGTAAATCGTGTACACTGAGTAAGTATGACAATCAGGCTTGTTTAAAAAGTCTTTCTGGACATAGGGCTTTCTGCGCTATGAACTGACCATATATATATATAATATATGTATGTTTGCATATGGCGCATATATATATATATATATATATGTGTGTGTGTGTGTGTATATATATATACACACACACACACACACATAGCATATACATGTATGCCTATGTCTGTTGTATTTTACTTATATATGTGCAGACATGCATGCACATTATGTATGGGCTGTGTGTATATGTATAAATTTACATACACCTCTGTTATTACAAATTATGATTAGAGTGCTATTAATAAATTGATAACGTCTGCTGAGTAACCAAATTTTTTTTCTTTTGATATTTCTTTTTCTGTATTTGTAAGATTCAACTTTCTAACTGGTGTGCAGCAGAGACAGTGCTAGAATGCCAGAGATTTAACAACGAGCACTTTTCTTCCCCAGATGATTGCATAAAAACATTTCTTCCATTCCCATCTCACTTGTTGATTTCTCACAATGAAATTAACAGATAAGCTTCCAAGCTCAGAAAACAGAGTTTGTTTGCTGCCTTTTCTGGGTTTGTGCTCCTGTTGTTTTATTGTTCTAGCACAATAGTGCAGCTCCATTAGCATTTTGTATTTGCCTGCAGTAACTAAATAATTCCAAGAATGAGCTGAACTATTCACACTGCAACATGACTTGGAGAACAAGAACACTGACATTCAGGAGTAATAATAGTAGCATTCTTCGCACTCTGTCCTTCACTCTCAATAGATCTGCAGAACACAGAACTGACCGTGGAGAAAGACACTTGTAAAGCAACAGCATCCCATGATGCCTGATGGAGTGTACACTTTTTTAAAGGACTGCATTCATTTTGACCTGTAAAACAAAAAATCTATATATTGTCTATAGGTTAATAAGTAACTGCTTATTTTTGATTTTTTTTTTATCCTTACTATTTTTATCACTTTCTTTCCTTTTTCTCTTTTCCTGTCTTTCCTCCTTCTTTCCTTCTCTTTTATTTCTTTTTTTCCCTC
Organism: Serinus canaria; assembly: GCF_022539315.1. Classification (NCBI taxonomy): domain Eukaryota; kingdom Metazoa; phylum Chordata; class Aves; order Passeriformes; family Fringillidae; genus Serinus; species Serinus canaria. The sequence goes on along the minus strand of NC_066343.1, from coordinate 38,870,414 downwards.
TCTTTTTCTCTCTGTCTGTACCCTCCCCACCTCTATAAGAGATTGTGGTTGATGTAGACTTTTAGAAACCACTTTGAAAAGAAATTAAATAACCCAGATGACTAGGGTATAATGTATATGCGCTAGAACTAGTCCACATTTGGGGTTTTGTGGCCTGTAACTGAATTTCAAATACTGCTTTAAAATGTGGGGGAGGAGAGAGGGAAGGGACTGGAGAGGAAGTTGGGTTGGGATTGCTAAAGAGAGATGAAGGTTTTGATAGCACAGGAAATTGTATTTTCTTTTTGTGAGGGCTGGAATAAACCACTGCTGCTTTGAATAAGAGGTCCTTTAGAGCTTAGTTTTAAGACACCTTTGTTTGGGCAGGGTGGGGGGATGTGTTGTTCATCGCAAATATGAAGCAAAAAAAAAGAAAAAAGTCTACATGTTGCAGGGAAAACACTGTGAAATTCACAATAGCAACCAAGTGACTATTTTGCCATCTTTTAAACATATGTCTCAGGAGAAGAAATGGGAAATGATGGGTGTGTTATTTTTCCGTCTATGCATTCTGCACAAGGTCTGTGGGGATTTTTTGTTTGCTTGTAGAAGGTTCTGAGTGATGACTGGCTGATGTTTTATAAACACTGAATATTTGAGCAAGGATTATGGAAGCTGCTAGTAAGTGAGGCCATTGATTGGAATACATGAGAAAACAGAACACATCAAATCTATCCAGAGGCCTAATTCTTGCAGCTTATGTATCTTTCTGTAACTTATAGAAAAGCACCTAAGAATGTTTTATATACAAATAATTTTATTTAACATTTATGTTTAATTAAATCACCAATAGAGAGAGAATCAATTAATTATGAAATATTTGTCCCAGCCCTTCTCTCCACCTATACTTTATGTGTATATATTTCTAGATATCACTCCGTTTGTCACTTTAGGTAAAGAGGAAGATATCTACATACAAATATAAATCTCTATATTGTCACCAAATTGTGACCTGGTGTGTAGAGCTATCTTTCTCCTTTCTTTTTTCCTTTTTTTAAAAAATTTATTTAATGTGATGTCTCTGTGGAAATATTTAGTGGTTCTTGTTTTGCAGTTTGTTACAAGTAGTCATTGCTTTAACTTTCATTGCATCTTGGCTGATTTCAAAGTGATGCCTAGGTATCAGTGTTAAAAGTTTTGTTTGTGAATCATGTGACCAGCTTCTCTCAACATGACATGGAAAGTCTCTTGTATTACAGTGTATTTAATAAAAATGATGTCTTACAATAAACAATGTCATCCAAAAGAAAGATAAAATTATTACTTTAAAACACTAAAAATTTTATGTAGTGTTGTGTGTTATTTTCTGTTGTTTGAATGCCTTTGTTTACCTCTATTCTTTTTAGGATGAAATTAAGGAAACATTTGGTATGCTTAGAAGCATGGCAGGTTTGCACTCTAAAACTGTTCATGGAAGCAGTTCAAAAACTGAAGCAGTTCATGGAAGAGTTGACCAAAATTAATAGGACTAAGGAATGGCCATCCTGATGGTAGACAGATTTTTTTGGTCTTTAGTATCCAAAGGAAGATCCTCTTTGCAGTCTTGTTCATTTGGGCTGCTGGCAGCAAACATCTGCTTATTTTCTAGCAGAAGCAGCCTTCGGGTATTTTCTGGCACTTTCCTAAAAGCGTCCCTCAAACTGCAGCCCTGTTAAAAATGTAGTTTTTTTCTTTTTAACTCATGTCAGTCTATTATGAATATATTGTGAACAAATACGTCATGAAATCCAAGTCCTTGATTAAGATTCAGAACATGGACAATCAAAGGAAGGATCAGCAACTGTATTAGTGATCCCTCCATAATCTGGCTTGATCTCAACCAAGCCCTTCAAGGTCAGAGTAAAACAATACAAGAGCCACTTTGTGGGTGTATGTGCTTCCTTCTGCCAAGAGACCTCTTCAAGATTAGATGAGCTAGCTATTACCATTCAAAAGGTCAAAAGAAAATAATCTACTGAGAAGAAGCCTCAGGATGGAATCTGTCCAAAACTGAAAATATCATTAAAACACACTAAGAAATTTTGTTGACAGTTCATGTTCATGCAGTGGCTTAGAAATGCCTTACCTGCTTTCATGGTAAAGTCCTGATGCCTTCTGGATTTGTTGGGTTTTTGCCATCCCAGAAATAAACACCTCTCCACAGGCAACTGGTTGTGATGAAGTCTGTTTGGGAGCAGTGAGAGCGCCAGAAACCCCCAGCATATAGCATCACCTGCAGTCCCATCAGCATGGGTGCATCAACCTGCAGACACTTGCTCATCACTTGGTCACATGAGGGAGAAAAGTTTTGTATCTTCTCTCTTTTCCCACCTGGACATGCATGGCCCTGCAGCATGCATTGTGTATCAGAGCAGAGGTTCAGTTTAAAAGCAGTGACTGGTGCCATTTTTTTTGCTTTCTTTTCACTGCAACTGTAAGGGTAAAGGTGTTAGTTCAGGTTGCACAAGAGGTTCACAAAAGACTAATGAGTCTGATGAGCTCCTGAAGCTCCCAAAACATGTCAGACTTGATAGACTGTTTAGGATCACTCATGCACAGCTCAGTGATATCTTTTCATCACAGCATCTGAAGATCTCTCAGCTTACCAGTACCTATCTCCTGGATAAATTCCGCAGAGAGTTGTGAAACACTGAACAGGTCAGCAAGGAATACCCAACAGAAGTCCTGCACCTGCTCTTGCTAAGTCTCAACAAATTTCCACACCTGATTTCATAGTGAAGAAGTCTTTGTGTTAAATGATTCATATGACTTGAACATCATCTTGATCACTGTATTGCTTTAAAGGTGATTCACAGTGCCTCTTGATTGTTCCCTCTGGCATTTTTGATGGCTATAATAATTTCCTTTTTAAATGGTGAGAAAACTTATGTTAAAAAAAAAACAACATGGCCTTGTAAAGGACAAAAAGAAAAAAATCATGGATCTACTCAGAGCAGGGCAGGCAGACTCTACTTAACCAGCTCCCAGGTTTTGCTTACCAAAGCAGCTTATTAATATTTGTCATAAACCATTGGTTCTCCAGGAAAAATTTCATGAAAGAAAGAAAAATATTTGAAGTAAACACCTGAAGAACTACCCCATTAATTTCTATGCTAAGAGCCCCATGCTTCAACCTGTTGAGCTTAGATTGACATGCACAACAGACATAGAGTTTCTTCAGCAATTCATGTATTTTGAGAGTTAGAAGATTTTAGGGCTTGGGTCTTTTTTTATCAGTGATTGAGTAAAGAATACTAGTAAAAAAGACCATAAGCAAAACAGTGGAGAGGAAACAAATGTTTTACTTTCTTGAACTGATTATCACATCATGCAAATAAATGTATTTTAACAAGGAATAACATTTGAACTAAAGAGCATTTGCTTTTTTTTGGCTGAGTTCTATATTAAATAGAATGCAAGGGAAGAAGACAGATAAGAAAAATCAGGGAGTAAGAGTATAAAATATGTAAAAATTAGACATATAGCTTTGCTGTCTTCATGTCTGACCTTAAAGACAAATAAAATTGATACTTGGAAAATTGTTTACACATATTTTGAGCACTTCTATCATGGAAGAAGGTGTTTCTAGGCCTAGCAGTTCTTTGTTATGATACAATGACTGCTAGTGTCATGGAACGTCCAGATCTGTCACTATCATCCCAATTTTTGTCTTTGGGTTTTTTTCTGAAACAGTTCATTTAAATACACAAAATTTGATATACTGCTATTCAATGTGTTGCAACATGGGCAGAGCTGACTGCTGGTTCATTAATCTGAGTTTTCCAGTTAGCCCAATTAGGAACTGTTGTAAGTAATTTATTGATGATTAGCAGGAGTAGGAGTATTGATTTAACTGGTAACTCCCAGGGTAGGCTCCTGTGCAGGCTAACCCAGGTCCTTCTTTGGAAAGCTGAGGCTGCACAAGTAATAACAAGGCATTCATCACCCTCTGCTTCACAATCTGAAAGCAATTTACAACTGGTCAATGATAGCTGATCAAAGGGGAAAAAATTTCCTCTCCTGGCCACTTTTCTGCTGCCCTTCTACCCAGTAGTACTAGGCCTGGACCTGGGTAATATTTAAATCGAAGCTCTTTTTTTCCCCAGCTTGATTTGGCAGGTCAGAACATCCCAATCTGGCAAAGGTGATCAACTTCACCCTTGAAACAGACAGTTCTTTGCCAATTGGTTTTTGCACATGTAAGTGTCCTCTAATTTCTGAGCCCCGCAGAGACAGCAGATGCTCTCAATATGTGTGAAGGCAGGAGAACAGTATGCTTTGTCCATGTAAGATAGAGGAGAAAAAATATGGAAATGAGAGCCAGCACAGCCTACAAAGCTGACAGAAGCTGGACTTCAGGCCCCAAGTAGTGCTGAGAGGCCTGGGGTATCTACTGAGAAGCAATATGGGAACATCTCTCCTCAGCAAGGTTGTGTCTTATGGCCCCATGCAGATGTTTCCCCCAGATCATCATGCCCCAGCATACATCAGGGACAGACCAGCTGCAACACAGCTGCCCCCACAGAGGAGAGCGTTTGCCTTGGCCCTCAGCCTCATGTGACCGCTGGGCACAGTCCTGGCAAACAAGATGTCCCTGTCCTCAATTGTCTGAACTGATTTGGCTTGTGCCAAATTTGGCTCATTTGGCTCATTCACATCCTGACAGAAGTGAGGAACATGATTCCTTTTCCTTGGCAAACACTGGGTGAGCTGCTTCTGCGGTGAATTGGGACAGTCCCATGTTATGCTTGCAGAGGTGGTGTGGTGTGTCTCTAGCATGAGCAGGGTGCATATGTTTGTGGTCAGCTTGAAGCCTGTAATACTCCTTGACTCTTTCCAGTGGCCTTTGTATCATCCAGCGGCGGACTGATATACTGGAGGGGAGGAAGGAGGCAACACTCTTCCACTGAGGTGTGCAAAGAACTAAGTGTGTAACAGTCTTGGTCTAAGGAGAGTGGGAAAATATGTTACTCACTGAGATGGGAGGGTCCTGTCATTCTGTCCATCAAGAGCACTGCACACAGCTGCCCACACTCCCATATTCATGCACTGCAATGGTGTCAAAGCACCCAGTCACCAATGAGAGAGCTGCAGCACTGCCTGTCTTGGCATGCACGGACTGGTGCTTGTGATAAGGGTTGCATGATCTCAGGAGTACACCCTCAGTTTTGGGTGAACATGCTGGCTGGGAGGTGCCACTCATTGACCCTCAGGTACTTTGATTGTGTTTGCTGTGCAGTGAGATGATGACTGCCTTTGTCCCTGTATCTTGGTCTTTGCCATTTTTTGGGTGTCCTGCGCAGCTGTTTCACTGCAGCTCAGCTAGCAGTGAACTAGATGACTCCCAGATGAGCCAGGAATGGACATCTTGTCTCTGCAATACATTGTCTAACTTCACCCTAGCATGGCAACTGATAAATCCTTCAGTAGCATAATGTAATGCCTGTCCTGGTTTTATTGCATCCATTAAATTTATGAACAACGGAAGAACCGATATATGGCTTGTCCTAGAGATGAATCATTCCTTGGAGATACATCATGTTTGACTCAATTTCTCATCCTGGTGACCAGCTGGGTGGCAGTAGCAGTATTTGCACCAATGTGCCCCACCATTGTGAGGGAAATGCCTGCTCAGCCAGGGGCGTTCTCATAGCTCTTGCTGAAGTTGGTTTTGAGAGCCAGACAGCAGCATAGGTAGAAATACACTAACAGGGCCCTGGACAGAGTGGTGCCAGGTGGGCAGAGGAGCAGTCCTGCACTCCGCATGCAAGCCACTGCTCTTGCTGCAGCTGATCACTGTTTCTTACAGTGTCCATTCATTAGGTGATTTTTTTTTAAGCTGTGGAGTTAGTCTATTAAGAGTACCACTGACATGCCCAGCTCCTACAATTAACATTTCAAGAAAAATCACAGCCAGGAACAGCAAGCCTTTAGGTGACAAAGTAAGATAAACATACGGATCTCATAGCCCCTGCTCCCCTCTCCTACTTCAACCCAAAGTGCAGGGACTTTGGCACAGAATTTGTCTTCCAGGTCCTCAAAGCAGTTACACATGTAAGTCTCTGCAAATGATCCATTATGAACTCAGGTCACACCTTTCTGCTTTGGATTGGCAAATTGTGTGGGCAAATGTCACTAGCACCAAGGGGTTTTAGCAACCCAGAATCTAAAGAGTCTTGGATAAGAGAAAGCAGATGGAGACTAAACATGGTGCCTTCGATTCTGCAGAGGCCACAGAATAAATATGCACTTCGTTTGGTTAAAATAACACCTATTGGCAGTAATTGTTGTTGGGTTTTTTGCCAGTGGGAGTCTAATCACTCTGGCAAGAGCTAGGTGAGCCACAAGCTGTTACAGTGTGCTTTTGGCTCATCTCGTGTTGTACAACCTCACAGATTTCCATACTAGAAAATTATGAAGGGATCAGTAATGTTTGCAATATGAAACGGATATTGTGGGATATGCAGCTTTCCCAAGCTATGCAAAATTCTATTGCACCATCAGACAAATTGCTTAGTGGTTATTTTTAGACTAGATTTGTTGTTTAACACCTATGTGACTGTGACTCGGGGCAGGGTCCAAAAATGGCTTTTCCAAGTCAGAATGGCACATAAGGCAAATTTGGCTGCCAGTTCTTTTTGGACAAAGTTAACATTTTCCTTAGAAAGACTGAAATACAGCCAACGGACATGAATATTCTAGATTTCGAGTCTGTGGCACCAACAAACCAGCCTAGCCTCCGCAAAACTAGCAGCATACAACTGCAGAACTGGTGTTGTTGAGGACTGTAGAATCCAAGCCAGGAGAGTGTGGGCTGTGATGTGAGCAATGGGGATGTCTTTTGAGACCCTGCCCAGGCATTAAACCCTACTGCTATTTTGCCTTCCAGAGGTCAAAATCCAGAAATCTCAGTGGAACAGGTTGAATGCTAAAAGATTTGGGAGGGGATTTGGGAGGGATAATCTCATGCCAGACTAAAAATTGAGCCAGAGTCAGCCTGAAAAACCCTGAAATTGACAGTCTCTATCAGTTCCTTGAAATGCTAGCAAAGCCCTTGCATATAAACTGAAAACAACAGTACTAATGAAAGGCAGGAAAGTGCACCTGCTATTGTATTGATCCTTCAGCCCTATTACTGACAGCATTGAATAACACTGTCACATTGAGGTAACCAACCCTTCCCTTCTGTTATCTTCTTTTCAAAACATGCCAGTGATTAAATCTATGTGGGCAGCCAGCATCTTGGAAAATAATGCAGCACATATTTATTGTGTTGTACCTTAAAAAGACACTACCAACTGCCACCTCACCTCCGTTCTCACCCTGCAGCTGGCAATTCCCTGGTGAGAAAGACATACACATCAGTTTGCTTTCTAGTGGTGCTTAGGTGAGGTTAATGCTAGCCACCTTCCTCTTACTGGTTACTTAAAGTTTCTGCATCTTCCACTCCTTCTCTGACAGAAAGGCTTTATCAAGAGAGATGATTTACTGTGGAAGTGCCTCTTAAACAGCCCAAATTCAACACACATCAGTATCTGTACAATAAATACAATAGACTACTACTTAAAATGCATTGTTCTGCATACATTGGGTGATAATTTGTGCAGAGGGCTGCAACTAACTCTTATTCATTCAACTATTGGAAAGTAATTATTCAAATGAGAAATGCTCTGAGCTTGGGAAGGAACACAACTGACAAGTGATTAAAAAGGCAGCCCTCCAGTTGCTAAAATAGAGCCAGTGATAAGGTAGCCATTGACAAAGAGGCTGATACACCCGTGCTGGGTGCTGGATCAGGCCCATACTCTCAGAGAAGTGCAGACTTTCTGTGTGTTTGAAGAAGGCTGTATTTTATTTCGTAGGAGATCATTATTGGTATACCCAGTTGCTGCCAGACCATAGAAAGTCAGGATACACAGCCATAAGCCAGGCAGAGGGAGTTCAGCCGAGTTCCCTCTCCTGAGATGGCAGGCATTAAAAGACAACTAGAAAACCAGTGATCTCACTCAGTTGTGAGTGAAGACAAGACATGATGTGTTTCACACCGAGGCGTAGGTCTTCCTAGTTTGGGTTGGGCGGGTCACAGCTGAGCCAGACCACCAAGAACAGTTCACAGCAAATGTACATTTTTGTATATCTCCTAGATCAAACAAACAACTGTTCTGCCTCAGACTGGAGTACAAGACACAGTGCAGATTTTTCCAGCCTGTTGCTCTGCACTGGGAAACCCTTGCATCTCATTCGGTTGTCTCTGACACAGTGGGACTTGCACTATAGAAGTGTGCAGACCAAGTTGTTCTATTGTGTTGCTTAGCTGAACATTATGTTTGTTTTTTTTGGTTTGGTTTTTTTTTTTCTTTTAAAGAATACTGTGTGTCATGCTTTGGCACTTGTAGAAATCATGACAAACTGATATTCTGTGGTTCACTGCTCTATTTCACCACAAGCAGGGGAAGGAAGATCTGGAATGAATATCTATAATGAACATCTTCCACCTCTCTCCAGAAATAAGTGGTAAAAATTTCTTTGATGTGATTGGTGAGATTGATGAGATTTGCAAGAGATTAATTAATTTATACAGGTGATCCAATGCCAGTCTGTATGATTTGGTTGAATGAGCATAGGGGTTGTTGAACAAATTTTCCATTCATTTCCTCCTTCCTTAGTTAAATAATTGTTGTTATGCGCTGACATACCCATATAAATGACATGCTGAAGACAAGACAATTTACCTGGCAGTTCTTCCAAACCCAATTCTATTTGTTATCTGCATAGTGATTAGTATTTACTGTTGCTTGTGGTGCCACTGAATGAGCTCAGTGAGCCACTACCATGAGGACCTCTGCCCCTTGCTGCTTCACTGATTCGTGCCACAGCAGTTTGCTCAGGAAAAGATTGCCTTCTCACATGCTTATTCATCCCTTTATTACAACTGTTCATACAGTTACCACTGGAGTTCTATTTCAATTTTAAAAATTAAAAAAAAAAAAACCCTAAATAACATAGAATGTAAAAAAAAAAAGTTATCAGTGATACAGTTTAATACTGCCTTTTACTTGCTGTTGTTAAAAATGCATTATTTCAGTGAAGAACTAGATCACTTCAATGCCGTTGTACAATAAAGCAAAAAAAAATTACAGCTGTATGAATTATGGCAAAATACAGTCGTACTCTGGGAACAAACAATATAAGGTTCAACAAAACAGAAGTGACTTGTTTCACCTGCTTTCAGAGAAGAAGTGGAGACAAAAGAATTCATGCTGCCTTTATTAAATTTCATAACATGAAAATTGATAGTGTGTGCTTAGTCTTCAAGGGAAGTGCACTATCCACTGGTGTTTTCTCACTGTCAGACAGTTCCTTAAGCTTTCCTTAAAGTCAGTGGAAATCCTGCTGCGGCTTTCAGGTGGCTCTTAATCTGACTACTGTGCACAGAGTGCATTCACACACCCTGGGCTTGCAAAAATCTCCCAACAGATATAAAGTTTCCACCAAAAAGAAACACTGAGACACTCTAGACACAAATGTATGTCTTTTCCTAAATCTGAGATAATTACTGCTTTACTGCTCAGTTGCTCATCATGCTCATCAGCTTTGCCAGCACCAACAGAGGCAGGAACAGAGAAGTAACAAAATATCGTTGAGTTCCTCAGCAAATCCTTACTTCTTAAATGTTGCATTTATCTCAAGTAGTACTGTAAAACAGGACTCATTTCAAAAAAAGGCCAAAAAAATCCTGGTTATGGCAGCACCTATCATGAAAGAAATGCCTCAGTAGTACCCTAAATACAGTCCTAAGTTTTCAGACCTCAGGAGGATAAAATGAAAAATTGACAAATCCCATGTGGTGTGATGAAGGTGAATATTGCATGATTACATTTTTCAAGATGTAAGTGCTGAGAGCAACAGGAAATAGGAGCATGTTCTGGAAGCAACAAAATAAGATAACCCTCTGCAGTTTAGCTGTGTAACATTACCAAAGCTTCTTGTGGGCAGTAGGAATGAAAATTGATTGAAGAATTGCTGGACAATACATTGGGGAAAAAAAACACCAAAAAATTTTTAAAAGTAAGATGCCATTACACTGGGGAGGTACCCCATCAAAGGGTTTACATCCCACATGAGGGTGGGAAAAGACTCAGTTTATTTTTCTGTGTTCCTCCTGTCCATGTCCTTCTCCAGGCACCTGCTACAAGTGGGTCCTGGATTTGGGATACCTTTGATCTGTCAGGGTACAATCCCTCACATAGTTATTTGACTGCAGACTTGATTTTCAGAAGTACAATTGCTGACAATAAGAATTTCTCATATATTGTGAAGTATTAGTTGCAATGCTAACAATACTTTTTAACATTAGTATCTACACAATATTGCTTTGAAGCGAAATTAGTTGTTTGGTTTTTTTTTTAAATATGTAGTTTTGTTGATGAACAAAAAAGACCTGACAATGAAATTTCATGTATTTCAAGCAAACTCAATCTTAAAGAAAAGTCTTATTAACATGGAGATTAAAGGGATTTAAATAGTCCATGCTCTTACTTCTTTCACTATTGATTATTCTTTGAAATTTTTAATGGTTTTTGTATAACTGGCTTTCTATTTGTTACTTTATGTCTCATATAAAATTTGCTTAGGATTTACTGGAATCTCTAGTGACAATGACTGTAGCAATATGTAATGCACAGAGTGCACAAAATGATGGAAGAGAAATATTTGTGCTCATACACTTTCAGTTATAATTGAGTGATTTTCTTTGAAATTACCCAGCTGCTCAACTCCTATCCCCAAAGTGACTTAAAAAAACATCTCAATCAGGAGTTTGTTGTAGCAATGACAGGTTAAAGTCCTCAAGTTTTTTAAGGCAACTCAAGAATTATGGAACTACACTGAAGATATAAATGGAACTATATTGTATAGTTCCCCTATTAAAAGTCAGATGGAAAAAAAAATGCTGCAGATTGTAAATCTCTGTTCAGGTCCCTTTGTTGCTTTGCAATGGTCCCCAAAATCTCCCAGGGTCAAGGTCTCTGCTTCAGGTGGTACTGTTACAATCTAGAAGGCTTCTCACACAAAAAGATGATCATGTCCCAAAGCTTTCAAACCTGTAGATTATATGTGAGGAACAGGTTGTTTATGTGTTGTATATGCATTTATAAATCCTGTCTCCATACCAAGTCAAGTGAGAAAATGCTCCCTCTGCAGGGATGGGCGGGACAGCTCAACGCTATCTTCACTTTTGGAATTTTCAATGCAACTGCAGCTTCCTTAAAACTCCTACATGCTTATTCATGTATGTTCATAGTATGTTCTTCTTTAAAAAAAAACCAAACAAAACACTGTCTTTCCCAAAAACTTCTTAAGCCTGGGATAGAAAGAAATATATAAGCCATTAGCTCCAAAATTAAATTGTCGTGCAAAGTATTACATAATTGATTTAGAGAAATAAGAAAGAAAGAGAAAAAGCCCTAAAAAAAAAAAACAACAAACAACAAAGCTTCCTGCTGTTTGTTACCACCATGCAGCAAAAACCACAGTGCATAAACAAAATATTCATAATTATCTTTAAAAATAAAAACAAGGATTTTAAAAAAAAAAGCCACCACGTAATAGAGAACAACCACTTCACTGGTGTTTCTGAAGATGTTTTTTTGGTGAGATTTGGAAACAGAGGTTTACACTGAGAATGGCTACTTAACTAGTGGTCATAATGTTATCTCAATGCACCAGACAGAAAATACTATAGATAAATGAGCAATGATTTTGGTCTGTAGTGGATCCTGGACTGATTTCTGGGGATAATATAATCAATAAATAGCAGGAAAGAGTGAGGACAAGTGCATCTTATGCCACAGGAAAACATTTTAAAATCACCTGTTTATCAGAAATCATTTAAGGGATTGGATTGAGACAAATTAATAGTAAATCCCACTAATCTTTCTGCAAAAAATGTACTTTCATTCAAAGTAAGGTGGAGTCTTCATGTTCACGTAGCCTGTGTTTTTTGTCTTCAGAAACACTGTTGAACAAGAGCATTGCTTATTCTTGATGCTTTTGCAGTCTCCTCCACTTGTTTGTTCACTTCTTTGTTCACTTGTCTTAAGCTCTGAGTTTGGGAAGGTAAATGTCCTGGTTTAGGGCAAATTTGGGAGAGAATCCCCAAAAAGGGCTTCTCCAAAAGCAAACCCACACGGCCCCTCCCCCAGTTGGTTCGGGAAGAATTCCTCGGAGAGAGGTGGAAAGAACCTGTTTATTTGACAATCACAGCACCCCCCAGCACACACAATAAACAATACCGGATGACACCACTCTTCCACTGCTCTGAGAAAGATGACAAATTCAGAAAAGTCTCTCCTGGGGGTTTGCTGTTATCAGTCCCTCCGGTGCTGAGGCAGCTGCTGCAGTCCCAAGGTGTAAATTCTCTTTCCGTGTTCTGAATCCCAGTCCGGAGCAGTCAGCAGGTCCAACGGGGTGGGGGGAACAGTCCAGAAAGGAATTTGGACTGTTTAGCTAAAGTAACTAATGAGAAGGGGGGGAAAGAAGCAAGAGCAAGCAAAGCAGAAGCGAAGCAGAAGCGAGAGCAAAAGCAAAAAGCAGGGCAAAAAGCAGAGAAGCCGCAACATGCACTGGTGCTATCTGTATGTCCCGCCGAGTAGCTGATAAGAGGCCCAAAACAAAACTCTCACTCTGCCAGTCTTAAAGGCACAAAATATAATATCCAGCATAAATTACATACACATGAATGGGGATAACAGTCACCCTAGGACAGTAAATAAACAAAAAAACCCAACACATATAAAGTACATGATAAGTTAGGTGAACCGGAGGATGCAGATGCAGAATATTGCAGATGTGACAGTCCATCTCAGCAGGACATGTAATGAATCAGGCAGAAGGGGTGAAAAACATTAGCAACCTGAGATAAAGCTACCTGTAATGTCATAAAATCAGGTTCCTGTGAAGAAACATTTGATTGTCTTAAGGAACTGGGAAGCTGCAGGATGTTTCACACTCTGCGGTCACTTGTGCTTATGCCAGCAAGGTAGCAAGAGTATCTGTAGGTAAGACTAAGAGAGCCAATCTGACACAGGCATAAGGCAGCCAGTTTATATGTTGCCAATTTTAGAAAGCCACCATTCATCCTGTTAAGCTATTTATACAGTGATAATATTCTGAACGTAGAGGTATTTGTACTAGGAGTTTCCTTATCTTACGCACTAAATAAACATTGCATGCCACCTTAATTGTATTTAGCAGACAGCTAATTTATTCCCAGCTGATCTTGGGAAGCTATAATTCATCTCAGACATGTGAGCAATTGCCTCCTCTTTCTGTAAGGAGAATACCATGTAGAAATGCTACAGGATACTGGGATATTTGCCATAATAATCACTGATGAGTAATGAGCCCCATCCCAGGGAGGTTTGACATAAACATTGTGCTCTTTTAATACAGTGACATAGTACTTACAGTTCAGGAGTGAGTCGTCATTATCAACTGAATCATAAGTAGATTCTTTTGTTATTCATGCTGATTAATAACCCTGTATTCTGTAGGGCAAATGGACTAGAGCAAAATTATTAAAATTATTAATAATTGGAATTAAAAGCTTTTCTAAATTCCTGTATCCACAATACCTAAACAAAAAATAAAATTATAACATACCTCTCAAACTATGAGCAGGGCAACTCAGTATTACATTTGCATTTGACACACTAATTTAAGCTAATGTTTCCTTTAAAACCTTATATATTTATCCATTTATCCCTGTGGCTTTTATAGTATCATGTGGTCTCCTGATCGTGTGGCTCCATCTCTCATAACTATCACCAGATAATAAGGGCAGATAGGTATAGAGGCAGAGTATTGCCAGTAGAAGCAGGAAGAGAGGGATGTCATGCATGGTTGCACACATCCCTCTTTAAAAGCAATACAAGGCAAACATCTAGAGCTAGCTGGCACATTGTCCCTCATATCATCCCTCATCCCTAACATCTTTTGGAGCACCTTTTGTCAAAGTAATCACAAAGCTGCTTACAACCTTTTCTGCAACCCAGTTGCCCAGGGTTCTCTTTCCTTTTGTTCCTTTTTACTTACAGATTTTTTTTTTCCCAGAGGTTGCTAGGAAATACTAACAACTGGGTACTTAAGAAAGTAAAAGAAGTGGCCAAGCTCAGGGGAGGAAGGCATCTGGTTGGACTTCTCTTGTCTGGGAGTTTGTCTCCAAGGGGCAGAGATACCGCAGGAACTGGACAGGTAAGGGACAGGGCTGGGGCAGCTGCTCTCTCTCCCTCTCCCTCTCTCTCCCTCTCTCTCTCTCCCTCTCGGCGTCGGATGACGGTGCACAGAGCTGCTGCTTGGGGAAGGGAATTCACTCCTGCCTCCAATGTCCAGCCCGGAGCTTCTTCTTATGCCATGAGGGGAGCCTCACTGAACTGAGATCTTATTATCACCCACCTCACTAAAAAAGGGACCTATCCCCGACTGCTCGGCTGCCCGGGATCCTGAGCTCGCCTCTCCCCGCCCTGCTGGGAGCTGGGCTGTTGCTGTCCTGCTCTTGTGGCTTCTTCGGCATTGCTCCAAGTTTTTGCTGCACTGCAGCCCGCACCCCCTGCCTGCCGAGACTCCTGTCCCGCCTCGGTGCTCCTCAAAGTCCTGCTGGGACAGCGGGACCGGCTGTCCCAGGGTTTGTGAGGCGAAGCCTCTCCGCCATCCCTTCCCGCCACAGCGCCCCCTGCAGCCGCGGGGGAGTCACGGCGCCTGCCCCGCCCCCCGGGAGCCAGCAGCGCCCCCGCTGGCCGTGCCCGGAACTGCAGCAGAGGGAAAGGGCCCGCGGCCGAGAAGGCGGGGCCTGGGCTCCGGGCTCGGTCTGGGGTCAGCGCCCGGCCCTGCGGGTTTGTGTGCTGGGTCATACAGCCAGGAAAGAAATGCTACTCCTGCCCTCATCTCTTTGCCTGAGAGCCCCTTCGTTTCAAGATTAGAATAATTCAGTGGGAGAGGGTTTACATTTTCCATTCCAAGGGAGGCTCCTTCCCTAGCAGACACCTGGCTTTCAAACCACGAGGTTCCAAAACCAACTGGTTCCAAACACTCCTTTGCCCAAGTAAATGGGGAAAACGAAGGCAAAAAGCCTCCTTTAAATAAAAACCCAATGGAATTTAAAATTTCATGGTGCAAACTAATTTTTCTCAGTTGTTACGAAAAGGATAGTTTAGAACATTTTTGGAAATTTAGAACATTATTGGAAGGATAGTTTAGAACATTATTGGATAGTTTAGAACATATCCTTTAAATAAAAACCCAATGCAATTTAAAATTTCATGGTGCAAACTAATTTTTCTCAATTGTTACGAGAAGGATAGTTTAGAACATTATTGGAAATACCATAGAAGAAAATTAAATTGAAACTGAAATGAAGAGAAAACATTAATTGTGTCTCCAGCTAGTGAAAATTCCCTACCGAAAAATTTGGTACACCAAGAAAATCTTGTACTTTCCAAAGTAGTAATTGTATTTTTATCTTTATCTATTAGCATCCTCAAATTAGTGCCAAAATTGTAACAATGGGTGAAATCACCTTGAAGAGGACAGGTGGCCATCATTACAATCTCCATACATTGTTCACAGAACCTGAAAATCTCATCAGAAAGACAAAGGTTCATACTAGATTAACAAAAGCAGTGAGGTTTGATTGACAATCTTAAAACTGCTAGATATATTACACAAATTCGTGCCAAGAGCTTAATTTTGTTTTAAGACAATTTGAAATCTTTTTTTCTCTGTTTTGGGCTTTTATTTTCATTTCTTCCTAAGGGTGTAGGAACAGACTGCTGAGTTCATCTGCTTTATGTCAGTCAGAAATATCTCTGTTCAGAGAAGAGGGAAAGAAATATTGCTAATGGAAAATACTGATTTAAGGAAAGCAGCCCAAATTATTCTGAGCATATGATAATTTCTCCTCAGTATTTGAAAACTAATAAAACCACTGAAAATAAACTATTTAAAAGAGTAATTAAATCCATAAAACACAAAGATTGAACTTTCAATTGGTTTTGTAAAATTCACAAGAAAACTTGCCTAATAACAAATTTTATGGAGATGTATAATTATTCCAGAATTTTAATTCACAAAAAAATTTTCTTCCTTCCTTAAATTTTCCCAAAGTATTTCAACTTGACTGAATGGAGTAATGGACCAAGACTTTATAATGTTTATCAAAGCATATGACTATAATTTTTAAAAGGATTTAAGCATTAGTTAAATCAATGACATCTTCTCAAATTTGGTGAATTTCCCTGATAAGATTTTTTTAAATTACACTTTTTTTGATGGCAATAGATATATTTAAGGTTCTCTTTCTTCTAATTAAAGTCCCACTGACATTTTAGGGTACAATTCAATTGCTACTGCACATTTGAAGTGCCTCAAAAAACTTAAGAACCATTAAAAAAGAAAGTTTTACTTTCCTTCATAGATGCTTTCATACTGCAGAGAAAAGAAAGCAGAGCAAAACTAGGCTGAAGTCTGTTGTCTCACTCTGGCATGGCTCAGACTGTGTGCCAAAGCCTAGGACCTTTCATTTTTGTATGTAAAATGTGTTAATGTGTCCCAGGCAAGCCCACAGGAGTATTTGCAATGAGCTGACTGCCTGAACTCAAGCCTCAAATCAAATGAGACATTAGTAATCAAAAAGATGTTTAAGGATGTTTTTGCAATTACATTTTATGCCTATAAGTATTTTGGACTGTGGTATGCCACATAATTTTATAACTAAATATTTTCCAGTCATTTATTTTTAAAAATCAACATTATTTCACTATTTATTATTTTAATTATTTTAAATTTTAATTGCACTAAATTTTTGCAATTGTAAAAATGCCCCATGTATTTTACACCAGCACAGAAAATCACATATACACAAGTAAGCAAATGCATAAGTACTATTAAAATTTCTGTGCTTTTTTTATAATCAGCATGTTCTTAGTATAATGGTACAGTAGAGTAAAGCATCCAGTAAATTTTTGTAATAAAATATAATTTATCAGCTATACAATAAGACCAAACATGTCTGTATGTATGTGTTTCTACACAAATAAATCAAAAAATCTAGCAGTGATTTTTCTAGTCAGCAAATTGTATCAGCCTCTGATTTTGTATATAACAAAGTAAGCTGCTCACTCTCATGGAGGGCAAGAAGGGATAATTGTGTTAAATAATTAATTAACAGGATGATAGTGTAACAATGATATCTGAACAATACAGCAGAATTTCAAAGTCTCATCTGGAAATAAACTGTACCAGTGCTTTTGCTGATTACATTTAGATATAATTTCCAATACATTAGAGAATTTACTATGCCCTTCAAGAGCTAGGAATGCATCAACTCAAGGCATTTAGTTTTGAAAGTATTTTAAATATTACCAAGGAGACAATTTTCTTCCTGTCTGATGATGTCCTTTTGGCTCCAGTATCAAAATCATTACATGTGTTTTGTAACCATAAAACCATATCTGAATGCCTCATCCTTCACAAATGCAAGTTAAACTTCACTTGTGATTAAATTTGGATGAAAGGATATTGCTAATTTCTAACAGACTTGATGGACATCTGTCTTTGTTGTGATGCCTACAGAAATTGAATCCCTTAACAAGTAAATCACTCTGGACAAAAATGCTAATAAATGGGAGAGCTTTATGGGATGGAGAAGAAAAGCATGTTCCCCATTGTACAAAGCCTCTGCAGCAAGGTGTAGCCAGCTGATGAAGTAAACAATGAGACTGGTTTTCAAATGAGAAAAGCAGTCTTCAGGCCTCCACCTACCTAAAATAACCATGTTTAGGTTATTGCTCCTTAGAGTTTCTACAGGGACTTGTGGCTTGTTCAGCCCTGGAGCAGTGCTATGCTCAGGCGCATGTACAGCCCCGCAGATGTGAGTACAAGGTCACAGACTTCCTAACAATCAGTTTGGAAAGTCAGATTCTCTGAAAGACACACCTTTCTGGGGGCAAGCTAGCCAGGACAATGGAACCTCGAAGACTCCAGAAAAAAAAATTCCTGAAAGCCAAGTCCCATGCATCACTACATTGTGCCACTCCTGACATGCATGGGACACCAGGTATGAACCATTTCTCATCCACCTGCAGTGCTTCTGGCCCTGAAATTGTCCCAGATGCTGCTATTGCAATGAAACTGGTGTGGAAAACTCATAGCCAACTCAAGTCTAAACCGTCAGCTAGATCATTAGGGCAGCTGTGAGAAACAATTTATGAAGTTTAAGGTCAGAAGGGACCATTAGATCATCTAGTTTGACCTTCTGTACATCACAGACCATTACATTTCATCTAGTTATGACTAAATCTTTCTCCATTAACTCTGTTTTATTTATGTGTGCTCTTTTGTCAGGCAGCTAGACCTAAAGTTAACACAGGGAGAGGCAAATACTTGTCACTTCCTTAGAACTGTGTCTAATCATTCATCTTGGGTAAGGAAAGATGTGTCCTCAGTTTTCATCTAAATATGCTGGACCTTTTCCCACATGCTGGCTTGTACCCTGCATCAAAGTGCAATGTATCTTCAGATTATTTCTTGAGAGTTTTTTTTTTGTTTGTGTTTTTTTCTTCTGAGTATTCCAAAATTTTCTAAGATAAGGAAAATTTATTCTGGTTTTGTCTGGAAGATACTCTGCTTGTTTCAGTCCTAATATGAGTTTTGAGTTTCTTTGGGTTTTTTCAGTGATATTTGACAGCTGTGAAGGACTCTAGTAGTCAATTTTGCACTGTACAGAGAGATAAAATTACCTTAATCTCCTCTCCTAATCACTTCTTCCTTGTTTATACACTCATTGCTCTTATTAACTTTGTTATCACATCAGTGGAATTTCTCATGTTGAATTGCTTTTTGCATTGTGACCTCTAATGCCCATTGAGGGCCATTGAGCCCAAGTATATGTTTTCGTGTACTTTCCTGCCTACTTTGCTCTTCAGCATACAATCTAGCCCTTATGTACATCCAGGGCTCTGTTGTATGGATTTTTTTTAATCATTGTACTCATTTCTGGGGTGAGCAAAGGATCAAACTCCTTAGTATGCTCCCATAAATGGTTTGTTTCAGCCTCAGGCTGAAAATGATCACATTAGAATTGAAAGTGCTAAGGTACCACAAAGTAACCCTGGGGTCCCAGAATTAAAGGCATATTTAATACTTGATCAATCCTGGGACCTTAAGCATTTGCAATTCATGGTCCAAAAAAAATCAGGGTCTTGCATGTTGTTGCTGTTCTTAATTTTGAGTCCTCTTGATCTGTGAGATCACATTTTCTGTACTATTTCTATTCAGCCTGAAAACATGAAAAAAAGAAAAAGACAATTGAAATTAAAATATAAGATATTAAAAATGGAGCTCCTATCCTCTTGAATTGGATATCCTGATGGACGTGCAGGAGCAGCAGAACTGCAGAGAATTATGGAAATGCTTTCTTTTAAAAGCTACTGTTTTCTCAAGTAAATTTAGCAAGGCTGACTTCCTAAACAAACAGTTAATGGAAGATAGGCATAATGGGATTTCTTTGTTCGTGTCAGTTTGTTCGTCCTGAAAATAAGGTCAGTGATCCTTCTTCTCTAAGACTACATCACATCTCCAAGAGATATTATGTTTTGCATTTTTGTTGCCACAAAGTGGAATTAACAAACCAAGTGTATATTATGTCCCTTGCTATAAGCATATTTCATTTAAATCCTCTTATACTGCTCTTTGTTTCACAGAAGTGTACTTCAGCTTTTGAATGCATAGATGGAAAACAAGAGATGGCGTGCACTGAAGCTGAGAAAATATCGTGCTTCATAAATTGAGGGGAAAATCTGGCCTTCATGGAAAACTCAGAGTGAAGTCCAGACTCTGCTAGAGTCAGCAGAAAAACTCCCATTGACTTTACAAGGGTCATGGGTCTGCTTTGCTTTCTAAGGTGAGTGTTGGTGAGATTAGTCTGTGTCTCTCATGTTTTCCCAGGTTATAGGCTCACCAGCTTCCAGTCTGGAAAGCAAAAAATTGAGACAAATCCAAATAAGTATCTTCTCTTAATCTCCAGCATCTCTCTTAGATACAAGCTGCACTGCCATACTTGATAACAAATCCTGATGTTCAGCTAACAGACCACAGAGCAGTGATTCCTGAAATTTTTAACTTCTATTTTTCAAGATAAATTTATCTTTTTCAAGATAAATATCTTTTTCCCACTCACACCAAGCTTCTCTTTCTCCTCTCTAAATGATGGGCCTGGAATAGAGGTTGCAGATCCAGGGGCAGCCTGCTTTCAGCCCTGACATGAAAACCCTTGGTTAAGCAGCAGTGGGTAAAATAGCTTTAGTCTTTGATGGATGGATGCTTTCCTCAGCGTATTGCTCCCAGGGCACATCGCCAGAGAAAATCATGATTCCAGGTGAAGGGATGGAGTAAGAGTGACTGATGAATGGGCTGTCAGTTTAGTAGATGTGCTCTCTTTCGGTTACAAAACACTACACCGATGTTTGCTCCCCTGAACATCCAGTGGTTATATACACTACTGCACATAGGCTATTATCTCAAAGTTCTTTCAAACAAAAAAACAGCAAAAACCTTGAGGTGGGCAAGGAGGAAACATCTATTCCCAAGCATATCAAAGGTATGTTTGGTGAAAAACTTAAGAGTGCTGTGACAGGGAACTCCATCTGGAAAGGGCGCATGAGGACTGATGCTGTCTGATTTCTGGCCACAGAGAAGTACTGCAGGAGCAGAGTGCAAGGGATAAATGCTGCCCTTGGACCTGCTTCTGGTTCCTTGCAGCCTTTCTCCATGTTTGCTGATAGATGGCTCATTGTTACACCTCCTGATGCCCCCCTATAGGAACCTGCTTAAGTGAAATGCTATCTTAAGAATTAATTTCCTTCTGGATCATCATGCTTGGGTGATCCTTTTTGATTTATCAATGAGAAAGGAACAAACCCAATCCCAACCCAACCCAAAACATAAAATGGCACAAGACACAACTCTTGTCAACTGGCATAAAATAACATTTCTCTTGTATTTTCAGCTGCCACTCAGAGAGATGGTGAGGAGAAAGCATTCTTAGTCTCTTTATCTTGAGCTAGGAATTAAATAGAATTCTTGGATGCAGAAGGGCTGGCTTGAAGTTCCATCTCAACAACATTCAGAGCTTGGATTAGAGATGAATGCAAAGCTTGTAAAATTATTACTTGCATGAAGATTCTGCATGTTCTTATGATTTTGAAGTCCAAACTCTAAACTAAGCATTTTTATGTTCCAAGAACTGTTTCTTCATTTTCTTTTTCTTCAGCCAAGGGTTATATCTAACAAAAAAGATATAACTTCAGAAGCTACTTTGGTTGATCCAGAAATTAATCTCTGAAGGGCTACACAAAGCAGACCAGTGGCCAAATCTCCAGCTGGTACCAATCACTGATCCTCTGTATAATTCAGTGGGTGTAGATGTCAGCTTTATAGTCTGGTTGCTTTTGTTTCCCTGCTCTGCTTTGAGCAAGACAAGTGGGTACTATCAGACATAGAAAAAACAGACCTGGATTTAATTTTTTGTGGGTGGTAGTTCTGTGCAGGAAAATTTAAAGGCAGGCCAGGCACAGACTTTCACTTCCGTTGTCCGAAAGTGGAATATGAGTGTTTTTTCCTCACTATACCTAAAACTTAAGAGAGGACAAAGATTAATTCTAAATTGCTTCAGGCTCTACATATCTTACTGCATCTGTCAGGGTCTCCTGGGATTCTCTAGCAGTCCTAATCTACACAAGTCTTGGGACCACTGCTGTCCACAGAAGTTTTTTTTATGTTTACAAAGTATTGCTCTAAATTCAGCCTTTTATTAACATTTGGATAAGGGATACACATAATGATTCTGCTTATGATGACTGGGAGAAATTAATTCTGAGTTGTTATGAATGCTGGCTGCCCATGAGGGCCCCTCCTTGGACACCATGAGTATCAGAGGTGCTTTCTGCATGGCTGCTTTGTACAAGGCTGGAGAGCAGAAAAGGTAAGGAAGCAAGCAGGCCTCTGGAAGGATATGGGGTGGCCATGACTTGTGCGTGTATGTGTGTATGTGCATGCAAGCAGAGGGACACAGGCAGCTCAGGGAAGGGGGCTGTCTGCCTAGTTACCCTCTCCTCTCTCTGGCATCTCTAGATTGAGCATGTGGGTATGAGAAAAGCTGTCCCTGAGAGCCCTTGTGGATATTGAGTTACTACCAGGAGCCCATTAGCAGTAACACTATTAATCTTCTCACAGACATTTAGAGAATAAACCACAAACCATGCAAGACAGCCAGCAGGGAGGGACGAAGCATTGAAAGGTGGCCTATCTTTCAGAGCCCAGAGGGAAACCACGGCAGGGCTTCACCGAGGAGAAAGTGAGCTGTGATCCCTGCATGACAGTGGTTTACCAGCAGGGCCAAGGTTAAAAAGTGAAATGTGACCTGCAGGAAGACCTGGTCTTGCAAAAGTCCCAGTTCATTTGGCTCAGGTGAACTCAAGGAGCCAGGCTCAGAAAGATTCAGTGGTGAGTGCAAGGTCACATAAATCTTGGTTAGACTTCTGAGGGTCTGCTCCTGATGCATTAATTATTTTTTTGTCTATGATATGAAATTCATCAGGGAAGAAGAATTTTGCAGGGTAAGGTTCTTTATGAAGAGCACATGAAGACTATCCAGGAATTGTGCCATTAACTGGTGCTCCTATCTACCACCTGCACCTGATTTTTCTCTTTAGTGCCTTTTAAATATTATTCACTGATGCTGCTGAAGCATCATGTGATTATTTAGCAGCTACTTGGGAAATCAGGAATTAACATGCATGTAACATCATTAAGATGGGCTTGTCTCTGTCCTTGGGTGGCTTGACTTCTACCTCACTTATCACCATCTCCAGCAGAGCAAAATCTATTGCTTCTAGTCTTACCTCTAAGGCAGAAAAGAAATTCCAAATAATGTAAAGGAAGAAAAATCTCACTATCCATCATACTGAAAATGTTGATGACATCTAAATTCATGCAAAACCTGAGTTTTTAGTCTTTCTTGGTATTGTGGGACGTCTTTTCTTCTCTATGTTTCTTTGGCAGCGGGAGAGGTGACACAGGTTGCTGCTGTCTAAGAGGATGGATATTTTCACAGTGACAAAAAGAAGTCAGAAGTCATTTCTTTTCACTTACCTCTTTGGTTCTGGTGGAGTTTATTTCAGTTCCACACAGAGAAGGATGGGCTCTTGCCTGGTTAATACAAACACCCTCATAAAGTAATGGTTAGGTCTTCAGGATCATGGTACATGGGACATGCACACCATAGTCAAAATGTAGCTGCCCGTTGAAAGGCACCACAAGGGAAGTGCGTTGGACAGGTAAGCTAGAGGGGCCCTGACTTACAGGGACATCAAAATCTGTCCTAAAACCAAAGCAAACATTCAGAGAATGGCCTGTACTCATCTCCATCTTAGTCTTGCCACAAGCACTTCTGGACAACCCAAGCAAGAGATATGAGTTTCCTGTTGTACTATTGTGGTTTTACACCTAATAATAGAAGCACTATTTGAAATAAAAAATACCTGACCCTAAAAGCATACTGAAGGTATCATCAATTTGAAGACAGCAATCATCTCCTGTTTGTTTAAACTGTGGTGTGTACTCAAGTCCATATGTACAGCACGGATGATTAGACTACTATCCTTCTTGCTGAATATGAAAAGACTGTACATACAAAGAGGATGGCAAACTAATTATCCAGAACGATGGTTTCCAAGATACAGTATATGAAGATTAATGTTTGCATTTTTCATTAGAATGGGAGATAGTGACCTTAAATAAATTGCTCTGAATTGCAGTAATGAACAGTGAGAATAAATCAGTTTCCTCTTTCATTTCCAGCCCTACTACATAATCTCCATCTACGTAAGGAGATTTCCACAGCTGGCAGCAACTATCTCTATGTCTATTATTACATCTACTTATTGAAGTTGGTCTTCTAATCAGTACAGCAATAAAAACTACTGCTGCACCTGTGGCTTCTCCTCTCCAAATCCAAGTTCTCCCCATTCTTGGGAGCTAAAGCAGCAGGGCTTGAAAAGGTCCATACATATTCCTCATGTTGTTTTTTGATTCCTGGAGGCAATGGAGTGGGCAATGAGAGCTGCAAGAGGGGCAGTAGGCCAGTGGGTAATGAGAGCTGCAAGGGGGGCAGCAGGCCAGTGGAAAATGGGCTGGAGAGACAGCTTCCTTGAGAACCTGGCCCATATGCAGGCTGCCTCATGCTCACTAAGTTTCACCTGCCCCAGCCTAGCAGGTCAGATCCACATAGACTGACATGAGCATAAGGGTGACAAAACCACCATGTACTTGATGGTCAATCATCAAGAATGAAATTCCTTAGTGTCTGCCCCCCATTAGTGATGGTCACTGCTTATTAGCTGTCTTTTCAGTGTATGAAGTAGCTATTCAGGCAAATAACTGAAGGTAATAAAGCCTGAAACTGGCTGAGAGGTAAGCAAAAATAAAATTGGAAAAAAAATAATTAGGGCTGGCCTTGCTGTGACAAATAGTCACAAGAATAAGTGAGCTTTATTTTTGAAATGTTTCTATAAACAAAGACACCCACACTCAATAATTTTTATGATTTGCAGTTTGTTTTTGCTCTTGTGCACACTATTAAGATATGACTGTACCTGAACTGCCCTAATGTTAAGAATTTCCTGGCTGCTGGAAAGCTGGTAAACATAGCTGTTATCGTAGCAGTCTCCTCAGCAGGCAGGACAGTGAGCCTAAGCTGAGCAGCAGTTTCTCTATCATCCCTTCCCAGAGAATATCTGGGAACAGCATGGATTACACACATGAGCAACCTGATCCTGGGCTAGGGAATTCAAAAGATATGAGTCATGTCACCACGCAGTTCAGCAGTAGGCAAGGTCAAAGATATCAGGATGCACTATTGTTACACTAAAATCAGGTGCCAAACTATGCATAAGACAATGTCAGCATACAATTTCAAATACAGAGTGCAGCCTGAAATTAATTTATTTTGAACCTTAGGTCCCTTTTGGAAAAGTGCTCCTACGGTGGAGCTTTCAAATTGGAAATTGCATCCAGCACATTATCTATAGTTATTGGGCCATCCTAGTGTTGCCCCAGAGATTACCTGTATGATTAGGAGTGGAAGAATTGATGCTAACAATAATTTATAGCTACATTTTTGTCAGTATGAAGAGACAAAAAGAGCGCAAGTAGCACATTGCACATGAAATTATCCGTTTTGCAGATACCTTTTAGTTTAAATGGTTTGGGAATGGATCTGTGAGCTTTTTGCCTTGGTGATGTGTTGGGTTTTGGGGGTATTTTGGTTTGATTAATCTTACAAACTGAAAGCTGCTCATTTATGACTCTTTATTGGTTCTTCTTGTTTTGGGTGCCTTGACCTTTTCACAAAAAATTACAAGTGAGTGAAGAAACACCCTTTGTACAGACCCTTATCAGACCTTGAAACGTGTGGTTTCAAGAAGCTGCAGAGGTTGCCAGTGTATGAAATTTAGTTAGATTGCATTTCACAAAGAATATATCAACAAGTCTTTCATACAGTATTATCCTTCCAGAATTTTGATTTAGGAAACGTCACGTGAGCTTTAAGTTTTTATTACTCTCTCCTCTTGTTTTTCTTCTTCTTTGTTATGAAGACATAGTTAAATAATATTCAGGATAAATAAAGTAAAATCATTGTTTCTTCTCTTTTTTTAGCTCCTACCAAATGTCCAAGCTTTTAACCGTAAACTAACTTGTAAGCTCCTCCTGCAAAACTGTGAGTGCCAAAAATCAACCTTTTAGCAGATAAGTTGGTGTGTAAACATCTCATGGGTTCATAGGACAAAAGAGCTTTTATTTGTGTGTGCTTTGTCTATCCTGGGTGAGCAAACAAGGCTTTCTAATATTGGGTAGAGCACCCTTAACAGTCCATGATCAACTTCTTAGAAATGTTCCAAACAGTTTATTAAAAGCTTAATGTGTGGTAAAATTCAATGGTACACTGTTTGACTGGTAACCACCCTTAGTGGTAAAAACTGTGACTTATTTTTCAATTTTTTCCCCTGTCTTCAAGTTCCACAGCTGGATTTTGGTCTGCTTGTTTCTTAGCAGTACAGTTATGAGTATTGTCTTAAATTCCTGTGTCAGACACAGTGGTGTATTGAATAAAAGAAGTGAAAAACGCCAGTACTGGTGCATGTTTCTTCTTTGGGTTAGTTTATCCCCAGTATGAAGTAATCACATAATTTCATACAATTAATTCATTTACATCTTCTCCAAAAATAGGTGTCCACTTCTCAGTTGAAATGGTAGTTCTTATTAAAGCAAAAAGCTTGCTTTGATCTTTCACTGCTTGAACATATTTGAGTCCAGAAAATTTTCCAACTGACTTGTCTAATTTATAAATGGTGAAAGAAGGTACATGCTAGATGTTTTTAAAGATAAATGGACCAACACTTAAAAAGGACTAAGTGTCTTTTCATTCAATATGTTCCCAGAACATCCTACTATTTCCAATTATCCTGCTTTTCTTCTAGCCTAGAAACAACAAATGAAAAACAGATGTCAGGTTCTATTGAAGGCTACTGATGGAATGGTAGCTGCTCTTGCTTATTGGAAACTGTTTCAGAGTTATTTCCCTCTCTTTCAGTTACCATGACAATATTTGGCCTAATCCCATAGGGTTTTTTCACATCTAAGAACACTGTGTAGGCAAGTGGAATTAGCGTTAAAATTAATCCTGTTCAGAACAGATAAGGAATGTCTTAACAGTGCCCTTGTTTTTAAGTGTTGCACTCTTACTCTCATTCCTTCAGGAAAGGTTTTATGGAAAATACAAACCTGTAACTGTCTTTGGTTGTAGTAAATTGTTCCCTGAATGCAGTAGGTTGTGCCTCATGCTGCTATGAAAATATCCTTTTTGTGTTGATAATATTCTACTGTCCTATAAAAGGACAAAGTTACCCTGCCAGACTTAGATGTGTAAAGATCAGCTCCCAAATTTATCCAGATATCAAAAATTTATTCAACATATATGTTTAAAAAAAAACCAAAAAATTTCTAGATTTGGCTTCTTTAAAAAACACCTCTAATCTGAAAGCATTAATTTGTACATAAAAATGCTATCACATAGACACCTTGCTATTCTACTTATAAGCCCGCTTCAGTCCTTTCCAAGTCCCTGTGGGCTGAATTGTGAGCTGTTTAAAAACATGCTTCTTAAAACCTCATGCAAGAGAGTTATTAATGAAGGGAAAAGGTACCTGCACTGAGTGGAAGGATACCTATGGGAAATACATTAATCTCAGCTTTCCTTTTGCATGCTAGCAAACAAAATTCTATTATGATGTTCGGGTCATTTATACATGTGGAAATCATTGTTGTGGGAATTCAGAGTAGTGGCCTATAGTACAATCAGCATAAACTTATTATAAAAATACATATAAACTAACATGACATGCCTTCTGCTGGAGTTCATTCCTGAATGAAAAAATTATTTGGGTTGGAAGTAACCTGAAAGATTGTGTAGTTCCAACCCCTTCCCCCTGCCCATATTGCAGGGACATCTTTCAATAGACCAGGTTCCACAAAGATCCATCCAGCTTGGCCTTAACCACTTACAGGGATGGAGCACCCACAACTTCCTGGGAAACCTGTTCCTGTGCCTCACCACCTTCACAGCAGGTTTGTTTTGTTTTTTTTTTTTAAATATCTAATAAAAACTTGCTGTCTTTCAGTTTCAATCAATTCCTCCTTTTCCTGTCACTACATGTTCTTGTAAAACATCTCTCTCCATCTTTACTGTAAGCTCCCTTCAGGTATTGGAAGGTCACAATAACATCACCTAAAACCTTCTCCAGGCTGGAAAAAAAACACTGTCTCAGCCTTTTCTCACAAAAGTGTTTCTCCACCCCTCTAGTTATCTTAGTGGCTCTTCTCTGGACTCTTTCCAACAGATTGATGTCCTTCCTGTGTTGGGACCCCAGAGCTGGATGCAGGGTTCCAGGTGGGCTCTGACCAGAGCAGAGCAGAGGGGCAGAATCCCCTCCCTGGCCCTGCTGCCCACGCTGCTCTGGATGCAGCCCAGGACACGTTTGGCTTTCTGGGCTGGGAGTGCCCATGGCTGGGTCATGTCCAGCCTCTCACCAACCAGCACCTCCAAGTCCTTCTCCCCAGGGCTGTTCTCCATTTGTTCACCCCCAGCTTGAGCTGGTACTGGGGATTGCCCCGACCCAGGTGCAGCTCCTTGGTCTCTGTCTAGTTAAACCTCATGAGATACCCATGGGCTCAGTTCTTGAGCTTGGCTGGCATCCTGTCCTTCAGGTGTGTCATCAGCACCACTCAGCTCAGCGTCAACTTCAAATTTGCTGAGGTGCACTCGATCCCTTTGTCTACATCATTAGTAAAGACATTTAATAACAGTGGTCCCAGTACTGACCCCTGAGGGACCCCACTTGTCACTGATGTCCATCACAACTCTGAGCCACTGATTACTACCCTCTGAATGCCCTTGCTGAAGCCATGATATCTTGATTCCCCTCCCTCTCCTTCATCTGCCTCAGCACAGCTTCTAGAAGGATCTTAGTCATAGACTGAAAACCCATCCCATGCCTAAAGATGGGGACAGAATGGAGGAAGACTGTGAATCTGGAAAGTTTTCAAGAACTGCAGCAGATAAATGTTTCACTGTTTGTGTCTGAGTTCCATAAAGTCACTTTTTTATACTATGCAGGAATACTATGTCCTGCTTTGGAAAGGACCAGAGATGAGCTAATTGGTGTGATCAAAGGCCAGAGAAACATGATTTGGAAAAAAAGCTCAGGAATTGCCATCTACTTACTGGACTGACAAGATGATTAAGGACTGACGTGCTATGAAACCTCTGACTACCTACATGAGGAATTGCCACTTGATGTGTTTGGTTTGTTAGAGAAAAGCACATATGTCAATGCCTGTAAGCTAGAAGTGGCCGAGGCAACTTTAAAAATTAAAAGCAAAATTAGACCATTGAATGTAGTTGACAGTATTAAAAGAGTATGTGAAATACTGCAGTAGATTATGATTGCTGATAAATTGAAGTAGCATTGAGAATAATTTTTAGAAGTTACACAGTAGTTCAAGCAAGATCTAATATAGGGTAGTGGTCTCATTTACACAACACAGGAAATAATAATAAAAGACTACAGTTTTGGCTACTTGGAGCTTGTATAACCAAATCTATGAAATTTTGCTCTATAACAAAAATTTTTTTAAAAAATTATTATTTCCAGCTTGTGACACGTGAGAAATTCCAGCTCGTCTCTGTACCCCAAAGATTGCATTTGAATACATAAGGTACAATAGATCTCCACCCATCAGGGATGGGAATTGGAGGCCAAAAGGATTCTCACAGGCATCCCAGATGGCATTTAGTGAATATACTTAGGCACATAAATGCCTCTTAAAAGGTTAAACTTGAGGCCTTCCTCCCAGATGAAGGACTTTGGAGCAGAGGAAACAGATTAGTAGAGTTTGTTGGCAGACATTGCATCTACTTCCATCACTTTTTGCATGTGCCACCAGGTGCGTAGTTGAGGCACTCACTGTTAAGTCCTTTCCATTATCCGTGAAAAATTAATGTATGGGATACATTCAGATCAGTCAGGTTTGCTAACTACAATTCCCACTTCTTTTAATAGAAGCAGATATATTACACTGAATTGAGAATTTCAAAGAATATTTTAGGTGGTGTATTAACAGTTTGTTAATTATTTTAGTTTAAAAAATATTGCAAGAAATTTCCAGATTTACATATGTTTGTCTTTGTGTCTTCTGAAGATGGTTTTGTGCTATGTAGGAGGTACTTTTCATTTCAATTGCTTGCAGTGCAGCATCTCTTAGACTACATCTGTCAGTAGACATTGTCACTATTTTATGCATATACATCTATTCACACTTATGTTTAGACTTATATGTCTGTGTGTATGTACATATAATGTTCCCATGTTGCATATTTTTATATACATTTATAGAAACACAAACATTCACGCATACACAAATGCATATATAATCCACTAAAACAAATTATGAGTTTCTGACAATTCTTAAATCAGTGCAAATACATCTTTTTTTTTCCCCCACATTGATCAGCAATTAATAAACAGATTTTCTACCAGAAATTTCCAGGAAAACAAATGGGCTTCAAGTTATAGCCTGAATATAAAAGTGAATGTTGATGTTTTAAGGGTACCCTGATGCTGTGGCACACCTGATCACAGTCATGATGAGCAGAGTAAGCTAGCATTTGTCTCTCCTATTGAAGTACAAAAGTAATGTTATTATTATAATGCACATGGGATGAAGATTGCCTTTCTAACAAGGTGAACAAGTACTCAGTAAATAAGATTCCTAAATAAAACATTGTGCAAGAGACCTTCCCACTTTAGCTGAAAAATTCTCCATGTAATTGTAGGAAGGTGTGCATTATGGGTTTAAAAACTGGTTGTTTCAAACAAGTTGATGGACCAGAATGGAAGTAGATAATACAAATTCATTTTAGTCTCAATTTTATCTTCTCTAGTCACCTGTATATCCAAGATTCGAGACACATAGTATTCTGAAGAAGAAAAGAAACCTACCTGTGTTTTCTTCCAAAATACAGTTATTAACTGGAACTTGAAAATAAATTTTGAAAAGATCACCTGGATATATATTATAGGGTTTTCTTGAAGCTGGCTGCTTTCCTGTCCTGACATGAGACCTATATTTCAGAAAGGTTTAGCACAGAACTTTCTTAGGGTGGTACATTTCTTCATTCAGTTGCCTGACACAATATTCTTGCAGTGGTCCAAGGCATTACACTGAGTTATGAGCCCACCTGTGGTAAGTTATCAGTGACTCCAGGGAGTTTACTCATGTTCAAAGTCTGACCTGAGATTGCCTCTGGGTGCACCATGTCTTCTAAAAGGGGTTTTGTACAAGGTCTGAAGCTATAGAAAATGTGATTTTTATGTTTTCTGGTAACAGGTGGACAAAGATATGCCAAGATCTAAGAAAATACCAATCATTAAGGACAAACTGGGTGACTATTTTTTGATTGTTCTTGAGTTACAGAAGTGTAAATATCTGAAAATTCATCCTTACACTGAGAAAGAATATAACATTTATAAGCCATCTCACTTTTACTTCCCAGTTTTTATATGATATTCCTAAAGTATCCAGGCCTTTCCTATACACATAATGAGGGCGGGGGTGGGGGAAGGGGGAAGACAAAGGAAGATACAGTAATGAAAGTAGAAGGAAAGGACAGAAGAATGATAGAAAAAATTGCATTATTCACTGCTTTGTGATTTGGAGTAAACAAAACTATGTCGCATCTGTTCTAATCAAAACCATAACTTCTCAATGAGTACATATGCTCATATATGAGCATGCATATGTTCTGAAAATGCAGGCAACAACTGGCATATTCCTCAACAAAAACAACTAGTAGGTGAAGCAGATCATTTTCATCTAGCATCAGTCCATCCAGCATAAAAACTAATTGCTTAGAAACAAATCAGCTGACTTTATGGAGTTAAATAAAGTTTTTGTTAACCCCATCTAGAGGGGATGTGTAGGCTAGACACACAATAGAAATATAACTGTGTCTAACTGTTTGCCACCCTAGTAAGCTGCAATGGTTTTAGCCAGCTGCTGCCAAGGGCATGTCAAAATCATAACAGTCTTGAAGGGTTCAAAACAATGCACTTCAGAAGATGACCAATGTCACTGCAATGGTCCATAGTTTCTGAAATTAGTTTGAATGCCCACAGTCACTGTGAAATAGTGATAAAAAAAGAAGTAATGAGCGTTTACTGAAAGAGGATAAATTTAGGTTAAATATCAGGAAGAAATTTTTTACTGTGAAGAGGGTGAGACACTGGAACAGGTCGTCCAGGGAGGTTGTGGATGCCCAAACCCTGGCAGTGTTCAAGGCCAGGTAGTATAAGACCTTGAGAAACCTGTTATAAGGGAAGGAGTCTCTGCCCATGGCAGGAGGTTTGGGACTAGATGATCTTTAAGATGCATTCCAACACCTTAATATTCTCTGATTCTGTGGTCCTATGATTTGGATTTTTTTCCTGAAAGGATTCAAGCAGATGCATTAGACTTTGTAGGGTCTGTGCTGTACCTTCTGCCTGTCATGCTCACACAGGGAGGTGATTAGGTTGTGCTGTGGAGGTATCCTGAGAAAACTGACAGTCATGTGAACAAGTGTGGAAGGGTCCTGCTGCTCACACCAGCATCAGACCTGCCTGTTACCTGCTGTGTCTAAAAATATTGACAGGAAATCGGCTGTTTGAGGCTCTTTCATGGTGGGTTTTGTTCCTCCTCAGAGACACACAAGTATGCTTGGTTAAGAAAAACAAATGACCAAGGCTGAGAACTTTTACTTCCAGCAGTTTTCACTGAGCTGTATTTAGAATAAGAGAGCTCCACCCTCGTAGTGCTGACAACAGCTATTTAATCTAATTGTTGAAGATATAAAGCAATTTCCTGTCTAAGTACATTAACTGACATTCAAATTACATTACCATGCATTCTTTCACTCATACTCTGAGGAAAACAAGAAGAAAAAGAAAATTTAAATTTGTCTGTTGACATCAAAAAAGCTGACCCCGAAATCTGAGGGGGACTTAGAAGAGCTTACAGAGTGTAAACTTGAATGTTACTGCACTTATACTGCTGATTCTTGTTCTGTGAAATATTAGGGTTGGAATGCCTGCCAAGAAGTAAGGTTTGGAATGTCTAAAACAATTCTTGAATTTGCATGTAGTTTGTTAAGTAGCTCAAGCTGAAGGCAAAAAGATGCTTTCCAGAACACAATTTTAACATTTTCAAAGTGAGATGTTTCAATTTTTAACTCTAGAACAATTTTTTGTTTCAACATTTAGTTAGCAATGATATCTAAACATCATTGAAGTATCCAGAATTGATCTTAACATTTTGTTTCAGATCAAGAAAAACTGTTTGTTCAATTAATGATCCTTTTCCTTAAAAAAATTGTTATTTTATTATAACTCTTGCAGTAATAATAAATTGTTATTTTATTATTACTCTTGCAGTCAGTTGGTTGCTAGCATGCCACTTGACAATCACAGAAGTATGCATCTTGGGAAATTGCCTTAACAAAAGGCTGGAAAAAAACCTGGGCAGTTTTTGTAATGGTAGCACAAGGGTTGAGGACGGCAGAGGCAGGGGGAGAAAACTGCAGGAAGTTTCATGCCAAATCCCTGATGTTACAATTTTAAACAGGGATGATCCAATGCCTCTCAATAAAAAAAATTGATGAGGCTTTCAAATGAAGATTTCTGCAAATCTGGTCTAAGAAACAAAAATATCTGCAGGCATGATTTTTTAGCCTCATTTCTTCTGTGAGAACTTTTATACTCACAAAGGAAAAAATGACCCAACTTTTCCTTTTTAGCTTCCATATACTGTTAGTGTTATGTCACCATAAACTGAACTGCTTAAACAGCATGAATTAGCCACAGTGAAGCAAAAGAAAATAATTTTAAAATGAAGTTTGAACTCTTCAGATTGCTTGTTTAGGGTTAAATGAACTTTTCAGATCAATGATCTTTTCTGGCCTTTATTTGAAGTAGGCTGGTTTCTTAGGCTCAAGTTCTTATATTTCACATGATGGTTATCAAAACACTAAAGCACATTGTAAGACAATAGAAGTGCAAAATACCTCCTGTTTAATATGCTCAAGGACTTCCAAAAAACCAAATTATTTGTATCCTGTACCTTATGTTCGAGGGACATACAGGACATATTTTTAGACTATAAATTTAATACATTGTTGTTAAAGGCTCACTTACTCTGTGACTATAGTCTGTCATTTATGGTTATTTCATAATTGTGTTAATTTATATTATTTGTAGAAAGAGCATTTTTGAAAGAGTGATTGGTTCCTATTAACAAACATCCCTACTTTGCTATCTGGCCACATTTGAAGAAATGTGACCCTGAACCCAGGAGCAGTATGGCAATTTAAAAGATTGTTCTTCAGTCTGGAAAAGGCCTCTCCCTTCACTGAAGATCAAACATGGGCAGGAAAAAATGATGAGGTAAAATTGGACATGAATAATAGAGCTCCCTCTCATCTTTCATTGTAGACTAGTTGGCCCAGTGATAAGTTTACACTAGAATTTCCTTCACACCCGCTTTGTATTTACAACCATCCTTTGGAATGGGATCTTGCTGTGCCAAGAACTTTGCAAAGCTGTGGGAAACAAATGCTGTGACAAGAGAGAGGGAAGGTTGCAATCCACTGTGTACAGACATTTTCTGCTTATTGGTAGGTGTGCAAAATCTTCTGCAAACTGTCAGCAGTCTCCTTCTCTCATCGGTGGGTCTCCCCACTGATGGGTGGGTGAGTAAGGGGAGTCATGAAGGAGGCGAGCTCCTTCATGCTGCTGAGTGACACCCTCAGTGCTGAAGTGGCATTGGATTGTGTCACTGGAGCAGACAGCACTCACAGTTCTGCGGGTGACAAAGTAGGGATGTCAGGTCTGGGGTAGAAAAGGATTTGGGTAGAGACAAGACTTCACAGGAGAAAAGGGCAGAGTCATGAAGGGCTTTGGAGAGGAGGAAACTTGCTGAGAAGGATACCCATCTTGCTTTAATTTCCTGCATTATCAGTAAAGGGTGTATGCTGCCTTAATGATATTTTTAACCCTCCTTGAGTTAAATTGCAGATTTGGCCTTCTGATTGTACAATTCACATTTGAAGTACTTATTGATCTCTCAGGTAATTCCTAAAACAAAGACCCAAAAAAGAAGTGTTAATTCCACCCGGCCCCCTGCCCGCCAAAGCAGAGATCTGACCTAGGATAATGCATACTTTATGCACAAAATTAGGACATCTGCAAGAGATTGAATAAGCTCCCCAGGAAAGTGGAAGTGAAAAACATGAAAGAATGGAGCCACTGGATACTTTTTTTTTTTCTAATGATGGGCTAAACCTATAATATAGAGAGTATATTTGAAAGAAAAACCCCATAACCCCCCCCCAACACCAAACAAAACCATGTTTCAGATAGATACTGAAGGTGTATATATATTTTTGTTTCAGTGATTGAATTTTTACTGTGCAACAACACAGAAGTGTCCTTCTGCTTCAGATAACTTCAGTGCTTGCTACATAGAAAAGATGTATCTCTAAGGAAAAAGGCACTTTTCCAGGTGATACATTGACATAACAGAAATTTACTCACATCCATTATTCCAGGAAGGTTTGATGAAAAACCCTGGTTGTCCCTGAGGGAACTGACTTACAAAGCTGAGGTGAAGCCATCCCCTTGAGTATTTGAAAGTGTTTCATTGATAATCCATAGCATCTCTTTCTCTGTGTATATCTGGTATATAACAGCTGTGAATGGTGCATTATAGCACAATTTGCACTTAATTATGGTATGTCATTGTTTTAGGCAATATTTCATGGTCAAAGATACCTTAATAAAGGTCTGAGACATTTTTCATGTCACTTTCTGACTTTATTCAAAGAATAAATTTTTTGTAAAATTCTCAAAATATTTACATAAAATATAAGAATCAGCACCTCTCCCAATTTATTTATCTGAGTATACAGATGTAGATCTCTCTTTCAAACTGAAATCTGAATTGACCAGCTATTTTAAAACCTTGATTAGCAGAAACTGATGACCTTCTATTTTCACAAAGGATAGTTATCAAAACAGGAAGAATTTGACTGAAAGAGCACTGTGTCTTTTGTATCCCTTGCTTCTCATTGAAATGATAAAATGTTCGAGGAACTCCATCTCTCTGGGTGGGTATGAAAATATGCTGGCAAGATTTCTTTAAAGAATATTACAAGGTGTCTTTAGAGCAACAACTTGATTTTGTTTTAGAAAGAGGCCATGTGAGAAAAATTGCTATGAATATGAGTTCTCTCCTTCCTTCTCTTCTTTCAAGAAATGATCAATAACATGTTTGGTTAAAAAAATAAATATAGTTGTGTTTGTTTATGTGACCTACAGTATTCTACAAAAATTAGACTTTCTTAGAACTGGGGAAAAAATTACCCCATAGATGATGTCTACTCATTAATTACAACAAGTAATAAATAGGATGGGGATGGTGAAGCTCAGATTCATTCAGGTGAAACAGCAGAGCAGATTACGCAATACACAGCATGCAGAAACATTGCTTGATTAATTCAAAATCACTACAATAATTTCAGTGGTTTTTTAGTGAATTTTTGTGAGCACTCACACAGAACTTGTCACTCACTGGTAAGAAAATATGTCAATGCCACTTTTGGAAACAATCTGTGATATCTACTTATCATAAATGACAGACTGCAAGTACATTCTCTTGTTATTTATTTGAACATTTTTTAAAAAGAAATAACCCTATTACCTGAAAAATATGTAGAAGATTACTTGAATAATACAATCATCAGACACAGACAACAAATTTGTGGAGTCACAATTGGAAAGCCCTTTTTAAGTAATTTGATATCTTTCAATGCAAGGTTACATGCTTAGTGAATGAACAGGAGGTGGTGGACAGTTTTTCTTTATATGAATAAGGCTTTTGATGCTGTTCTTCACAGCATCCTTCTGAATAAGCTGTTCAGCTGAATAGATACAGAGTGGGCTGAGTGAAGGACTTGCTGAAGGGCAGAGTTCGAAAGTCTGTTGTGCATGGGGCTGCATGTGGGTTCTGACCAGTCACCAGTGGTGTTCCTCAAGGTTCAGTTGTAGGGCAATTTCCATTCAATGTGTCTATCCATGGTCAGGATGCAGGAATTTAATGCACCATTGACAAATTTGCTGATGATACTGAATTGGATGTGCTTTTGACTCTCTCAACAGACAAGAGCCTTGCAGAGGGATCTGAAACAGATTGGAGCACTGGATAATTATCAGTGGCATGAAATTAAACAAGAACAAATCCAGATTCTGGGATGCAGTAAATCTGGGCACAGGTATAATTTGGGAGAGGAGTGTGTGTAGAGCAGCCCCGCAAAAGGGATCTGGGGGTGCTGGCTGGCAGCAGCTCAGGGTGAGCCAGCAGTGTGTGCCCGGGCAGCCAGGAGGGCAAACCCCATCCCGGGGTGCAGCAGACACAGCATCACCAGCTGTGATTGGGATCATCCTGCTGGATTCAGCCCTGGTGCGGCCTCACCCTGAGTCCTGTGTGCAGCGCTGGGCCCCCCTCTGGGAAGGGTGGGAAGAAGGTCCTGGAATGGTCCAGAGGAGGACAGCAGAGCTGGTGGAAGGGCTGGAAGGCACATCCTGTGAGGAGTGGCTGAGGGCTCTGGGTTTGTCTGGTTTGGAGAGAAGGAGGCTCAGGGGTGACCTCATTGCTCTGTACAGCTCCCTGAGGAGGGGACCTGGAGAGGGAGTGCTGGTCTCTTTTCCCTGGCATCCAGGGACCAGAACACATGGAATGTGTGCCAGGGGATGTTCCAACAAACCTGGATGTTAGGGAATATTTCTTTACCCATGCAGTGGCTAAACCCTGGAACAGTTTGATTTAAGGGGTGGTAAATGCCTCAAAGCTGTTAGTGTTTAGCAGGCACTTTAACAGGGTATGTAATAATGTGCTTTAACTCTTGTTTGGCCCTTAATTGATCAGGAAGTTGGACTAGATCACTGTTGTAGGTCTCTCCTAACTGAAACTCTTCTGTTCTATTCTACCCCAAAGAGGAGCTGAAATTCTAAGAAATAATTGCCTAACACACTAATTCTTATCCTCATTTGATCCCATACTTTGACAACTCCTGAATTTCAGCCCAAAATGCTTAGACTGACTTGGAAAATTACTCTATTTCAACTGTACCATATGGTTTAGTGAAATCAATTTTCCCTGGCTTGCTTGTATTTCATTCAGAGCCAGTCAAAAGAATGAAGTGGCTTTTCTGTTGCTGGCATAAAAAAGAAAATTCCAGTTAAAATTAGAAGTAGAAAACAAGTATCTATAAATATTCTAAATCAAATAGTTCTCATTTTGTCTATGTTGTGATTTTTTAAATATATGCTGATTTATATTATAAAAGCAATTATAACATCATGAAGTTTTTCATTAACAAAGTGTATAAACCAAATACTTAATCACCAAAACCTGCTGCACATTGAGGGGCAGATTTAAAAAAAAACAGAACCATATTTAGAAAAAAAATAAATATTTGAGTAATTATTTCTCAATTATTTTTATTGAGAAAAACTTCGATCTGGTGCAGATCGAAGTTTTTCTCAAGTAATCATTAATATAAAACACATACATAATTACAATATATGGAGTGATCTAAAATATGTTACAACCTTCCACTTTCTATAATGAGTAATCCCTCAACAGTGATTGAGGGAAAGATTCATCAGTCTCTATAAGTTTCACTTGTCTCAACCTGTTTCATGCATCCACTAGAAGAAGCAAAGGAATATTTACCTTGTTACTTCACTCCTCTGTTCTCAGACACCCATTTAAATTGTGCTATGGTCACTAGGCAATGTGCATGATAATAATAAAATTTTTTATATAAAGTGAGGCCACTGGACTCCTAATGTGCACTGTGCAGGAAAGCAATGACCTCTCTGTCTTCTCCCAAAGCACTGCATTAAGAGCACCACTGAGTTGCTCTCTCATCCAAAATCCATAGTCCAGGTGACAAATGCCCTTTTAACACACAGAAAAATGTGTGATTCCTGTTCATATATATATATTTACATTCACTTTGCCAAGAGAATGTTTATCTTGACAATGGACAAATTTTCCTGAGGAACTGAGTTGTTACCATGGGTCATTTATTCTCATACTCTTTATTTTCTAAACCACAAAAATTTGCCTTCCTACTTTCAAGGCATGTTTTTCTCTTTCCACAACTCCTCCTGAGGCTGCCTAGAAGTCAGGCAACTACAGCTGGGAGAATGTTGGAAAAAGCTGTAAGAACACCAGTATTAGAGAGTTTTAAGTAAAATGTTTATTTAAGGTTTATTTAAGGCATTACTAGAACAAATTACTGTGTGTAAAGCATCTGTGGGGGCAACTAGATTATGACATATTGCATTCAGGATTCTGATCTAATAATATATTTAAGTTCCATGCCAAGATAACTGCAAACTTTATCTTTTGCTATGGCTTAAGGGAGTTTTTTTCCTTCTGTAGCCACTGCTACACGTCCACAAGGTGTGAAAGGCCATGGGCCTAAGTTTGGAGAGGTGGTTATGAGAGATCCTTGTGGTGAAGAATCTCAAACTGTAAAGTCCAGATCTGTTTCCTCCAAAAAGATGTGAGCAGGGAGAACGGAAATTACCTTTCCTGTGACTATGAAATATTCATGAAGTGACAGCCAAGAAGTATGACAGCATTTTGCCTCATATTTTCTCAGAGTGCATCCAGATAAGCTTTGGAAATTGAGTGGAGGCAATTCAAGATGCTGTGCTCCACGTGCTGACAGTTACCAAACTACAGCTAAGCAAGCAAAGACAGTAGGAACCACAGGTTTCCCAGCACTGAAGTTCACAGCCTGTTGTATTAATTTCAGGTGTCCTGTGTTTTGTTTTCCATATGTGACTCCAGATGGGTGCATTGAGAGGCCAACCCATGTGCTTTCAGGAAAGTTAATGCAACCAAGTGAAAAGCAGATAGAAAACACAGATCCCATCTCAATATCCCTTTACTCATAAACCAATTTGCCTCTTGGAAATACTCAAGATTTTTGGACACTTTTTCTTCCCCTTTTCATGTTACTCTTATGTATCTTATTGTACAAAGAACACAGTCTCTTTTATTTTTTAACTTTAACTTTGAACTGCATTCTTGGCCAGCAGGGCAGTCAGTGGTAATATATTCCGGTCTAATTACATTTTGAAGGGATATTCCCTTTTATAAGCTCTGAATTTGCCACTTTTTGATTTCTTTGAATGCTTCATTGCCACATTGTTATGAGACTGGAAGGACAGAGGTTTCTGCTCTGCTTTCTCTTTAACAATTAATTATTTTGTATGCTCTTATCATGTCTCCTCTTATTCACAGCCTTTGACAAATAAACAGTCCCAGCCTTTTAAATATATTTCCCTAACCGGATTTCTCAGTGCTTAAATATTTTCAGTGCCCTGCTCCGACCTCTGTCTAATGCTGCAATATCCTTTGTGGGAGGGGATGCTGGCTGAAGTAGCTGAATACTAAATTAGGCTCTGTCATCTATGTGTATTCCCTGCCGTAACACAAAGAGCAGAAGATGTTGTGTTTCAGAAATTTCATAAAAGGCCTAATGTCTCATAATAGCCTAGGCAGGAATAATATAGGGCTTATGGTCTATTTATTAAAAAAATCTCCAATATGACTTTATTTTGTGCAGCATCTGTATCTGAAAATGCTTTATGGGATAAATATGAGAACAAAAGGTTTCTGTGGTAATTAATGGCAGTGAGTTATAGCAGCTAAGGATAGATCTGAAAGAGTATTTAGACCCACAAATACATATAGTCCAAAAAAACTTTTGTTGCCTCTTACAATTTGCTATGTAACAGTTGGTTTTCGCTATTATGCATTTCCTTCTGCAAATTATTATAAATTGTAACCACTTCTGTAGCTATAGTGCAAATTGTAATTGCTTTTGTGGACGGTATAACTAGAATTGTGCATGAAGCAAAGCTATCACAAGATGTAAGCATGGTTGCAAAAGGTGTATCACAGGATAGGACTGCTCTTGCAAAATGCATAACCAAGATAGCACAGGCTGAGAGAAAGATACCATATAAGGAGAATACCAAGTCTAAAGTGGCCCCAGAAGACCAGCCTGGACTGCTTCCCTGACGGACCCTCAGAGACTGTAGCTGTGGACGTATGCAATGCTGTAGCAACCTGAGGTGGAGTTGTGGTAAACGGGCTCCGAGAGATGTGCAAAGTCACTTGCACAAGTAATGCAACTGCAACACTATAAATGACCACTTACTGAAGAACTGAGTGTGCCTCTGGCTGCTGCCGTGCACCCAGTGCTATTACTTTTGCTTTATTGATCCGTCCCTTATTATCCCTTATTAAACTCTTAAAATTTTGAGGAGTGGGTTTTGTTTCTCACATTGCGGTAGTTTGCTAAATGAGTCCATAATCTCAAAATATTTCAGCTGGGATGTGTGTTTGAAGCGAATTCCCTGTTTGCCATTGTTTACTGCAGTTTGATTCTCAAGGGAGGGCACTGTCATCAAGCAGATGAGCAAAAAGGCAAGACAGTAATAGGTGTCCAGCCTAGAGGTTCAGCCCAGGCAGTACAAGAAAAGCTCCTTCAATGCACATAACGCAGGCTTCAGCTCCCCTGCATCCCATGCATTGCAATGCAGACACTGGCCTGTTTTATTCTGGACCACCAGCTGGCTAATGCCTTTAAGCAGCTGAGCCAAAGGCCTACAACATCTTACAATTGCAGTCAAATTTTCTTACATAAGTGTCCCAGCACTGCCTCCACTAAGGGGTGAAGAAACGCGTCGTTGAGAGAGCCCGTATCAGTAGAATTTTTCAGTGCTTTGTGCCTATATGCTGAAGGAGAAGATATACCTAGGATGTGGTTTAATCAGAGCTTGCTTAGCAAAAAAACTGGATTTCTGATGGAAAGGCCTCATAGCATACAAGCAGAATAGTGGCAATGACTTG
Source organism: Serinus canaria (assembly GCF_022539315.1). NCBI lineage: Eukaryota > Metazoa > Chordata > Aves > Passeriformes > Fringillidae > Serinus > Serinus canaria. Next base: position 38,828,696 of record NC_066343.1, on the reverse strand, counting down.
TAGAGCACAAGGAGGGACAGGGAGTTTTGGAAACAGGGAGCACTAGTCCTCCAAACACTGCCTGCAGGGACATCAGAGCCATATTATGACTGCATGTGTATCCCCAAGAAGTTGTCCTTGTATTCACCTCCATAACCTGTGTCGGGCCCTCTCCCCACCCACACACCCACATGCACACAGATCTGGCTGTGCCCATATGACACCTGTGGTTTATCTTCAAGGCACTGCCCAGTCTTCCTGCAGCAGCACGCATTGATAAGAGGCAGTGACAAAAAACGGGAGGAAAAACCAGCTAAGTGGAATCATGCCTTTCTTGAACTTTTCAAGTTCTTGTTACTTCTTCAGACTGAGAAGCTGAAAGGAAATCCCAGAGGAAATTAAGATTAGAGCAGGGAAGAGGAGATAAAGAACAAAGGTCAAGGGAAAATACCTGGGAATAATAGTAATGGTGACAATGTAGGAAAGGGATCAGCCCAGTTGCCTACAAACCCCATTGATCAGCAACACAGAAAAACTCCTTAGTGCCGTATCTTTTTCTCCAGACACAGAGGGCAATGGAAATACAATCATCTGTTTGCAAAGCAAAAGCATCAGAGGATAAAGATAGGGCACATATGGGAACATCTGCTCTTCCTGCAAGATAAGCATGTAATAGAATGGGACCTAAGACAGAATCACAGGCATCAGTTTATCAGTTGTGCAGTAGAGAGGAACTAGAATTAAAGGCAGCAAAATGAAGGGAAAGAGAATGCAGTTAAAAATAACTATGAAATTGAGAGTGCTGTTTGTTTGAATAAGCCAGAGGAAATGTTTCTGCTTCTTCCTTTCTTGTGTCAAATATGGAGCCAAATGGTTTTAAAAAATTCAGTAACTCTCACTACCAGTGGTGAAAACTAGGAGCTATACTAAGTGTTTACAAAGTGAGGATGAAATGAAAGAAAAATCTCGTATGTAAAAATAAATGTATTTAGGAAAAAACATAAGGTAGATATAAATGTAAACATAAAATAAATACATATTGAATAAACAGAAATAGTTATAGTACCCATAAATGTATAGTTAAAGTGCACCATAGACATTACTGCTGTAGCTACAGATGTATTGATATTTCTAGTTCCAACCTGTCAGAGTCTCATGCCTTTATTCAGAAAAGGAGGGTCCCCAGTCAGTTATTTTCTGGAAGCTCTCTATAACTACATCCCTTGGAGAGCTTGCTCTAAACCATTCTCTGTGGAGAATGAGTGTTGAATAGAGGAAAATCTGGAAAACTAGGCAAGATTGAAAAAATAGGCAAGAAACTACATATCAAAGCATAAATCGAGTCAGCACAGGGCCGGTAGGTAATTAAACCAAGGTGGTAGGGAAGAAAGCATTTGTTTCTGTCTCAGCAAACAGAGGCCTATTCCAAAACAAAGCAGGCCATATGAGAGAATTATTAATATGGTCTGATTTTCACTATGTACACAGCAAGTTCTTGAGGCACTTTTTCTCAGAGTGTCCTTTATATGTCGTGTCTACGTACACAAGTCCCCATGCAAAATAGACACTGGTTTATTAAATTTGAAAAGCTATTCTGATCCTCTGAATGAAAAGGCATAGGCTTGCACAAAGTAGTATTATTAGTGGAAGAGCCCTCTTGGTTTAAAGTTAGGCTACTTTTCATTTTGCATCAGTAAGCATTGTGCAACATCCTTTGCTTTCTAAAAATGATAGCATTGGGCAGACATCTTCCAGTTTGGGTCTGACAGACACATGCAAAAATAAGCACAAACCAACAATCTCACACAGACACACACAGACACACGTAGTCTACACTTATGTGCAACAGTTTGGAGGACTAGACCCAAAAAATGGAGTAAAAGTGTTGATGCAAAGAGAAGCTGAAGGATGCTGCTTGCCATGCACAAGCTGCTAGGTCTCAAAAATCCCAGAAAGATGTCAACTTTCATTAAAGTGACATGTTTTGGTAACTTCCTTATTTGCATATATATAAGTAGGGCACCTGCTTTTAAAGGTTCTCTTGCACAACTGAAATATAGAACACATTGACTGTGCCTTACCATTTTCACAGTACTGTTTATTATTATTTTTTATTATTTATTTCTAACTTCTAATCTAAATCTCTTTTCTTTTAGTTTAAAACTTATTCTTTGTCCTATCACTATTTGCCCATGCTCTCAGTTTTAGGAGTTCCTTTAGAGTACTGGCAGGCTGCTATGAGGTCTCTCCAGAGCCTATTCTTGCCCAGGAGTAAGAATCTTTCTGTCTCTCATCGTGAGTCAAGGGGTTAAGATAGGAATGCAACTAGGATAGTGAAAAACATACATCTTTTAATTAAGAGCTTAAATGAATTAAGGGGTTAAGTTAGAAATGTTAGCAAAGATCATATACTGTGATTAAATCTTTACAAGGAAACTAAGAAAAGTTATCCCAGGTGGGGATAGCTGAAACAAGATTGGGAATGACAGGGATATGTGAAGTATTGTAAGAGTGTAGTAAGCATAAATACCCCTGGCTTCTAAAAATAAGAGGAGATTTGGACTGTGACCAGCAGGCCAAGGAGCCCTGCCAGCTTGACATCAGTGAAGAGTTTACCATGAGGAAGCTCTCTCACTTCCTCCCCAGAAGCCCACTGACCCAATTAAAGGGACAATTGCACAAACAAAATGGGCCTTCAGCTAATTATAATACAAGGTGAGAGCTAATGTTTATGTAATAAACATTATGTAATAGGCATCTTAGAAACAGTCCTGGAAACCACCTGAATATGTAAAACTTTTGGATAAGTAGAGACCAGGAGTTTGTGACTTTTTGCACATATCTTTGGGAAGTTACCCTCCATGTGTCCAGTGCTGTAATAAATACACCCTCTTTTCAACTTTAATTAGCTGAAGAGTCTTCTGTCCAAGCTTCAATCCCATATCCACAAAAGTGGTGTTCCAGCCCTCTGATCATCTTCATGGCCCTTCTTTGTACCACCCTAATAGGCCGATGTCTTCCTTCCTATGCTGTGGGCTCCAGAACTGGATATGTGGGATCTCACAACAATAAATTATTTATGTTACTGATTTCCAGGATTCATTTTTATAATTCACTTTTTTATACTTTGAAGAGAGAACAGTGTAAAGAGTTTCATATTTAAGCTGTCATTGTCATGTCCTCATGACTTTCATAAAAATTAAGAAACAACACCTGAAATTGCTCAGAATCAGACCAGCATTATTCTCGTGTAGTTGGTAATTTTCCTGAACTGTTATTAAATTATATTTATACAATTTAATGTGGTTGAACCAAAGGTATTGCAGTTGAACTTCCTAACACATTAACACTTTGCTTTACTGATCTCAAAAAAACATAGCTTTCTGCTAAGCCATGTGACAGTATTAAAGATAGATAAAGTTCTACCCAGAACAGTAACAGCTTTAAAAAGTCTTAATGCACTTATCTCTACTCCTTCCAACTACCAGGTGAGCAACTAGTAGTATCATTTAAAGAAAAAACAGCTAATTTTCTCTCTGCCTCTTACCCCTTGTTCCACAAAGGGAGACTGAGAGAGAAGTCTGCATTGACATCCAAGGCATTTCATCTAAGTTGCCCCAAAATGCTTTAATGAGCATAACCTATGCTCGTACCTTAAAGTCTAAAATAGATTCCCTCTTCTTTGGAATCCAAGCCAAATAGGGATTTTGTCTCATGACTGTCCATTGGATGGGCAACAGCCCTGACAGAGCTGCCCGAGGAACCAGACTCCTCAAGAGGAGTTTGAGCACTCTGGCAATACAAGACAGGTGGCTCAGATGAGCTAAGAGTAAAAGAAGAGAGTAAAGTAATATTCCTAGCATGTTCTTATCTCTGTATTGATCCATGTCATGAAAGTCTAAAATTCAATCTTACCTCTGAGGTATCAAAGTAATTAAGAGTGCATGCATATGTATAGTACAACAGATTCAGTCTGTTCTTCTTGGTGCATCAGATCATCTGGATTTACGTAAAACTTGGAAATAAATAAATGATGGTTTGGCTAATGTTTCCCACCAGATGAATTTCACTTCACTCACATTAATCCTAGGTAGTAGGCTTTTATGAGTGTAAGTGCCAAAGCATGAAGTTGTAGTGCTCTCCTGTCTAGAGCAGATGCCTCTTGCCCAATGCCTGACAGGCAAGAGCAAGAGACAGAGTCTCTGTTCATGAGTATCCTCCTCTTTCCCCAGGACTGCTGCTCAGGGCTTTGGGTGGAATGGGCAATAAGGGTTCCATCTGGCCTCAAAGATGCACTGGAGATGGTTTGTCTTTCTTTGCTCTAAGAGCTGAACACTGAACATAAAATTGTGTGCCCTCTCTTTTAAAGTGGAAGGGACTGAATTAAAACTTCACCTACTTCCATCTTTGTTTAAGGATTTTGGACAGTCTGCAGACACCTGCATCCTATAAGGGTTTATTCCAAAAGGGCTAGCTGGCTACATGTCACTGGCTACTATCTGGCCTTTTCTACCCAGAACAGCACATTGAGCCTATAGATCGTATTATCATATAATGTGTATTACATACGTTTTATGATCTGAGGAAAGATTTAAGTAAAACCAGAACTCCTGAACATTTTGGGGTAGAGCTGTCTGTACCATTGCTAGTTTTGGTGCCTGATATATTGTTGAGCTAAAACTCTGAGCCAAACTGAACATAAATCTGAGTTCTGGAATAGCAGAGTAATGTGTGTGTTCCCTAATCCTTGTACTTAGTCTCTGAAAGAAGGAATTTTTACAGGATTTTTGTTGCAAACACAAACTTCACACTACACTATCCTTCTCCCTTTCCATCTTTCTCTGCTGCTTCTATGTACACATAGATCCACACAGAAATGAAAGAACTCCCATTATACATTCATTAAAATTCTTTAATTAAGCTGCAATCTTATTTAGGGACGCCACACACAAAATTTCGTGTTGGCAAACAACCACTCCAGGGCTAAGTTATGAAGAGTCCTTGAGAAATAAGACAGCTGGAGTTTGTCCACTGCAATCCCAAGAGCACTTTTTCAATGGCAGCATTAATTCCTGTTGTTGCCAAGCACTGACAGTGAAAGAAAGGAATGGAAATCAACACCCTACCTTTGAGAATGTAGCACCAGTTGCAGATGCTGCCTCAGTTAGCACTTACCTTACTTGTGTATGCAGGCTGTGGTGGATACATTCCATGAGGGGTCACAGCTAGCAAAATCCCTCTCTAAAGGACAAAGCAGGGAAAGACACAGGTGAAAAACTGTCCCCTCTGGACAACTGATGATTCAAGGAAAGGAAATCTGTAAGAAGAGGGATATTTTCATGAGTTCTAGGTGGTTCAGGTATATGTTTGAGGAATGGTCAGGTAATTGCTCACATATGTAAAGGCAGAATTATCATGGTTTTGGAGGGGAGCCATGCTCCACACCACTGTGGAGAAGAAGCTGATGAGCTACTTCCTGAGCATCGCACATTCCCCTTGTTGCCTTGACATATATTTGCCCTGTGATTCAAGAGTAGCTTTGCAGCACTCATAGACAAACACAGGAAAATCTACCAGCTCCCTGAAGCTACATTTTGGGATTGTTTACCAGCAAGACATGTCCCTGAGTCCCCTAATGTCATGATTGAATTTGGTTCTTTTTCATAGGAAAAGTTGAAAATGTCTGTAATACAGGTAAATGAGGATTCCTCTAGAAGATGCTGAAGAGCTTTACTTGGAGATAATCAGCAGAAATCAGATGAGAAGGCTAGAGTGTATAGGACTTCCTGGTGAAATTTATTGAGAGATAACAATTTCAGCTGACAGAGATTTGCATTTGCATGAGATTGTTTGCATTTAACCTAAAGAATTGTACAGCTCAGCACAGTCTGTAGACCTTGATTGACAGACACAGACTCCACTATGACAGCAAAGCAAAGCCAGTTTATTACACTAGGTTATCAGTATAGGTATAGGTTACTATGTTCGTCCAAAATTTTCTACACCAATCTCTTTGTCTGAGTCTTCTTTAGAAACACAATCTTCTGATTATTCTTCTTATGCTAGGAATCTTTTTTGTTATTTCTTTCATCAGCACAGTCAGCACCGGAGGGTCAGAGTGACCAGACATGATGTCTTCACTTCTGTTCTTGCCTTGAGTTAATTTCTCCCACAGCTTCCACTGTACCAGAGCCAGAGCTCTCCCCGTTCACACATGAGAGATTTCTTCCTGTGGTTTGGGATGTGCCTTGTACATCCACTCTGGGTTGAAGACCTCACTAAAGACTGAAATACAGAGGCAGCACTGAACTCCAGTGGAACACTGAGTTTCTTTACTGACACCTTCACATTTTTAGAGCAATGAGTTCAGCACACAACCCATGATTTTGCATTAAGTAGAAATATTGAAGTAGAAATATTGTTTGGAAACAGTTGACAAGAACAATGAAATATAGTCAACAATGACCACAACTTATGCTAGTGGAAACATAGCCACACCCATAAATTACTATAGACATTTCCAACCTAGTGCTAGGAAGAGTAATATTAATAGAAGAGGTGACATAATGAATGGGGTCCCAATACTCATCCTTCATCTGGAAATTTTAATGGCATGTTTTCTTATATTTACAGGGCAGAAGATGTAAATACCATTGATTTGCTTGTGATTTTCTCTGAGAGACCAGGTGTCTAAAGCTCTTGTCACAGAAATGAAAGCAAAGATGTGTGTAAAGTTTCACTAAGGATACCGTTCATATCTTGTCTTCAACAAAAATTTGCATCAAACAAACATCCTTTAGATAACAGTTCCTTGGTCTCACTGAGCTAACTTCAGTGAATAATGTGAAAATATATGTCCTTTCAATTAAATCATGTAGTTTTAACAAAAATACATCCAAGACACCCAAAGTGGTCTGGGTTGATAATTGCAGGAAGCAGAGGCTTCAAAAGCCCTGAGTATTAAGGTGTTATGCAAACAGAAGTCTTGTCATACCTTAATTCATTACAGACATTATTCTGGAGCTGTTCTGACATGGCATGAGACCTGACTTCATCAATAACTTATTTAAGAGGGAAATGGACCCTGAAAATGTACTGGTCTTTTCCAGGGGAGAAGAATGGAGCAGGATGCACAGTACAAGAATATTTAGCTTTACTATTTGGCTCTGGGATTTGAGAGCTGTCTTTCCCCTTTTGGTGTTCTTACTACTCTAAAGAGATTAGCAGAAACACAAAGCAGTTTTTACATCCCTGTTCTACAGTCATGGTTACCAAACTCTTGACAATTCTCTGACCTGAAGAGAAACAAACCATAGATGTAGCAAGCTCTGGAAAGAGGAAGAACTGGAACATTTCTTAACCTTCACTCTTCACTACTTTTAGCAAGACTTGCCAAGCTCACATGCCTAAAGAGAATACTAAAGTGACTTGGGCATGAAAAGAGCTTGCTAAGAGGAAGCAAGAAAAATGACAGGTAAAGGACAGGTCTTTGTGACCAAAGTGACATGGTGCACATCTACCTACTATCTCTAAATAAAACACAGAATTACATCTCAGAATAAAACTTTACTCTCTCTAAATAAATCACAGAACTGTATCTCTTAGAATCACAGGACAGGAGTTTACAGTAAATACACACATCTAGTCATTGCAGCTTGCCTTTGTAAATCTGTATCTGTATTCATGCTTTTAGTTTGTAAATGTTTACACAGAAATAGCGTAAATAACTGTATCACAAAATACTCCTCAATTTATAAAAGTCCTAACAATTATTTTCCTCTTATCTTTAAATCCTTTATTTTCTAGGATCAGTATTTTTTAATCTAACAATTCTAAGAACACTCAGCAGAAGCTTAATATGTATTCACGCTATACTGCTCCAAATTCCTATGATGGTAATTTATAAACACTCTCTTTTACAGAAGAGTGAAAGTTTTCTATGACCTGAGCTGTATTTTCCCCATATTTCAGTCTGACCAGTTTTAGTGAGGGTACAGAAATAAGTGTTTTCATGCCTAAGAGTAATTCAGATCATCAAAACAAGGAGGCTGAAATGTGAAAGGAATCCAAAAGAACTGTATATCCAGCTCCCAAGTGCTAGGAAGAAAAATGCATAACTTCTCTCCCTTCCCATGAGATCACAGCTTCGTATTCCAAACTGTCTGTGTGTGTTAAAAAATAGACCTGAAGAAGCTCTCAAGATGACATCTTCTACATGCACTTGACCCAAAGCAGGATCAGTACCCATTCTTATCTGATCTTAAAAACTCATGGCTGCACAAATACAGTACAACCCATTCAAAGAGTTGATTCCACTCTGTCACTGTCCTCAGACAGAGAAAAACAGAAGGGGTTTTTCAGGACCCTTTAATATTTTTTAAGACTTATCATGGCCCTGCATTCACCCTATCTCTTTTGAAGCTAAAAATCTCAATTTCTTTCATGTTCTCACATTTAAAAATTTTTTGAAAGCTCTGTACATTTTTTGTTTTCCTCTTATTGCCTCATTTTAATTAGTCCACAGCTTTCTGGAAGTGTCATGTGCAAATGAGACACAGTACCCTGATTAAAGCTGTGTGGAATAGAAGAATTATTTCATATGTTTTGTCTTAGGTCTACAAAAACCCTTTTTTATGGTGTGTGACTTGCTCACAACAACACAGCTTTACTGACTCCTGTTTAGCTTTCCTTCCACCCTAACGCCTATAGCACTTCTGCTGTACCACCTAGCTGTTCCATCTCTCTGCTGTGTCTGTGATGCTGCCTTGCACTCTTCTGTACGCCAGCCTCTCTTTTTATGGAACGAATTTCTTCAGATCATCCAGGTGAGGGGGGTTTGTGTTGTTTTTATCCTCCTGCTTTCATGTTCATCCTATCCCCGCCCTCTCTTTGGTGCCTCCCAGTTGCATGTTGTAAGTTTGCTGGTATGTTTTCTCTTCCAGCATGTCGATCATTAATTGCAAATCTGTCATGTGAGGCAAATCCCCTGTGGTACTTCATGCAATATAGACCTTACAGTCTGATAATTAGTCCTTGCTAGCAGCTATTTCTCTCTTAATACACAGCTTAGGTTCATCCTAGAGAAATTTTGTTGTTGACTTATTTGAATGGGTGGTAAGTTTGGAATTTAAAAATATAAAGAAATAGGGAAATATGCAACCATAACTCAGACATTAGGTAAAATCCAAACAAATCAAAATAAGAAGCTGTTTTCTTTGTCTTGTCTGTACTTGCAATAACCTATGGCTTCAAGTCCTCTCAATATTTGTCTCCCCCAAGGAGACAATGTAGCACATATTCACCTAAATATTTTTAGATTATGACAGTGAATAGAATTTCTATAGCTCTCTAAGGAGTTGCTTTTTTCTGAAATACAGGTCCAAATACTAATGTTCAGCATCTGCTGTTGGCAAACAAACATCCATTTAAAACATCTGCCTTGGGACGCAGAAAACCTTCTCTGATCTGTCTCAAATCTTTGACTTAGCAATGCATGCAATGTTACGTGCCTGGTTTCCTCAGGAAGAAAATGAGCTTTGTCCCCACACAAGGAGAATAAAATGGGAATGTGAAGTTCAGTCTAGTTCTACTCCCATGGCTCCAGGGCCCACAGCAGCCACTCTTCATTCATAGATGGGCTCCTCAGTCACATTTCCTTGAGTTTTGTTTGCCTTGCTGCTGATAATGTCATTATTTAGATACATTTTTCCACTGAAGGTCTAAGTGGCAGTTTCAGACTCATAAAGTAGCTGTCTAAGCTCAAAAGGTATAATTTAAGAAGATGTAACTGCATATTCTTGCTCCAGTTCAGTCAGGATGAACCACGATGAATCAGTGTTTATTATTTTAACTTTCATTGTATTTGTGACTCTTGTGAACAATTTAGTACGTAAGTGCATGGGGCAAACACTTAGATCTGGCACAATAACACAGATGCAGGCTGCACTTTTCAGTCAATTCTTTGTAGGTTCTGAACATGCAAATTATAGTCTCAGCAATTTTCTGTCACAGGGGAGTCAGCGATGTTGCACTCAGAGACACAAAATCATAGCACAGACCTGTTTCAAAAGGCTTCCTCCTGCAAGTCCACTCTCAGACTGTGGCTGTCAGTCAGTAGGGTAACATCTACACATTTGCCAGGAGCCCCATGTTCATCCCTCAGAGCTTCCCCATCACATCCCCTTGCAAACTGTGTCCCTGGTGTATGTCCCATAGAGAAGGTGCAGGCACCTACTTAAAAGTGCTCACACTTTTCTTCTGTGATGAGAGGAAGAATTGTGTTAAAACACTTGTGAAACTGCCAGTATTTGTCCCATGATTTCTGGGGGACATCTCCATTGTCATTGAGACATAATCACTAGATAAACCATTTCTGAAATAATGACATCAAACTAAAATTGAGGAAAGGCTCTGCTATGGAAATATTTATAACTGCTCCCTGAAAACAGAAACACAAAGTTGTCTTTCAATGGTCTGTTATGTAATATTCTTTCAAAATCTTTGAATTAGAATAGGTAATTTTCAATTTTAGGTCTGCATACTCTCTAAAGACCACACAGGAAGCACCATACAAAAAAATCTGTACATTTGCTAATAAAACGTTTTAGAAATTACACTTTGGAGGCTCACACCGTCTCATGTCAGCCTGGCAGGAAATTAGAAAGAAATCTGCATTCACTCCAAACCATGCCAACATTTCAAGATTGATTTCATTAAGTAATCCCCTGTGACTTTTGACTAACATTTTGGCCCTCTTGTAATTTAGGCTGTCACCAGAGAGGTCTATCCTGCTGTGGTCAGCATTCTAGAAAGAGCTGGGACATATCTTAACCCATAGTCATTTCCACTGCACTGACTCCTGTGAAAATGTTCTTGAGGTTACTCATTAGGTATTTTATTTGTGATTTGTCTTAACTCAAACTCATGGTAGATGTGCATGCTTTGTTTAGACCCTTCTCCATTTTGTGCCCATTTTACACAGTTGACAATATAAATGTGAAACAACAGTGGCTTCTTTCTGGGAAAGAAAACTCTGTGCATTAAAAGACAACCCAGAGTCTGGGTAATGAAATTTGTTTTGGCTCTTCAAAGCTCCCCTCTCAGGCACCTTGAAGGACATAAAGTGGGTTTGTGCTCTTCAGTCCTTCCAGTCTCTGGAGTTCACAGGTTCTTCAATGAGCCACACCAGAAAAAAATGGTGCACATTACCCGATTTCCATGTCGTCCATAAATAGCCCTTCCATGGAAAGCTGAAACACAAAGCAACACAAATCTATCATGTTTTCTGTCTGCTGCCAGGAAAGATGACTGCATAAGCAGCTTTTTTTGTGACAGGTTTGTGCACAACTGTTATTGTGTAGTGCAGAACTATAGAAGGGCAGCCAAGGATGTGCCCTTGCTTTTAAGAAAAGAGACAAGTAGTTTAAAAAAAAAAAAACAGCCTCTGTCATGTATTGTATTTCAGTTCCATTTCACTGAATTGAATAGTTGCAAGACTATTTGAAGACTTGATTACAAGTGATAACATTGTCCAAAGCATGCCATTGCCACCTATAGACAGCAAAGAAAAACCAGTCTTAGACTGAACAGCTTCACAGAACCTTAAAATTATTTTGAGGGGCATATCTGAAATGCCAGGGAGACAAGAGATTTAAAGGGTCTGGCCATGTCATCCAGACTGTACTGGAAGTCATGTTTTCTTACTTAGGTATATGGGTCTGGGTCTTTCCAAGGAACATTTGCTGAAACATAATTTTTAAAAATAAAAACATTGTCCTCTCCATAACACCTTTTACACCACATCAGCCAGAACAGATTGCATGCCAGTTTGGAAAAGCTTTAGCTGTTCACATGTTTTAAAAATGACAGCAATAACTTGCAGGCAGGCTAGTATCTGAAAGCTGCGGATAGAAAAATGTAAGGATAAAGTTGGGACAATCCTTATTTAACTTTATCAGAAATTATTCATATCTTTCAGACAGACAGAGGATAAGAAGTTGGAGATATTTAGGACCTAGCTGCTACAGAAAGCCTATTCCAATCCAATCTTTCTGATCAGTCACAGCAGATCTAACATCTCTCTCCCTGCCTGCTTAGCACTTCAGGATTACTTGTATAAAAAATAAATATCCTGGACCTACCATTTCAGTGAAGCATGGCTAACCCTATCTGAAACAGCGTGCCTAGCTGTAAATATGGTTTGAAAAGTAGCATGTCATCAAGAACATCTCAAGAAATGCAAAACCAAGAGACTGAGGTTCCGAGCTGTGGTTTTTTTCATGCACTGCTCCTCAGAGGGCAAAACTCACTGTGCTTTCTTCCACCCTGTTCAAAAAAGGTCAAGCTTCAGACATGGCTGCTGATCTTTAAGCACGTATATCTACATTCAAGTGCTCTTTGAAAGCAATCTGATGACATTTAAGCTAGGAAGTCTCCCAGATTGGAAGTTGCAGGTGTTTAGCATGGCTAACAAAATGGCTGACAATTAAGAACCTTCTTTGTTTCTTAAGGTATCCATAGTTAATTTCAAAACTTTTATCCCCAGTTTAGAAATGTGGGTTTAAATTCTTCATACAGCATAATTCTTGTCTGTTAGCTGAAGTCCCACTAAAAGATCTGTAAGCCACGGCAGGTTCTTAGGGACATTTTCAAAATATAGAAAGATGCCCTGTTTTTGACAGCATGACATAATTCACACTCTAATTTTATTTGGGTTTGAGAATCTCTTAAATAACCAACAGTGGGTAAAGTCTGTGAAACCAAGTTCAAAAGCAATATAATTTTGTTTTCTTGTATTTCTGCCAATAAAAATCAATAAAACAAATCACTAGAAAAGTTTAACAGTTCTGTAGTGTTCACCAGACAGAAGCTACTTCCTTAATGTGTTTTTAATACAGACTCACTACAATCCCCTGATTGCACTCTGCAGCCATCATCCTCAGCACTCTGCAGCCCTGAGGATGATGGCTTTGACCTTCATACATTTAATGTATAACATGCTCCTTAAGCCCTCTCATTTCACTCTCTACATGAAAACACATTATCATGAGGGTAAACCACTCACTTAGGCAAATTGCCTAAGTAATTCAAGTACTTCCAGACAGAAAACTGTCTGGGTCTGCTCTGTTGCTCATTGAAGTCAGGGTCCTTCGATGAGAAGAGGTAAGAGGGGAGATCAGACAGAGCAAGAAGATTGTCTGAGAACTTATTTGATCTTTGAAGTGTTGTCTAGAAGAATTTATGAGACCCAGGTAATCTACAAAGCTTCAGAAGCACAGTGCTGAACAATTTAACATGGCTTGAAAAAGCAAATTCTTGCTGACTGTGTAAATTTTTTTAACTTTTCATGTTGCAACAATTCACTTAGTACAGTACAAATGTAGGGGGGGGAAAGCCCCCACAAATTACATTTAATGACACCCACAATAAAGATGTATTGAAAAATATGCTTTTATAATGTTTTGTAGTAGGCATATAACATATAATGCATTATTTGAGGTCATTAATACTGAAGTACAAAGTGTTAAACAGTGCACAGACTTTACGAAGATTTGCCTCTTTACACACAATGGCTTTTGTTAAATCTGTGTGGAGACTATGTATCCCAAGTTACAAAGTACAGGGAGGAATAGGACTCTCTAGCCAATCCAAACCTCTTGCACAGTGTTAAGAAGTAAGAAAACAAAAAAACAACCCTCTGTTTGATTTACTGGAATCTTTTGCATAAGAAGTTTCCATGAAGAATTGCAGCTCTTGAACTGGCAGTGTCTGAATGATGACAGGAGTCTCTGCTCAAAGGTCCTGGACTAGGCTGTGAATTCCTGAAGTGAGCCATTCCAACAATACCATTCCTGGTATTGTTGATTATCTTGGATTACACAGAAGGGATATCCTAGTTCTCTTAACTATGAGCAAAGACCATCCTAAACTGTTTTTTCCTGCATCTTCAGGACCAGGTTCTACAGACTACTTAAAGTTATGTGTATTTTGGTGAGTCCCACAGGAAATGCTTGGAGTATTGCTGGCTGGCCAGGCTCTCTGCCCAGGATGCCAACCATGTGTACATGTAGATGGTCTTTACCCACTAGCTTCACACAGCAGGACTCTCTGAAACCCCTGCCTGGAGACTCCCACAGGATACACAAGACTTCTTGGGCAGTACATCACCTCACCTGCACTTAGCCTTTAGGCAAGACAAGCTGGGGAGTTTCAGAAAGAAAAAAAGGTTGCTATGAATCTGCATTTATTTAAATTAATTCAGTTAAGTTGTGTTCCCCTAGCTGACTGCAGTCATGGGAATTCCAATGGAAAATAAATAATATTTGCCAGCCTTCAGCTCAGGATACAAATGTCAAGGTCAAGGACTTTTTAACTGACTTGTTAACAGTCAACTGTACATTTTACCATAGCCCACGTGCTCCTCAGACTTATGTGTCCCACAAGGGCTATTCCTTAACTGTTAAGTGCACAGCATATATGCTGACCTGTTGCAGTATCTGTTTCCAAAACTGAAATAAAATCAACACTAGTAAGTATGGATTTTCCATCACAGCTTCTTAACACAGAATCACAAATGGGGCAGATTGGAAGGGACCACGGTGGATCATCTTTTCCAACCTTCCTTCTCCAGCAGGGCCATCCCAGAGCATGTGGCACAGCACCATGTCCATTCCATTCTTGTATGTGTCCAGAGGGGAAGACTTCACAAACTCTCTGGACAATCTCTCCCAGTGCTCATTCACTCACACAGTGAAGTTGTTTTTCCTCATATTCAGGTGGAACTTTCTTTGCATCAGTTTCTGTCCATTGCCTTGTGTCCTATTGCCCAGCACCACCAAGCAGAGCCTGGCTCCATCCTCTTGACAACCTCCCTTCAGAGATGGACGGACATTGATGAGGTCCCCTCTCAGTCATCTCTGCTTGAGGCAGAACAGACCCAGCTCCCTTTCCTTGTAAAAGACACACTCCAGCCCCTCAGTCGTCTTTGCTGTCCTCCACTGCTCCAGGAGCCCGAGGAACTCCATGTCTGCCTTGCCTGAGGAGCTCAGAACTGGATACAGCACTCCAGATGAGCCTCACCAGGGCTGAGTGGAGGACATGATCAGAGCATAAGACAGCTGTGGGTTGACTTTAATTATAAATTAAAAGGGACAACATCCATGCTAGAATGAAGAAATAAAATGAAGGTACATAGACATGCAAATTAATAAAATTAAGAAGTCCAGAACTCAAATTAATAATGAGGAAGCTCCAGAACACTCTAAATATTAGGAGATTTCTCTAAAATCTGTGAAATTTTAAAAATAAAGATTGGGACATTCTGTACACCTTGGCTGGGTCTCATAAGGACTTGTGAAACAAAGACCTTGCTGTTGTTATGGTTTTCTAGGCCTCTGAGCACCAAGAAGGAAAATATTATGCAATTCACAGTAAAACAAGTGCTGGCAGAACAAAAAAATTGCCCATGAGAAAAATTTTGGTCATCCACAACCGCCATTTCAGTCCTCACAGAGATAGATGACTGCCTTTGGAAATATGCATGTGTACAATTTTGGTAGCTGGAAGCCACCATTAAAACCTGCATTTTCTCCTTAGTCCTGAGAAAATTGCAAGAACTGCTACTGCTCTCCAGATTTGTGTCAGATATTTTCCTCTTTGGTTTTATTCTTACCTGTAAAAAAGGAAACAAATGTTATTGCCCCTGTTCATATATCAGATTGTTTATGTCTTTATACTAGTAGGACAAACTATCTTTGAAAGGCTGAGCACATTCTAAAGTGAGCAAATTATAAAAATTGTCCAGTAACATGTTACAGACAAATACCCTCTGATAAGAAACATATTTGGAGAGTCTCATATTCGACAAGGATGCTCCAAAACACCTGTACTTACAATTTTGAACATTGTGGCACTAGATAGATTTTTATAAGCCCACTGGAGTTTTTTTCACTTTACAATCTTTACAGTGGTGGTTGTATGAGTAGTTGGCAGGACTTCCAGGACTAAATTTTATCCCTTATTGGTAAAGTTAGATTTCATTTGGTGTAGAGGAAAACAGAAAACGGAAATAGGCCTTACATGTCTTCTTTCAGGAGCAAAACCATTTAAATTTATACTTGTGATGCAATCTGTTTAACACTACTCCAAACCAACTTAATAAATGGTCACCAGCAGTTTCAGAATAGGGGCAGCGCTTGAAGCCATGAGTGGCAAAGCACTTGTGGGGAAGAGTGGGAAGGACACAGGAACAAATCCCTTCAGCCAGCCCCAAGGGCAGTTTTGGGTAACAACTGAGTGCCAGTGCCAAAAAAAAAAAAAAAAACAAAACAAAACAGGAATAAAACAAGATACAAGTGAACGAGAAAGAAGGAAAGTTAATGGCTTGAGAGAGAACAATTTACTTCCCTGCAGATCCATTTCAAACCCTTTTTTTGGATGAAAAGCGTTGCCATGAACTCTTCACTTATTTATGGCACCAATTTAAACAACCTTAACAGAAGGTCAAGAGTACATCAGATTGCTGTGGGCCTTTTGTTTCCAGCCTGGTATCTCATTTCCCTCAAAGATCACGCACCTAAAGCCTACACAGCAATGAAGCTGAAAGGAGGAGGAGGTGAAAGGAGAAACTGAAAGATTGGTGAAGAATTGGGATTTTTTGTGATCCCACAAAAATTCAAGCACTGTTCAACAGAGATCTCCACTGTGGCTTAAAATCTTAAAATCTCCTCTACAGGAGTAACAGGTCTTTTACAAACCATTCCCTGTTGTATTTGTTTTGCATTTACACATTTTTCACAACTGCACTAGTGTCTGATGGCCATTAATGAAGTAGAGTTGACCTCTGACATTAATCCCATACTCTACTGATTGTCTTCCCTTTTGCCCTCCCAGGGCAGGACTCATGATTTACAGTATGAGACAACCATTGGCAAGGTTGTTTCAAGAGTTCACTACTATGCAAGGCAAACATTTAAAACAATATTTTGAACAGTTTTTGCTAAGATGCTTTTGCTAAGTTTTTGAAAAAGTAAGTAAACAATTGCTTACTGCATACTCATGACAGCAAAAGTAATTTTATCTGACCTCTGCTTGAATGACTAAAAGTTGTTTCCTAATAGTACAAATTATTTAAAAGGAATACCAAAATATCTTGTCATATAGCCAGGAAAAATTTAGTTGTAAATGGCTTCCAAGTGCCCTGAGACTTGCACCTTAAAAGGCTACAGCTTTCCAAAGTATTTCTTCAGCAGGTGAAGCCTTTCTGACTCGAGACTTAAGACTGACTACTTTTCAGTGCGTGGTCTGGTTCACTCTGGCTTTGTTGGGGTTGTTATGTTCAGTGCAAGGCACATCCTGAACTGCTGCAGTAAATCAGGCCACAAAGAGGAGGTCACTTCACTGTGAAGGCCTTCTTCTTTAACAAGTGCTAAAGCCTAATTGACCTTTACTCTTTCTAAAGAAGAAGGCCTTTCACAATCTAACTTGTTTGCCATGTTTTTATTACAAGCTTATTGACATTGGCAAAATAATATAAAATATTATCCATATAAAAAAATTGCACTTATTTACAGAAGTATTCCCCAAACTTTGTGTAACATCACAAGCCAACTTTCAGATGTTTTATCATAGCATGGTGACACTTACTTTCAACTAGGATTATTCAAATCTAATGTGCAAAAATGTACATAGCCATTTACATAAGATTTCAACTTTATGGAGAAGCAAGAATTTGTCTAACAGAAAACACAAACACAAGTCTTAAAATAATGTTCCTGTTTAAGTCTCAGATACAGATTTTGTTTGTATTTTTGTTTTACTCTGAAGTCTCCATGAGGTGAATTTCAGTTTTCTAAGATGCCCCATTAGCTAAACAAGAGTGCTATCCCTAAATGTCAATAAACTCTTCTGAATATTGTCTAACTTACCACAGCTTCTCAAATAACAGTGCAGTGAAACAATTTAAACTTGTTATTGAAACAAGGGAGATTCCATATTGCTCAGTGTTTTATTAGGCTTATAAGTCAATAAAACATTAAGTGTGTGATTAATCACATAATAACTAGAGCTATTTGCACATTTCATGTGTCTGTAGTAGACAACCTGGTGGCACCAATCTCTTTCTAGGTTGACTTAAACATATTTACATAAAGTACCTCTTTTAGCTGTAGTCCTTCTTAGTGTTTCTATTCTGAATGAAAAGAGAACTTCGGGTTTTCAGGTATTTGAAAGGTTTTTTAAATTCTATAGCTTCCTCCACCTTTCTTGTCTGATACAGAATTTCGCCTGGGGACTTTACAAAATGTGCAACATTTTCCCCCATTGTAGCAATTTAGACAGGGTCTGTATCACAAATGTATCCACAAAAAATCATCAGACTATAAAATGTGGTAACTGTGCACTGAAAATGCCCTGTGTTGATTCATTTCAATCTGTAATTTGTTTGCATTTTGTAGCAGATATAAGCAACATTGAAAACAGATGTCTGTTTTATTTCAGAATAGAAAGGGGCTGCAACAACTGCAAATTCAATTCGCCCCACAGATGTAGGACACTCATCTGTTTTCTCTAGCTACTGCTAAGGTCATTCCCATCAAGTGTGAATGACAAGACAATAAAAAAACTGTCTGTAAAAGAGCTGAAAGCTTAAAAGTTATAAAACATACAAGACACCCTGGGAAGATTGCGGGAGGCACCAACGCCTTCTCGGCACTGTTGACAGAAATAGCAAGGCTGTGCTCACTCAGGATGTGCAGCTGGAAGTCTGTGCACATGGAAGACCAAACTAGTACAAATCCTTTAGTGTATAAACATTATATACATGTATATAATTATATATATGTGTGTGTGTGAGTGTATATGTCAGTCAGACAGGTGAAGGGCAACAGCAGTGACAGCAGTGACAGCAGCAACAACAGAGGTGGCTACTGTAATTTCTGGGGGCTGCACACTAGAGCTGAGCAGGGGGTTCCTAGAGTCAGGAAAACATGAGCAAGAGCTGAGAGGCACTCCAGGAACTGTCAGCTCTTGCAAGTTGCATTTCATTAAAGGCAATTTATTTCCATTTAGGTTTACTTCTTGAAAAGAAATTTGCTGAAATTAAATGAACTTGTTTTTGAGCTGAAATCACAGAATCAGAGAACCACAGAATGGTTTGGATTGAAAGGGACCTAAAAGATGATCCAGTTCTAATTTCCACCACCATGGGCAGGAACACATCCCACTTGCTCAGGCTGCTTGGAGTCCCATCCATTCTGGCATTGAACAGCTCCAGGGATGGGGCATCCACAACTTCTCTGGGCAGCCTGTGCCAGGACCTCACCACCCTCTCAGTAAAGGATTTCATCCCAATTTTTTTCTTATTCAGATTAGATTTCTTCTGATCTAAACCTACCCTCTTTCAGTTTGAGGTCGTTCCCCCTTGTTCTATCACTCCTTGCCCTTGCCAAAGGTCCCTCTCCAGCTTTCTTGCATCCCCCTTTATGTACTGGAAGGCTGCTCTAAGGTCACCTCAGAACCTTCTCTTAGCCAGGCTTTTTCCAACCCAAACTGTCTCAGTCTGCCTTCACAAGATAATTGCTCCAGTCCTCTGATCATCTTTGTGAGCCTTCTCTGGACTCACTTCAGCAGGTCCACGACCTTATGCTGGGGGATTTAGAGCTGGACACAGTAGTCCAGTGAATTATCACAAGAGCAGAATAGAAAAGGGAAAAAATTAAAAAGTTAAAGAAAGAAAATCATAGTTCTTGTAATTTAACAGCCAAGCCCTAATGATTTACGTGTGTTTTGGTGATTAAGTAGGTTAATTCATGCAACAGGGGCAGAATAGAGGTCATCACAGCAGTTCTCCCACACACTGGTTGTCAAAGTGTTTAAAATGACAAATTAACAAGTTCAGAAGGTCCTGCACTGAAAAGTGTAACTTTACCTGAACTCTGCGCTGCAGCAATATAGGGAGAAAATATGATAAGTGAGTACTCTGGACCTAGTTCACCAACATAAAGATGATGAGCTAAGCTGAAGGCAGCATGACCCAGAGGAACACAGTTCAATGATTAAACTTGTCAGGTCGTAAACTGAAAACAGCCCTCTGCATAGTTTGTTTGTTGCTTCTGCTGTTGAACAAGGTCTATGATTTGGTAGGAGTGCTCCTCTGCCCACATTTCCTCCGTGCAGGGTCAGAGACACTGTGGGTGTGGCAAGAAGTGGAGGGTCTTCACTGTGAGCCTTGCCCCAGCTGCTCCCTCCTCTCCCTGCCTTCAGAGCCTCTGCTGCATCCTTGAGAGAATATTTCTAACTGGGTGTTGAAAATTTAATTTATGTAAGCAATAGTCAGAGGCAAAATGGAGCAGATGGGCCTGGACATCCGATTTGGGTTCTAATTTGCATTTTCTAGGACAAGAGTTTAGAGACAAGGGGAACACATCTGCCTCCAGCATAAGCAGAGAGCCAGATTTAGTACTGCCTGAGGATTCTGGCTGAAATATAAGCTCCCACACAGATTTTGTTAATTTGGTCATGTTCGTTTAAGGTAAAGAAAGTGGGAAAAAAGAAAGGGTTTATGTGAAACACAATCCAGGAGCTTACATAAATTACTTTTGCTCCAAAACCATGTTGTAGTCCTGCCCTGATCTTCTTTGCTGAGAATAAAGAAGTGCAGACAACTGTATTTTATGTTGTGAGTCCTACCTTTCTCAAGACTGGTGCTAACACAAACCACCTCATTGGCACTAAAACACAGATATATCCCCCAGAAAGATTTTTATAGGGACTACCAGAATATAACACATTCAAGCAAATGTCAGAATCACATCTACCTAAAGTCTTAGCAGTCGTCAGACATACAGTTTTATTCCAGAAACACAGGAGATGGTCTGCCTTTAGGTCATCATGTCCCTAAAAGCAGCATAAAGTTTTACTGACAAACATGAGGACTGACATTTGCTTAGAAAATGGTATGTCCAGAAAAACAGCTTTCCCCTCCATGGTGAGTTGTTGGACTTAGAAGCTGGAGGAAGTAATATCATATGTTTTCTGATATAATGGGTGGCTTTTAAAGTAGTGTGGCAAGATTGATTCAGGGCACTGGTCTGTTGATCCTTCCAGGGTCAGTTTGTTTCCTAAATAAATTAGTGTCCTTTCTAAATGAAATGTGTCCCTTTTTGCCAAGGTTTCCCACTCACAGGCAATTAATCAACTTTATTTGACAGATACTTTTTTTCAAAGGAATGGTTTTTATTTCAAAACAACCAGGTAGTTATATCTTCCTCAAAATAGTGTAGTGTTCCCTGTTGGTTTCTCCACAAGACTTCTCAAGAAGATATTAGTTTAAAAGAAAATCAGTCTTCCTGAAGAGAGATGGAGAACTGGTAGTTTCATGTGGTGTTACAAAATGTTGGATGACACCTGAGCACTCAAACCAAGACCACTGAAGACCTCAGAGTCTGGGCAGACAGGCAGAGAGAGAGGAGCAACTGACCTTGCAGCAAAGTCTAACGGGGTAACTGTGAAAATTTCACCTGAATTTCAGGCATCTGGCTTTCTTTTCCCTCATCATTGATATTCCCTCCATGTGTTGCAAAGGGGTTTTTCCCAAAGGTATTTTACCTTTTACATGCCTTAACTTTATGTATATCATGTCCATGTACATATATATATGTGTACATACAAAAGGCACAACCTTTATATATAGATGCATCTTGAGCATCTGTGCTGTCTCATTACTTAAGAGAAAAATCCTCTACTCATACCAGTTGGCATACACTTCTTATTGTCTGCCATTTTCCAGATTAAAATATATTTAAAGATGAAAGGTACAAATTAAGGTAATGAAAGCAAATTAACTTACTGCATTTTCTGAAAAGGAAGGTGACTTCACAAGAAAGCTGCTGGTCAAATGCCATAGGTGACACCTACAATAGTTTGCTTATGTTTATGTTATATTCACATATGTCAAATCTTATATAAAAAAAAATGGTTCTTGGCTATTTGACAGACAATAATTCTGATTTCAAAATTTATTTATACAGAGTTGGACAGCAGTAAATCTCAAAGCATTTCAGTCCCTGCTTTCAATAAAAAAACTTAGGCCTAATGAAATGAATAAATGAAAAGAATCACTGGCTAAAATACTCTTTCTGTTGGAGTTAGTAGCAAAACTTCCATCCAATTTCAGACATTTAGTAATTTTTTTTATACAGCTACAAAAAAAGAAACTTAAATAACTTACATATCTCTTCTATAGTGTTGTGGTTTACAGAAAATTGTATATAGAAATTTCTATTCACAATTTGAAGCAAGATTATCTTCAGGTAGAAAATGTCCCCACATTTTTATATCCAAATATATCAAATTTGTACTAAAACAGATAAGGAATTAGAATGGTGCCTTAAGAAAAATTCATTTTTTTTCTTTCTCTCAGACCAAGAAATAGATTCCACTAGCTATTTTGGGCAGAAAATGTTAAGAGTTCAATTCTGATTTTTAAAAATTTAGGTTGGATTAGGAAAAGAGATGCAATTATATCTGTATACATAAACAGATAGATTGCACCCATATTCAAATTTTCACACCAAAAGAATTAACACTCACAAGGGATTTTAAAGTGGCCTTCCCTTGACTTCTTTTCTGTTTCCTTCTCTTCCAGTCTGCTTTTGCACACAAGCTGGTGCACTATATATAGCTCTGAAACTGAATGATGTCTTTAAAAATGCTTCTCCTGCCTAGTTTTGCTGCAAGCAGCTCCCAGTGTAGTGCTTGCTGTAGTCAAGGGCTTAGAGGGGCTTTGAGGACAGGTAGGGATAACAGCCTGATGCTCAGATGAAGGCAGGGGAAGGAGTCATAAAGCCATAGGATGATTTGGGTTAGGTCTCTCAGAGCCTTGGTCCAGACTGGTCTTGAACATTTCCAGGGGTGGGAAGTCTCCAGCCTCTCTGGGTAAGCTGTTCCAATGCCTCACTACCCTCTCAGTACTTAGTTAGAACTTCTTCCCAATATCTAATTCAAACATACTTCAGCTTAAGGTCATTTCCCTTTGTCATATCACTACATGCCCATGTGAGAATTCCCTTCCCGACCTTCTTGCAAGTCCTCCTTACATACTGAAAGGCCCCTCTAAGGTCTCCCCAGAGCCTTCTCCTCCAGGTGGAACAGTCCCAACTCTCTCAGCCTGTCTTCACAGAGGAGATGCTCCAGCCCTCTGATAAAGCTCAGAGGCCTCCTAGACTAGTGCCAACAGGTCTGTGTATTACTTATGTTGGGGACCATAGAGCTGGATTAGGTGTTTCAGGTGGGGTCTAGCAGAGCAGAACAGAGGGGCAGAATGTCCCCCTCATCCTCTTCCCCACACTACTTTGGATGCAGTCCAGGGCTCAGTTGACTTTCTGGTATGCAAGTGCGCATTGCCAGGTCATATTGAACTTTTAATCCCCAAACAGTTATCTTCAGGGCCTGTGCTTGGGATTTCCCTGACCCTGCTGCAGGATCCTGCACTTGGTCTGTTGAATTTCATGAGGACCCAACCCTCAAGCCTGTCAAGGTCCCACTTGGCACCTTTTCCCTCCAGTGTATCAACCACACCACATGTCAAACTTGGTGAAGGTGCAGTGAATCCCACTGTCTGTGTCACTGGCCAGAATATAAAGTGATAGCTGTTGGCATGCACTCCTTTTAGCATTTCTACAAGTGCTCAATGACTTTCCTCATGTGCTCTGGATTTTTCTCAACTCCCTTCCCCCTGCAACAGTCTTCAGCATGAAAATCTGGATATTGGTGGGATTTCTCTATGCTACTAGTCTGTCTTCGTCTGATGTGCAAATGGGGAGACATAACAATTCCTTCCTTTTTTCCCCAAAACTGTGCCAGGATCATTTCAGTGGTGTGTCTAAATAAATGGCCATAAGTCCCACTGACCCATGGACTGGCAGGGACAATCCCTGGCCTGTATTTCATCACCTCCCTGGTGTCAGTGGAAGGTGAACAATCATGCATGGAAACCTTGTAGTAGGAGAGCACCCAGAGCCTGAGGGGCTCATTCTGCAGACCCCCACACTACAGGTATTTGAATCTGTTGCACATGTATGAAGGAAAACAAAGACCCATCCCTGAGGCTGAGTCTAATATATAAGCAACGCTTTCTCATCTGCCCCAAATTATCTCATTCTCAGCTCTCCTGATACAAGCACTGCAATTTTTCAACCCTCACCTTTTTGGAGGATATGTGAATTTCAACCAGAAGTTAATGAAATAGGTTTTGACTGTATCACTAAGGTTTGAGTCTCTTCATAGTGATCTGGTTCAATTTTACAAATCCCTAGTCCCTATTAATATATCTGAATTCATTTCCCCCTTTCCATGTCTCCTCAGATATTATTATGCCTTATTGCAGTTACATAAATCCACTGCTTTAATCCCATCTTCTTGTTTATTAGGTAATGTGGTATGCTCAAAGGTGACTGGGTGATGAAATTGTATTATTTGTTTCATTTAATATCCTGAAACAGATCTTAACATTTCAGCTGTTGTGGAATATAAAAGAAACACAAAAAACCAAACATTGTCAACATGGAGACATTTTTATAATTACTATGATCACTCCAGTTTCCCACAGGCAATAAGGAGACCAGCAGTGGTGACCCCCTCACTGCAGTACAGACAGTCAGCCATCAGAATGATGAATTGTTTCCTTAACCATTTCCAAACAGTGCATGAGCCCACAGCTGACATGGACAGCAAGAAAAGATCCAATTACCATGTCACACTTATTTGCTTCTCAAAAGAACTGATTTTTTTCAATGCTCCTTCATTAAAGCACGGAACCTTTAGACCTGTAATGTCACTAAAAAAAGTAGCTGGTTTAATCCCTTAAGTTGCTCAAAACCTTTGCTTGTCAGTCCCAGTATGACAATCCACAGCCCTTCAGTGAACCAGACAGGTCATCCTCCAGACTCAAGGAACATCATCAGAGTTAAGGTGCTGGAGAAGACCCCGTTGGTAAGAGTCCTACTGCAGACTGCACTCTTGCACAGACCTCAAACCTGTGTGTGCTGGGAGTCCAGCGTGGGCTGAGGGCTCAAAGTAGCGTGACAAAGGGGAACTTGCAGAAAATGCATTCTGAGAGACACAGAATGCATTTTCTGCATTTTCCCTGTGCCTGAGAGGCACAGAGTAGGAGGTGCTGCCAATTTTATGCTCCCAGGGCCAGATTTGAACCATGATACTTCCCCTTAAGGTAGGATGTCATAGCACCCTTTTGGTCTTTCACAGGTGTGTGGTTCTGGTTGCTATGGATTCTGCTTGGTTCATCTTTTAAAATCAAATTTTATTGCAGTTCTCCAATGACCTGAGACAAAACAAAGGACCCTTTGCATTTATTCTCCTTCTCCTCTCTGGGGTCTTACCAAGATGCACTGAACTACAGTTCACCTGGTGTGAGAGCTGGAAAAATAAACATAGCAGCAGAAACCTCCTATTCTTCTACTAAAATCTGGAACTGGTTTTTACAGTGCCAACAACAGCAAAAAACCATGTTGTGGACTGCTAGGTGTAGTTACCTTGGCTAGTGTACCAGATCTTTGGGATTTGTGGCCTCTGCTGAACTAAGGGGTTGTTCTTAGTTTTATCCTCTTAGAAATTCAGTCTTTGTGTGAAATAGATCAGTATTTATCAACCATTTTTATCAGTTTAGGGCACAGAAAGTGAAAATCACTGACAAAACAGTTTAAGGCCAGGCTGCAGTCTCTCTGCAAATGGCAGAATCACAGCAGATACTTGATCGGCCATCAAGGATCATTACTGGTTTAATTTGTGTGAAATGAAAGAAGTTGTGAATACAATCTCTTGGAACAGCACTCAGCTTAATGGGTTATTTTTCCATTGGTAGCATTATTAACATGTATCTTTACTTTACTCCAGGAGGAAATGGCAAAAATTATCGCAGTCATCTTCATTTTAATGCTAGAGAAACATGATGAGTGATGAATGATTCTTAATATCATAACTGTCTATACAAAAGGAGATGAAACTGTAACTGGAGAGCATTGTTCATTTTCATTTATTCTGAGATACATCATTCTAGCATGCTCCTTTCTATTCCCTTCTTAATACCTTCACATTTGATGTGTGAAACACAGAAAAACTAATCTTCAAATATTTCTCTCATGCAAATAGCTATTCCTTCAAATGTCTTGAAAAATCAAAGAAAATATTGTGTGCAACTTCCATAAAACAACTTATTAAGTTAAAATGAATCGAGATGTATTTTGTACTTCCTCTCCTGTATGGTAGAAGCAGGTGTGCAATTAATTGAAGTGCACCATGCAAGTGTACAGGGAAAAGTATGTTGTGGGTGGAATACACGTCTTGCCATGCAATCACCTAGTATTGAAAAACTGCCACATTTTCTGAACACACAGGCTTCTTCCATCATTCAGCATTCAGCTGGAAAGCTGCAGCTGTAGCTAAATTACTTGGTAAAATATCCGTTCTCAACACTGTGAGGAGCATACCCTCCATATATTATACTATACAGCATTCAGAATTACTCCTGCTTCTTCTGATTTGGACACTGAGATGTATTTATATGACAGATGACAAAAGAGAAGCTGAATACAAATATCAAAGTGGTACTAACCTTTGATTTTAAAATCTTTATTAAAAATTTTAAATTATAAAAAAACTTTATAATTTAAAGTATAAAAAAATTAATTAAAAATTAGTAAACAAAAAATTTATTTACTAATCTGATAACCTTTACCTTGTGGTTAAAGGATCAGTAGGATGGGCAGGGCAAGGAGAGGCCATGCAAACAATGAATGTGATTGATACCAGATCTTGCTGTGTTCAATGTTTCTCACTGCCTGTGGCTGCCCATCATATTCCCAGGAAGCTCTCTGATCTTCCCAGCATTGGCTTCTGCTAGCAGAAGTGTAGTGGGGCTTCACTAGGCTCCTCCGGGGGCAGTCAGTGACATGGAATTTCTTTTATTTTTTCCTTTTCAAAAATAGAACACCCATAGCAGCCCTTGGGGGAAAAAATGACTTCTTGGATTCCATTTTCCCTGGGCTATGGCCTGGACCATCACAGACAGCAGTTACCCAATATCTTCCACTAAGGCAACTCGGGCTCCTGAGATGCTCTGTGTTTCCCTCTATCTCTTACAGTTTGAATTGCTTCTCAGAAACCATTCTTCAAAGAAGCAAAATTCTCTTTGTCTCACATAAAGCCAGTGGGTAGTGAACAAATATTTTTAGCAAACATTCATATTGTGGAACATCTCAGCCAGGTTTTCCTTCAGTTACATTTTGTCAGCCTAAGAAAGTAACTGTTGCTCCATCTTTTGCACAGTGTTAATGTCTTGCAGACCTCCTCATCTTCTCATTTGTCTCCTCTAATATCTCTTAAATCCTTTTCATAAATTTCCAGGAAATTATGTCCTAAATGAAATGTGTTTATCTAGCTGAGATCTACCAGATGATGCACAGAAAACAGTAGTTCCATCCAACGCTCACACAAGACCTTCTGCCAGTATATTGCAAAATGTGACTTGCCCTTTTCTCCCAGCAACATCAAAGTGCTGACTCAGGTAGAATTTGACATCAGCTGTAACTCATAATCCCTTTTCTGTGGTATTGCAGCTTGCTGTTTAGTCTCTTCATTTCTACACTTCCTGCTGATCAAAATACTTCACACTTTTTCCCCCTTTGGCTTACATCTTTAATTTCAGACCATTGGCTCAGTTTATGAAGAATTTTTATCACTGGTTCTTCACTATCATTCATCCTGGCTCAGTATCATCCATGAATTCTAAGAGAATTCTTTAATCCAAGCCACTAATGAAAATGGTGAATGAAGCAAGCTCTGCAGAGATGTGTAAGGTTCCCTAGAGTAAGCTGGAAAATGGCTAATATTAATTAATATTATTATTTTCTCTTTTTTTATTCATAAGTCTTTCTGTTATACAACAAACAGCTGTGCCAAAGGTGGTGACATCTCCTATACTACAGTCTACTTACTAAAAAGCACATCAGGCCCAAAACCAAGTAAATGTCTTAAAAATATATAAAATATATAAAATTATTTTAAAATATATAAAATTTATATATAAAATTTCTGCTCTTCTTTATTTGTTTGGTCAGTTACCTCCTCAAAGGTTAGTCTGATAGAATATGTTCTCAACAAATCAGTTTTGGAAGTATTTTATCTCATTCATTCTCCTCTAGATGCTAATGAATTGACTGTGCAATCACATTTAGCATCTTCCATTTATTAAAGTTACCCTAATGAGTTTGTACTTCCCCAAGTCATACTGCTGTACTTCAATCAATAGCAGGTACAACATTTGACCTTCTCTTGTCCTTAGATATTTTGTCTATGCTTCACAAATTCTTGAAGTTGATAACTAATGGTTCAGAAAATCCTTTGGCCTCACTTGAAGTTCTTGGAGTTTAATTTTAGAGGCCTTTTTACCCTGAGCATCTTTAAATCACCCAGATTTTCTAGCCTTTCTTTGTCTGCTCTACATTTGTCCCTGCATTAAAATTACTCGCAGTGGACAAACACGGCTGGCCACATCACTTTTCTATCAGTAAAATGAAAACAGAATTAACTCCCCAAGATTAAATTTAATACCAAGCATCTAACCTGGGTGTTTCTCATTCCTTAATATTCATTTTTATTCCAGTACAGCATGCAGTTAACGGAACAATCTTTGGCACCTCCTGTGTTTCCTCCAGCTGTTTAAATATGTTGTTGTAGTTTCAGCTTCTTTGAATTGCCTCCTGTGCTACAGATTTGTTTTAAGAGACTGTTTGTAGAATGTTTTTAGTTAGAATTTGCTGTAATTGTTATTAATGAGTTACAGTTCATGAACTATATTCATCATTATTGAAGTAATCATTTTCTATAGTATTTTGTTTGACCTTCTAGTAAAACATTTCCCTCTCTCTAATGTTTTGGGAACAACAAATCTTCAGAAAAAAAGGATCCAGGGATTTACAATGGTTGTTGTGGTTGTTCCCTTAATCTGTCAACATATGCAGAAAACAACATGGCCCAGTGAGAAACTGTGTAGCATATTTTTTCAGAACAATGGGGATTTGTGATTTTGTGACATTTGTTTGTCTTTTATTTGTTTGTTTGTTTGATTTTAAATGGAGACTGGGACAGAAAGCAAGATCCAGCTGAGAGTTTCCTGAATTTCGATACGTATCTCCCAGCTGCATCAGAATAGCAGAAGACTGGAAATAGTTTTTGCACTGCAAAGAGAGGTCACAGGATGTTTCAGCTGCATTTATAGTTTGCAATGGGGGAGAAATGAAGCAATGAGCAACCTGTAAAACACCTCTCCTGGAGGCTGGTACAAGGGGAGGCAAGTAAAAATGCAGGAATAATTTGACCAGAAAGGTTGTTAAGTCTCCATCCTTGACAAAATCCAAATTGGATTTTGGATTTTGAACTGGAGGTGATTCTGAGCAGCCTACTGTAGCTGGCTGTGCTTCAGCAGGTACTTGGACCCTGCAATCTTCAGGCAGCCTTCCCTATCTCTGTGTATCAGTGTCCCTGTGAGATGGCACTTCAAGTTGGTGCTGGCCTTCTATTCATGTGACTGAAGAAGCAGCCCTTCATTTCAGAAATTGAGAGGCCAAAACAGTTTCCAGAATCATATCCCTTTTTTTCTCTCATACATATTTTCCCCAAACTTTTGCTTGTTCCAGTTGAATTCCACAATTTTGGGCTTCTGGCTCAGACTTGATTCTTTAATTTAATAATTATTATTCTATGTTTTACTTCAGAATGAAGTAATTAACAATATATCAATATGTTCTCATAACATGTAGTTAAAGGTGTAAGATTTGTCTTGGCTGCAATAAATACACTTCACCTGGTACACCGCTCAGTATTTTAATTTGTTCTGTTGCCCTATTGTGAAATTCTCCTTTGAGTGGTTGTTTCAACAAAATAGCAACTAGTGGAAAATTGCTTTTATCCCCAGACTCTTTTCTTTCAACATGAAAACATCTTTCCTTAATTTTCTGTTGCATAATACATACCACAAAATCCAACTAACTTTTCTTTCCTTTGTTCTTTTGGACTAAGTCCACATGGAGCCATGTGAAGGAAATAATGAACCAATTGATCAATTAGTTGGGTCGATAGCTCTGTTTTGACATTCTACATTAAGCAGTAACTAATTGCCTTATCCTAAATGCTTTTAAAAACATATCTAGAAAATCAATAACACAGTAACTGCATTTTAAACAGAAGACTGTACAGAGCTACATACAAGGAAATGGGCAGTGATAACTGAGGCATGTGCCACAGTTATCACAGAAAATCCTACATCAGTAGGATTTTCTGCTGGTTTCCCTTTTGCTTCTATGAGTTTTTATTTACATTCTTTTCCCGATAGTCCCTTGTATTTGAATACAATAGGTCACACAAACTGCTACTAACAGATGACTACAGGAACTATATTCCTATGACCATAGGAACTGTTGGCATACACCAAGGCACAAACATCTTTCTTCCTGAGTCATAGAGCTGGAGATGTATCCAGGCAAGATAGCAATTTCTGACTCAGCTGACTTTCATTTTCTCTGTGTTCAAACTTCCTATTTTCTCTCATTCTTCATATTTTTCTACCCCCTGAGCAGTAATTTTACCTGCTTCTCTTGATCTGTGTTATGGTGAGGCCTGACACACTGCTCTAGCTACCTGCTCTTCTGAATTTTTCCTTTCTAGTACATTCTTATCTTCAATTTTTAAATTGTTATGCTTTTTTTTATAAAAATATTTAATGTGTGGCAAGTCATTGAATGGCAACAGTAAAAAATTTAAGATTTTCAGAAATCCTTCAATGAGCAATTTTCACATTTGGAACACAAAATATTTAGGGAGTTATTACTAAATATTACAAAATATTTAGGGAGTAAATGCTCCTTCATCCTCTAATCCACTCAGGTTTTCTAATCGCTAATTTTATTTCAAAATGCTAGGAATATCTTAGGGTAGAAACAGCACAAAAAGATATACCCAGAAGAGATTTTGTAAGCACTAATGTTCTCCAACAAATTAAAATTCCTCCTGAGAAATCCTGGCCTCCTCAAGGTTTGTGAGAATTTTGCCATTGATTTGAATTACTCCAGGATTTACTCCTTCTATCATCTCAGGCACAACATCTGATGAGGGTTTATTTCATAAGAGGTGGTTTAACAAACAGCCTGAGAACTAATCTCCTGACTGCGACTCCTAGCACACCTGACTCTCCATAGAGGTTTGTGATACAATATTTTTGGTGAGTGACAGAGGCATGACACACATAACCACAGATGGTACCATGCAATATTTGCCTGCTTCCATGTAGAAGTCTTGCCACAAGACAAAGTTCCCATGGTTGTCTGTGTGTGTATGTGCCTCTCCTTGTGTGAGATAGATACCTTCAATGAGTGAGTAATCCAAGGCAATTCCACATAATGTGTATCATCTTCATTTAATGAGCACATGAAGATCATTTTATGTGATGTATTGTAATAGAAGGCAAATGATTCTTTTTAAAATCTTACACATTAGACTAAATACGTCAAGGGTGGAAATCGTCTATGTAACAGATTTGGACTTGATTGAAGTAATTTAGGAATATTATAAGTTGGATTAGTTATTGAGCTGTTTGATCCATGAATATGTATCCATAAAGTGATTTAATTCAATAACTGGATTGCCAGGGAATGTGATCAGAAAGAGTGAGGATTGAAACACTCCCTAGCAGACATTTCAGACACACTAAAAGAGCTCTTCAATTTGGTGCTTTTATTACAACTTGTTGAGCTGTGCTCAACAAGTTTAGTTACAAGTACAAGCATATAAAGACAAAATTTCAGTTAGGTTTAAATTAAATCCCCTAAAGAGAACGAGGAGGCTAACTGTACAGTAAGATGACCCCAGACTTGAAAGAACACTTGAAAATTTAGTACCTAATCAAGCACTCATCAAAGTGACATCTTTTGTAATTTTAAAAATCTCCCTGCTTAAAATTGAATATTTTAAGATGAATTCTTGGACAACTATATTACCCATGACCTCCTGAAGGGAGGAACCATGCCACATCACACTTGAGGGTCAAACATGGCTGGATTTTAAGGACTAGTTCATGTGGCTATTAAGAGATCATTCAAGTGGAAGTGATTCTAATCATCTGCTCTAAAGAGTTCAAGGCACAGGTCTGAGCTAAAGAATAAAGTCCAGAGGTGTTATCACAAATACTGCTTTTCCAGGAAAGTCAACTGTCATGAGAAATGATGGATCAAATGATGAAATGATGAGTATTGTGCTCTTTAGATAGGTTATTTTGCTGAATTTGAGCTAAGCAACTTGAGAATTTGAGATAATGGAAATGGAATGCTGGAAACAAAAATGTATAAATATGACACTAGTGTTTTTCAAATAGACCATGGCAGATGAACCTCTAAAAAGAACAGTCTGATTCCCACAGGTGTATTAAATCACCAGGCAATCAAAATATGTTTGTATCCACAAAAGCCCTCAGATGTGGTTTTCAGGGACAATTTTCAAATCGTATTTTGCGAGACCTGGAAATATTTTGCATTTCTGTTTAGACAGTTGCAACCGTAAGTATAGGCAAATAAGCTTGTATAAACCTGTGACTTTTGCTGAACATTACAGTATCTCTGATGTGTCTTTCACAATATGACAAATGTTCACAACGTGGAAAAGAATCCTAAGGAGAACCATATAGTAATATGTAGGGGTCTTTACCTGTAGTGTTGGAGAAAATCTGCTTGTTGACTGCAGCTGTCAGGCCAGGTGACCTCTGCCTGAACACTCACTGAACACGACAGAATGCTGAATGTTGAAACTGCACAGGGACTATTTCTCGCAATTTCTTTTTCTCCTAGACAACACAGCTTACCCTTTTATGTGCGTTACCCATGTTATTTATCAGTTATTTTGTTAAGAACAGAAGTGTCTTGAGCTAGAAACACGGATGTGGGTCTGCAATGGAAGGTGCTATATTCACTTTGATCAAATTCCTTCCTAATGTGTCTGCCATCCCTACATTAATTACTATCAGCCTTCTATGTCCTATGCTGCCTCTTCAAGGCCCTCCACTGTCTTAAAGAAGCCCTGACCCACATGCTTTGAAGACTGCATCCCCAACATTTAATTATGGAATTTGCTTTTGCAGACAATGGACCTGGGTCGGACCTGGATCCCAGATGAGGAAGGATGTGCTGTTTGTTACCTTTACTCCTAGTCAGAGAGAGAGATGGCTTGGAAGATAGGACATGAATTTAGAGATTGGCACCAGAACAAACAGTTCAAGGGTCATCTTCTGCTCATAGTCTTGCCCATCTCCTATAATTAGCTAATGAAAATATTTCATTTTTCTCACTCTTAAAGCAAAATGATAGAGGGAGAGCCTTTATGCAAGCCACACACCCCATTAAAATTTTTAGGTAATGGAATAAATAAGAAAATTTCACTTTTAATTTCAGGAATGTCAACATAAAAACAGTATTTCTAACTGACAATTTTTCTTTGTAATTCATTAATTCCTTGAGTGCCATAAATATTTTCCTTTGTACTAGTCACCATTCCTAGAATCCATTCCCCTAAGCTTAAGAATGTTTCTCTGAAATCAAGCTTGTCTTCAAAAGATTTCTTTACCATGAGAAGTGCATTAAAAATTACCTTCAGTGGGAGCAAAATAAATACATTGTGATATATTTCGGCTTGAAACCATCTGTGGTAGGAGATGTTTTAAAGTAAGTTGCTTTTTCTCTAGGGTTCCGCTGTACATTTCAAGTCCATATCTTTCTTCAAGGCAAGTATACAAAATATATCCTACAGTAAAATAATTATTTCCAAACAATACCAGTGTATCCAGAGTAGAATTAGTATACTGGACCCTCAAAATCTCCACTTAATACCATTGATATAAAATCCTTTAAAAGAAATAATACTTGTGTTTATTCTAAAATGCACTTCCTTTTGCAGAAACACGAAAGAGATTCTTCATTTTACAGTCTTCAAGGCGTTGAAAATAAAATTGCAATTCAAGATGATTAAGGAGCAAACAGGTGATTCCAAAAAACTTGGAACACATCAGACTAATAAAGGCATCTGATTAACAAAGGCAGCCAGGATAACTTCCTGTGAAGCCAAACATTCCTCAAAATTCTACGCCATAAAAACAGAATGCATTAATACAGCTTCTCTTTAATGAATGAGTCACAATTCACAATAAATTTGAGACCTGCCATTAAAGGACTTTGGGAAGAATTTTCTTCTTTTTTTGTGTAGTCTGAAAGGCATTGATCCATGGAGATGTGGGGAGAATGAAGATGCTGCAAATCAAGTCCATAATGGCTCAGAGTTTGGAGAAATTATAAATAACAAGAAAGATATTACTAAAGATATAGCAAATGGTACTGGGAAACAGTCCACAACTTAAAGACAAATGAAGAATTTATATCCAACAATTAAAAACCTAAGTTTGTATTAATGGCCAAAACCTGTATACTGGCAAATTTGGAACATGTTTTAGATAACCCCATAGCAATCTCTTTTTATCAAGATTTGGTATCTATTTAAAAGGGTTCGTTCCACCTTTACTCATTAGGCATAATTGGGCATAATGAAGGAATGACTGAATGGAATTTTAGGATAATCAGAAAAGGTCTGATCAAGGAATGACTAGTCGCTTCGAGCTCAAAAAATCGATGATATTACATAAATTAAATACTCTGCATAAAAAGCTTGATTGTTTCAAAACAATGTATTTACCTCAGAAAGCCCGTCACAGGAGTCACACAGTAATTACATCTTCTTGGAGTGTCCAACTGTGAGGCTAACAAAATTACTGGAAGTAGATTCTCCTACAAAAGCAAACAAAAACACCAAACTCAGGCCCAAAACATAGTGAGAGAGAGGTAATGAAGACATTTTTATCAAAAAAGCTCAGTAAACATACTTCAAAAAAACCATATTGCCTACAGAGATATTTTTATTCTGCAGAAGCAAAACAACTGAAGATTAGGCCTTGTTCTGCAAGCTTGAATCACTCAATTTGATTTCAAATGCCATTTAATCTTTTAGTATTAGATATGTTCAAGTTTAACATGAAGAAATGATAGTATTTCAACATTTTTCAAGATTCTGCTCTCTCCCAGCTCTCTTCAATTGAAAGAATGTAACCAAATACTACAGAAAAAGCCTCCCTGCAGTCAAATCAAATTGTTTTTTGTGGCAGCAGAAAATAAACAAGTTGTCATTTATTTATTGCAGAACCTATTTGAAATTGATTGGCCAACTAAGCTGTCACTCCTCTTTCAATCAAAAGTAACTCCTTGAATTATTTGGTTTGCCTTAATGGCAAAGCAGCAACTTTTGAAGTAGCTGAGTAGATCTGATAAGGTGTCATTCCTTGCTTGCTAAGCCATTTTAGACCTTTGATCACCAAGAGGCAATGAATTCAAGAGGAGGGTCACCTACATGCCCCAGGCGCAGTTTCCCAAATCTTTCCCCTTGTCTCTGGCAGGGCTAGAGGCAGCAGCGTCCATTCCTTCAGGCAGTGCAGGCAGCATCACTGCTTTATACAGAGCATACCACGTCTCCTTGACAAATCAGTACATGGCGACACACACATACTACAGACTTGTTTCTGAGGGTTCCCAAAAGTGACTGAGATAATCACAAGGAAGACAAAGCATTACACAGAATTACAAAATACTTTTATCAATGTGTTTTTCTAAGAGAGAGGTCTATCTTTTGAAAAAACTATAAACAAATGATAAAAAAATGTAACCACAGAAAAACCCCAACAAAGCAGCTAAGCCATCTGCCTGTAAAGACGTTTGGGAAGATAAAAGGAGTTTTTTTCCATCTTCTTCCATTATACTAGCAACAAGCAAGTTCTTGCTTATCAGTTGAAGATTCTTAATTTTATCCTTTCACCAAAGCATTGCAGCAAGGCTGTAGAAAAAGCAGATACTGTTGATTTTAGTTGACCTGAAGTCAGGGCAATCATCACTGCAGCTTGGAGGACGGTAAAGGAGTGGCGTTAATTTACATTGGAATACAGTTTTATAGTTCCAGAGTAACCAGAGTAAATTAAGGGCTTTGATCTTGGTTCCTCTTCTAATTGAGACAGCTGACTAGAAAATCAGTCCCGTTGTACTCCCTGAAAATCAGAGAACACAGCTTGACAACTCAGCCAAAGATGTGATGGGCACACTACTCTGCTGGACTTCACTGAATGTGGAGATAGTTTCTGGCAATAATGACTCCTGATTTGGTGCCTATCACCAGCTGTAAGTAATCTTGACCTTACATCCTCAATCATGCATATTCTGGACTTAATTTTGTTTGGGGACTCCTATATCTCTTCAGAGAAGGACTCAGTTAACTTGTGTCTTAGTTTCTAAAGCCATAAAATGTTCTATGTTTCTGTAAGTTAAGAAAATACTAGAGAAAAGAGAGTTACAGGTGGATAATCTAAATTATTACAGGTAGAGGGCTAAATTAATGTTTAGTTTTTAATTAATTTTTGCATTTCTTATTTGGCAAAGTCTGTTTCTGTTTAAACAACACTGTTGCTTCTTTTCTTACACCAAGCTCACTTAAATTAGAAATAGTTCGTTGCCATAGCGATGTTTTTCCCTTTGTAGTTCTATTATTTCAGGTTCATTGCAAACTACACTGCATAGCAGGAATTCAAACATGGAAAAAGGTATCAAATAATCTCCTCCATCCTTTGGACTCTATACAGCTTGTGTTTAAACTATGTATCAGAATTCATAGTTCATTCAAGATGTTATCTAGTGTCATCAGAAGGGATTAGAATTGCAGCAAATTTAATAAAGTGTTAAATAATACAGTTGAATATTTTTGTCACTACCCAAGCTGATTTTCAACTTTCCAGTTTTCTCTTTCAGCACAGATAAACAGTCTGCCCTAAAGAACTCCTACCCCACTTCAGTGTATTTATAGAAAACCAGTATGCTAAAAATGAGCTGTATAACTCTCCATCAGCTTACAGGATTTCTGTGGCTGCTATCAGATATTGTTCTTTGTTATCACCTCTGGTCTGCTCCCTTGACTCATGCCACTGGAAGAGTGAGTGAAAATCTGGGCAAAACTTTTACATCCGGTTTAAATAAGTTGTTTTTTTTTTTTTTTTCCCATGTTCGGAGGGAGGCAACTAGTATATAAATAAAAAGGCCAGAACAGGCTTTAACCTCCATTATACAGAACAAGAAGGTGGAAATCAAATTAACTAATATATAAACAATAACAGGTGGGAGTAGCAATGGCAGTAGTTACACTGCTTGCAACCATTGTCCATTTTACAATGAACAGTAGGACTTTTTTCTAATTAAATGCATTTTCTCCACTTTTGTATTCCTACCCAAAGACACTTTGGGTGTTATGTAAATAACATAATGCTATTTACAGTCCAGTAAGAAGCTTGAAACATAACATCATTGTCATCACAGGAGCTGAAATCCACTAAGAGCTTTCTCCTCAGGGGAACAGGAGAGTGCCTCACACCACAGACAAGCTGATTTGTTTTTCAGACCTCAGAAGCTCAACTACCCCCCTTCTTGCTTCCACTTTCTGTTCAATAAGTACCTTTTGAAACACGGTGTCAAACACACCAGCAAGGCTATTTCTACCAGAACAGGATGTCTGCATCTGAATCATAAATCACAAACAAAAACATAGTCTGGGGGCCTTGCAACATTTACCTCAGTTACTATTTTTCTCCCTTGGCTTCAGAAAGTGAGAAATCTCTAATAATAACCTTACAAACAACTTGGGCTTTAGAATGTCAGGGAGCTTGGCTGGCATAACACTGAGAAGACATTAGCTTTGTGAGTAGTGCGCTACTCAGCTCATCGAGGGCACTTAAGTCTCCCTGTTCTTTCTGTCACACCGCGTTTTTGAGCTATTTTGTTTAAAATAGCTCAAATTTACAGTTTACTGTACCTCAAGTTTACAGTTTACTGTAACTCTCAAATACCATAATTGGCATACATCGAAACACTGTTTCCCCTGTCACTTTTGTCTTCATATTTAACACAAAATCTGTAGGTAGGGAAGGAATTACAGATGTCTGACACAGTGGGCTCAGGGCTTCTTAGCATGAGGAGGAGGACACAGTTCCCAGGACTTAACTCTCCAAAACAAGTCCAAAAGAAGTCACTGGATGATTTGCTAGAATTCACCTGGTGTGTTCAAAATATGGTCTTCCGCTTTTTAGTGCTCCCATGTTAAAATATAGTCTCTATTAAAAAAGAAGAAATCTTTGAATAAAATCTGAAAAATAAGTGCAGTGGTTGTGCTCTGGAAGAACACCATTATCATCACAGCTGAGCTATCAACACTGAAATCAAAGGATTCCA
This sequence comes from Serinus canaria, assembly GCF_022539315.1. NCBI lineage: Eukaryota > Metazoa > Chordata > Aves > Passeriformes > Fringillidae > Serinus > Serinus canaria. The sequence continues at coordinate 38,790,300 of NC_066343.1, read as the reverse complement.
TGCTGGCACAAACATCAAGTACTGTAACATCAGCTGAGGCTTTGCAGGCAATGATGGTAAAAACCTAATTTTTCCTGTGAATTTCACCTTAAAGGGGAACTAGGACCCACACTAAAGTGTGGGTGCTTTGCAGGACTTGCATATCTCCCACTCATGGTTAACTGGTTACTTTGGAGGGTTCATCTCAACCTACTATTTTCTCCCTGTCACCATCATGTCCATCATGAAAACACACCCATTTTTTTTTTTTAGACTAAAACTTAAGTCTAAAACTCCTTTTTTATGTGAAGAAGAGACTGAAAAATTATGAATTCTGAGTGTGAATAAAACAGCCAGTTTTGGAAATCCTTCAAATTCAAGCACACACTTGAACTGCACCTCCTTTCCCTGTGTACATGCTGCCTGACTGCAAGGTACAGGTCCTGGCAGAAGCACACCTCCCAAGGGAAACAAAGACATTAAAAAATGAATATTCACACTGACCACCCACCAACATTTAAATCTTGCTTGAAGAGTGATTTTCAGAAGAAGATTAATTGTGCAGATTATTACCATCCTCTTAGTGAAAACATTGAATCACAAAAATCAATGGTGTATGTGTAACATACTCCCACTCTGTGTTGAGATAAATTTCTTTTGCAACACAAACTCATTTTCCCTCATGTTGGCTCATGGTGAAATATGTTGATTGTTCTACCCTCAGAAAGGTATATGCAATATATGTATATACTTACAGAAATCATACACAAGCATGTAAGAATACAACTTGACTTAAAGGTCAAAAATTGTGATTCTTTAAAGCTCTTCTGAACTGTGGCAGGAGGAAGGACAAGACTGCTTTTTGTTTATCAAAACAAGGAATAAAGAAGAATGACTCTGCAGGTTGCTGAACAATGCAAAAACATTGGATGTTGAAGTATGGCGTAACTGTAGGAAAAGGTGCAGGGGCAGGCATAAAGTTGCACTTGATTGTACCTAGGAAAAAAAGTGGAAAAGTTGATAAAAGCTTACATAGTAAACCAGGCTCTTAAACAAATATTTTGGCCAGAGAAAAATTACATTCTTTCTAATGCAAAAAAAATTCTGTTGATCTCCTTTCCTAATTTTCCTGAAGTCCAGGAGAATGAGGGCAGACTGCTGCCATTATGTACTTTGGGACAGAACTTAAAATAAGGCAACAAAAAACACAACTGAAAGAATTTCAAATGCCGCTAAGAAACATGTGGCAAACTTGTACTGACTGGTGTGGGTATCCTTGACAAATCCTGCTAAGCCAGATGCTTGCAAGGCAATTCAAGGTTCTCTCACAGCACCTTGGGGAAGGCAGCAACACTTGGCATCATCTTATTCCACTGTGCATGGAAAAAGGCTTTCCCCTGTGTTGCTCCCGGAGCCATCCAAATGACAGCACCTTAATAACCTTGGAGGAACCTCAAAATCTCATCTCATAGCTCATCTGGTCTAGCTGGGTTATCCCTTGCTCAGTGGCTAATTGTCACTCCCTGGCAATGAGATATATGCGCCAAATACTTTTGGGGCCTCAGCTAAAGCAAAAAGGCCTGTTACCTCTTTTCTCTCTTTTTTATTCTCCAGTTCTCCGACATATCAATTGTTATAATTTGGCTGTCCTGCAGTGCTGTCCATGGATGCTGTCCAGCTCGATATTGTACTACTGCACAAAAATTGATTTCCATCTTTCCACACGCATCTATTCAGGGCCTGATTTAAGTCATGACACAATAGAGAGTAGGTGTATATTGTGAGCAGATGAGAAGAGCAGAATGTCCTGGCAAGCCAACACAGATAAGCACAATAAAGCTCAGCAGCTCACACCAACGATTTGCTCAGTCCTGTCATGTCTTTTATAGGGGTCTCAATGGACAGCAGTCTTAAGGAGGGGCCTGGCAGAGGGGAGCATCAAGTGGGGTTCTCTTTGAAGGAGCATGCTGCATGCATGAAGTGCCTGGGGTAAAGCCTAGGGTGGTGTCTGCTGATGGCTATGCTAGTGCTCTGCTACTTGGTTGCTCAGTGTGAATGGCAGTCAAGTGCGTCTTTACATATTTTTTTTCAACATCTAGAAAATTTCACATGTATGAATCTTTATATTAAAGAGTGTTTTTCCTTGGTTTCCCCTGCAGAGAACACCTAGGTAAATAAATGCACACAGACACACTCAAATGTGCAGATGTACATCCCCTTCAAACAATAGCAAACACAAGAGAGTTAAAACACAGAAGTCAATATGTGCCTCAGTGAAGTGCACCTAGGCTTGTTCCTTTGAAAACACATACTTAAGTAGCCACAAGCAGCTGTTGAAAAACAAGGATCTCCAAGAAGTCAAATTATCTTCAAGCATGTTGTACTTTTATTCAAAAAGATAACCTTTTCAAGGTTCTTCAGCCTCACTAGAAACTTGTCCTTGTGTTCTACTGCACAGGACATGCTTGTTTCACTTCTAGTGGGAGATGACTGAGATTTTAAGAGCCTACTTGTAGGTTGGGCAAAAAAAAAAACCTGCCTGAAGTCTAGTGATTTAATATTAAGCAGTAGTTTAAAGATGAATGCTGGAAACTAGAGAAATCCCTCTTCGGTATTTATGTGGTTTAAAGACTAAGTGAACAGCATATTTCTCTTTAGTAAATCTGTGGTCAACTTGATCACTTTAACATGGCAGCTAAGGTGATTGGAGAGGAAGTGGTGTATTGAAAAACCATCAGCCTAAATATGTATCAAACCACAGAAAGTCCCCACAGACTACTTCCAAAGTCCCCACAGACCACTTTTTTTGGCCATGGAGGTATTTCTTTTGGGTTCTTGTTTCTCTTTTTTTTTTTTTTTTTTTTGGTAACAAGTCTAGCTTAAATTATAAATAATAAGTGACAATACAGCCAGCTGGTTCCCATAGAAAAGTAAGTGACTGACAGAGCAGCTGCCATCCCGCTTTCTCTCACTGCCCTTGTCAGAGCTTCAAAGTTCCTCTTTTATGTGGTACATTAACAGCACTGTTATGACTACAAAGACCCAAATACTCACAAGGAACTCTGCTGAGCAGAAATTTGAATGTGCTTTTTCAATGGAGTCATCAGCCAGTTTTCATCAGAGTCATAGAGAGTATTCCCCTGTCAGAAATTCATGATGCGACCTTGGGGCATGCTTTTCTGCTTCTGATATGCACTTACCAAAGTCTTAGCTGGTCACAGCTGCGAGTGTTTTCAGACCTCCCTGCACAGCACCCCTGCATGAGGCGTTGTGAGAAACCTCTGTGCAACTCAGGAAATCTGGTCCAAGTTTTGCAGAAAAGTTTTTCTTGCAACTGGGAAAAAACAGTTTTGGTCAATGTTGCTTTCACTGACATTGCATTTGGGGATTACTTTCTTAATAAAATGCTATCAACATCAATGATCAGGATTTAAGCACAGTTTCCACTAGTTTTCCTGGAAATTCTATGCCAAAAATCCATGTACTGCAGAAAATACACAGATTCCTAATGATTTTGTTCAGGCTGTTCCTGCATGACTGACATCAACAGAATCTTTACCACTAGCTGGGATGAGGTTCTAAAGTAGAAACTTCCATTTTCTAAGTATAAATCCATGTGATTTTCTCCATACTGTGTTCTTATAGTTGTTTTTTATTTGGGTTTTCCCCCAAGCTTTCTTTTCTTCTGACCTCTCCAAGAAGCTTTCTGACTTCTCCAAGAAAACCATCATTACACTTGTGATCACTGCAGCCTTTCAAGATGCAGGATTCTAAGAAGGAAAGACACTAGGAGAAGAAGCACAGAAGACTTATGCAATCCTTAAAGCTGTCTCTGCTGGCACTGAGAGTTGATGCAAGAGACAAGTAAGCAATTGCAGAGTATGCAAAATTTCCTTATGGATGCTCAAGGAGTGGGAGCATGGCTTCATTTCTGAATTCACTGTGTAAATGTAACTCACAAGTGGGACTGAAGATCAGAAAGGGCTGCAGTGTAGAGGATTAGGATTTCCCCTGAGAGTTCCACTGAGAGGAGTGCCAAGAGCCTTCCTTACGTAACAATAATAACTTACTTATATTTATCTCCCCAGAGTGTTCTGAGGCTTAATTAGTTAATGTCTGTAAAGTGCTTTGCAGATGCAAAGAGTAATATACGTACTAAGTATTATTAACTGGCAGAAGACCTGCACGTGTGAAGTCCCTACAGCGTATTAAGACTAAATTATTCATCAAGTTCCCTAAAAGTATGAAAAAAAGGGACAAAGAGCTCTCGCTCAAAAACAACAGAAGCCCACTTCCACAGCCTTCCTATGATCCACGCCCCAGGACCATGGAATAAATATTGCCTTTGTTCCCTTTTCACTACACCCCAAGACAAGTCAGGAGGACAAGATCCATGAGAGCCCTGGACCAAAATGACCTGAACAGAGAGTTGCCTCTGCCCCACTGGGTTAAAGAAAAATTTTTAATTTGTGACACGGTTAAAATTTGAATTGTAGACAAACACCTTTTTTCACTGTCTTCTCCTGAGTGAGATGCATGGGACATCTGCTTCCAAGAGGGCCTGGAGTCTGATTTTCCTAGGAAGCTCAGAGTTTGCTATACCAGACAACTGTAATTGCCAGAATGGAGCAATAAACTGCAATATTAATTACAGAATAATTGCTGTGTTTTAATACTGATACTTAGGTGGAATACTATGCACATGATTGACAAGGTGAAAATCCTCACTCAACAAAGAAAACCAAACAAAGAACAAAAATGTCCCTGATATGGTTCTTCAGACACAATAGAGATAAGATATCATGTGCTATATCACTGTTCAGCTGTTTAATTTCTGGCACAATGAGAATTGCTTGCACAATTCTTGGCTACAATTAATTTTTTTTTTAGTCCTGTACTTTCCCGTTTTTCTTTCTTCCACATGCATACCAACCTTCCTGTTCAATTTTCAAGTTGACTATTTTCAGTAGTATCTCATTATATCTTTTCACTAAAACAGAAGTATATTTTCTGGCATCAGAAAAGTACAATGATATAAGGATAGCTGAGAGTATTTTTCCACCTTGGAGTCATCACAAACAAAGTGTGCATCGTTCAATACTCACGTTGCAGTTCAGCTCAGTCCTGAGGTTATACTCAGAGGTACCCAAACTTTCCTTGTTCTCACTTGTGCCACAGACACTCTAGCTGGCTTCAGACTCTCTCCCTCCTCTCATCCCTTGGGAAGAGGATATACTATTTCTGCTTGTCTCAGGCAAGGGAGATACAGATATGCATATGTTGGTGGTCATTATCCTGCCTGTCTCTCGGCATGGAAAACACCAACACAAACCTCACCTGCTGTAGCAAGTCCTCCAATGTGGAAGGTAGAAAAGTGCATGTAGCCTGACTGAACAACAGTGTTGAATATTGGGCACCTAACTCAGCCAAATGTCCATGAACTACACAAAAATAAAATAAAGGTAAGTCTTAGGATGTTTCCCAAAAACTATGCTTACTAATTCAATGTTTCTAGTATCATACCCATAGAAAAAAAGTACTTATCTTGTACTACTTCTGCAGACTTAATATGAAAAATTGTCTTGAATTGTTTGAATAGCTGACGGATGACTGAAAAAACTATGCAATAATCATACACTGGAACCAAAATCTGAAAGAATTTCAGCAAAAAGTATATTACAAAGTAGATATGCAATGATTCAATGATTTTATTTACCATGGCTGACAAAAAAAAAAAAAAAAAAAAAAAAAAGCAACAGGTTCCAAGAGCATATTATTTTTCTCCTGTCAATAAAGACTAGGAGAGAGACGTCGTGATCTTACCACAGGATCTGCATTAATAATAAAGTCAGAGGTACTTACTAGAGACACAGAAAACAGCATATGTAAGGTATTTATTATGTGGGTTTTCTTCCTCAAAAAGCTGTACACACTTCTGTCAAAAACCTGTAGATTGAAAACCACAATCTGAAAAGCTGCCACATTTCCCTTCAAGCACAAAGTTGTTTCTTTGTGGTTTTCTCCATTCCATCTCACCACAATCATCTCACATCAACAGATGAAGGCTCATCTTGTAACCAAAATGAATACAACCAACATAAACACATTTTCCATGATACACTAAGATCATCTGTTATTACTAGGCTTTGTGGTTACAAACCCTTTTATGATGCATTTATTCAAGGTTTGTCTTTCCCAAACTGTGGGGAATACTTAATTTGTTTTCTAAGTCGTACTTTGTGTAACTAAATAATTAATCGCATTGATATTCTATCAATACATCTTTCTTTAATGGTTAAACATATGTTAATAATTCAAATATCTATGGGTGACCTCTTTGCACTCCTGTGATTTTCAAAAACCCCAGTGCTCTTTGAAGGCACTCTATCATTATCATGTGCGGCACAAGTTAAAAGCCTTTTGCTCTTTCTTTTATTCTCTTTTTTTTTTCCTCTTTCACTACTCGGTATCTTGCCAGGAGGGGTCCTTTGGACCACCAGGAACCTGGGTTTGGTTTTAGATGGAAGAGGAAAGTTCAAGGGTTTCGAATTGCTGATTCAGGTACAATAGTTGAACACAGAGTAACTATACTGAGTGGGCAGAAGGGTGTTACACAGCACAATCCTTTTTGTATTCATCTGAAAAAGATTTTAAATTGTAATTAAATTCATCAACAGAGTCTGAAAACATCTGGATGTTTTCCTAATTCACAGGTTATGTAATTATAAGTTATTAGAGTCTAGCAGTCTAATGCTGTCAAATCCCAAAAGAACCTCACTGCTCTAAAATACAGCCTCTCTTAAAAAATTTGAGCATGTGCTGCCTACAGTGACAGCAGTGATGTTTCCAGGCAAACTGGAAATGTATTTAAAGGAGCTCAGAAACAGCAAATACAGAAGTTTCCTCTTATGTCCTGAAAGGCAATTATGGGCAAATGCTTCCCTATATTCCATATACAGGGAAAAGGTGCCTAACTGTCAAATTTTCTACATTTTAAGGTGAAGAATAGAGCTAAATTCCCAAAAGTTAGTGAAATCTTACAGCAGAAACCATAAACTGCAACACATAGTCTCTTCATTCTTGTCTACTGTTTTAACATGAAAACACAGTTTCTCGTTAAAGCTAAGCAGACATAAAATAATAATTTCTTATCACCCAGTAAATCTTCATGTGTACTTTTGCAGTGGTTTCCTCTCAAAGGGTATGTCCAAAATCTTGTTGATTTAGTGTACTGGTTTTGGTCCGGATCAGCTGTAAGGAAGCAGAGCCAGGAGCTGTTTGGGTGTGGCTATGACGCTAATGATATTCCTTGGAATTTTACATTATTATTTTTAGGAGCTGGGGAAAGGGACCCTTTTTCACATCTGAGAACAAAGGGAGCAAGACAGGCAGATGGAGTGGTGAGGTAACATTGGTCCTGACCAGAGGGATCAGTTTGGGTGGTGTGACTGCTGTTGGCTTGAGCTCTCTACGTGGGTTTTTTTGTCTTTTTTATTAATATTGTTGCTGCTACTGTTTGTTTTCTTATCTTATTGCAGTTTCCTGTAAATCATTCTTGTCTCAGGCCATGGTTTTTGCTTTTGTGTCTCCAATTCTCCTCTCAAGCCATCTTCAGGAGGAAGTAGGGGAAGGGGAAGCCAGTGAGCAATAAAGTGGTTTTGGAGTCTCAGCGTGGCGAGAGAAGGCACCAAATTGGGGAACAGCATTACTAAGCCATGACACTCAGGGCTTCTGATTCACACAGTTTGGAAAATAAAGCAGGTTTCTTAGGTAAACAAAACTTGGAGACAAATTTTGGGAATTATGGGAGACTTTTCTTGGCCAGCAAAATTGCAAAGTGTTCCTACCTTTTTCTCTCTTGCAAACTTGTGTGCAAAACAAAAGCAGAGACTGGCTTAGAATGGACACAGCATGTGGACTGGATACTGGAATAGACTTAGTTCTTTTGTGTGTGAGGAATTATAGTAAATAAATAAATACTTACAGAGGTGAGTGGGTAGCATATTTCTAAATAACACCACTCATGATGTCAAAATCAGTCCTACTAGACATACCCTAAGAACATGGGGTTTTTTGCCCTCTGGAATCACCTCTTCTTAAAAGTATGGGGAGTGGAATAATCTACAAATTAATATAAGATCCTTTTGTTAATTTCTTTTGTATTCAGCTCTGTCTGGAAAAAGAAAAATGCAAATGTTTGTAAAAAGCTCATACCAATTTACCCCAACTAGGCTACTATGTAGCATCTATATATTGGTACACACTGCTGTACCTTCGATTTCATGACAACACTGAGAAATAAAGGTAGTACTTCCAAGTCCAAACAAAAACATTCATGTTTAAGAAAGTTATAAAAGTGAGATTTTACCCTTGTGCTAAAGGTACCTAGTCTTATAACCAAATATTTTCCCTAGAATGGCTGGGTCTTAAGCCCTGCTTGAACACCAAGAGTTGTGTTGCAGATCATCCTACATGAAAAAAAGCTTCAGAAGAAGTCCTGGCAAGTAGCACAATGGTAAACTTTCCTTGTGAGCAAACCAAGAAAAGGCTTTGAAATAGCAGCTCAGTATCAAGAAGATTTGCTTGACAGAGTCAGATTCCACAGCAACAATTCAGGACAAAGAAATGCACACACACACATACACACACACATGCAAAGCCCATGTGCTTTCCTGACATTTCCTCAAAGTGGGACAAACGTGCAAGCCGGTTAAATCATGACCCTGTGCTCAGGTGTTAGTCACCCCATCACTTCTTTGCAACAGAAATCATCCCAGGAATTACAGATCTTAGTTCTTCTAAAACAACTGAAGTGTCAGAGAGAGAGGGAAACCTTTTCTGAGAGCATAGTGCCGGCAAACATTTCAACAGCATACACTGCGCCATGTGGTCAGATGACTCATGGAAATCCTCCTGGTTTTCAGTCCCAAGGGAAAGTCTTCTATCTCTAAATCCACACATGCTGGATTTATGTATTCCAAAACAAAAAATAATTCAAAGTTCAGTTTATTGTTATATCTGTGCCTGCTTTTAATATTTATACCTATCTCCATGGCAAAACAAAACCATTTTTATTTTTGAGGTAATTTTTTACATTGTGGGAAATGTTTTACAAGGAAACAAAGCCATATGTAGCATCCTTGGAGGTCAATGCAAAAACAAAACCAGATCCTTTGCATGCAAAAGTCTAGCTCAAAGGCACAAGAAATCCCAAATTGTTGTTGAGGTTAGACAGGATTTATGTCTATGAGGATGGCAGGGGTCTTTCTTGAGGAGTAAGGGATAGTGCTCACAGCGCTTCAATGAACTTTCACATAGAATGACCAAGAATAATAACTCTTCAACTGCAGTTTTAAGTTGTTTATGGCTTTTTAAGTCCCCTCAGAATAGCTGGCCACAGATTTGAAATTATATCCCCGTGGACAGAACAAACTCTATCCTTTTTTTTGCACATAACAGTCAACCCACTCCTTAAATATCATTTAATATAGGCATCAAAGGCAAGTAATTTTTCATAATTTTCAGATATACATATACATACTCAGATGACTATAACAAACAGCTGTCAGCTTGCAACTAATTTAAAACCTTACCTCACAAAATCACTAGGAACTAAATTTCCTAGCTAGCCAAGATCACAATCCTTTACATAGCTACTACATCATTAAAACAAGCATATTTTTCTCCTTTGTGTTTACTCTTTTTCATTGTTAATAATCTACATATTTAGGAACATGGCTTTATTCCCTGATCACTACTTCTATGGTGACACTGCTGTCGCTCTGACTTGCTGATGAACTATCTGAGGCACTGAAACATGAATTAGCCAGCTGGAAACCACACAAGGTAGTGAAGGAGCCAAAATTTTAACTAAGCATTTCCAGACCTGATGCCCTTAGTTCTTTAGATGCCCCAATTTCTTTGTGCAGGAATCTTATTAGAAGAATCTGGTTAGATGAATCAACAGACCTAAAATAGGAACAATCTGATCATTAATTTAATATGGGGGTGGAGTTTTGTTTGTTTGTGGGTTTGTTTGTTTTGGGTTTGTGGGTTGTTGTGGGTTTCTTTTCTTTCTATGTGATCTCTGACTTGCCCAGGATCAAAAATACTATCACACCGTGACAACCAGAGGAAAACACTTTTCTTCCCAGCCCTAAGCCAGAGTTTGTGGTAGCATCCTTCCTCCAGAGACTGAGGTGGCTTTCTACCTTGGCTCAGAATATTCTGGGTCCTAACAGTGTCCCTTCCCCTCCTATTGTGGCTGCAGAGGCTGAAGCCATCCAGAGCATCTCTGGTGCCTGTTCCCAGACCTGGATGTCCCTGCACTGTCCGGCCAATGATGGTGGCTCTCCTGCATGGTGAGCCTCTCTTTTCAATTTGTAGAACACACAGCAAATATCTTCTCATGTCTTGGCAACCTTGTGTAGATGAATGGGAATTTTGCAAAAGAAGAAGACACAGCTAAGAAGTTCCATTCCTTGAAGTGCCAAGGAAACTCTCACTGCTTATCAAACAGCCTACAGTGATGGGTTCTGCTACAGAAAACATCAATTAGTTCTGGCTTTGTCCTCTGACAATATAATAAATATTGGATAGCCATAAGCTGTCTAATACCGGGCAAGTTTCTAGGGAGAAGACACGATCAAATCAGCTGTGCACACGCCTCACAACTTTGCAGTGGCATGGAGTCAGGACCAATCACTTGGACCTGTTTGAGAAATTAATTTGGCAGCTTGGGTGCAGCTCATGGCCACCAGCAGTTGAACTGAAAAAAATCAGTGCTGGAGTTGGCGCCAATCTGAAACTTCTGTGTGATGTATCCATCCCGCATGCAAAAAGTCAGCCTTCCCCATTGGATTCCAGAACCTCAGCAGATTCTGGATGTTTTTCCATTTTCAATTTTCTGTGCACACAACTGAAGCAAGAACTGTGGTTCCTCTACCCTGTGATGAAAAAAAAATTACATAAAGTAGAAAAATTTCCCCTCCTGGCAACTAATAAAGAATTAAAGCCAATAGGAAGGATTTTTTAATGAACTCTGACAATGGCTAATATTTTCCACTGGAACAGTTTTCTAGTGATAATGGAATCACACAGACATTTTGTATTTTGGGGTACAGTGCTGGTATTTTCTGAGGTCACTGTTCTAATTTTTGTGATGGTAGACAAAATGTTTAAGAAAAAAAATGTGTTGAAGCAACATATGGAAGTAAACCTTGCATTTCAAATTGCTATTTCAGCATTTCAGTATGATAAAGTATAAGAATGCCACTACTTCAAAGCACGCCTTTTCGGTGCAATTTCCACATAGGCTTTTCAAAACCATATATTCTGAAACTTCCTGCTCCATAAAAGAGGAGAGAAAGCAGCTAAACAAATGCATTTGGACATGTTTTTATTAAAATAACTATTGAAATAGAACAGTCTTTGTGGCAAGAAAATCCCTCCTCTAAAGAACTACAAAGCATTATATTTCATAACAAATAACAATCATCAGGGATTTCAGTTCTTGCCCTGCCCATGTTCCAGGAAATTTTTTCTTCACAATGCATAGAAAAAGTAATTTGTTCCATGAAGACTCAATTTCCTGGTCAACATTCAAATAATCTAAATTACTTATCAAAGAAAAATCTGCTTATTTTGGAGCTGGGTATGACATAATTGTGATTGTGGTGTTGCTTTACAAGCCTCCTTTTTGTTTTACTGCTTTGCTCTGTCTGAAATGTATTCATCTGAAGCACAGTTCAAAGTTAGTCAAACAGTTCTTCCAATAAATATATTTGCAAAATGTGTGGGGTGTTTTTTTGGTTTTTTTTTTTTTTTTTAATGCAAAGTCCTGTCAATATTTAAGAATTTGCAGACATTAGACCCTCCTACCAAAGCTGACTTCTATTAATAGTACGAAATCTACAATGCTGCCTATTCATCTTGTGCAAGAAAATGGATTTCACTCCAGATATTGCAAGACACATAGTGATGTCACTAGTCTTGGCCCTCCAGAATTGTTCTCTTCCTTGGCAGGATTACTCCAGCACCACAAAACAGACAGACCTTCAGTAAACCATGACCCATCACAGCATTGGGTGGGAAAGTGGAAATGTATTGCTATTGAGGATGTTGTTCAACTTGAAAAGCTAGAGGTCTAAGAGAAGGGCTTCTTAAGCAGGTTTTATTTACCAGACCAGCAGTAAGAATCTCAGATTACCTTTTTTTTAAATGCACATGAAAGGGACCAAGGTAGCACTGCAACAATTTTCAAATTGTTTGGAAAGGCTCTGGAAGGTTTCTGCAAATTCATCACTAGCTGCTAACAAAGATAAAGGGGTTCTTACGGCACTGAATACTACCTTTTATCTTGAGTCTACCACTGTGCACTACAGCACAGATGAGAATAAAGCAAAAGCCCTGGAACAGAGAAAGCTACTTTTCTTTTGAAAATAATGTCCATTTTGCCATGACAGCTGCACTATTTCTTTCTGTCACTTTGCTCTGTTGCTTTTACTCTAAACCTGGGACTTGCTGAGAAACAATTCTCATGGCTTGCTTGAAGCTCAGGTTTAATGTGGAGCCCAATGCAACAAAAGTTATGGTCCTACCTGCTGGGGGACAGTGTTTGGTTTTCTGGACAATAGAATGTAACATATTTGTTCCCCTTTTCAGACCAAGAATGTTAATTGGTATACTTGTACATGGTATATGCATTTCCCATAGTAAGGTCTGATCCCTGCTCATTGTACAGAGACCTTTGTGAACTACTGCTAAGGGGCAAGTAGATTTCTACCAGTAGTTTGGTATATTTTCGTTTATACTTCCTTGTACTCAGAAGGCCTTTGAGTAGGAAATACACAGTGAAAAGTCAGCATGCAAGCAAAGAACAGTTTTGTCTGTTTATGCTTCCCATAAGAATCCTGGAAAGGGCACTTCTGTACAGCCCTCCTTTACCTACCCAGTGAATCTTAGGCTTGCTAAGGCTTTTCTGCTACCACTCTTGTCATTCAGTACTTGCTGAATGCCATGGATTGGTTTTGTGGGCTGTTTTGGAGAAAGAAATAGGTGAGAATGAGAAATACCTGGCTGGCAGTCCTTGCAAAGGAATGATGAACTCTTCCTTTGTCCTTGCTGAAATGCATATGCAGTTCACACCAGCTAAGGCCTATATAAACCAATTAAATCATGGACACAGACTGACTTCCACCTGCTGAAGATCCCAGCCTGTATTCTGTTGGTACATTTTGGCATGGCCTTAGCCTTACTACTTTTTTTTTTTTTTGAGCAGATGGAGGTACTTCACAGAAAATCCTGAAGGAACAATTGAGAGAGAAAGACTGAGTTACATAAAGGTGTATTCCAATTTGTATTATGCAGTGATCTGACCCAAAGACATTAACAGTAAATTTTTGTGTCATCTATGAGAAGTTCTTGTGGAAAAAGTATTCTGTCATTAGAGTCATTCTGTCATTAGAGTAATTCTGTCATTAGAGTCATGGGCTTTCTTCCTTTTTTTTTTTATTTTCAACAAGCTATCTCAAAAATTCATGTTTTGAGTGGCCAGACTTCTCAGCAGATTCAGATGGGACATGCAGAGGACTTTCAGCTGAAAAAAAATGACACAATAGTTTGTGAATACTTTAGGTTACTTCTATCAGGGAAATAAAAAGGATAGTTGCACTCTCAAATGCATTTTTAGGCACATAAAACATAAAGGAACTGTTCCACTTTCACCTGCCAAGATAAAGTTCCCAGTGAATCTCAGTGAAACCCTTCTCTCACCTGTGCTCTTTTGCTTCCAGCACAGCTCTGCTCACCCTTGACTGATTATTTTCCCTTTGTCAAGGACAAAATCTTTCAACCACAGGGGAAGAAAACATACCAAGGATTTGTACAAAGACCCCTATACATCCTGGAAGCTGGACATTGCACATTACAGTACCCTTCTAACTGAGATGTATTATTAATTCTGATGAGTATTGCTAGAGCAATACCGCAACTTAAATACTTCCAAAAACTCTCAAAAAATAACATCATTTCATTACCTTACTGAACCAGTGAAACTGAAAGAGACAACGTGCAGCTTCCTTATTCATCTTCTGCCCACATGCCTGTTAATGCCATGATTCTGAAGAATTGTCTGTGCCAAACTCATGCTGGACAGAAAATGCACTCTGACATTTTTCTAGCATCTCAGAGATGGATACTCAACAATCAGAACATCTATACCTTTGCTGTCCTAACCCTTAGAAAATTTTGTCTCTGACTTTGTACTTGTTATGAAGTGGGGTTTTTTTCCCTTCCCTGTAAACTTTCATCTTTGTAGAGACTATTATCTTTCACTTTGTATGGGACTAACAATTTTCAGTACAGCCTCTGCAGGATTCATAACTATAGCATGGTAGTAAGTTGACACTGGCCAGATGCCAGACACCCAGCAAAGCCACTCTCTTACTCCCCTGCAGAACTGGAATGGGGATAAATAAAAAAAATAACTAAGGGTTCATGGGTTGAGGTAAGGACTGGGAGAGGTCATGCATCAAATGCCATCGGGGCAAACCAGGCTCAACTTAGAGATACAAAGTGAATTTATTACTGACAAAATCAGAGCAGGACAATGAGAAGTAAAATAAGCTCTTAAAAATACCTTCCTCCTTCCCTGCCCCTGCCTCTTTCCCAGCTGTATATTCTACCCCAGCAGTACAGGGAGACAAGGAATGTGATTTATGGCCCGTTCATCTCCCAAGGCTTCTCCTCCTGCTCCAGGAGGGGAGGTATTTCCCTGGGGTCCCTCCCACAGGAGACAGTTCTCCACGAACTTCTCCAACATGGGTCCACCTCATGAGCAGCAGCTCTCAGTGAACTGCTGCAATGTGAGTCCATCCCACAGAAAATAGTCCTCTCAAAACTGCTGCAGTTTGGGTCACTCTTTTACAGGATGCAGTCCTCCAAAGACAGCCTACTCCAGCATGGAAGGTGAGCCCCTCTCTCCACAGGTCTTTCACAGGCTCACAACCTTCTCTAGGCATCCACCTGCTTCAGCATCCAGGTGGATCCATGGACCTCCATGGGCTGCAGGGTTCAGGGCTGCTTCACCATGGGCTGCACCACAGACTGCAGAGGAACCTCAGCTCTGGCACCTGGCACCCCCTGCCCCTCCTTCTCCACTGACCCTGGTGCTGCAAGGTTGTTTCTCTCACATGTTCTCACCATGCTCTTCTTGGCCACAATTACATCTGGACAATAACTTTATTTTTCTTCTTCTTAAATCTGTTGTCACAGAGGCATTACCACCGTTTCTAATTGGCCTAGCCTTGGCCAGCAGAACATGTCTTTGAAATAACAGGATTGGCTCTGCTCCATTGGACATGGAGGAAGCTTCTAGCAACTTCTCACAGAAGCCCTGTAGACCCTCTGCTACCAAAACCAGGCCATGCATACTCAGTTAAAACATTTTGGTGGAAAAGACACTGTCTTTGGAAATGTGATTTTGATATGTAGGTTACACATGTACAGGAGAGTTCTAGCCACATGGCTTCAGGCAATTGTGTAGAGAAAGTCTTGGTACAATATGCAGAAGTCCTGTTATGAAATATATTATACCATTTCACTTTTGTGGAAGAAATAATTTAGAAAAATCCGAATTTAAAATTCAAGTATATAACACCTGTATCCCATTCCATTCTAAGCACTGCTGAAAGAGCTGGCCAGTTGTTTCCAGAGATGAAAATCATATGTGCTACTTTATGAAACCAGATTCTATGGTCAAGCTCAAACCAAATGTTTTCACTCTTGTTTTAGGACAAAACCAGTATCCTGTAATCTCTCTGATCACTGGAGGTTTGGGACATTATTGTTCAACACCACAATCAAAAAAACATAGGGCCCTTCTCATCATATTCAGACATATAAACATCTCTGAAAACTCTTTATGTTTTAAAAACTCCAGGAAAAAGTAATTTCAATTATGAAAGCTAAAATCCTTTTAGTCCTTATTTACAAATTTCTAAAATGTTCTTCAAAGAAAAAACTTCACTGAACCTGTTTTTCCAGAAGAAGATTCACAATGATGGGTTACATTCTTATTTTTTTTTCTATCATGGCATACTATTCTTAAATTTAGATGAAAACCATTCTGAATTACTCTTGAAAGAGAGATTCATATATTTTAAACAGACTTTCTATACACAAGCAACACTGAAACTATCTTTCCCTCCATAAAGATTTGACTTCATTATACCAAATGCTAAAGACTGTCTCACTAGGCAATCTTACACTTTGAGCTCATTTCCTAAAAAATGTTTTGATTTCTTTGTAGTGTAGCAGGCATCAGAAAAAGATACGCACTGTATCTTTCCTGTGTTTATTATTTTCTCTTCCTACTGGAGCTTTCTTTTTGCCTCATTACATTTTTCCCATTGCAAGTTTTGGTCAGAGTCCAGGAGATTGCGGTCAGGTTCTGCAGGGATTTTTTTCCTGGTTCTTTCTTTCCATGCATATTTTATGTGCCCATTACTTTAGGTGCCATAAACACAAATTAAAACCAGCATCATTTCTGTCAGAAAGGGCCATATTTCTCTACTCATTCATTATTTATATTGGTTCCTTAAGTGGTGTTCTTGCTTGTTTGTCTCTAATAGAGGATACAAATTATTTCACAGCCTTTGTTCATTACCGAGATTGGGCCGATCAGGCGCTCTACTGAACTTTAAAAGCAAAGAGGCTCATCTCTGCTGTTTATAGATAAATCCATGAACAATGTTTGCTGCTGAACAACCTGCCCCAGGCAGCCACAGAAACCACATTAGCCTCACCTTTCACTGTGTGTCATGGTGGAGATGATTCCTGTGCTTTGGGCCCATTTGAGCATCAAGTATTTAACCTCTGCACCTAGAATGGTCTATGAACTTACATGGTGCATAACCAACCTCTGAACTGGAGTAAATACAGAGGTCTGCTGTGTCACTGTGTCTGGTCTGGCGAACTTCACCTACTTCTCAGGGACAAGTTCATTTAAAAATCCATATGATTTTCCTCTCCTGCTGCTTCAATAAGGACGTCTCCAGATTCTCTGCAATTTTTACAAAGCTTCCTATTTCATCCTGCATGGTCATATTTGGCTCACCTTTTTTTGATGCCAACAACATTACTTTCTGATTATGCAGTTCTTTCCACCACAGTGCACTACCAACCAATGAACTTTGAGGGAACAGCTTCAGAGTCTCAGATATTTCATTTTGTTGTGCAAAAATGAGTCTGTAAAGCTGAAGCAGAGACCACTCCACTAATCTTGACTACTGGTCATCTAAGGCTTGCAAAAATCATAGTGCACTTGCATTTTCCTGGGCAAATGGAGGGAGTTTGCTTCCTATAATCAAACCTCTGCTCTTCACATTTTCAATCCGTTCCACACAAAGAGGAAAACCACACATTGCCTTAAAAAGAAGAGAAATTAGCTTCTCTGTATGTTAGGTGAATGAAGACTGAAGCACTGAGAAGAACGTCTAATCCTATGAAATTCATAATAAAATTGTAAAACTTTGACCAAACCACATTAATTCTACTTTGTTTGATCAGAGTGGTGAGTAGGTCTGTGTCATCATGTGCTGCAAGATCTTCAGTGAGCCCACTCTAAAGAGGTTCTATAGGACTCACATTAGTTACGGGCAGAGTCAGTCAGGACACTTCATAAATTCCCATTACACAGGCACAGGGCATTTGAAAGACATTTTATTTCCCCCTTAACACCTGTGGGGCTATGCATACCTTGTTGAAGGAGAGGCAACAGCTCAGGTCTAGTACAATCCTCATGATTTTGTGAATCCCAGAAGAACCAGAGCTTTGTTGGAGAGCAATCTGTGGTTTCTGGTGCTGTCACTGACAGCTAACCTTGCAATTAACCTGACTTTGAGCACCAACTCTGCTGTCCTCTTGGACAGCTGAAGGACAGTGGGTATCAAATGCCTTGGACAGTGGGTGTTTGGTGTAGGCTAGTCTGTTTCCTTACTTTCAACATGTCCCAGCTAGGAGTGGGGAAAGTACAGCATTTCCCTTACAGTCTGTTTGGGAAGGAAGAAGAAGAAAGGAAGGGAAAGAAGGTAAAACAAAGGAGAAAGAAAGGGGAGGAAGAGAGCAAAAAATAGGGCCAGTGTATGAAGGAAAAGTCCAGGAAGGAAAGCTTGTACTTTGCTTCCCCAGGCAAAAATTAAATACCAAGTATGCCCCTAAGACCTACCAACTGTTTTCCTTCTGCCCTATCCTTACTCTTAAGGGACTCTTGATAATAGAGATAACGGTTCCTACAATATTTACAAACATTTTCATACATTTCCAGAAATTTCTTTCCTTCCTTTCTCTTTAGGGAGTCCTTTAGACAGCAACAAAAGCCCTAAAGCAGGAGAGCTCAATCAGAGTAGAAGAATAGTATTTAAAATTAATTAAGAAAACAATATTAGTTAGGTTATGAGTCCCGGGTTGTGGCAAGACATCACTTTCTCTCTGTGTCTTCTGCGGGAAGGAGAACAGCACAGGCAGCAGGGCTGCTGACAGGGCAGGAGAGCACTGCCACCAAGTGCAAACCCAGGTCCTCCGCATCCTTGTGCCAGGAAAATGGTTTTTAAAAGTCCCTGTTCACACCCTCTCTTCAGCCTCTCACCTTAATAAAACTGTCACAAGTCGCACAGCTGGTCATATTGGGATTTTTATTTTGCAGGCTGTAATTAGTCCATCATTTCATCATTTTTACTCTGTGAACTATTATCTCAGCCTGTTCTTTCACACCTTCTTTTTAATCATCAGTTTTTTAAAGTAACTCTGTATAGACAAAAACTGTTAATGCCATTGACCTTTTAAAGAGCTGGTTATATTAACTGTGTGATGGCAGGGCAGGGAGCAATCTGCGAAGTGCAGAAAAAAGAAATCTCCCAGCTGCACTGAGAAGAGATGGTAGAACTTGGCTTCAAGACTTAGAAGACAAGATTAGGTCCTTCCTACAAGAGGAATATGGCTTCAAAATTTAGAAAACAAAATTAGGTCCTGGCTATGTGGGGATGCTGAGGAAAGGTAAGCTGAGCTAATTTAAGCTGTAGATTTAAATTGGATCAGGCAAACCACATTATATTGCAAAGAGAATTAAAAGAAACAGAATTAAAGCCTATTTTATTTTTTTTTTTAAGTCACCTGAGTGAGGTAATGCAATTTTACCAATATATTTAAAATAAAATTTTATTAACTTTCCTGCAAGTCCTGTCCAGGCACAGACTAGCCCCAGATCACAATGCAGGTGTAAACAGAAGTGGCTGGAAAATTGTTATACTGCCTTCTGTCGTGCTCTCTGGCACTGGTTTTCTGAAATAATTTTTGTTCTGCTCCACATTGGTGTCACAGAAAGCAGCCTGGCTCCTGTTCCACTGTCTGAATGCTAGGCAAATATGCAATGACTCTGTCTCTGGTTCAGCCACCTGCTGAATGGGGGGGCTGCTTTTCTTTAGAAAGGGTAAATGATGAAGAAAATGTTTATGAAATACTCATGTCTGTTCGGCACTAAAAAACATAAGAATAAACAGAAAAAAACCCCATGGTCAATTGTCTAAGTAAGGACAGGCAGGCCAGTTCTTTTACTTTCTTTTCCTCATTATACAATTAATAACAATATAAATGTTTATGCTTAACATTTAAATATTTATACTATCAATGAAATTGAGCAAAATTCCCTGTAAATATAAACAATGGAAAATGTGAGCTTAAGAAACTTGTTTTCAAAATCATGCAATATTTAGGAACTTGAGCTTGACTCTGCTCCATCACAGTCTTCAAAACCAGCCTGTGTTTTGTTCTGTCCTCTTGATGCCTGCTCTTGATGAGCAGGCTTGTTCACAATTGCCATGAACAACACACTTAACAAGGCTAATAAGCAGTTCCTTCCTGGCTCAGTTTCATATCACAGTTAAAGGTTAAGGAAATGTCCTGGTTTAGGGCAAATTTGGGAGAAAACCTCCAAAAGGGGGCCCCTCCAGAAAGCAAACCCACGCGGTCCCTCCCCCCAAATGGTTTGGGAAGGATTCCTCAGAGAGAAGTGGAAAGAGCCTGTTTATTTACAGGCAAAGCACTCCCCAGCATGCAAAATGAACAATACCAGATGACAAAACTCATTCGCTGCTCTGAAGAGATGACAAATACAGAAAGTCTCTCTGGTGGGTGGTCACTCTGTTATCAGTCCCTTGGGCACTGGGAAAAGCTGCAGAGTGGGCCTCAGCAGGCTGCAAAGGGCAAGCTCTCCAGGTGTTTCCCTGGGTCCCAGTCCGGAGCAGGTTTGAATGGTTCCAAAGAAGAGGGAAAGAAAAACAGTCCAGGGAAAGCTCAGACTGCTTCAGTTAGCTAAACTAACTAACTAAAAAGCAAAATGAGTGTGCTCTGCCCCATCCATGCCCAGAAAAAACAGTGTGCCAGCAGACTGTGGAGGAGTGAGGCCAGCTCCTGATAACAAACTCTGTTCTTCTTCTTCTCCACGCCTTCACCCTCAGCCAGTCTTGAAGGCACAGAATATAATATCCAGCTTAAACAGAACATGTAACTGGGGATGTAACTTCACCCTAGGACAGGAAATAAAATACAGGGAATGCTAAAGGCTGTCACTAAATATTGCATTTTATTCCCAGCTTCATAACAGTAGAGCGGACTCTACTATTGATGTCCTACCATCTCTTTCTTGATGATTGGCTCTATTAAGTCATACTACTGCTTACTTTTAATAACTAGATTCCCACTAGCATTCTTCATCATTTACTTATCATACATTAATAAATATAAAAGTTCTGAAAAAACTTTCTCTGCTTCTTCCATCTATTTTCCTGCCCACCCTTAGGGAAAATTAAATGTCGACTGGAAAAACCACTGAGAACACCGAGAGCCAGCTGACAAATCCCCTGCGTATTGAGAAGCAAGAGGCCTGGACAAGAAGTAAAACACACCCAAATGGGCAAGGCAGGAAGTTTCTCATAGTCTTGCTCTGACATGGCCACGTGTGACTGCCATGCTTGATCTTTGCTGAGCACCTGTGCCTTACTCAGAGCCTGTAAACCCTGGCACCAGCCTGTTGTGGAGACCCTGCTAGCATAAATCATAACTAAGTTCTGTCTTGTGTGCTTCATGAGAAGAACAAAAGCCAGGCAGGGACAATGCTGCTGGGGCTGAGGAGAAACAGTGGAGAAAGCTGTTTTGGGTCTTTTGATGCCCTTTCCTGGTGAGAGATTGGAAAGCTAAAATAGCCTGCATGTTATTTTCAGAGCAAAATACATGCACCAAGGCACATGCTTTCAGGTCAAGTCATCCAAAGGGCTTTCAAGTCCAGCCAGGATCTTCAAGTTGCAAATAAGATCAGGAAGAAATGGAGAGTGACTAACCTTAAATCACTTTCAGAATAAACCTTGGCTGGATTTTGACACTAAGCCTTTCAGCGCTGTGAAGTGAAGGAGACCAGCCAGGCAGACAAACTGAAGACATGGTATTCTCAAGCAGGTGTCAAAACACAACAATGCAATGGGAAAATGGGGGTAAAGGACCACTCCCAAATGTGAGGTCAAAGGCTGGGCAGACCTTCCAGGACAATACTTCCAGACATCAGTTTTTGGGAAGGAAAATACAGTGAAGAACATTGTGCAGTTGCAGAGAGCACTTGTTTATGTACAAAATTAATGAAGTCAGAGTAAAGATCCTGATTAAATCTATATTTTAACATATTCTGAGGATGAAAAATAATGCAATAGTAAAGCAAAGATAAAGAGAAAGCCAGGTCATACAGGACATTTACATTAGGCGGTATAAGACCTTGCAAATGTGCACTAAGGATTAATTGCACTATGGCAGAGATGGACTAGATGACTTACTGTAACAGTTCTGGAGGTAGCTAACAGCCAGAATAAGTCATCTTGAAAATGCAGGAAGGAAGCTTAGTGTTGCAAAGATTCACAGCAAAAATGGCACAGTTCTTCTGCATGATAATAAGAAAAAGCATATAAAGGGGTGAATTAAGGACAGAGGGTTGGTTTTGCATTTTAATTTCATTATTTTTGTCAGGTTATAATATAACTTAAACATTCCTAAGAGGTACAGCAATTTTGTTGACTGTAAAATTTGTATCTGTTTTATTTTTGCTTTTCCTTTTCTCCCAAGTAGGAGGGGGAAATATCTTATGACAGATTATTAAGTCCTAAGTGGCTGATGCAGCTTGGCAATAAGCCCTTTTATGGGGATGAATGCTGGAAATAAGTCTGTTTAGCGTGTGCACTACATGGTTATATCATAATTTTTTTTCAGGTAATCACCTTCTAAACAATACCTCTGCCTTTATATAAGAATGACTTCTTTACCCTAGAGACTCAAAAAGCTCTCAGAGAAATGTATATTTAGACATTTCCAAAAACTGACTTATTTACCCAGTTCAATACACTAAATCTGGAGATTAGATGATTCACCTGACAGCCATCAGGGCCTCCCCAGGAACTGTTTCGTTCTGATAAGCAAATGTGCATTTCATGCCTGCTTACAAGAGAAAAATAACTGTATTTGCACAATATCTTGTAATGATTCTAAAGAGGTGTTTAAACATCACTAGCATTTTCAAACCCTTACACAAAAAGCAAACAAACACAAAGACAGTTTATACTGTCCCTATACAGTAGGATATTCAGCTATGCTAGGGCTTTGAATCAGGGTTGGTGAGCATTTACATCTCTGAGACATCTGCTGTCTTCAGACAGGCAGTCATTTTGTCTTCAGACTAGAGCAGGCAGTGGAGAGTCTACAAAGAAAATGTGCTTCTTAAAAATGTAATTGAGTCCTCTCTCAGGGTATTCTGACTGAGAGCACACGGCTGCTACTCATGTAAAGGAAAGCAACATTTCTACAAAAAAGAGTTGTTTATATAGGAAGAATGCTATTCCAGACTGTCTTTTCAAGGTGGCTTGAAAAAATAATGTGAAGTGCAATTACTAAAAAGAAGGGGGAAATCAATGTCTTTGTTTAGCATGGGAAGCTAGATCAGTCCTGCAGCAAGAGCTTATATTTTTCCAGATGGTTATGTTTCCCCACAGGCAAACTCAGAATTGATTTTTTTTTCCAGCACTCTAGAATTTAGGGAAAGGGAAAGGGACAGGGACAATATAAGAATTCAGACAAGCCACCTAGATTCTCTTTGTTTCTCTTCATGTGCAAAGGGACAGTATCAAGAACAGTTTCCTACCTGATGACTTCATACCATTTAAATGATGAAGATCTGCTCTAGCCAGCGGCAAAGTGACAGCCAGTGGTTTGGGCATTTCCAGAAGAAAGGTCAGGAGTTCCAGAGAATCTGAATGGATTAATGTAGAGCCTAGTTTCAGAGATATATGAGATACTTTGGTGAGTAGCAACAGGGTGGCAATTTGCATAAGAGACTGACGATAATATTGATACTGTCACTTTCTGGAAATGGCAAACCATTTTTAGAATTCTAAGTGAAAACTATTCAATTTTTATTGAGCACATTATGAGATATTCAGTGTAAAGGCTGGAAACTCTAAAAGTTGCAGGAGAATCAGAGGAGTACAAAGAGACAGGATCAAACCCAAAAAGCTAAGTAAAGACGCAAAGGATTTGTTGCTATCAAATTTTCAACTCAACAAGGCTTCTCCTTTGGGACTGCAGAAGGGAGAATTTCACACATTGGGTAAAGAGAGGCACTGGTATGGGAAAAGCCAGATTTTCAAACTATGTTGAAATACAATTAAAAGGGGATAAAATAAAATGCTATGGTTTCCTTGGCTTTATGACTACAATAGGTGCAAGCTTTTCTCTGCAAGAGGTACTCTGAATTACTCTACTCACACAGGCTTAAATGTCCTTCCGCTCCAGTGTACCTTCTCTCTTTCTTTTCTTTCTCTGCCTCAATCTCAATAAAGACCACCAACTTGTGACAATCTGGATGTCCTCAGACTTCTCAATGCTGAGGGTTCCAGTTTTGCCACAGTAGTTATAAGAGATGTCCTAACACCAAATGTGGAGAACTCCCTACATTGAATTATGTTTTTTAGTCATCGAATCATAGAATTTAGCTCTTATAAAACATAATACTTTTCATTCAAAGACCTCTGAGCTTCTAATTGATTATTTAATTCAGTCACAAAATGTTCCTGTGATCTAGGAAAGTATTGAAATGAGTGAGTAAACTAGTATAGATGAGTAAAGTCATTAATCAAGATGACTAACAGATGAGAAATGTACTAATAAAGAGTAATTGCAGTAAAAGAAAATGAGCTAGAAACAGGTTAGAAGAGTGATTTTTAGAGAATAGTTCTGAACACCTACACACTTTCATATCCAGCAGAAGCTGTGATAGTTCAGAAGTATCTAAAAATCAGACTAGGTCTGATTTACCTAGGTACACTGACATGGACAGAAGAGACACTTTTGAAATAAAAGTGTGTATGTCGCATAGGAACACATTGCTGAACATACCTCTTGAACAACAGGATGATTTGAGTCCTCCCTCAGCTACATGGACAACCACAGAAAATGGGTTTAGCCTAGGAGCCCCTACAGACCATACACTACTCACCACCCATCTCCAATGTCAGTTGTCATTTTAGATGATACTGGCCCAGAAGTCTGTCCTGAGTGGATCTCACTGTTGCTTCCCTCCAATGGTTGATATGTGATCCCCTTCCTGCACAGATATCTTTACCACAACTGCATGACCAAGACAACCAGGGTTCTATTCAGTCATCCCATGTTCAGTTTCCCTGTACTCTATGGCTCACCAGCATCTTCTCCAGAAGTAACAGGAGAGAGGAGCAGAGAGAGACAGTATCATTTATTTCCCTTATTGAGTAGTGAGCCCAGTACCAAAGGGCTGATGGATGTGGAGTAATGCTTAGGTAAGATTGACAACTATTTCCTCCTGCTTCATACACATAACCAGCACCCACCTGTTTTCCTCCCACCCAGAGATATTTTTGAAAGCTTCTTCTAGCAAATTTCTGCACCAAAATTAAACCCATATAGCAGTCAGCCTTATTGCCGTGTTCCCACGTCAGCTGTGTGTCATGACAACAGATGATAGAAATGCTGCTATTCAGGCTTCAGGGTATGTGTTTCTTTTTTTCCCTTTTTCTTTCTCTTATTTTTCTTTTTTGGGTTTTTTTTTTTTTTAATAGCTTTAAAAAGAGCTCTGAACAAAAGTGCTTGCTCCGTGATGCAGCGTTGAGCTAAAGCACACAGGGCAGGTATACCTGCCCACATGCCAACAGGCAAAAATAAGTAGAGTGGGTGAGGTTTCCTGTGGCGCTGTGGGGGCTGAGGGAGAAACACTTTGAGGAGAAAAGAAGATGACAAGATAAGGGAAAATGGAGAGGCAGAAGCAGAAATCTTCCCTCCCATGCACCCCTCCCCTGTGGGCCTTCAGCAGTGGGGCAGATCCGTGCACCACACATGGATGTCTCTGTACTGGCCCACGTCCTAAAACTAGTCAAACCTCTCTGCTTTGGGGTGCTCCTTGCCAGACTCCAGCCTAATCCACCAGAAAGGGCCCTGTTTGTCTCACCCTGGTCTGCAGTGAAGGAAGGGAATTTTGAATTTCCAGGCAGGAAAATCTTGCTCTGCTAACATCATCTGAGTTGTTTCATGGGAGTAAAGGCCTAACAAATAAAAGCTTCCTCACACAAAACATTCCCACAAGACATAATTTCTCCTAGGTCAAACATGCAGATACTCCTTTCTACTCAAGATCTCAAAATTTGCATATATGGCCTTGTTTTTGGTTGTGAGCTTTTTGTTTGGTTTTGGCTTAATTTCAATTCTTTTATATACAGCTAGATCCTGAAGGAAGGAAAAGAAATGAACCTAGTAAAATCATGGTCCCACCTACTTTAGGATCAGGCTATGCAAGGGCAGTCAGAAGCTTGGAGTCAGAGAGGAGGGCTCTCCAGCTGGAGCTGCTGCTGTTCACAGCTCATACTTCAGTAACATTTGTTACATACTTCGTCACATTTGTTTCTGTTTCACAGCATCATAAAAGACAGCAAGCAACTCCTGAGCCAAGCAAGAATTTAAATACGTCTTTGAGGCCTTTCCCATTTAGAAAATCACTTGTGTCTGTGTTTGATACTAAGGGCTGCTCCTGAATATAAATGCTTCCCTGAATCAGGGCTACACAAGTATCAGAAGCTTAGATCAAGGAGCTGATCTGTCCAAATCAGACATTAGAGGCATGATGAAATGCTGCATATCTTCCCTTTAATGAAACTTAGTTTATGAAAACCCTTTAATAAAGCTGCAGTGAGTTTATTTACATTCCCAAAAGAGAAGAGCTCTCTCTCAAAATGAAAAAAATTACCACAATTAATAATATACTGATATTCCTCATAATGCCAGTAGATTGCAAGTTTTTTTGAGCTGTTCATCATTTTGAATTTCCATGCATCTCTTTATTCCACAATCACATCTACACCCTCTGGGGCACTTTAGGGACTAAAATTGATTGCTGCATATTAAAAATAGCAAATGAATCTCATTATTTCTTTTGTACCTCCCCGGTTTATTCAGCATACAAAAGACAAAATCAATAGCATCCTGCCTGAGGAATAGGGTTATTTTTGTATTTTTTTTAATACTGCTGCAGATTTTTAGCTTTACTCTTGAAATTATGATGCGTTGCACGAATATATTTTCACTCTATGAGTTTTCAGATCATCTGCATTTTGCTGTGCTAATCCCGGATGTTTAATATCAAGGAAAATAGTATTTATATCCCATTCATCTCTTTCTCCAGCATCTCCTGTGTATCTGCATGTTTCATTTTCCATTCCAACAGTGTGAATATTCAGAAATACTCAGAAATTTGCTTCTCAGTGGTGCAGATCCAAGTAAGCATTTACACCTAAGCTTATGTATAATTTAAGATAAATTTGGGCTTGAGGAGCTGAGGTGCACCCTTAAGCTGAGAGACATAATAGGATAAAGGGGGGAGGGGGTGTTCCTATGGCCTCTACCTTTTGGGGACAGCTGGGACTTGTAGATCTGGGTAGAATTCTGGGAATTGGTCTGCTTCTTGTTTTAGAAAAAAAATGTGATATTTCCTTTCTGTCCATTTTTCAGCACTTCCACAGTTGCCCACTGTTTTCAAATAGATATAAGTGGAAGAAAATCATTCAGGAAACAATATTTTTAACAGCTAAGAATGTGTGTAATCCAGGTGATCTTTATATGTCTAGATATTTTTTTCCATCCACTTTATATTTTTTTTCAGATGAAAACAAAGGAAGTTCAGTGTTTCAACCATTTTTAATATAATTTCCCTCGTGATTTATTAACAGATGGACTTACTACCAATAGTTGTCTTCCCCCAGCACACTGATAAAACGCTTTTTATTTGTTCTCATGTATCTGAAAAAAGCCAATCCATTTTGTCTTAACTACCCTCTTCACTCTGAAATTATCAGCTGCAGAATTACCCTATACACATGGATTCCTGTACTGCCCCAAACTATTCACTGGTTCAGGGTATTTGATTTTATTTTTCTTGATCCTGAAACACAAGACTCAAGACTTTCCATCTTATGACAAAATTATTTTTAGGATAACTTTTTGGATATGTTTTACTATTCTCTTTAGTTTTAAGGCAGAATGGAAAACACACACAAAAAAAAAAAGCACTTTTTCCTTCTTTCACCGTTTCTTTTGGGACTTTTCCAATAAAGTCAAGCAGATGTTTTGCAGCAGTTTTCACAACTGTAAGCCCCTGGCAAGCTATATATAGTAGATATGACCTGTGCAGCAGCCATAGTATGAGTATCTTTACATATAACGAGTCGTAATAAAATTAATATGAATATGTAGCCCAGTAAAGTAATTTTTACTTAAAATCCTGTTAAGGAAAAAAATAACTTTTTCTTTGTATTTCCATATATATATATTTCTCCCTTCAGTAAACTGATTTCAAGAAAACTATATACATACTTACAGTGATGTGAATTTGTGATAGAATTTGCAAATATTTTAGTTTTATTTCTTTGACTTCTGCCTAATTTATGTCTGACTCAGGTGTGACATGATGTGTCTAAACTCTGAGTAAATGCTTACAAATTTGGGAAAAAATTGAGGATGTCTGATGTGAACTTATATTATATTTATCTTGAGAGTACTTCAGACGCACTAACTGATTGCATCTCAACCAATGTACCCAAAGAGGAGTCATCCTTGAAAGACATCTTGACTTTTTTTTCCTTTAGAAAGTACAATCATTATCAGCTTGCTTCTGTTTCCTTTTTCCTTTCACTGAGGCAATGTTTGTTCTCTACAAAATGGAACCAAACAATGCTATTATGTGAGTCATCAGAAAAGAGCAACAGCAGTCAGCAGTCGTAGATGGTTGTTGATGGTGATCAGTTTGAATTGCTTACTGCCCCCCTGCCAGTCTCTTGGAAACTTTGGCATTTGGAGGATAACTGGGATTTACTTGTTTGGGAAACTTGGTGCCTTGCTGCTCATAAGACCAGAAGCAAAACCAGTTTTATCTGAGAGCTAGGATTGCATTCCCAAAACATTGCAAGTCTAGTGCTGCAGTCTTTCTTTAGCTGACTGCAAAACATCAAACGCTAGCAACGAAAAGTGGAGATGGCTGCCTTTTAAGTAAAATACAGGATACATCCCAAGCTAGTCCAGAATATACCTAATTTTGCTAGATGTCAAGAGATGCCATGCTGGCACATAAAAATGTTTCCTATTGTCCTTAAATTGATCGTTCAATCCACTTGCCATCAAACAGTAAAAGTAGTCTTTCTGCTTTCATCTCACTATGAAAGGGAAAAAAGAACAGATATATGTGGCAGTAATTATTTCATCCCATGGCTTTTTCTTTTTTTTATTAAGAATAGCATACTATCATAGCAGCAGTAGGCAAAGAGAACAAGAAAAGAAAATTCAGTCTCTTTCAGATTTTACTATGCAGAAAATGTCTTCTTGTTTCTCTGCAACACTTTTAATACTGCCATCTGAGTTAGAACCTCACATCCTTGTGCAGTTGGTCATCTGACAATAGTTAGAGAAAAAAGACTTCACACACATCATCAACATGTACATAAAAAAATTACAAAGCCTAAACAATTCCAAACAATGCAAGAAAATTACTGAAATTAGAAAGGATTGAGAAATATGTTCTACTTCTTGAATCAAATGTTAGTGCCAAAGAAATTCAGCAGACCTCTACAGCTTACACTACAGAAAATCGCTCATCCACGGATGTGTTCTGCAGATTCCACTAGTCAGCAATAAAGATTTGTTTGTTCTGTATTAAAACGGAGAGAAGGGGGAATCACAATACTGAAGCACCACTTTCAGGTTCCCAAAACGGAAATTAAACACAGCAGTAGAGACAAATTAACAATATTTAAGGCACCTAACAAGTCGTAACAGCGCTATGGGCTGCGCCTGTTACCCGGCCGGGCGCAGCCGGCCCCGCCGCTGTGGCAGGGCGGGCCGGGAGCGGGAGCGCGGCAGCGAGCGGCGGGAGCCCGGGACGCCGCGCGGCCGCGCCCCGACACAGGCGGCGGCGGAGCGCCCTCTAACGGCCAGCGCCGGCGCGGCGGGGGCTGCGGCACGGGCTGCGGACGCTGCGGGCCCTGCTGCTGAGGGACACTCCCCTGTGCTGAGCGACACTCACTCCCCTGTGCTGAGCGACACTTCCCTGTGCTGAGCGACACACCCCTGTGCTGAGGGATACTCACTCCCCTGTGCTGAGGGACACTCCCCTGTGCTGAGTGACACTCACTCCCCTGTGCTGAGGGACACTCACTCCCCTGTGCTGAGGGACACTTCCCTGTGCTGAGGGACAGTCTCTCCCCTGTGCTGAGGGACACTCCCCTGTGCTGAGGGACACCCCCCTGTGCTGAGGGACACCCCCCCTGTGCTGAGCGACACACCCCTGCTCCTCTCTGCCCCCGCCCCGGCGGCATGAGACGCCTTGAGGCCTGTTCCTGCCCCAGCCTTCTCCAAGCCGTGCTTATTTATCCTCTCATACAGGGAGGGAGGGTGGGAAAGTGCCGCTGAACGGGAAGATTTTGCAGCATGCTGTGGTCTCCCAGGGATTTTTGGCAGGTTCTCATTTCCTCAGGGAGCCAAGAACATTTTGTCTCTGCATCTCTCATACTTCTCTCTTGCCTCCAATGCCGTGCAGTCTCGAGGGGCAGCGCTGCCTGGAGACATCTCAGAGAGGCTGGCAGCTTTTACAGAGCTCAGGTCACAACCCACAGCGAGAGTAAGGACATAAGTCCAGGGCATGAGGGTACAGGCAGCAGGCATGGATAAGGGTGACTCCAGATGTTCAAGACTTTGGCCCAGGTCAGCCTCTAGGCCTTATGAAAGCAACTTAAGAGACGTACTTGGCAATTCCTCCCCAATAAGAGAAAAAGTTTCAGTGCAGAACTATCAAGCATAGGGTAGAGGGCCCAGCCAGTACTTTTAGCAGAAATTTCTAACTCTGGCAGTAAAAACAATACATTCTGGGTCAATAAAGAGAAACTAAGTGACACTCACCCACTGGCACAGGCCAACACCCCTCATCAATGCAGGCACCTACAGAGGCCAGAGGTTGCCTCCATGCCCAGGGCTCAGGAATGCTTCACACTACTTGTCAGCTTCTTTCTGCCATCAGACATGAGCCTCTCATCCATCCTGGTGATGCACTATCATCATTGCTGGAAATACCAAGTGGCACTTCTGCCACAACAAGCTGTATTCTCAGTCCCTAACACACATCTGGAGACACAGCAGGCACCAAAAGCATCCTCAATGGGTTTACCCACACTGAATGGAGAGACCAAGGAGGTGGGGTGTGAGACCAGATCTATATCTCACTGTATGAGCTGGATTCAGTGTTGCTATCTGCAGGGGCCAGCAAGGGGGTAGGGGAAGAGTGGTTGGTGCTATGCACACCCTCCTGTGCTCATCCATATCCCACAGCTCCCACTCTAGGAGTGGTCACACTCCAGTGGCCACCAGCAGTCTAGGAAAAGCAACTTTCACCCCATTTTATCGGTAAAAATGGAAGAGGCTAGAGAACAAAGGCTATTATTAATTCCCATCTGTTGAAAGGAGGCTGCAGCTGTTTTGAGAGGTTTTCCTGCAAGCTATGCAGATCTGCTCAGAATTTTAATGGTTGTTTACCAACCAAAGCATGCCATTGAAAGAGCAAGATGTTTCCAAGTAAACATGGTGTGAACATCATTTCAGCCTAGAAATAAATCTCTTCTTTCTTGCAAATATTTTTCTAGGTGAGAAAAGATGGTTTTGTATTCGATTCTTTCACTTTTCAGCTGTTCTTTTTTTAACTCATCCTTTGCCATCTAAAAAGCATACAGGAGAAGAGATACCTTGAAATATGTTATGCAATTTTACACACACAGAAAACCTAGTTAACCCCAAACATTCAGTGCGGTCACTATAGGTAGCCCCACAAAACACTGGTGGGCAGTTAAAGCAGTATGTGCTAGTAATACTGGTATCTGTCCAAGGAACCTAGCAAGCCCTGAAGAAAAATACTGCATAAAAAATGAAAAAAATGAAAAGGCTTTGTTATATTCTAGTAAGTGAAAAGACAATGTGAGAGACTTTTTACCTTATGTTTTCTGCCATGATCATATTTTCAAGGGGATTGTTATTGCTGAGAAATTAACATGTCTTTAGTCAGGCTCTCTAATGTGTGTTATTTATATCAGAAATTAAATCCCTGTAACCATGCCTGTTTTTTTTATGGCTGTGTATAACTAAAAGACCTGCTTCTATGATATTAATACATGCAGTTTCTCTGTGGCATGTATCTTGTACATAGCAGAAAGAAGCACTACAGAAATGCCTCAGATAGATAAAAAAAAAAAACCAAAGGTTTTTTGCTATAATGCATCAGAAATCCAAGCTTTTTATTTACTCCAGTAGTCTTTGAACTGCCTGACTTGAAGAAGATATTTACAGCTGAAATTACAGTCCCTGAACCCAGCCCAGCATTCCCGATATCACTGCTGTAATTGGGAGGTTGGGAAAGTTCAACTATCTCCCACCGTTTAGCCAAAAAAGTTATGACCACCCTGCGTTTAAAAAAGACCATGCATGAGAAAATGGAAAGACAAGAGAGTTCAGTGACATAGTAAATGGTCACCAGGAAATGACCAGGAAATTAATATGACAAAGAGGCAGTGCTAAGGGGAGAGTTGGACAGCCTGCTGCTATTTCATCAGGTCATGCAACTGGAAATATTAGTGAGAAAATGAAACTATTTATCTTTCTCTAAGACAGAAGTGAAAATCAATCTGGGCAGTCTGACCTTCTAATCTGAGTTAAGTCAACACATAAACAATAAAAATGGACTAATATTTCAAGGAATTTTGTTTTAATGACTGTGGAGGTTCAAGTTACTGTGGGGTGTTTTCCTGTAATATGATAGAATCCCACTAAATGGTCATTATTTTTCTTCTGGTAATGGAGACATGAAAGCTCTCTGTGTGTCCTGTGTTTCTGTTTCAGGGGTCCAAAGGCTACTGAGATGGGTTTCACCCATATTGCTTTGAATTTATTTTCTCTTAATAAATGGTAACCTACAGTTTTGTATAATGGCAGTCCAAAATGGATTTCTGCTTTGTGATAGCTAATTCATGGCAACTAGCTTTTAAGTCAGTATGTGAAAGGGAACAGCTGTGAACTGATAAATATTAGGAATTATTAAATACACTTTTCTACAAATATAGCACTTGCCCATTCCTTACAAATATTTTTTCTGTTTTGAAGTTCAGTTTTCAGCACAGCACAAACAATTACTCCCAATAAGTGTTGTAAAAGAAACACAAACAGATGGGAAAAGGGGGAAGTGATAAACACAATAAAATAAATGGCATGACCTAAATTCACCAGAGATATTGACTGAGTAAGCCAAGGTTAAGAAATTACCTCTCACTGCCCAGTGTGTTTTCTTTATTAAGAGTGTTGATGTTCTCTGAAAGAAAGATGTCATTTAAGGAAAGAAGGAGCCTCCCTTGGAATGGAAAATTTGACACCCTTCCCCCCAAATTATTATAGCTTTGAAATTAAGGGCCTTTCAGGCAAAGATATGGGAAAAGGAATATCAGTTCTTTGCTAGTGTGTGTGTACTAGTGTGTGTACCAGTGTGTGTCTGTGTAAGCAGGCAAGCAAGCAACGCTGCTGCTGGCACACCGAAGGAGAGCAGAAATCCCAGGGAAGGCTCTTCCCGCTCCTTGAGCACTTTGGGTGCAGGTCCTGTGGCAGCTGGCAGGGGGCGCTGCTGGCTCCCGGCGGGCCGGGTGGGTGCGGTGATTCCCCCGCGCCTGCAGGGGGCGCTGTGCGCGGGCCCGCCAAGGCTCCCTCACGCTGTATTGGCGGACGGGCTGGCAAAAAAGGGCCCAGCAGGAACCTCTGAGCAGCGGCTGGAATGCCAGGATGGGCTCACCTGGGGCAGGGAGCAAGAGGCAGCAGAAACTCTGCAGCTGTGGCTGGAACCACGGGTTGTCCTAGCAGGCAGGAGATGTGGAGCTACGGTGTGGAAAAAAAACAGAGCTGTGGCAGAGGAACAGTGGGGTTGGGTACTGGCAGCCTGGCTCCCAAAGACAGCCAGGAGAGGCTTCCTTGGAGGGGGAAGGGGATCAGGATCCCAAGGCTTTCCCTGAGGCACCCAAGCAGGTGATGAAAGCTCTTTTTTTAATGAGGTAGTGTATTATAAGGTCTCAGTGTAATGGCAGGTCCTACGAACAGAGTTCCACTCACGGTAGAAGAAAACAGGAGATTGAACCCTGCAGTGGTGCTGAATTCTCCCCACAGCAAATGCAGCCTGTCTCCCTCCCCTCCAAAACCAACAGGGAAGAGAGCTAGGAGCTGCACCCAACCCCATCCCCCAGCCCAAACCTCCAGGTATCTCTGCTGCTCCAAGAGAAACCCCTCAGATGAGAGAAGTACAGACAGGTGCCCTCCTCCCCCGTGTTGGGCAGCTTTTTTTGTCTCTCCTAAGTACCAATTGTTATGGTTTCTTAGTGACAGATGGGACAAAATTCCATGACAGAAAGAAGCAAAAGGAAAAATCCTGAACTCCAACATCCTCCCATCTTTTAGAAATGTTAAATAGGATTTGGGGATTTAGTCCAGCCACGCCCAGTCTTTTTTAATGCATGCTGGCATCCATGGATATGATCTCAACAAATCTAGGCACTTTGATTTACCATGGCATAATATGAAGAAAGCATATTACCTGAAAATAACCCGATTTAATATGCCCTTGATTTTACCAATGCACTGTTTGCATGTATCTGTAGGTAAACAGATAAATCACAGAATCATATAATTGTTTATGTTGGAATGGACCTCCAGAGGTCACAAGTCCAACACTTCCGGAGTTGGCAGGGGCGTTTTCAACCAGATCAGTTTGGTCAGGGGTCTGACCTGGAATATTGCCAGGCATGGGGTATCTACTAGCTCTCTGGACAACCTGTGCCAGTGTTTTATCATTTTCATTGTAAAAACTTAGTATATCTAATTGCGAGAAATGACTGCTTGCTTTTTAAAATTTTAGAGGTTTATTACACCTTAACAAAAAATACAACAAAAGTACTAAATAAGGAACAATTACTGCACTGGGAGCTACCCCCTGCCCTGTGGCTGTCAGCTACGTGACTCCTCTTCAGGATGCATGTTTCGCCTTTTATATCTCTAGCCTCTCCTGGAGGTTTGTCAGTCCATTCCTTCCTTGCTGTCCAGTGATAGAGGTCACTTTCTTACATTCTGATTGGAGGTCAGGTGTTACCACAGTAACAAGCCAACCATCCCAAATGCCTGGATTACTAAGACCATCCCATATAACAGTACTGGGGGGGAACACATTGCCGTATCATAACCATACATTCATAAAACTTCTCTTAACATTCATGTAATGTTCAGCCCTTAATTGTAAGAGTTAACCATCTAATTACTCATCTATAACATAATGTAAATTGACCCCCTTTCATTTTAAAACTATCACCCCTTGTCCTATCACAACAGAGTCTAACAAAAGTTTAATCCCCATATTACTTGTAGGCCTCTTTCAGTTATTGACAGGCTGCAACGAAGTCTCCCTGGAGTTGTCTCTTCCCTTGGCTGAACAACCCAAGCTCTCTCAGGCTATCTTCACAGGAGAGGTGCTCCAGCCCTCAAACATCTTGGTAGCTCTGCTATGGACCTGTTCCAACTGTTCATCTCTTTCCTGTGCTGAGGACTCCAGAGCTGGAAAAGCACTCAGGATGGGTCTCATCACAGTGGATCAGAGAGGCAGAATAACTCAGTCTGCTGGCCACTCCACTTATGTTGCAGCCCAGGATATAGTTGGATTTCTGGTCTGAAGGTGCACATTATCATATCATGCTCAGCTTTTCACTCACCATCACACCCGTGTCATTTTGTAGAGCTGTTCTCAAAGAGTTCTTCTCCCAGTCTGGATTTATGTCTGGTGTCACCCCAACCCGGGTGCAACAACACCTTACACTTGGCCCTGATAAATCTCAAGAGAATCTTGTGGGCTCACTTCTTGAGGTTGACCAAGTCGATCTGGATAACAACCTGTCCCCAGGAATGTCAACTGTACCACTCTGCTTGATGTCATCTGCAAATTTGCTAAGAGGGTACTTGATCACTTTGTCTGTGTCATTGATGAAGACATTAAACAACACTATTCCCGATACAAACCCCTGAGGGACCTCACTTATCACTGATCTCCATCCATTGAGCCACTGACCTCTAGATGCAACCATCCAACCAATTCTTCATTCACTGAATAGACTACCCATCAAATCCATATCTGCTCAATTGCAGGAGAAGGGTATTATGAAAACTGTGTCAAAGGCCATACAGAAATCCAGATGGATGATATTAATGGCTTTTCCCTTGCCCACTGATGTAGTTACTCCATAATAGGTTTGTTCTCCACAAGGAAGTTTCTCTTTTAGTTGCCCACAGCCAGTGCCCTGCAACCCAGTGCAGAACTGTTAGATTTCTAGTGCTCTGGGAATGGGCAGCCAGCAAGTGAGCCACTTATCCATGTTATCCCACTGCACAAGGTTCTCTCTTTCTTACACAAAAGTTGCCCAGAAAAGGATAGTTTTCTAAAAAGTGTGAATCACAGGAGCAGTAGAATGTGTCCTTATTTCACAGTGTGAGAGCTCATTGTCAGACTCTTGCAATGTCCTGGGAAATACCTTCTCTCACACTGTTTCTGCATTTGCCTTCTCTACCTCAAGAAGCTTAGCACTCAGTGAATTCCTTCATTCTTATCTCAAAACCATGCCATCTA
Source organism: Serinus canaria (assembly GCF_022539315.1). Classification (NCBI taxonomy): domain Eukaryota; kingdom Metazoa; phylum Chordata; class Aves; order Passeriformes; family Fringillidae; genus Serinus; species Serinus canaria. Next base: position 38,753,981 of record NC_066343.1, on the reverse strand, counting down.
ATCTGTGTGTGCCACATAAAACACAGCTTGCATACCTTGTCACTGCTGCCACTTGGATTCAAAACAATGCACAATGTTAGTCACAGCTGGAGGGCTTGGACACACAGCATGGGTCATGACATGGAGAACCAGAGAGTCCCAGCAAGACGTCTGTCAGTTTCACATGGGGAGCAAAAATATGAGCTGAGGTGTAAGAGACTAGCATCCTTTGGGTCTGAAGAGAAATTCTCATGTGAACTGAAAGGATATTGCACTGAAGAAGGATTATTGCTCTTCACCACTACAGCCAACACAAAAAAAAGGAAGAGCCTCTCTACAAAATGAGCTATGCTAAAATGCTGCCAGGGGTTTGCAGCAGGGAATTCAGGGGTGGTTTCCATGAGGAGAGCTCAGGGACTGTACCATGACCAACATGGATTGTCCCAGTCAATGCTAAAATGGCACCCCCACTGGCCAGAGGTGAGCAGTCCATCAGTCAGATAGCAGTGCCTTTGGAAAAATATATGTAAGAAAGGGTACAAAGCATCTCATACTAGTTTTGAGAGAAGAGAGTGAGAAAAATGTGACAGCAACAGCCCTGCAGACACCGAGGTCAGTGCAGAAGGAGAGGGAGGAAGTGGTCCAGATGGTGGAGCAGGGTGAAGACCATGGAGAAGCAGATGTCAACTCATCAGAGCATATATTTACTCCTTGCCTGAACCACCAGAAAAATACTGTTGGTGTTTAGATACAGGGCGAGTAAAACACCTGTTTTCTTTGTTCAGGGAAGTCCTTGGACATCTTCCAACTGTCTTTGAGAAATATCTTGCAAAAGCAGCAGCTCAGAAAGATTCTAACTTGGCTAAACCTAAAGTGTCTTGTATTAGCCTCTAGATTTGGTTTTACAAAGAACCATCTAAAGTAATTTCCTACTTTTTCCTATGTAGAGTAATTTCTCACCTAAATTAATTTTCCTACTTCTTTTGTCACAAGCAGGAATCCAGGACCGTATTACATTGAAAGAGTGTGGATTTTGTGTTATACAGTGATGAATGTCAAATACTTCTGTTTTTCTACTGCTCATCTGAATAACATTTAGATAGACCACTTAAGTGGTCAGCATAAATTTGATTTTAGAGAAAATAGGCCTTTTTTTTTTTTCTGAAAACACTAGAAAGTCTCCTTAGTGATAGCAGTTTATATCCAATTTTTTAAAAGAAAGCTGCACTGAAATTACTGCAGCAGTTGTCTCAGTAAGAGTACAGTACTACCTAAGCAGCATCAGGCAATGTGAGACAATTAGTTCCAACACTAGCCCTCTGTTTCCAGTATGTTACAAGCCCACAGTGTATTCAGTGTACATGTTGCTGTAGAAGTGCAGAGGTCCTGCTAATGCCAAGAATATTTACCTCATCCTGTTTTTATTTGTACACTTACTCACACTCTCAGACACTTGTGCAGATGCTCATGGGGTAGATGTGTTGCATCATTGACCACATGACTTGTGGCTTATTAGATTCTCCCAGAAGTCCTTATGGGCCAGATTGCATTTCCCATGAAGTCTGCAGTCAGACAGAAGTGGGCTGTTAGCTGAGGAAAGGACAACACTGCATCAGGAGAGCTGAACAGAGAAATATTCTCTGGCAGCAGCTTGCCACAGTAGGGAGATTCATCTTAATTTACTTTATAAGACCAGAAATATTTGGGGTTGTTTGAACAAAACAAAATACTTCAAAGCCAATTGGGCTGACTTTACATGAAATATTAACATGTCATATCTGAGGCAAATGGAAAACTTCAGGATGCAGTGTAATTTTTTAGAAACTACACTTCATATTGTAAAACCATTTAAAAATCCTGACTACCTTCATTGGCCGAGAAGAATCTGCCCTTTTCTTCCTCTTGAGTATATTTCAAATGCTATAAACATCAACTTTTACTGGAAAGATAACATCACGTTTAAAATTCTAATTAAAGCAAACAAGAGCTGAGAGTGCTTAGCATAAGCCTTTTTATTCTAGATTGGCCAAGTCATCAATTTAAAACAGGAACAAGCCAAATAAATATGACAAAGTAGAAATGAAAAATTGTCTTTCAGATACACTGTGCCATTTATTCAAAACAGACCAAGCAGAACACCTGGCTCCTTAATATAGAACAGTAGTTGGGACAGCTCCATTAAGGGAAATTGATTTCAGCAGAGATGATCTTGGGACAAAAAGTAATTTCTAAAAGAAAGTCATATGGAATCACTTGTCATTTTCTGCTCTTCCTTTTCAAATCTGCTTCAGGGAAAAAAATTCAGGAGCATTCAAACATAGTTTTAAACATAGCTTCCTTGTGTCTGCTTCCAACAGAATTCTTCATGCTCTACTTCTGATTAAAGGATCTGTTCCCATCTGATTTATACAAGCACCACATTTTATAGTTTCCAGATTCCAGTTCTAATTCCTTCAGCTACTGTTGGTCTGCTGGTTATTCTTCTCCTACTGTAAAAGAAATTATCACTTCACATGAATCACTTATTTAATGTCCAAATTCAGCTAAAAATTGCAGCAGAAGGAATGAAAAATGGAGATCTCAAAGTTGTTTGATTTTAATAATTATTAGTTATTTGGTTTTGGTCATTGAGTCTGATTCTGTGAGACAGTTAAGAGCCTTTCCCCATTCATTAATGTTCACACCACTGCTGAATTCAGTTTCAGTTTCAGTGGCTGGTAAAGAGTTCAGCATCTTGTGAGGTCAAATATTTTCTTGGTCACATAGGCAGAGATGAATTTGGGTAGGAAGCTAAAACTGCAAATTGGATGGTAGAATTTCTGCTTTGACAGAGGACAAAATCTCCAGCTCAGGAAATCAGTATCAGACTGATCTCTGTCATGATATTTCAAGAAATCTAAGTTCAACATCTTAGAATTTCTTGTGTGTTGTGTAGTCACCTTAAATGAATCATTATTCTGTAAACACAAGAGAAATTAAATTGCTTTCTTCATGTTTTTTCTACCTTGCCTTCTTCTCTGTCTTGCTTCTGTGTATCATATGCTTCTTAGGAAGGACAAATCTAATTTCTTTTCTCAAAAAGTTTCAGAGAATCACAAGATGGTTAAGTTGGGAGGAACCACTGGAGGTCCAACATTGATACTCAAACAGGGCTATCTACAGCAGGTTTCCAGATCCATATCCAGAGAACTTCTGAAGATCTCCAAGGATGAAGATTCTACCACCTTTCTGGGAAACCTATTCCAGTGAGAAGTCAGAGTATACCCAAATTTTAGAAATGTTTTTTAAGCTTCTTAAGTAAGCTTATAGAAGATTTATACATTGCCTAGCACAAAGGGCCATCTCCTTGTCTGGTGGACAAGCGATGCCTACCTAAAATAAAGAACAAGAGCACTAGAATTTGCAATGATGGCAGTGTTTGGGATCTAGAAACAAGTAACATCAGTATAAGATTATGCATGTAATTGTGTTGTCACACAGGAAGATTTATCCTGTTTATCTGCTTAACGGTATTTGAACCACTTCAACAGCTGGTCAGCAGTAGGATGGAGGGTTCAGTGCATACCTAATGAAGAAGGACTTGAGAATCGCTATTCTAACACTGTGCAAGGAAACATACATTACTGATGTGAGATGGCGCATACTAAGTTTTATTGCTGTAAAACATGCAGGTTATGTGTTACCTGAGACATATCCATTCTAACTTCAAATTTGACAGAAAATCAAGGTAGTTAAAGCCAGGCAGAAGTCAGCAGAAATATAACTATTTTGTTGGAATTTGGCAGCTAGGGCTTTTCTCCCAGCATCAGTGGAAAAGTCACTTTTTCTTTCTAAGCTTGTTTCCTTCACACAGTTGCCTATTTGGATTGCAGGTAACATGGAGCTAGGTTTATATCACAGTCCAGGTGGTAGCTTTCAGTAATAGTTTTGGATGCAGTCTTTTCTTTCTAATTTAAGTTGGGGTTTTGCATTGAACTATTCACAAAGAGCAAAGCTTTTCTTAAGACTGAGACCTTTGTTTTCGGAGAATTACAGAATGGGTAAGGGAAGGGACCGCAGTGGGTCATCTGGTCCAACCTCCCTACTCAAGCCAGGGTCATATGAGATGTGGCACAAAATTCTTTCCACACAATTCTTGAATTTCTCCCATGAAGGAGACTCCCCAAACTCTCTGGACAATTTATTCCAATGCTCCATCTCTCACATAGTAAAGTTCTTGTATTCAGGTGGAACTTCCTGTGCATCAGTTTCTGCCTATTGCCTCATGTCCTATTGCTCAGCACCACAAAGAAGAGCCTGGTTCCATCCTCTTGACACCCTCCCTTCAGATACTTTCAGATATTGATGAGGTCCTCTCTCAGCCATCTCTGCTCAAGGCTGAAAAGACCCAGCTCTCTCAGCCTTTCCTTACAAGAGAGTTGTTCCAGTCCCTCAAGCATCTTTGTCCACTGGACTCTTTCCAGGAGCTTTGTCTCTCTCTTGTGCTGAGGAGGCCAAAATTGGACACAGCACTCCAAATGTGCCTGGGCTGATTAGAGGGGCAAGATCACCTCCCCCAACCTGCTGGCACTGCTCTTCCCAACGCACCCCAAAACACCATTGGCATTCTTGGTCACCAGGACACACTTCTGGCTCATGGACAGCTTGTTGTCCACTAGGACCCCAAGGTCCTTCTCCACAGAGCTGCTTTCCAGCAGATCCACCCCAGCCTGTGCTGGTGCTGAGGGTTATTCCTCCTCAGTTCAGGACCCTGCATTTGCCTTTACTGAATTTCATAAGGTCTCTCACTGCCTATCTCTCCACCCTGTTTAGGCCCTTCTGAAGGGCTGCACAGCACTCTGGGGTATTAGCCACTGCTCCCAGCTTTGTGTATGAGTGACCTGGTGAGGAAGCATCTGTCTCTTTGTCCAAATCACTGATGAACAAGTTAAACAACATGGAGCCCAGTACTGACCCTTGGGGAAATCACTAGTGACAGGCCTCCAACCAGACTCTGTGTCACTCATTACAACCTTCTGGGATCTGCTGTACAGCCCATTCTCAATCCATCTCTTTGTCCAGCCATTTAACTCACACTTCCTGAAATTGTCTATGAGAATGTTATGTGAGACACCATCTAAAGCACTGCTGAACTCAAGATAAATAGTATCTACTGGTCTCTCTTTAGCTGCACTGGTTTCATTATACAAGACAATCAGGTTGTTCTAGCATATTTTATCTTTAATGAATCCATGCTGGCTACTCCTCATTACCTTCTTGTGATCTTTTTGTGTTCTATGTTTTGCCTTAACAAAAGCAATCAATAGACAAATAAATATCCTTGAATCTCTGTTTTTTGTGTAGTGGGAAGAAAACCTCATATAAATTTAAAGATTGCATTTATTTAGCTAGTGTGTCACTAACTTGCTGTGGACAGCCCCTCTCCAGCTGTCAATAAGATCTAAATATCTGTGTCTATGTCACTGAACAGCTGCAAAGAACACAAGTGTCATGTTAAATGCCAATAATTTAATCAGTTTATATGCCCATGATGCCTAGAAGTAGTATGATTAGAAACATTATTGCAGACAGTGGAAAACTTTTGCTGTGCAGTTGCTTTTTGCCACTAACAAAACTCCAGAAAACTAGTGTTAAAGAACTCCTGTGTGCTGAATTTTTGAGGCCTTGTTTTTTTGGAGATTTTGGGTTGGATTGTTGGGGTTTTTTTGGGGTTGGTTAGTTTTTGTTCTGTTTTTTTCTCTGTATTGTCTTGATCCTAAGCTGCTGAATAGGAAATAAATTCAAGAGATCACATAAAATTATGCCCCTCCCAAATACTTGGGAGGTAAAATATCTACTAAAGAAGCACATTGGCAAAAGTGAAGTTCTCCGTTCCAGATTTTTTCCCATGAATGATGCAATCTGAACCAAAATGTGGCCTTCTGATAGCTTTTACTAAGAAACCCTGTAATTCTGTCCAAATTGTTTCCAAGACAGCCATATTTAGCACACTGTATCAAATAAACATGCCTCAAATATACATTCAATACTTAAGAAACTTCCACCTTTTGTTAAACCAGTATAAATCCACTGAAAAATTCAATCAGTGAAGATACTTACTTACTCATATATCAGATTATCCATATGCTACCCATTGTTAGTATATGTATCCTATGAGTGTTTAACTGTATTGTTACAAAGCTAAAAGACAAATTTTGAAAAATAAACCTTTCTCCTACCACTATGTATTTTATATATTGCCTTTCAACTAAGTTGCCAGTGCACATGTGCAAAAAAAAAAAAAAATAAAAGCAGACTGAATATTTTATATCCTTGGAGCTCTATTTTGCAGTCATAGAAAAGCTGTAGAAGGCAGAAAATGTTTTAAGAAGGAAACAAGACTAGAGTTTACATTTTTATTTCAGAAAAATGTTGGCAACATACTCAGCAGAGTTCTCTGGAAATATTTAACTGTTGCCCAGCATAAGCACCAAAAAAAAAGTACCTTTAATATTTCATTTTGGCTTATTTGTTCTTTATTTGGAAAATGTCCTGGCACAAAATGGATAATCATCAAAGAACTGATGGCAGGTATCAATCCAGAGAGATAGGTTCAAATTAAGGAGGCATAAGTTATGTTAGTTATGTTGACATTTTGCAGGATGAGTGCATAGACAGGGAAAAACGACAAAGACACAGCTTTTAGAGTGTTAGGCAATCCGTTTGAATTAGTATTAATGTGATAACTTTCTCTGTACTTTTCTAACCAGAGAAGCATTTCCTATTAAGTATATTGTAACTAGCACAAGAAATGCCTTCTTTCAAGTTTGATTTACTAAGTCCAAATCTACTGTACTGCTCAGAATACATAGTTTTCCATATAGATTTAGAGTGCAGGGATGAGGGTGATTTCAGCCTTTTAGATCAATGTTGACAAAGAAGATCATCACTGGGTTTAACCTGTGAGAGCACCTTAATATGCAGCATAGCAATGCTGAATTTTAACCCAAACTGGAAGCTATATTCTATTTTAGATACCGACATACTTCTCCATATGACTTCAGAAGTTATGTTTGCATCCAAGGGCGGGTTTTGACCTTTAGACGATTTTTTTGTTTTCATTTTAAGTCCAAATCAGATAAACTGTTTTTCTGTGGTTTGAAGGGAGAGAAAGTATTACATCACCTTTATGCTAAAATGAGACATTTCCTTTGTAAATCATTGGTAGAGAGTGAACTCTCTGTCATTAAGTAATCAGTAATTAGCTAGTAATTGAATAACCAATTAAAGATTCAAGCCTTCCTGTAAACCTACAAACACCTTCTTACCCTTTTTCAGATAATTGTAATATAAGTGACCTCATCCTTATGTTTTGGTAAAGGTCAGAGACAAAGTTAAAATAGCAGCAAGAGGCTTTGTGGAACCATTGGCAGAAATTTTAGCTTTGTGTATTTTTAATAAGGAGACTAATCAGCCATCCAGACAAGACCAAAGAATATAAACTTCTGATGGAAAGTTGGCAGATCACGATTGAAAACATTGCTATGGTCAGAACTACTAAAATGATGGCTTTCAAATGTTCATTTTTGCTAAATCCCAGCAATCTTTCATTGAAACTATCAGTACTGCTTATTTTATTCATTAAGTCCTTTCTTAGAATCAGAAATTCAGCCATTGGCCTCCTGTGGCTTTGGTCCTACCAGATGTTCACATAAAAACCTCAGGACTCATTTGCTCATTTTTGTTTGTTTAGGGCTCTTCCTCCTTCCTCTCATCTCATATTTCAGCACAGGGTGGCTATACTTTTTTCTCCTCAACCTTTCACAAACAATTCAACCTCAGGCAAAACCCATGCACACCGCTTTACTTAAGGCTGGTAGAAGAAGGACAAAGTTAGGAGTGAGTCATGCCAGAAACATTTGGATGACTGGTGGTAGGGCTATGAATAGGGTTATAGATAAAGCTTCCCTAGTGCTTTTCCACTGTAGATCTCACAGAAGTTCACAGATGTTAAAAACAATTATTCATGCTGAAGAACTTGACACACATTAAATGTACATTCAATGTCTTTCCCAAGACCTCATAGTAAGCTTTACAAAGAGTTGAAGTCAGGCCATATGATTTCCAGAGCCAGGCATTTTTCTCCAGTATGTCATAGCCCTTCAAAACACTGTTGGTTATTGTTTTTGAGCAGGATAAATTTTGTGTATCAAGGAGACATCCAAGTTTCCTGAAATCAGGCTCTGAAATCCATGTAATGCTATGCTTAAATAAATAGCAACATTTGTGAATACTCTAGAGCAGGCAAATGGTGCCACGGACATCAGCGGAACAGTCTTCCCATCCTCTCTGCCTGGATCTGTTTTGTTGCCCTTAAGAATTACAGGCAGCCAAGGTCTGTGACAGCACTTGACAAAAAGTGCTCTTTGTGTATAGTAAGAGAGACACAGTGAGGATGAGATAGTACAGAGCCCTTTACAGGTGTTCTTCCAGTTGGCAGCTCCTTCCACACCAGCAGTTTATCCAGGCATAGCATCCTGCAGATTGTCATTTTCATTACCTTGTTACCCTGAAAAAGGAAAAAATATTTTCTTTCTTAGTACTGGGTCCAGGCTCTCCCCTGTATTAAGAAAAGGTTATAATAATAAGGTCTTGCAGGGCAGACATGGAAGATGCAAACACAACATGAGGCAGTTTTGTGTTTATAAAACAGGTTTTCCTGAAGGGCTTGAAAGTCCTTGTTATACACAAAGAAAGAAAATTTATTGGTTAAAACTTCTTAACATAAAAAAGATTCATTTCCTGTACAGCTTTTCACACTTATCTAAAGCAGATATTACTTTCTGTTGCGACATCTTCTGAAATAAAAATGAGAAGAACTCACTCCTTCCTGTTTTCAACAATATTTGTAAAATCTTGGCTGCTCTGTAAGCATCATTTATTCATGTCAGGAAAAGAAAAAGAGGAAAAGACATCTTTTTGTCAGCCACTAAGATATCAATCACTAGGATCTGTCCTCCAAAGTGAGAGCATCACATTTGTGTATATATCATTGATAAAAATCAGACTTATATCTAGCCACATTTTTTTATCTAAAGGTCTGGACACAGAGAGGAGATATGGTTAACACCATTCTACTACGCCAGTAACTTTTACAAGTGAAAAATCTGAAATGCAAAGATACCCATTTCACTGTTCCTTGCAGAGGTCAGAGGAAGTGCCTCAATATGCTAAAGTGTCATGTTTTTCCATCCTCATGAGACTTGACTACAAGCTCTATTTTGCATCTTTCTCAGATGTTTTTATCTACTTTTTTGCATTCCTCTTTGAGGAAAAAAACAAAGAAGGTGATGTAAGTGATAAGGCTTAGATTAGTTAGTTCTCCATGCAAATATATGTCTCAGTAGTATGAGAAACTTCAGACAGAGAAGGAACAGGGGGAAATGGAAGTATTAAGTCAGAAATTAAAGATCTAGTAGATCTTTATCCAATGCAAAAAAACCCACTTAAATACTGTAATATAAGAGTAACTGTTCTGTGCTACACAAGTGTTATTTTAGCTTCAGAAGTGCTGAGCAGAGAGCTCTTGTTCCCCTTGGTCAGCTGAAGACACTCATGTTATTAAGAAAGAGTGTCAGGAAATGGGTAAGTGTTATTGTGAGAGGAAACCTGTTTCAACTCCCATGATTGCAGTTTAGCACAGCTGCACCCCAAGAGAACAATAGCAAGATTTATTTCTTTTATATGTCTCAATTTTACAAAGAATAAAACAGTCCTGTTAAAGAAAGCTGTGAGCACAAGGACTGTCTGGGAGGATGTAAACACTAATGTGAAAGAGGAAGAGAGAGCACCAGAGAGGAGGGATGTGCATGTACTGACAAAAGGGAAAATAAATGTGTTTCTAATATTTAACTGATTTATTTTGAGTACTAAAGAAGAATACTAACGATAAACCCCCCAATATTCTAAGTAAAAAAAAAAAGTTAGTAAGAAGTAAAGCTTGTTTCATAAGCATCACTACCTGCCTGCAAAACACAAAAACTAGGCACCCAGGAAGACAGCCCTCCCATGATTGGGCATCTCACAGTCCATCTGCAAAACCAGGTCCCAGGGGATGATTTTCTGGTCTTCCAATGGCCTGGCTCTTCTGCCTTACATCTTATATGTTTGTTTTGCTCTTCCGTGGTACGAGCAAATCTGGATTTATAAGCAATGCCTATGTTGCACTGGCTGCACGCACATGAGGCAGGTGCATGTGCCTTAACGCCTCGTCTCACCCCAGAAGCACAGACATACTGCTCAGATCTGCAGTCAAGGCTGTGAAATGGGGGATAAAGAATGCTGGGACGTGTTTTGTGTCTTGCCATTCACTACCTGGGAAAGGATCAGTGATTCTCTTTGTCCCTTCTGCCTTTTGTGGAAAACCTTCTGTATAAAGGCTTTCCAAATAGACAGACTTTCTGTCACTGCAGGTGTCTTCCCAAAGTGGGCCCCCTTCCTGTTTGTGACTGCTGGTGCTGTGGGGCTGGTTGTGAAGGCCTGTTGTTCCTCATCTCTGACCCAGCACTCAGACCCCTGCCACTTATCAGCATTCTGTCTTTGCAGCCAGCCCGGAGAGATTCCCATGCCTGGGGAAGAGATCAGCCAACAGGAAATCACATTCAATGCAGTGACCATGATAAGTCTTCAAGAAACGTCCTACCCTCATTTTGCTGTTTTGCAGTTGAGACAAGCAAGTCTGCTTCTCAGCTGAGAAAACAGAACAGCTATTCTTGTGATTATGAAAAAAAAGTTGAGGAAATAGACACAATAAAAGAAAAAGCCCAACCATCAGAAAAAACACCAAGCAGACAGCACATCCTACTAAGAGAGATCATCTCTGCATTTATTTTACTAATAAATAACTAAATCTGATAGATGTATACTTAAATGTGGAATACTGCTCCCATTGGTCTTAGAAGTTATTGTTTGGGTGTGGAGGAGACCATAAGTAGGTTATTTTGTGAGAAATACATAAAAAAACCTGCTCAGGTGCATTCCCAAATACTGCATTAGAAGCCAAAATTCATTCTAGTTACTTTCATTTGGTGAAACTTTTTTTTGAAAGGGCACGGCCTTCACCACTGACCCTGATGTATGTATTGCAGTGTTCTCTGATGGTGATTTTGGCATGTCAGTTCAGAAACATTCAAAAATAGGAGGTTATACATTTTGGTTATAATAGAGTACTTAGTCAGGAAGTATTTTGTTTTCTGATCTGCTGTGGATAGAAATCTCTCTGACAAATCTTTCAGTCCTCCTGTGTTTCTGTTTCCCCGTCTCTGTATACAGAGAATCAGCTATTTTTAAATTGCTGTGAGAAGTAAGGTATACTTTTTTGTGTACAAAGCCAGAAATACTGGTTTTTGAAATGCCATCATCTCTCCCTTTCTGTTGTTAGAGAAGATCTACTGTGATCCGCTGGACATAAATATCTGTATGTTATTGTTTGAATGCAAAGTCAGAAGTATTATAACTCAATGTTATTTTTTCTTGAGGTATCTGAACAGAAATTCATATTTCAGAAGGAAGGTAGAGCATGGGAACATGTGGTAGCCATGCCACACCTCCTAAGACTTCCTCCTATTTCTCCTTCTATTCCTATGTGTATATTGAAAATAGAAGGAAGGAAAAGGAGAAAAAAAAAAAAAAGGAGGCTCACATTAAAAAAATTGGTACACAATGAAAATCAAGAAAGCTTCCCACTGATTTCACCATATTCAGCTTATAGCTTTTTAAGTTTAATCATTTTAAGAGAATTGTTTTGCTCTACAAGCCAAAAGACAAAATCATAGTTAAAAATTTCAGAACCAGTTTTATCTTCTTAAGCAAAGAAGTGAATGATCATGCATTTATTACAAAAGGTAATCTTACTGTTAAAGCAATTTTGAAAAGAGAATAATCTGATTTATTTTTACCTTATTTTCATTGTCAGCTTTTCCTTTTAGATTGGCAGGTTGTATTCCAATTTATGTCATTACTCACAGACATCCAGTAATATGTTGAAGTCCATGTTTCCAAATGTGGAAAAACATATCTCATAATTTAATTTTTTTATCTCTATTTGTCTGTCACTGATTTTCAGACAGTGAAAAGAAGAGATTATCACAGTGTTGGTTTTGGTTCTATTAAACATCTGTTCTCAGATGCTAGGACCTCTGATATTTTAATGTATGCAGTAATAAGGCACTTGTCCCAAGAAGCAGGAAATTGTTAAAAATCTTTGGGAAAATTATATGTCTCTGAACTTGCCACTAATACTATCATAAAATAATACAGAATAAGCTTGTATCTGTCATCATTCAAAGGGATAGCAATTTAAGTTAAATTATGAAGGTAAAGGGGTCTGGCTCCAGAATTTCAACCTTGTCGGTGCTCATGAATCCTGTAGCAAACACAGTATCCAGATTTTCTTGTTTGGAGCAGTTGTTTTCTATTCCTTTGCATATAGGGGCACGAATAAATTTGAAGAAATTTTTTAGACCATCTCTAATAGCAACAATTACATGAGGTAGGTATGCATTACTAACCCTTACTATTAAATGTTCACATCTGTTTTAAGATGTCATTGCGAGGATCACACACTTACCCAGTGAAAGGGGTAGGCTCTGCTATCCCCATAAGAACATGCTTCTCTTTTTCCTGGAACATGACTGTCCCTCAGACTTTAAATGAAAGAGAAGAGGGAGACTTTTCCCCCACTCTAGTTAAGCCACATGCAGCCAAGCAGAATTTCCCTTCCATGTAGCTCTTATGAAGCAGTTATCAAGGGGATGCACTCTCTCTTTCTCCCAAAGAACATGTCAGAGAGGATGTCAGGAAGGATACTTCCAGCTGCTTATCAGTCAGAAAGATGACAGCTCTAGGTGGAAAAATATGGGGTATTTTCTACAAGGGAATGGTCTCTCTCACTACTTCACAGCTACCAGGCATTCATAGCCTTTACTAAGTGAGAAACCTCCCACCACTTATTTTGTAGGATTTGCGAAACGATAATAAAATTCAGACTTTATTTAAAATAGCAAAAATTCAGGGCAGAAAGCCAGAAGTTGATACAGAACTCTCTTACCAGCAGATGTCAGACCTCTGCTATTTCCAGAGCACCCAGAGGAACACCTTTTTTCCCTCATCTCCAGCCTTTCCAATCTAGATGGCTTTGTCTGTGTGTGGCTGCACACACTGCAGCCAGAAACCTACTTTCCCTTTCCAGTAGTTCCCAATTTGCCTCACTCCCCTTTGTTTTTAACTATCACCATAACTTTAAATTTTTTGCTGATTTACAAATTTACAATCTGAAATTGCCCTATTTTCTCCTTCTGTGATTTCTGTTACCATGTCCAAGGGCAGGATTGCTGGTAGTAACAACTGTGACTTCACTGCCAGCAGCCAGCCTTTGGAGTGATCAATAAACATCAGGTAGGAAGGACTACTTCAGTTCTCTGCAGTCAGAGGGAAAAACTGATCTAGTACCATATGAGCCATCATTCTCCTACCTGCTGGAAGAAATAAGCTGAGGGGTTGCCAGCTATAATTTTTTTTTCCAACAGAAATGTTGCCTGATAGTATAATATTTCATGTCCTTTCTATATTAAGCATGAATAATCAGTTGTTTTATTAACTAGTTATTAAAAAGTTCCGTGATAGACATCTCTTACCCACAACACAGAGTAGAAAAGACATTAGGAAAAAGACATTCAGCTTGCCATGGTGCAATCTTCAAAGTGTGGCATGCAGAGGACAGGTATTCTACTTGCAGAGAAAAGCCAAGTACTATACCAGGAGAATCTGTAGTGGGAAAAGAAGAAAGGGACAGATGGATGATTATACAGAGGAAGGAGGGAAGAAGGGAAATCATGATCCTTGCTCGGCAGAAAATCCCACCGGGCCAAACCAATAGAAACTAGTATTTCCTGAGGAATAATGTGATCTGTCTGTTCAGCTGGCTCTATGTGGGAATCAACATGGTATAAAAAACATGTCCCCTAAAATGCAGGTTTTCTGCTGATCCCACACAAGGAATGCTATGGTCAGGCGAAACATATTTGGATTTCATCTAGGGGAAACCTCTTAGGATCTATTTCCAGTCAGCTCAGCTGTGTTGCTCCACACACTGCAAGTGACTCAGAGTCATAATAGCTTGAACAAATAAACAAGTAACAGTTGAGAAGAGAAATCAAAGGCACAAGGCAGTAATGAAAGTCATGTTTCCAATTGCTTTTCATATAAATCATCAGAAGCTAAATCAATCAGTCTGTAACAAAGGGATGAAACTTTGTTCTCTATGTCTTGGATTACCTTTTGTGTGATTTGCTAATTTAGCTTCTTTTGTTTTATTTTGTCCTTTAAGTAGTTTTCTATAAGCAGAAAGCAAAGAAAACATCTTGATTTTGCAAGATATTTTCATTAGAAGGCAAATGAACTGGCACTTTGCAGTAAGTTTTTTAATTATCTTTTCTTTTTAGGACCTTTCTCTTTAACTCAGCCCTGATGTACTGCTTTCTTTCATAAACATTCTATTTCTCTCTGTGGGTGGTTTTGATTTTACAATGGCCTAAGAAACCCTTTCTTCAAGGAATCATTTGACAAGAAACATGAAAGTATGTTTTTTCCATGTACTATTTTCCAGGTCTTTTTGAATTTGAGGTGCAAGTAAACAAAGAAAACATCAATTTCTCCTAAAGCAGATCCTACTTGTTCATGTGGCCTTCTAGAAACATCAAGTCATGGCAAATCAACAGGTTAAAAAGCAAGCATAGCTTCCTCGCATTCCTTCTTCCAACAGGTACACAAGGATTTTTACAGAGATTTTTACTCCAGTATCACTAGTGGGAATACAAAGACCAATCAGTTACTGTCGCCCTGATTTTCTAATATTTTCTAAGCCTTCTGATGTTTACCTCCTTGTGGAGAACTTTCTCACACACTTTCTGTAGATAACACATTGCTTTGCATTCCTTTATGGAGGAGGAGAGACTTGATGGACTGGTAGTTTGTCCAGTAGCATTGGAGAGGTGGCACTGTCAGCCTGCAATCCACTGTCACTTTTGGAAAACTATAAATGTTGGGGTCAGGAAATAAATGCTCTTTTTTTTGCTCTTCACCTTGGAGCAAGGTGTGCGTCTGGTTCTTTCATGTTCGGTAGCGACAAGTTACAGTCATATTTCTCCTAGAAAATAGGAGAAATATTAGCCACACAATTAACATAGAAAATTAAATAGAAAGTTCCTGTGCATAGCACTATAGAAATGTAGCTTGAAGTATTAGTTTGCAAATAACAACTTTTTCAAAAAACCTAAAAAATATGGGTTGCATTAGGGAATTTGGGTCCAATTTCACCCCATTAAACAATACAAACTACAGGATATATGGATAAGGATGTAGGATTCATTTTGATGGACAGTTTTCAGCGAAAAGTGTTTTATTGTCAATATTTCTATTCATGGCTGGAACAACATTTTTGTCAAAAAAAAAAAGAAGAAAAGAGTCAAACATTTGGAAAACTGTGATGCATCTCATCCAAGATGAAAACAAAAGTAATTTTATCTGCATTCTGAGGAAAAGCACCCACAGAACCCACTAAAAGCTTCTCACTCACCTCTAGGTTAATAAAGGGTGGAATAAGCATTGCAGTCATAGTTTCACAAGAGATATGTTACAGTTAAGCAATCCAAGAAGTTTATTGCCTGTTTTCTGAATGTTAGTTCATTGAGTATACTGTTGCAAACCTCATTAAACCTGCAACTTCTGAATCAAATAATTTTGCCTGGTAACAAGATCCTTAAAATGCCTTTTTTCTTGAATGTCTGCTTTAGATTCATATCCCAGGTTTTTCCCTTAAGGTATCTGAAACCAGGCTGCAATTTGTCTTCCATAAACCTAGCCCATAAACAAGAGGGACCATGCACAGGTTTCTGTGGCTGACACAAGGCTCCCATTCTCCTCCTGTCATGTGAAGATAGCACCCACACGGCACTCACAGTGCGGTGGATGATAAACAGGAGGATAAACTAAGTGCTTAAGAACATGCAACTTCCAGCAGAGATGAAGAGGAGAACTAATTACCTTGTTTAATTCCCAGTCATAATCCTAGGGATTCATTCATTTGTGATGAATCACATGTGTTTTATGCGAGATATGCAGACAGCTGTAACATTGTATCTATGATTTCTTCTCCAAGTGGCCCAGGAATCGCATGGAGTACTACATGAGGACTGCATTACCGGGGAACCTCCAAGGACCACAGCATAAAGAATTAAGTTTATTGAACTATTTTTGTAATAAACCTTTTCTTTCAGCTATACAGTGCATTCAACAGTTTTTACCTTTAAGCCAGAAATTTTCCTAGCCTTTTGGATTAGTACTACATACTTAGAAAGTTTGCTGGAAGACATGAATACAGAAAATCAATCTTCCTACATGCTTTAGAACAAAAGGGAAGTAGAAAACTGCATTTTTGTCAATGTTGTGCAATAGTCATAGATTCATTTTGCATTACTTCTGACTGAAAAGATTAAAAAAAAAAAGAAATAAAATCAAAATAGTTTAATTGGGCAAAAGTCAACATTTAGCAGGGAGGAAGTGAAATAAATTGTACCAAGTCTGGGTGAATATTAGTTTAGTTTTTATGGGAAAAACAAACCCTCAAACTTCGCCTGGAGCCCCATATTTCAGGCATGGGATGTTTCTCTGCTTCTGCTATCAATTTTTGTCAGAGCAAGGCAGAGCAGCTCCCAAACCTTTTCAGCTTCCTACACTATCCAAGCTGACCCCGGGGGCACTTCACCTGGCTCTCCCTCAATCTCCTGGGGGTCAGCTGCCGCAGCACCTTCTTGGAAGATGCTTGGACTTTGCTTTCCTTCCCTACAGACAGCCCTGTTATGGCAGTGCTGCTGTGCAGCAAGTGCATCTCCCTACACATCCTCATTAGCAGCAGCTCACCAGGAAATTGGGGCCCCCTCATTCAAGTGGTGGGTCCTCTGGCCTGCTTGCAACTCCTTTAGCTGCAGATGCCAGGGTATTGCTTGTTGTCTGGTGGATTTTGTTACTGCAGCCCTTCAAACTGGCCTTTGACTTGAGACCACCAATTTGCTTCCCAGAAGGGGAGTAAAAACAAGCCAATGTGTCATATCAATTTATCATATATAATTTCTGGAAGGAGCCAGCTGTCCAAACCAATGAACTACATAAAAAGGGGTTTATCCATTAACAAAATCCTTGAACTACCCATTCAGCTTCTTCTGGCATGCCAAAACTTGTGGAAAGGTGACACAGCTCGCACAACAATGTGACATTGTTGATTTGTAATGAAGGATGTTGTAATGCTTCCCTGCACAGCTCGCTTGCATAGGAAAAACTGTAGCTGTTCTATGACATTGGCAAACAAAACTTTCCTTGGCCTAAAAGCTACTCAGTATTACAATAGAGAAGATTGAGTAGAAAATCAACATGAATTAACTAGCAATTAAGTAAAATGATTAGTAAAATAAAAGCTGGACCAAATCTTCTCTTCAAACCACACCTGAATCAAAATTCTTCTTTTAGCTGATATAGATTTACATTGTACCCCACAAGCTCCTACTTCTCATGTGCAGATCCAGCTGTTCAGAGAAGATCAGAAATTTACCGACTGTGTTTCCCCACCCCGAAGTTATCAAACAACAACATTTTACAGAAATATTCAGTTTGGACACCACAGTACTGACACTTCAGTCAGTTCTCATGAAGAAAGGGAAAGAATTTCCATTAACCTGTTGAACAAATCAAGGATGGGGTCATTTAGTTTTAGCTTTACTTTAAAAATTTTTTCCAGATTTTTGGAATCTCATTTTGGTTACCACAAAATTGAGAGTTATTTTCAACATTTACTGTTAAATTTGTAACATTTGTTGCCAATTGGAAAGTCTGGTTCCTGTACACCAAGACCATTTTCTGCTGTTCAAGGTATCTGTCCTGTGAAGGAGTGAATTGCAATTTCACTGGATTTCAATCCATGGGTGGAAACACATAGATAAAGGAACATAAATATCCTACAAACACTGTGTTAATGTGATAATGTAACTACTTTTATGTTAGATGAAAACACCTGTGATTTAATTTTTTTTTTTTTTTGCTTTATTTATAAAATTCTGCAAATATGTTAATTGTGGCTGTATCTCATAGAATCAAATTAGTATGGTAGTCTGGGCCTGTGACCCATCCCAGTGAGTTAAAGGGCTGCTTCTGTGAATATGCTTGAAGAACAGAATAATAGGAACCTGGAGAGAAACTAGATATCGATAAAAATTGTGAGGTCAAAAAGATGCACTGCTTGGCATATCTAAGGTACTCCTCAGCAACACTTTAAAACAGAGTATTTGCACAGAAGGATGGTTTTTGTTCATTGTTTTGGTAAACAGGCAAAACAGTCTCTGAAGAACATGGTGAAGAAAGTCACACAGGTGCAGTTAAAGGGTTGTCAGATTCTCTTTGCAGTTATGACTTAGTTTTCTTTCTGCTTTCTCTTGTATGTACAGTTGTAAGTCTTAAAACTAGATTTATTTGCTTTCCTAAGTAAATATATGCCCCACTACTTGCTTCTATTTATTTAAAATAAGGAGTGATGAATGCATGATATTAACTAAAAAGAGAGAAAAATGGAGGGATGTTTGAGAGAAAAGGTTATATGACAAAAGCTTGTGGTTTTGTGCTGGTGAATGTGTCAGGTAGATTGATAGCCAGCTGCACCTGGGATCTCAAATTTCTGAATTTGTTTTATTGGCCAGATGTTCGTGTTATTGTCTCTCCTCACATCTGTGCATGTCCAAACTCACCTACACAAAAAAAGGGGCTGCAGACATTTTTCAAGTCTTCTTGGTTGACAAGATTGAGAGTCCTCAGGCAGAGCAAGCTTAATACTGGCATTTGAACCCAACAATACTCAACACTCATGATTCTTTGGTTTGGGGAACAGTGTCAGAATCATATCCACCACAAAAGATCAAGGCTCAGACTCTTGACTTACCATTGTGAACATAAGAAGAGAGAAAAAATGCAGTTGGTCTCTGAAGAGATGGTTAATCATCACAAATATGCAAGCATTTGAGAGAATGTTTGGCTTTCATTTGCTGTAAAATCAAATAGTTCAAGGGATAAATTTTGACTCACAGGCTATAGCTGTCATTACACAAATTTTAACTTGCCCCTCAGTCTTGCAGTTTTTTCAGTTGGATTTGCATAGCTAAGAAGAGTGAATCATTAGGTTCAGTTAAAGAGCTGACAGGGAAACATCAAAAAGGGATAGTGATTTGCCTGAATGTCAGATAGTAATCAACACTGTAATTGCAAGGCCAGTTTTAGTCAGAATGGATCCTTTATTGATATGTACTGCACCTATGTACTTATATCCTCTAAGTGGTTGGGTGCAAAAGCCAGTGTCTGCTTCAACTACTTTCTGAGAGTCTCTCCTTCCTGGCATCATATGTAGCTTGTTCTGGAATCCCCTATCCCAAGGCCATATTCAAGTAGTTGCTAAATGAGGGACAGAGCCTTTTCATACACTCACATTACACCACAGACAAGTACAAAGTTGTCTGCAGATTAATAAGATTTTTGTCTTTTTCATAGAAATGCATTACAGCTGCAGTGTCTCAACCTGCATCTCTGACTTTCCTATATTTAGGCACAGCCAGTCAGAAGGAGAAACATTATTAAAGGGACTGCTAAATATATGCTGCCAGAATTAAAAGAAAGCGAAGACAGAGAAGTTAATGAAAAGATACATAACCTCCGTATTTAAATCTATATATACTCCTTATGAACGTTTGTGAAATAGAGGAAACAAGATTCCATAGACCTACAAAAGCCGTGGGAACCTTGATAATCTTTTTCAAACTAAAAATACTTTCAGCAGGTTCAGAGAAAAATATTTTCTTAGTGACTGGAGCAAAATGAAGAAATTCTCTATTTGCAGTAGTACATTGCAAATAACTGATGCTGTTTTCCTTGCTGTATGGAGTTGTTTCATGAATTGTTACTGAGGTAGTACAATGCCTGGTAATTCACATTAAAATAAGTTTGCTTCCATGAGAAAGCCTAATGTAGCACAGTAGGGTTGCAGGATATTGCTTAGGCCCAGGGCATCTTCCTCTATGCAATATAATCATCTTCAAACCCCTAAATTTTCTTCATATGCCCTATTATCAAGTATTTGAAATAGGGCTTATTTCTCAGTTAGTAGACCTGGCAGTTTACTACATTAACCAAAATCTTTCAACAGTGTCCTTTCTGGTCAATTTGAGAAAAACTGAAATTTTTATCATCTGCCTTTGTTACTGGTCATGGTATTGTTCAGGCATTACCCGAGCACAGGTTTCACTGTGCTTTTCTCCCCATTACAGTGCTAAGTCCAGCAGATGCTGAGCACTGTTGTCTTGAATCAAGTACAGAAGGTACCTGTATATTAAAAAAAAAAGAAGTGCTAAAGTAATATTTAACACACAGGTTATTATTAAGTAATATATAACGCACAGTAATATTTAACAAGAGGTTAGCTGTAACATTTCCTTGTATTTCATATGGAGTGTAGTATGACAGAATACTGTCCTGCTTCTCTTCTCCTGCAATTGCAGTAAAATCTGCAGTTAAAAAATTGGAAGAGATTGTATAAACTGAGATTATAAAACTTCAAAACTAAAGACTGCAGCAATGATAAAAATAGAATCAATAATTAATAAAAATTGCTTCCTTATGTGTTTATGCCATAATTCATGGATTTCAAAGAAATAAATGTATCTCATGTCACAGGACAGAATGGATTATACAGCCAACTTTTTAGCAAAGTGTAGGCTGAATTGTTAACTCTCACAACATGCAATCACATTGTGATACTGTTTCTTCGAAAGCTGTTATAATAGGAATAATGTGTAAGAACAGTTCAAAGCAAAGAAAAATATTTTATATATATTTAATCTAATTAGATAAAACTGCTCCAACTCTGTAAAATATATTCTCCCCAACAGATTAAAATTCAGGTCTTATCAAAGAGTTTGAAATTACATCTATTTTCCTGCCAGCTCCTTAGCACCACTGTTGTGTAATCTCTTAGTTCAGCTCATGGTTTTGAACCATAAGTACAAAACTGAAATAGAAGATTGTTCTTTTTTGAGAACAGCAATGTCTGCTAGACTACTACAGAAAAAAAATTTAAAGTTCAGACCTTGCCCCTTTGAGGGGAGGTTTCTTGTGGCAAATCAGAATCATCAGTGGGGTTATGCTCCCAAACCACAGCATCATTCTTGTCTTTTCTCAGATGAAAATTGGTTAATTTGTTTAATGAGAATCCTCCAATCTCAAAGAAATGGAAAAAAAAACCCATAGAGCTAAACATCATGTGAATATTAAATGTTATCCCTCTTCCCCCATGGTAGAAAGCCAAATGAGAACAGAGAAAACAGAGAACAAAGCTTAAAAATAGTTGTTCCAGGCCTAGAATATGCCTCAATCTGCTTCTCTCTTCTCCCCATACTTCTCTACAATAAGGTCTTAAGAGTTCAGTACTTTTGTAACGGTGTGCATGTGTCAGGGAATATTGTCTTCTCATATTACACAAGCATAAAGGAAAGAGAAGACACACCAATCCCCTCAGTCAGGTAATTTTTGTGTCAGAATGCTGAAGCAGATTGCATGAGAGTGAATATGAATTCTTCCTGAGCCTGAGGAGCGTGGTATGAACTTATGAGATCCCCAGAGTGAGGCTGTTCTCATGCATTGTGGGGTCTCCAGAAAGATCCTGTGCCTTGTGAACTCTCCTCCAGTTCCTCTGTGCAGCCCCAGAGTGGTTCTCCCTGGCCTGCCCTTGCAGCTTTCTGCCTGCCCACAGAGACTCATCATATTCTGCTCTCCCATCCATTCCAGCTGCACCCCTGAGGCCATTTGGTATCATCTCTGGCCTTGGCATGGGAATCTTGCCATCTCCAATGTTCCTATACTGTCCCAGCCCCCAGAATATGCTTTCCCAATACTTCTCTCTCTCTCCACACATGCAGTTTTCTGTGCATTGGACCTGTCTGTGGGCAGACAGCATTTGCCTGTTGGGCTGTGCCCCTGCACATCACAGCCCACAGCTGTTGTGTCCGCTCCCAGGAGGGATGGCAGGGTACAGAGTGCATCTTCAGGGTCTGCAGAGGAGAGAAAGGCTGTGAAAACTAGCTCAGTGTGTGACTGCCATCTTTCAACCAAGCCAATCTCCATTCTTTTTTTTTCCTTTTTTCTTTTTCTTTTTTTTTTTTAATAAAAGGAAAAGTTAATGAAATATCTTAAAAGAGGGAACTTGATCAAGTGAACATCTACACTCTGAAACACAGGCTGATATTTCACAAATTCCATTATTTCAATTCTCACCTTGTATATTAGGTTGTGTATATTATCCTTGTATATTATCATTGCATGTTCTGAGTCAGAAAAGGCCTTAAAGAGATGTAGTTCCAAACCCCCTACCATGGGGAGGTTCACCTCCCACTAAACCAGGGTGCTCAAGCCCCATCCAGCCTAGCCTCAAACAATTCAAAGGATGGGGATGCTCTCTGAGCATCTTGTTCCAGTGCCTCACCACCATCACAGTAAAGACTTTCTTCCTATCATCTATTCCAAATCTTCCTCTATCTTAGTTTAATCCCCGTATTAAAATCCATTAGGTCTTGGAAGACAGCATAAGTAAAGCCAGAGAAACTTTTAAAACAGAATTTTTATTGTCTGGCCAGGACCTAAACTTATGGGCAATTGGTTTGTTCTGTTTCCACTCAGAACACAGGTAACAGGATGTTGAACCCCCTGCAAAACTGAGGAACGTTGAAGACAGCAATTACTGTGGCTTTTTCTTATAAAACTACTAATGAAGCCAGTCTTTTTTTTAAGCTTTTTTTCTTTTTGCTGAATCACCAAAATGCTGTGTTTCATATTTGTATATATTCTGTAATTCTCTGGCAATTTTTAGCAATTGCTGCAGGGAAAAACTAAATGGCAGACAGGAATTTTCTTTTGCATGTTTACATTACAAACATCTCAAAATTAATTCTTTCTTTGGTCCATTTCTAGGCTAATGAGTACATGAATGATATATTTTTTTAATCTCTTTGTGACATTAAAGAGAGTTACTTTCATAATTTCGATTATGATCCCAAACATCACAGACTTCAAATTTGCAATCCTCCTTCTGCTTTTTGGAACTTTGTGTCTCCCAAGGTCTATAGAATGGAAGAGCAATTATCCCTTTTTGCCATAATACAAAGAGCGAACAAAAGCATGAATAACAGCCCTTTTAAAAAACTTAAAATAAAAGCAATTTATATTCTGAAGAAGTGGAGGATCTAACAATGGAGATAAGTTTGTTTTTTTCAAGTTACTATTTCTTGTTCTGCTATAAACCTGATATTTTTGCATTCTTTCCTATCAAAATAAGAACAAGATAAAAAAAGAGGTTTGAATTCTTGATGAGGATATCTTACGGAACGTTGAGCTTTCTTATTATGTAAATAAATTAAGAGTATTTTACAGTTACCCTGTCAAAATGTCTGTGTGCTCTACATGTCTTAGTACAGAGATGAAAAAGCCCTTGTCAGATTTTTTCTTCTTTTTTCAACACATATAACTTGATGAAATACTTGGAAGATAGTGAGACTGAAATAGCATTTACTGGTTCCTGGATTGCAGTGAAAGACCTAACTATGTGCTCCATAAAAAATTGCATTAGTGTAAACCTGCATTTAACAACTTGAAATTGCCTGTACAGACTCTCTTCAGGCCTCAAATTCTTATAAAGTATGATGCAATCTTTAGGTATAAGCTTTTTTCCCCTCACATCTGTGCCTTGTTCACTGCATGAAAGAGACTCTGTTCACTCAAAGAGTGTATTTGGTGCGCTGTTTTGTATCTATTGTTCACTGCAGGATCTCCTGCCTTCTTAACTTTACACTGTTCAAATTATTCTGAAACCAAAATCCTCCAGTTCCTTGCAGGACTCTTAGAAACTTTTTTTAAAATACAGTGACTTTCACTACTGTATTTTTATTTAACAAGGTCAAAGTAATGGAGAGCTCCGGTCCTGCCTTTCCTTTGTTTAGATTTCGACCTGTTAATGTTGACCTCACAATAAAAGTGCAACACATCATTAGCACACCGATTAAGTCTTAACAGGCATCGTGAGTTTTCACGGCTTGTGTCTGTAGCCCTTTCCAACTAAAAATACAAGAGGATTGTGGCCACCTATAATCTCAGACACAACAAACAGAGAATATTTAATAGGACAGAAAACTGTAGCACAGGACTTTCCCTGGGATAAAACTTCCACAGCACTTCATTTAACTGAAGATATTAAACAATACTGCAAACAGCAACATCTGCACACACAGAGTAAATATGGTCCATTAATTAAGGGAAATAATACAAGCTTATTTTGCTGCAGGGTTTTAAACAATCTGTTTCTGCTAGAGGAGAGTATGTTGTGGCTAAGTTAAATAGCTCCTCATATCTTTCCTAGATCTGTCGACACTTGCTAAGTGAGGTTACAAACTCTCCCTGGTTCAGTAGCACAAGCCCTAGGCCTTTTCCAGGCTGTGAGAAAAGAAATATATTAACATGGAAATTGTGTCAGTATAAAGCAACACACTGGATACTTTTGCTATCATATAGATACCTCTGGTATCACCTCATTTGTGGGTTAATTGCTGACAACAGAGTAAATTAAACAAAGCAGAGAAAGAAGGTTAAGTATTATTTAATGATTCCGGCTGGCATTTCATGGTCAATACTCATTGAAAGACACCTCCTTGACCACTCCGTTAGGCCAAGGCTTGCCTCATCATCAAAGACACCCTTTCAAAAGGAGAGCCGCCAGGGAAACACAATGTAAATATGACATTTGGTTGCCACTCAGTGCTGCCTGGAAAATGTCCTGTCCACAAAAATGGCTTTCTCCTCCAGCACTTCCACAGCACTGGTGTGCAACCTCCTGCTGTTTATTTTGTTCTAATATATTTACTGGCAGCCAGGCGTTTGGTGAAAATAATGAAATTTCAGACGCATAAAAATACCACACAGATTCTCCTCAGATCAGTCTTGCAGCTTTGAAACATGCTACGCTCCTCAGAATGCCACGTGGGCTGCTTTTTCACAGTTTCATAATTCCTAAGGGGATTATTTTAATAACTGGCATGATGTGGGCATGTGACTATTTTACATATATAATACTATCAGGCAATGCATTCTAAGTGTACTACCAGTCATCATAGCTTTCATTATAGCAATCAATATTTTGTGTCCCATCCCATCTTACAAACCTCAGCCTGGAAAGTGCATTGACCTACATTATGAAAGAAGCTTTCAAGGATATCACTAAAAAGAAGAAGACAGAACAAGCTAGGATTCATGCTGTACATGGCCATAGCCTTGAAGTGCTAAGTGGTCTTTTGCAGGAAACAGCATTGTACTGCTTCTTCTCCCTGCATACCAGGAAAATTCTTTATTCCAATCAAGTCAATACCAAAATTTAATTAGCTCAAAAATTCTCTGAGTAACTGAATTTTAGAAACAGAGTTTTTAGTGATCACAGAAAGTAAACTGTATCTGTTTTACCTGAACTGTGTCATGTCTCCATCTCCCTCTGGTTTTCATGCATTAAAAATAAGCACATATAAGCTTCTGAAATCCCTTTTCCATATCCTTACTTTGCCATATCATAATCTCTTCTCTTCTTCCTTTGGAATATTTTAAATCCTTAGCACTTAGAGACATATCAAACTTTTCAGCTGGGAATGAGAAAATGTCTTTTCAAATTTCCTGAGAGTTAATCAGTCTCCAGCAGACACATTCGGCTTAAATGTCTCTTCCTGCAAACCCCAGAGCTCCATCAACACATAAGGCTTCCCACACATAAAGCTGGGATCTCAGACACATTCTTTCCACTCTCAAATTGGAAAATACTCCTAAAATTTTGTTGTTGTTCTCCAATTATGTTATTTCATTTGTATGAGCACCTACTAAGAGTGAGCATAAATCCTTGGGATGTGAGTCACTAAATTTCGCAAGGATAATGTTGTAGTTATATCCAGGTTTCAAATACTTGAAAGGAGGCTGTAGCCAGGTGGGGGTCAATGTCTTTTTGTAAGTAACAAGTGACAGGACAAGAGGAAATTACCTCAAGTTGCATTGGGGGAGTTTTTAGACAGGATACCAGGAAAGATTTTTTCACTGAGAGGATTATCAAGCATCGGAATGGTCTGTCCAGGAAGGTACTTGAGTCACTATCCTTGGAGCAATTTAAAAAGTGTTCAGATGTGGTGCAGGATGTAGTCTAGTGGTGGACTTGGCATTGTTAGGTTAATGGCTAAAGATCTTAGATATCTTTTACCAGTGAAACAATTCTATGATTTTGTGTTTTTACTCACTGCCTGTCATAAACAAAAGGCAGCTGGGATGTTGTGATCTGCTAATTGAAGTCCAAGTCTGCTGGTCACTCCACGAAGGCTCTGTTGGGCATTGGTCCTACATGCAGGGTGGGCTTCCATGCAATGTTCAGCCCGACAGAGGAACACCTCCCACCCACTGGCACACATTGACTGTGGGAACCCAGCACATCACTCCTGATGTCCAGAGCTACCGAGAGAACCCTTGGGGGGGCTTGGGAGTCTTGGAATGTTGCCAAAAGCACTTGGTGGCTTGATTTTGATCCATCTAGGGATGTGCCACCGATGTATGAGGAAATGGAACCTGTGGGAATCACTTGGTGTGAATGGTGAAGGGAAGACATAATTATAGGGTAAATCACAGATTTTGGGGTTTTGGTACAGGGGGGTTATGGAGACAAGATGGAGGAATCAGGGTGTGTCACAAGACTCTTCTTTCTTCTTCTTGTCATCCATCTTCTGTGGTGGTGTTGGCACTTGTGGATTGGTCTGGGGTGAGGGTGTACTTGGTGACGAGGGTGATAGGTATTGGGGATAAAAAGTAAATATGATACACGTAGTTTTTGTTATAAAAGACGTGACCGCCTTGGGGGTGGTCAGAGTGCCTTTGGCTGACGTGCTGGTCAGATCCAGATCGGGCAGAGAAGGGACTTTGTAGATAAGAAACAATAAACAATTCTGAAGACCGAAAAAACCTAGAGTCCAGACTCATCTTTTGAGGCCCAGCATGCAAGAACCATCCTAAGCATGTGTGGGAGCAGAGACGAACAGCCGAACCCCATAACTGGCACCAGTGGCTCAGCCAATGACTCCTATCCAGCTGCTTCCTGGTCTTCCCTAAGATTTCTGTGCTGCTGTTTTCTTTCTTGAATCCTTGCTTGGTGAATGATCCCATCTTGACAACCCTACTCACACCTCCAGCATTACCTTTCATACCACTTTGGGGATGTTCCCACAGCTGTGCCAACAGCCAGGGCTCAGGTTAGCAAGCAGTATCCCATCAGGGCTTCCCCCTACGGTATGGTGGGAAGCTCATCCAAAGATTGTGGAAAGAGAGTTTCACAGGTTGCCAAGTCATTACTCAGGACCCATATGCCTTTGCTGTTCACATCTACAACCCAAAAGGTACTGTGGCTATCTGATTACATTTTCTTTCATTGACAGGGGGACTTCACCCCATAGCCACCTTGCTCTGATGGACAAGTCATGGAGGAGCATGGATCTTCTTAAGCACTAGTTGATGTGACCCTTAACAATCACTAGTTGTAATTTACCTTTCTGTCCCTCTCACTCTACCATAGAGCACAGCTGAGAGGCAAAAGAAAATGTGTCCACCAATCTCTAGAGTTTGTGAAGCAGACACAGTGAGGTGAACAATGAAGACCTCTTCCTCTGCTGTGACTGGCAGCATTTTCTCCTCAGTACAGGAAGTCGCATGAGAAGGAACACCAAGTGACTTGGCTTCCTGATAGAATTGGCTGACTAGAAGACCCCCTGCATGAGTACATCAGATTTGATCCATCTCCCTATTAGATTTTGGGGTCAGGTGCTTAACATGAAGGCATTTTTAGAGTTAATATGTCTCTGAATTTACTCATAGGCCTGAAAAATTATTCTTCCAAAATACTGTCTACTTATGTTCTAAGGAACATAAGTACCTGACATACTGACAAATAAGCTACTGCACTTAAATAGATGATTTAGGGAGTCTCATTCTGGAACACAATTGGGTGTGCATTTGATAACAGCAGCATTCTCAAGCAATACTGACTGATGGGATTCATAACAGAAAGCTTTTGTCAACAGTGAGATCAGACCCAAAAGAAGAGGACGATGTCACTGGCTCATCACTTCAGCTAAAGGACTGACTTGACTAGACTGGATGCTTCAGAAGAGGAAAGTAACCTAGAGCAGACACGGACAGGTGTAAAAGTATACACAAGCACAATGTACTTTTAAATTGGACTTGTGTCTTTTGTGATAACACAAAAGCCAGAACAGGAGGATGATTGTTGCAGAGAATCTGAAAATTTTGCAACAACCTTCACAGGCAAAAAACCCAAAGCATTTATTAATTTGGAATACTGTCTGACCCATTTGGGAGTATAAAGTAGTAAATTGCATGGGATGATGATCAAGGCCAAGTATTGAGGCAGCCTGTGGGCTGAAGGTTTGAGCAGCACTTCTCAGTTTGTTTTCATAAAATGTACAACTGAAAAATTTAAATCTGAGGGGTCAGCTGGACTATTGTTAAGGTTTTTGTAAATACAGTACCATTAAGCAAATACTATACAAAGATCATTTGTCTTCCTTACTCTGTGCTTCATGTAACGTTTGTACTGAAATATTTTCATGTCTATTTTCTTTTGGGAACAAAACAAGCATGAATGCAATGCTATCAGCTAAGAGCATTTTATGCTATCCCAGTAATTTATTATCTTTATATGTCTGGAGGGACAGTGTAAAGAAAAGTCCAATTTCAGGTCATTTAAAGTGAATATCCTCTATGTTAACAGCAGCATTTCATGTATGGAAGTACTATTGTTAGTACAATTTTGTTAGTCAGATTCTTTTATTTGTTAGCATTCAGCCCAGTGAAAATTGAGAGTCCTTATGCAATAATGAGGTGCTGCTAGTATGTATTCTTCCAATCTACCATGGAAAAAGCTGCATGAGAAATAATCCCATGCCAGAAAGAAGAGCATGCTCTAAGCACCAACATCTTGTGGTAAGAATGTTGCAAGGACAACAAGAGGCAGAATCTGGCTGACATTTCATAACCACATAATCTGGATCAGCAAATCCTAAGTGTGTCGTTTCCTTTGATGATAAACCCATATTTTGTACCAACAACTCTTTCTACAAGAGCTCAAATAAGAGCTGTACTGAGTGTACTAACACTACTGTATTTTGGTGGGGGGGTTTTGTTTCTTTCTTTGGTTTTTGGGGGTATTTTGTTTGTTTGTTTTAAAAAAGGCAAAAAGAAATACAGCACCTAGCTTTTTCTAATAACAAGAAATAAGGGAGTGTCTGTCATAGTTATGAAGTATTGTTTAGGGACTAGATGAGTTCTTTATATGATATTGTTAAAAACAGCCAAGACAATGTATTCTTTACTAGGTGTCACAGTTTTTTGGCATTTTGTATTTAAAGCCCTACTTTAAAAGCAACCTAGAGTTAGTTTACTTAAACAAGATGTGAGCTCACATCTCAAAGGACTTGCATCCTGATGCCCTTAGAAACACTGATAAAAGAAAAATATCCTAAGACTAATTTGACACTGTGACTATTGTAGATCCTTAAAATTATTTAGACAACAGAGTTTGTGAAGCTGTTCAACTTAAAGTAACATGACAGATCTAGTTAAATAAACTGCAAATGTATTTACAAAAGTTACATTGATGACTCCTAGTAATCACTTGCTCTTTCCAGACAGCTGCATGAAACTAATTATCTCATTTTATCTTGAGCTTTCCCTCAAAAAAATAGCTGAAATCTTAAAATTGGTGCTGCAAAAACATATATAGTAAAAATAACTCAACTGTAGTCTGAGTTGAATTGTAAAAGGATGACTTATTGAGGAATAATCTTGTGCCTTTCCTAGATCAGATTAATATCCTATTAACTGTGTGGGAGGGAAAGAGTCTCACCAGAAGGCTCTTCTGTGTGCTCTGCAAAGACCTTCATTGTGATTTATCCAGTCTTCATAAGTTACACAAACATTGCCGAATCTCAAAAATTTTTAGGTAGTTATAATTCAGTCAATTAATATGCAAATACTACTCTAAGCCTGTAGCACGCTGAGTTTAATTTCACAGAAAACAAAATATGTTTTTTAAAATGCAACGCACGCTGCTGTTCTTACAGGTAAGAACATTTGTGCAAATGCTAGGATGAGGAATCCTTAATTATCACTAACCAATAATAGGGAAGCAAAAGGTTGTAAGTAATCCTTTATTACGCATTTTTATTAGTAAGTATTGGTATTTGGGGCATGCACACTAACACTGTAACAATTATATCTATCACAGCATTACAACAGAAATTATCCGAAACCTTGTATTTTTGCATTTTGTGAACAGTGTTTACTGCTTCTGCAGTCTTATTTGAGATTCAAACCAAACTCCCTGGTAGTCAGGCTGATAAAGATATCCACCTCAAAAAATGACCAGCCAAGATTTTGGCACAAATTGCTCTAAGTTATATTACACCAGGGGATGCCACCAGTGAAGACACAGTACCAAAATTTGTGATGGAACTTGAATTATTTCTGAAAAGGGAATAGAGCGATTCATCGTCCAGCAATTACTTAGAAGCAAGACAGTAAATAATCCAGATGTACTTATTTTTTATAGTCTTATTTGTTGTTATTACTGGAGGAAGATCTAGGGATATCTTCTTTGCCTATACAGAACCAGTCATGCTTACAGCAAACACCATCATTTAAAACCAAAGCCACATTGAAATGCCAATGCATAAAGACAGTCAATTGTCTGGGACAGACCATCTCAATTTGCAAGGCTTGTGACAGTCCAAGATGCTGCCATTCTTTGCTATCATTCTGCCCATTTCTTCAGGGCAAATGCCACAGTAACAGAATGGAATGTGTGCTGAGTGTTAGCTTTTACTTTTTCAGCCAAACACCAGACTTCCCACCAAAACACATAAATGGGGGCACCAGCATGTCTGTCAACACCGCTGCAACAATGGCGACGGGTACTGGAGAAGGGATAAACAGTTCTCACTGCAGCAGTTCTGCCCATGAACTGGCATCCCCATGAGCACGAATGGAGACTTCACCTTTCAAAAGCCAAGTACTGGAAAATGTTTGAGGTACCTTTGCATTTTCAACAATGTGTAAGTTAGGGACAAAGTTTCACCTCTTGCATTAGAATTACACTGGCAGAAGTTCACATCAACAGCTGCCAGAGTGACATCTAACACCTAACACATAACTGCAATACAATCTAATGTACAAACATGTTATCCTGAGACATTATATAGCTGATAACTCTTTTTTTGCACAGATTAAAAGTTGTAGGAGTCATGAGAAGAACAAATATAGATACGTGCTCAGGAGAAAAGGACAATTTTGTACTACTAAGCCACAATTCTTTCTAAATGGATGAAGTCTTGCCAGTAGTATAAAAATAGCTTTCCAAGATTAATACAAATTCAAATGAAACCTAAGAAGACATGCACAATGTAGTTAACAAACATGTTGCATCCTGCATTCTCTGAAATTTAAGTGAAATTGTTTATGAATAATTGTATTTATTAATACTACTCCCACTGAAGTAGGAGTTCTTAAGGATGAAAATCTATTTATGCAGATAACTAGTATAAGATGGACAGGGCAATATGAGCATTTTAAACTGCTGTCATTGGACAGAAAAATAATTCAAATTCTGTGGCAAAGTTACTTTTTCCATTTGACAGGTTCCCAAATTCCTCTACTTTCAATGCATAGAACTCTTCTTCAACAGGGTAATAAATAAATGTTCTTATTTACAGTAGGTAGTTCACAGAACAGAAGGAAAGATAACTTTCACTACAGAGAAAAACTTATAAAGGAACAAGACTCTAAATGTTTCCAACTTTTTCATCCCTACCTCTCTCCATATGTTTATTAATATAAATTTAAGTCTTCCAACAAAAATATAGTCGCATATAACAAGGGATCAAAACCCTTCCCCAGTTTCAGAATCAGGATAGTATGGACAGGCATTACCAAACAATGCTGAATTTGAAAGAACAGATCCTGGTGCAAATTCAACTTCTGGCTGAAAAACACTGATACAGTTAATTCTCATAGATTTTATTCTTTTTTAATCCCTCTACTGAAGATGCCCTTCCACTCCAAAATACAGTTTTATTTGGAACAACAGTGAAAATCCTCATCAGTTAAAAACCTGGTATAAGTTAGAAATGCTATTCTTCATGTTCTTAAAGCCCTTGCACACACAGAAGAAAATGAATGCCACAACTGGGTCACATCAAGTAAAAATATAATTTTTGAAAAGTATTTTTCATTGCAAAACCTGTCAATTCTGTAAACCACGGACTACAATTCTCTTAATTTCTCTTTTAGATCTTATTTTAAGCAGAGGCAAAAGGCAATAAGAATTAGAAGACAATAGGAGAAGATGAAGAAGTTTAAATCCCATACCTGCCAGCTTGACTTTAAACATGAAGAATACAGAACCACAGAATAATTATTCAGCCTGGAACAGACCTCAGGAAGTTGCAGTCCAATCTCCTTATCAGAGCAGAGTTAGCACAAGGCTGCAATCAGGCAAAAAGGTTTAAACCGAAATGCACTATCCCCCTTAAAGCAGTTGAATTGAGTATATAGTAAATGTGCCTCCGGTAAAGTGAACAGTTTTTAACTACGTGCATATTCAAGAAGAAAAATGGAGCAGCTGGGTAGTTGAATATACACAGAGTGTACATACCTAACCTCTTCCTGAAGACAAGTACACTTAACAAGAGAACTTCAAATTAAATCATGCCTATCTTAAGGGTGAGTTTTATACAGGAGTCTAGTTCTTCTAAGCACAGGCTGCATTGGTCACTGTGCAAAATTCCTAAACTCTGAACAGACGTTAGTAAGAATTTTCACTTAATACTGTGGCAAAACCACATAACCATAAAAAGCAAGAAACAAGTGCAAAAATTCATACATCATGTTCTCATTTTTAATTTAGTAATTATTGAATTGTTTCAGAGCAGGCACTGCATTGCTTCAAACACAATCAAGTATCATTGAAATAATGTCGAAAAATAACCTCTTCACCTCGGTATACACACGCGCATATACACAAACATACACAAATTAATTTAGAAAATATGTACATATGTGTTTTTCAGGAAGCAACTCAAAGAACTGTACCACAAAAAATTATTTTCTGTACTCTGACACACTAAAAATTATAATCCATTTCTCTGAAGACAGGGTTTAAGGACACAAAATGCCATGCAGCACTATTTAGTAGAAAATAAACTGGTAAATAAATTTATCGATTTACAGCTTAAAGAATACACAGAACTCCTTAAATAAAACAAATGCAAATTTACCAGAAATATTTACTGTCCTTGAGCTATGCAGGCCCCAGTTAATTGTGTTAACTGAAGCTTATCCCCTTTGTAGAAAACAGCAAGGAAGTATATGACTGGAAATTCAGGATACTTTATTTTCTGTTACTGGCAGCAAAGTTGGTTCAAGAAAGGAGTATCCTTGTTGAATCTGGGTCTGAAAGTCCATCATCTTGATTAGTTGTCTCATAATCACCCACATTATCAGCTAATTCAACGTCTTCATCATTACTCTCTGCGCTGTAATCAACTTCTTCAAGGAAGCGAGGCTCATCTTCATCCAAGACATATGTAGTGGGGCTATAACAAACAAGAAGCTCCATGAAGCATGTGAAAAGTATTGTTTGGATTAACACATTCAGACCATGTGCCCTGTCCCTCTCCTGACACACAGTAATCCAAAAATTACCTTAGGAAAGGGGCAGATTACCTGAAAGGGGACTGGCTTTTTAGTTGCTTGTAAAACAACTGAGAGACAAACCCATGCTTGTAATGCCATTCTACTAATTAATTAGTCACATACAACTCATTATCCAAATGTACCATGACAAATCCGCTACACTAATGGCCCGTAAGAACTTAATGCAAATACAGCAGTACCAGAAATTGCTGAAGAACCCAACTACCTAAGGACACAGCCATTGCGGCTGAGTTTTACTGAAACACACACTTTACTGAAAAGCACTGTAACCAATTACTTTACACATATCAGAGATGACAGAACAAGGGATCATGGTTACACCTACAATTAAGTTCCTACACGAATCACTAAACTCCCATCAGATTCTCACACATTTGTATCCTGGCAAAACTTAAAATTTGTCAATCCTTGCAACTCTGAGGCAATGTACTTGGTGAACTGATGCTCTGCCTACAGAATGGTCTATGCCCCTAACTAATAGTGTCAAAGAACAAGAGGATTAACACCTTTAGTGTTAACTGGAAAAAGGTTAAAATACAACTTTCTAATCCTCTCACCTCCCTAGAACAGAGACAGGGATGACGGAGGAGGCAGAAAAGTGTTTTCCAGATCCACTTTTACTTGGGACATAAAAAGTTATCTGCTTATATGCACTAAGTACTCCTAAATATTTCATAAGTATTTTTACATTCATTTTAAGCCCGAAAAAGATTTTGTAATGCATTTTACCTAATAATCAAATCGCACATAACTCATACAAAACAGTGAGAAAGTTTTTATAGAGAAACATCATAAAGAACTTGCAGAAATATTTGCATATTAATTTTGATTAATTTTCTCTGAAGATACACAAAACCTAGCTTGGCTGTGGCTTTATAATTGAAAGGACAAATCAATGCTTCTTTCTAAAGACCTTTTAGGAGCTCAGCTGTACCACTTCAAATCTGAAATGCTATCTCTATTCAAGATAAATTTCACAGTATTCCTCCTCTACCTGTAACCTCAATGACATGTCACACTGTAGCATTTTGTACTGCTGACAGTTAATTCAAATACTAGGAGAAAAACTGTTCCCTAGCTTAGCGGGGAAAAAAAATATTTACATTCAAAACTATCAGTATCATGGTTCACTAAACAAGCCTGCACTCTATTAGCTATAGAAAACAGAAAGCTCCACAAATCAATATACTTTATAAGTTATTTAGGTTGTAATTAGAGCAATAACCTACTGTTGGCTAAAGAACTGGGCATTTGAAACAAAATTGTTTCCATTTAGGAGAGAAAAAGAATGAAGAAAATAACCAGGATCTTTGCTAAGAAGTCTCTTTCATTTCACATATGGGGAACCTGACATACAGCAAGGATACACGTTTTGCATGAAGCACCTGTGGGAAAACCAGCAAAGGAATACAAATTTTTTGTTCTTTCATCCTGTGGTGCTTTCTGCCCTAGGAAGTCACCACCTACCTACCTTTAAGGAAAGAAGAAGCTGGGGAAAGAAAAAAAATTAAATGTTTCATTTATTTTAAGAAACAAATGAAAGGGACTTCACCAGGTGTATCACATTCTGACAAGTCCACAGATTTTTTTCAATTTGTGCTTCTCATCACTTTACACAGGTACCGATCAATTAATTTTTGTACGCAAGGAATCCACATTTCAGTTGAAATCACACAGAACAGAGTGTGTAATTCACAGGAAATGGAGCCATTAAATCTGAATGTTGACCCAATATAATGTCATAATTCTGAACACTGACAGAAAACTACAATGAGCTATGTCAAGGAGAAATATTCAACCAGTAACAATGGGATGTTTAAGGCATTAGAGCAATCACTTATAAAAATTCATCTTAGTGAGGTATATAGAACAGTAAAGCTCTTAAAAATTCTATCTACTTTTTTTAGTTAATGTCATTATTTGAATACTAAACTAAGATAGTTCATCCTGTTAAGAGAAAGCAAGCAACAAAGCCTACCTTATGGAAAAAACCCACAGAACTGGACATACAAGGAAACCACATAGTTCAGCTATTCAAAGTGTCTTGTCATTTCACATAATATGTCCTGTGTTATATCATCTTGAAAAAAAGTATACACAAGTATACTTATTCAATATACTTTTTTTAATAGTTGTATCCATTTATTTTTCCTGCTCATGTATGTGTAAACATGTAGGCAGGCCACTAACTTCTGAACATTCAGGCACTGTGAGCAGTCATAAAAAGCCAATCTGTTTGCACTTACACATTTTAGACATTTGCTCTGGCACATGTACATCTAGAACTGAGGGATACGTTTCACATTTAATACAGCAAAAATCAACATTATCTGTTATTTTCTCTATTCAAGAGAAGTACCATTAGAATAGATCAAAGATTAGAACAGATGTTACTTAAAAAGCTACATAAACCTTTAAAATAAAAACTGTCTCTGAAATCTGCTGCATAACAGTCTTTGATTCCTACCACCATCCAGAGCAACACACCACAACTTCTCAACTGTGTATTACTCAAATAATACTATAATATTTACTAAGGTTATTTTTTCCTCTTTCCTTTCTAAGTTTTCATTCCTCATAAAACTGTATCCAAACTGTGTCACATACTACTTGTATGTTTCCTTTCCCATGAGATGTTGTCTTTTGAGGTAGCAAATGTTAGCCCTGAATATTTAACTTTTCAGTAATCTCTGTTCCAAAGCTTAGCATGAATCTGAGAAGTGTAATTAGTATTCCACTGTTTTACTGAGGTTGGATCACAAGAAATATAGAAATCAAATACCTGAAAAAATGTCTTACTGTTTAATCAAATTCTTTATTTGCCTCCCTGCTGCTCCCCACCCTCAGCGTATCTTGTAGCGATATGTTTTTAGCTGCTGTCATGCTGATTCTATGGGTTTTAATTTCCTAACTTTTCCCTTGGGCTCCTTCTAATTAACTTTGCTCAATAATCCTTCTTCCTCTACTCCTACACCTCCTGCTTTTTCTTTTAAAAGGAAACTATTATTTTGCTCAGGCTAGCAGAGGTTGTTTATCCCACACCTACAACACTGTAATGCAAAGGATACCATGATCTGTGTATTTTCTTTGAAGTCATGGCTGTTGAAAGAGAATACTACATGAAATTCTGAAGTTCTGCATATCTTACCGTAAACAACATTTTATGGGTAAAAAGATGAATTCCTAAATGCCTGATTAATACACCTGATATAATACTATGGTCTTCAAGTTTATTAAGAACTTTAGGAATATCTCTTTCATTTAATAGAATATTTTCTTTATCACCTGCCATTAAATACACTGTATTTAGGAATTAACACAATATTTTTCTAAAATGTATTTTAATTATTAATTAAAGCATACTTTAATAATTAAGGACAGGCAGGCACACAGAGCAGTGATAGCAGCAACAGCAGTGGTAGCCATGGCAAGTTCTGGGGGCTGAACAAGCTGGGCAGGGCCTCCACAGTCAGAGAAACATGAGGAAGAGCTGAGAGACCCACCAGGAACCATCAGCTCTCATGAGTGAGGCTGACATGGCATGAGTGTTGCCAGCAGATTTAAATGGCCCCAGAGAGTGCGAGTTACCAGGGTGTGGTGCCGTGGTCAGGACAGGGCGCAGCAGATCTCCAGGAAGGGCACACAGAAAAGGCCACTTAATTCTGCTTGGGGAAGAAGACAAAGCAGTCTTCTTCACTAACAAAAATGGCATCTACACATCACAGCTGCCAGACTAAAGCCAAGAGAGACCACAGCTACCTTGGGTATATGTCTAGACCCAAACAAACTTGCTGAAGACTAAAAGAAACCACCTGGACCTTCAGCTGCAGGAAACTCCATCATCAAAGTACCCCCAGGCCCTGAAGGCAGGGATAGAGGTCATGGGTGCAAGTGTGCCCAGACAGATAACCAGCCTTTTGTCCAGGTTGCCACGTTGTGTGAGAAGCTCATCATGCAGAATGTGATCTGGGAATCCAAGCAGGAAACTGAGGTATGGGATTATGCACTGACAAGCAGAGAAGCAGCTTCTGCTTTAAGACCTTGGAAACAGAAGGTACATTACCATCCAACCCTGAGATAGGCTTTGTTGATTTGTAAGGCAAGGGAGACTGGACTTTCATCTCTGCTTGGAGCAAAAGAAAAAGTCTCCCCCTTGCTACCAAATTGCCCCCACCTAATAAATATGACAGTATGAGGCCCAGAGGAGAAAACTCCACAATAAGTAGTTGAGAACAAGAAAATGAGAATGATGCAAAACTGGTACAATCAACCATATGAATATATGAGAATGAGCGCCACCAAAAGTGTATGAAGCATGGTAATTACTGGTGAATTCTCAGTGACACACATGGAAGCAGCCATTTACCCTCCAGCCTCTCTAGCAAGATTTGCTGCCTATTAGGGCCACATTCATCATGTCACAAAAAGGTTACTAAAAGCAGTAAAACCAGAGGGTTATCAACCACTCCTACTCTTTCATCTAGGGTTGAATAAGGCTGCAACTATGAGACTGTGAGATATCAAAGGGATTTCATGTCTCTTGGAAAGACGTTGAAGGCATCAGGAACACAGTGCTCTCTCCACACCTGGGGACTAAGAGCAAGTCATGCCTTACCCATCTGATGGCCTTCTAGGATGATGACTACAACAGTCAACATGGGAAGATCAGCATACATCACCAACCTAGACTTCTGTTAAGGTCTTCAATGTCCCACATGACATGCTTCTCTCCAAACAGCAGAGACATGGACTTGATGAATGGACTGTTTGATAGGCAAGGAATTGCCTGGATGGATGCAGCCAGAGAGTTTCGGTCAAAGGCTCCATGTCCACATGGGGGGCTGGTGACAAGTGGGGCTCCTCAGGGCTCTGTCATGGGACCAGTGCCCTTTAAGACCTTCCTCAAGGACACCGGCAGTGAAGTCAAGAGCTCCTACAGCAAGTTTGCAGATGACACAAAGATGAGCAGAGCAGTTGACACAACAGAAGGACAGGATGCCATCCAAATGGGCAAGCTTAAGAAGTGGGTCCAAGAGAACCTCATGAAGTCCAACAAGTTCAAGTGCAAGAGTCTGTAGCTGGATCAGGGCAATCCCAGACATAAGCACAGACTGGGAAAAGAAGTCATTAAGAGCAGCCATGCAAAGCCATGTGGATGAAAAGCTGGACATGAGCCACTAGTGTGAGCCTGCAGCCCAGAAAGCCAACTATGTCCTGAGCTGCATCCAAAGAAGCGTGGTCAGCAAAGTGAGGGAGGGTATTCTGCCCCTCTGCTCTACTCTGGTGAGATCCCAACTGGAGTGCTGCATCTAGCTCTGAGGTCTCTAGCACAAGAACCTGTTGGAGTGAGTTTTGAGGAAGCCACTAAGCTGCTCAGAGGGATGGAGCATCTCTCCTACGATGACAGGCTAAGAGAGCTAGAGTTCTTCAGCCTTAAGAACAGAAGGCTCCAGTGATACCTCCCTGTGGTTTTCCAGTACCTAAAAAGGACTTAGAAGAGAGAGGAAGGATGACTTTTCACACAGTCAGAAAGGGATATGACAAGAAGTTATGTTATTAAACTAAAAGAGAAGATATTTAGATTAGACACTAGGAAGAAATTATTTACTGTGGGGGTGGTGAGGCACTAGAACAGATGACCAAAGAACTTGTGGATGCCTCATCCCTGAAAGTGTTCAAGGCCACATTGGATAGGGCTGCAAGAAACCTAATCCAGCGGGTGTCCATGCCAGGGGGAGTTGAAACTAGATCTTTAATGTCCCTACCCATCCAAGCCATGCTATGACTCTATTATTTTTTAAAATGATAGTACCTTACTCTGTGTTTTTAATTTACATTAATGTTCAAAACATATTAAAATTTAATAAACCTTGCCACAAACATGGTATATTTTTTTCAAAATAATATTTTTATTGTCCCATAAAAGATATACTTGGGATTTTTTATTATCCACAAGACTCAATTACAGAAAAATTAAGCCACAAGGTAGACGTAAGCATTACCAATTTGAACCCCATGGAGATCAGCAGTTTTTTGACACTCCAGGGGATGTGTATACATTTTACAACTTCAGAACAAAAAATTAAGAAACATTCCCTATCAAAGTATGGAGAGTTGCAGCTACCTGGGGAGTAGGAATGAGAGAGAATTCTGAAGTTTTAAAACTGCTTTGTCATGGGAGGAAAAAAAAAAAATCTTAGATGAGAAAGACAGTTACAAAGTATCACAAAGGAATTGCTTCTCCATGCTTCCCCGTCTAATTTCCCTTTAGTGTCTATATTCTCTTCTGGAGATTAGCAACCCTGCTGCAGGAGGCAACATACACATACAACTTCAAGTGCTGTCCAGTTCAGCTGCTCTTAACCTGTGTAGTTTTTGTAAGCGATAAGGAAATTTTCTCAAGGGAATTTCCAAGGCTCAATGGGATGTATCCAACTCTTTTCCAAGCCATAAGAAGCTGAACATCCAAATCCTCTTTAACTATTTTTTTTAGGTATCTTCACATTTAGAATTACAAAATTTTACTCCACAGCTTAATCACAAGTAACATCAACACATTCTATGTGTTCTCACCCTGAAATATGTTTTACAAAATTCAAAATTGAATCAAAACAGCTGGGATTCATCAATCATTTACTGCGGGCCATAGTATTATTTGGATCATACCATCAAGAATAGAAGAAAACTTAAAGAAAGGTATGAAGAACATATAAGCAGTTCATCACACTTGCTGGTTTTTTGTTTGCTCAGGTTTTTTCCCTTGATTACTAGTTTCCTCATTTTGCCCTAGAGAAGACAAACAGTACTCTGAATACTACAGTCTACAGAGAATTAAAAGCAATCACTTTCACTGAGGCCAGAGCCGGGGCCTGGTGCATGGGCACTGCTACCAGGCCCACCAAGTGGAATTCTGAATCTGATTTTTATTAGCTTTTTCTTCCAACATTCAGAATGGGACAGACTGGACAAAAGCTGCAGTATAAGATGCCTTCTTTTCCACAAAAAGGTACTCCTAAGGTACTGGAAGAAGGGCCAAGCAAAGCTTCAATGCTGCAGGAGAGTAAGCACCTTTCATTCCAGGTGAAGACGATTAGGAAAATACAAATGTCTGGGCAAAGAGTTATTAAGGGAAGGGGGGGGGGGGGGAATGAAATTGGGCAAAACCAGCTTCTATCTGACAGCCAAGACAGAAATCCCTTGTAAGACTTTGCACACACTCCCACTGCATATACACCTCACTCCTTGCCTAACTAGTCTGTTTTTTCTCAAGTGTAGGACTAAATGCAGGAAATAGATTTTTCATCAAGTTTTTCCCTTCCCACAGCTCCTTTTGGCTGTCTGCTTTTTCTACCATTTTCTAGACATGCTGGGTCCCAAAGCTCAGTCTGCTTCTCTGCTATAATTAAATCAAATTAACAAACACAACTACACCATGTTCTAGAACACACCAATGAGCCCCAAAAGAATCATTAAAATGAACTAGAATTTCCAAAAAGTGGTCAAGTTTTTGAGCAGTGGATTAGTCTAGTAAATTGTAACAGTTATGAATGCAGTCATATGTTTTTTTTTTCATTGCATATAGACCCTATCAAACCTGTCAGCACAACAACTACAATTCTCAATACAAGACCAGTATTGCATTTAGTCTAATCTTTTCCATTGGGAACTGGGATGAAAACACTGTCAAATGGGTTGGAAATAACTGAAGAAAAACTAAGTGTTTTATTCATCACATAAAAGGTTAAAGTTC
This sequence comes from Serinus canaria, assembly GCF_022539315.1. Classification (NCBI taxonomy): domain Eukaryota; kingdom Metazoa; phylum Chordata; class Aves; order Passeriformes; family Fringillidae; genus Serinus; species Serinus canaria. The sequence continues at coordinate 38,712,283 of NC_066343.1, read as the reverse complement.
ACTGCCAGAGGGAAATAAATCTACTTATTGCTTTATTTTTCTTGTTTCAGACATGGCTCAAAATGAACTCATGCAAATTCAGCCTATGTGTAATGAAATACTAGCAATATATTCTAAAATATTAAGATGCGCTTGGTCATTATAATTACAACCTGGAAAATAAAAAAGAATTTGAGAAACCCTCAAAAGCATTTGCAAAACATAAAATCAGTGCTTCTGTGTTTAAACTTGCCTGCTTGGTCTTGAAAGCATTAAAACTGTGCTTTGGTAAAAAGTAATACCAGCAATATACAAAAATAAAGGAAATAACCAAAATCTTAGTAATTGTTCTACTGTAACCCTACAGGAATGCTACAGCTGTGTAAAAATATTCTGCTTTATACTTCCTATTGATGAACTTTTTACCTGCTTTTCCTGCAGGTAGCTTCCCACTTGTCTGTAATAGCAAGTAAAAAGCAGCAAATCATAAAGCAAGTATAAGCAGTTCTTTTGTTGTAATAGAAAAGTGAGAATTGAAGTTTGGGCATATAAAACAAGAAACTGTGTGACTATATTCTGACCCATGACTGTCTCTGAAGAGGAATAGAAAAAAGCTTTACAAACTTTTCTTGACAGAAGTTCTTTGTATATTTCTACCACTCAAGTGAATAATAAATGCACACCTTGGCTGAAAAGATTTTTTAAATATGGTCTAAGGTATACAGCAGAATTCTGCTTCTGAACCTCTGGCAACAAAAGAATGAGACCATCTCCTAACTTCACCTATGCCAGTATTAATCCCTTTGCCAAAGAACAAAAGAAGATAATGTGCACCTTGAAAAATATATGGCACTTTTATTTCTAATATTGGAGGTTCTGTGAGCAAAATTGTAGTTTCTTATTTATCATAGAATCATAGAATGGCTTGAGTTGGAATGGACCTTAACAATCATCTAGTTCCATCCCCCCTGCTGTGGGCAGGGACATCAGATTGCTCAGAAACCCAGGTACAAATACACAACACATTTCAGTCTTAATGCCACATTTTAAAATAAGTAGTTTGACACATTCAGTAGTTTCACACATTCAGTTTTTTCATCACAGATTCTCACATAGTTATACAGTATTGCTAGGTGAACACTGAGAGCAATGTACCTATTTTCTCACTTCATGCTGAGTATTTTTCTGTTTCAGTGTTTTTGTTTTAGTGTTCTTAGATTTACATTTAATGACTTTAAGAAATAAAGTCATCAGGACTTAAAAATTAAACAGATGTTAACTGATTCCTCCAATAAACTTCAACATTTCTTATGTCAGTGTTCCATATAGATTAAAAATATTAACTCTTACATGCACAGAATCTGATTTTTTTCCCCACTCTCCTAATTTCTTTAGTGCAGAAGCACTTGGTTATCACCCTTCACCATCTGTAGCTGTGTAACACCCAAAGGTCATGTTAGGGGAAACCATTTAAAAAAAAAAATTCTAGGTATAAATTCACTTTTAATACACTGAATGAAATAATTTAATAATCTCTCTCCAATTTAAAATTTCATCTTCCAGTAAAATTATTTTTGTGATTTTCATGATCTAGTCTTTTGGATGGAACTGAACCTGCTGGGGTTTTTTTAAGTTCCAGAGTACTGGTTACTTTCTTCACAGATCAGGATTATAAATATTTCTACATAGAGTCTCAGTAATAGTAAGCTTATTATGAGCCTAATGTTACATTTTACCTGTGTTCTTATGAAGCCAACAACATTATGTTTATGTAGACTAAGTCTTTTATCACTGATATCTGAAAATCCAGGCTAGAACAGTCCCTGAGCCACTCATTTCCCAGCAATAAAATGTAAACCAGGTCAGAGGCAGTTTTCCCCTGTCCCCAGCATGGTCGTACTTCACATGCAATAAGTTTTCATGTATAAAAATTTTTTAGAGATAGCTGGATCAATGAGGTATTTTAGCTGGTAAAGTTCAAACTACGTACATCCATTAATATACCAGGACTTGCTGTTTTTCATAACATTAAAACAAGCTATGTGTTTCCATTTGTTCATCTTCTCATCTAGCATTACTGAAGTTTGCTATCAAAGAGAAAGCAAACATGCCATATCACCCTTTTTTATACCATTCTGATACTAAAGTAGTTTTGATGTGTCTTTAGCGTACTAGCAGATACTATGGGGGCTGACTTGGGCATGATATGACTTTCTTCAATTGAATAAATGCTCTCATATGTAATACTAACAAAAAGAATAATAGTGGCCAAAGAATAGCCACTATCTGTGAACTAGGATGCTAACTTAAACACGAGACACAATAGAAAATTGAGATCCCATGCCTGAGGCAGCCAGTAATAAAAAAGTTACATGGGAATCTGGGGCTGTTTTTCAATGTCACTCTCATGGATTAATTGCTCATAACCATATCTTGATTCAAAATGCTGTAAATGAAGTTTAATATTTCAAAGAAACATATTTATGCTGAAGCTCTAGTTACAATAAAATTGACAGTGATATAACAAAAATAACAAAAATATTATAGTCTTATTAACACATAATTGTAGCTGCAAATGAAAAAAAAAGTATAATAAATAGGTGTAACATGTAGGCACAATTTCCAAGTTAAACATGCTGCACATGAGGAACTCAAGAAACACATGTGCTGGCTGAAAGGCAATCATTTAGAGGCCATCCACAATAGCTATCAAGTGAAACTGCTGTTAAGCAGTATTTATGGAAGAACTACTATTTTAAAAATCATTAAAGCATATGTCATGGTCTAAGAACAGTATTCTCCAATTCAGTACTCCCGCAAAACCATGTGCCACTTCCCCTCCCTGCCAGCTGGAAGGATAAAAGGCAGAGATCACAAAAGGTCGAGATCAGAACAATTTACTGGAAGCAGCAATGGCATTACCTCCTGTGAGAGGAACATCGGTCCCTTCAACATCCTAGGAGTCCTCACTGAACTATCTCCAGTAGGTCCATGACACTCATTTACTGAGCAACACAGTTCTCCCGGTGCGCAGGCCTTGCCAGTGCTGAAGAGAGGGGAAGAATCCCATGTTGACTACTTATGAACACCCCCTCTTCAAACAGCCGCAAATACTTTCCAGGATTAGTTGTTTGATCACCTTATCAGGGATCACAGTGAGACTGACCAGCCTGTAATTCCCTTGATCCTCCTCCTTGTTCTTCCCGAAGACAGGCAGGACATCTGATTTCCTTTGAAAGCACCTGTCCCAATCACTATGATCCTTCAAAAATTATTGAGTGGCTTCACAGTGACATCAGTGAGCTCCCTTAGTACTCGTGGGTGCATCTTATCAGAACTTCTGGGCCTAGGTAAGACTAGCTTGCTTAAGTATTCTCTAACCTGTTCCTCTCCCACCACGGGTAGGCCTTCCTTATTCCAATCCTTCCCCAGAGTCTGGGTCCTTAGCACACCAAGAGTTGATCTTTCTAGTAAACACTAAGATGAAGAAGGCAGTCAGTACACCTCAGCTTTTTACATGTCCTGTGACACCAGGGCTCCTGTCCCATTCACCTGTGGGTCCATATTTCCCCTAAAATTTCTTTTACTACTTACACTTAGAGAAGTTCTTTGATTACCCCAAACCCACTTTCTGACACTATCTTTTCCAGGAATCACTAACTTAGCTTTAACCAAGCATGAAACTTGTTCTGGCAGTAAAATTTTAGTCATTATAAACATCTGACATTCAGCTAGTGGGCAAATGATACTGGGAGATCCAACCATCACTGGAGCCAGCATATCACCACTACTATTCACACACTTTTAACCACTTTCCAAAGACATCCTCCTATTGTTATTCCTATTGTTTTTATCACCTTTTAACTTATGCTTTGCTTTTCATTATTATCTGTAAATGGTAAGGATGAACAAGCTCCAGTTTCTCTCAATACTCAACATTCCAAGAACACTGATGGGTCTGAATGGGGAAAATAAACATTATTTCCCTATCACAGGGTGTCATAGATGCCCTACCATAGCTCTGGTAGGTTTCCATGTTCTACAAACAAATTGCTTATTAATCTTACAACCAGTTTAAGTCTTAGTGTCAAATACTTCCTTGTTTCAGCTGTCCAAAAGCAGAAACTAATTTCATTTTTTCCCCAAATTTCTACTCCACTGCCTTAGGTAAACTTGAGCTACAAACAACACTAGCAGAAATATTATACCAGGTAAATCTTACTCCTTTCCAATGTTTGGTTTTTTTTTTTCCCAAGTGTGGAACTCAGCTTTATTAGTCTGTCAACCACATTTTCAGAAAAATATGTTTATACATTCAAAATCATTAATTTGCTGTGCATACTTATTTACCACATACATGTGGATACTTCAGTGATGCATGAATGGAAAAATGCAACATATGCCTACATTTGCAAGCCTATCTGCAGCTTTAAGAACCGGCAACTTAGTAACCTGGCTACTGAGCATACAAATTTCTTTTGTGACCCAAACTATTTCATGTATTTTAAATTCTTCAAGTCTTATTATATATCTCTACCAGAGGAGAAATAAGAAAAAGAAAGTTAGGAAGAAATACTTACAGTTCTTACTGCTTTACCTCACATACTTTAAGTCTGTTTAAATACATTTTTAATACCACAGAAAAAAAACCAAAACAAAACAAAACAAACCAACCAAAAAAAACAACAAAAAATAAAAACACCCAAACCCACTTTGAAAGAGACAATTGAGACCTAAGACCTACTACTGAATTTTATGGCCTGCAATAACTACCAGATGACATTAAAATTGCTAGTGTTTATCCCAGCAGCAAATGTGAAATAGAGTCTAATTCTGTCTGTATTGTTTTCTTTCAGACACTGAAGCAACTGAATTAACCCAATAGGTCTCCAACACATTCAGATTATTGTTACTGTAATGTCACAACACATCAGCATTGTTTTGATAAGTGGAAGAACATTTTTGAAAGAATCTTTACACCACTGGAGAAACAGCAATTTTTTTCCCAAAAAAAAAGAGAATATAATAAAGTGTACTACCTTGTCACTTTACAGCTTGACTCAATCAGTTCATTTTCAATATCCAACAGACTACAAGGCAGACTGTATTCCAAAGGTGAGGACATTCTTTTTAAACGTAGCAAGCCAACACAGAACTTTGCTCCCATCTCCTCCAGTTCTCTTGTACCTATCTGCAAGCCCTAATTTGAAAATAAGATTTAAAAATACAAAATAGGTACAGGCAGATGGATGGACACATACTGCAGAATAGCTCTTTAGGTTAATGTTTTCTTACTTTATTTAATACATTCTCTTGCTTTTAAAGACAGAAGAAATCAGATTCATAGAATAAATTATAGTAGTAATTATAGTATAGTATCAGAGAAGACTCAGGAATACCTACATGATTCCTTCAATGCTGAACAGACACATTCACATTTTTTGGAGCTTCCTAGTCTACACTTCTAGCATCTCAAAATTAACAAATCTATTCCCAGTAATATTGGAAAAGAGACAGAGATAATATCTAGGTTCATATGTATAAATTATTTTAAAATAAGAATTTAAAGAACAAGATTCCTCAATATGAATTTCATCAAACAGAATTTAAAAAGGAGAGAATTAATATCACAGCTGTGATCAAATTCGTTGCTATGTTTTGACACACAGGAAAGACTACCTAAGGCAGCAGTTACTCCATGAGACAGATGTCTCTTCCCCGCCTATAAGTTAGAGGCTACATGTGTTAATTCTGAAAGCATTTATTCACGTGTTTAGTAATTAAAACCAACAAATTCTCAAAAGCTATAGCTCTTTTCTAACTTGAATTACATAGCCAGCCATTTTCCTCAGCAAAGATTATTTAGAAGGTAGAACTTATGTAATGCTCTCCAAGTTTATGTATATAATAAATCCTCCCAACAGATAGTTCTACATTTTTAATTTAGCCAGAAGTGCAGTATATAGGGACAACCTCTGACCTCAACTACTTTATAAAAAGAGTGTAACCTAGACTGAGCCTCAACAGTTATGTAATTGGCTAGTACTACCTGTATATACACTAGCAAATTCAGTGGCACAACTCCACTCAATTTCTTCCTTCCTTTGCAATTTCTGTACCTCTGGAGAATCTAAAAGGACTTAAGCTTGGATATTATCGACCCCTTAACATACAGATTAAAAAGAAGCTTTGACAATACAAATAGGGAAACAGAAGAGCCAGGAATTGGTGGTAAGCTAAGTCATCAAGTATGAAAGAAGCAAAAAAGAATGAAGCAGGAATTCTTTTACCAAAAGCCAGGGAAAAAACACATAAACTTTGTATGTGTTGCCACACTGACACTGCAATTTAAAATGTAAGGTTTAAAAGAAAGTATGTTGCTCCAGAAATGGTACAGCCCATACATTCTCCATGTGCTGTTTTGAACATACTTAATAGAAGAAAAGTTTGATTTTCTTCAGAATTCTTTTTTTGCCTTGGTAGTACTCATAAACAAGGTGCTATTAGTAACAAGAAAGATAAATCTATATCCATTATTCTGAACAGTGCCATCCTCCGGCCAAATGGTACTTAAACCTGTTAGCAGTGAACAAGAGTTGAATAGTTGAGTATTATTCTTAATAATAATACTACTTACCTCTTTTATAATGCTTTTGTGCTGTAGGTTTCAAAGCACTTATTAATAAAGGAAGAATTATCCTCACTTTACTGATGGAGAAATGGAGGCAGAGAGGGTTGAAGCGATTTGCACAGTGTCTCACAGCATGTCACTGACCCCGCTGGGAACAGAAATCAGTTCTCCTCACTCAGTGCAGTACCTTATCCACAGAGACCAATTTTTTGGCTTTGTTTTGTATTTGTTTGCACATCATTAACTTTCGAAGACCCCAGTCATAGCTGGGGCTCCACTACGCTAATCACAGGAAGACACAGTCCCTGCCCCAAAGAGATTAAAATAACATTAAGGTCAAGAGGCAACAAAGTATGTAGAAGAGGAAGAAGAAAGGTAACAGTAATCTCACTGTTACACAGGTTACTAATGTGCACAACTTGATGGTTCAGAAACTTTTCCAGTTATCGTCTGCATTTGTTGCTGAAGAATTTATCGTTAGTTGACAGGTTCCTTATAGACAAGGTATGTCTAACAGAGTGTCTCTAAGTTGAAGAAGGACAAGAGTACAGCATGAAGAAAAGTGCAAAGATAATTGTTATAAAGATAAATAGCGCGTGCATGTTCTGTGGCTGCTATTTTTAGCACAGCAGAAAGAGGATGTATCTAAAAAGAAACCTAAAGGAGCAGATTGGAGGTAGATAACTGGGAAGCACCTGAAGGATAAATTTTGAACTTACTGCACTGAAGGTTCTACACAATTGTAGTAAAAGCTTCATGCCAAACCTTGATTTGCCTCTTTCATTTCTTTTAATCATAAGGGAGAATGTAATATCGCACAAATGCAAAATACCAAATATCTTAATTGATTCTTCCGTCAGCCAAACCGCTTCATTTCCATGAAACAAGATTCAAAGTCTGGTTCAGGAAGTCATCACCACCATCATCAGATGCCCTTACTAAGGGACCTGAGGTCAAGTTCATTTTCACTGAAGCCTTGATTACATTCCTTTTCTTTATCTTCTAATGATCTTCAACTGTTGTTCTAGTACCTTTAACTGAGGCTGTTACTTACGTGCTATAGGCATTGCGTTTTAGTTCAAGCCAACTCGACGTATCTTCTTTTTTTTAAACTAAATTTTATTTCTTTTTTCTCTACATCTTATATAACCATCTTTCTTCTAGACAGTAAAATTTTAGATGGAGGGTTGAAGTCTTCCTTACTAAGCACATCACGAAAGTACCTTCATATCAATAGAGTATCGCAGTGATTAAATTTGTCACTTGAAAGCAAAGATAAAAAACAAAGGTACAGCAGACTACGACCTCAAGCAGAGAAGAATATTCCTATAATACATACTTAATAAAAGGAAAACAGCCATATAAAGATTATAAGTCAATTGGTCAGTAAAATATCATGTAGATCTTCTGATTTCTTATTCAGCAGAGGTTCCAAAGACATAATAATTTCTGAGAAATCGAATTCTAAAGACTGAAAAATCATAGTTACTGAGAAATTTGTTAATCAAATCTTTATTTCCTGAAGTCTTCTCTTTATGTGCATCGAAAGATTGCCAGAAAACAAAATCTTTTCTGCTAACTTAAAAGTTAAGCAATACTTCCAAATGTATTAATCTTCAATCAGCAAAAACACTGATTTCTATTTTGGCATGAATCATTGAAGACATTGTTCTTTTGTCTGGCATCTTAATTATGCTCCACAGTAGATCCTGGAGAATTCTTTCACCTGAAAGTTTGTTTTTCCATATCCTGAATCACAGTTTACTGATCTATATTTGCAGCACTTACTGTCAAAAGACTACAAAGATTCCATATGATCAGCTCAAAAAAATTTGCTTCCAGAGACAACTCTGTCACCAGAGATCCTAAATAGAGGTAAGATTAGCTAACTTCAGCTCAACAGCTTCCTGCTTGGAAATAGTCTAGATTCATCATTGTCCAAATAAAATAAACTAGAATAAAAAGAAAAAGTATGTTCAGCTTGGCAAAGACTCAGTATTTCTTCCACAAAGAACCAAATTGTTAGGTAATCCTCTTACTGCTTTGAACAAAATTCAGCAAGGATGCTAAACCAGAATAAGACTAGCAAAGTGTTTCAGACCTTTATGTGTCCATCCCTCAGATTTGAACTCTCATGTTTTTGGGATGGGAAGTAGGAGGGAAGGGAATTTCTGTAGTTCAACTTCTCTCTGTTTTGAAATAAAATATTATGACATATGTAATCTAATTTATACTGTAAGTTTATTGACAGACTTACTGGCCCTACTCCTTCCACAAAATAAATCTCAAATAAACCAAATAAATCTAAAATAAACGAAACAACACAAAAAAGCCCCCACAAAACCCCTGGGCTCAAGACTCTTCATCTTTTTAATCTTCTCACTGGAGAAATGCAGCTCTTTGATAAGTCCAGTCACCTTGCCTTTTTAGATATATTTTCTTAATAAGTCTGAGCATTATCATAATGAAGAAAAAAATAAGAATCTTCCCATTTATTCAGAGAATGACTAAGAGCTCACAAATTGCTTTACTTCATAAAATGAACAGCAGAACAGTAATTCAGTCTTATCAGTTATTTTTTATGACATAAAAGAATGCTTTTCCCTTGAGTGAATGATTCTTCCACAAAATTCAGCCATATTTTCTTTCCTTACTGAAGAATAGATTTGGAGTTTTAAATATCTTGAAAGTTTGTCCACAAAGCATCTTCAATTCACTTTTCTTAAGTAATTCCTGTAGCAATACTGCTAAAGCCATGCAGGTCCATGTCTAAGAATATTTGCAAAATTTAAAAATAAGCAAGTTGGATGAGTTATTTTTTTTAAAGCTCTATAATGAGATTTATCATCTGAGGAAAACTCTGACAACAGCAGGAATGCATCTGTTGTTAATTGACAAAATGTAGTACTTACAGGCCTATTGAAATGCTCAACAAAGTATCTGTCTTCCTACTCTATAGGGATATAAGCACAGATGTTGGAGCATACATTAATATACTAAATATATCTTGTTCAACTCTTTTTTTTGTTTCTGTCCCACCCAGCCTTCTGATCCTCTTTCCATCAAGCACCTGATTTGAGGCTTGTGATTATTTTCTTGATTAGCATGCCTAAACTCAACTTTCAAGCAGAGGAAATCCACTCCTTCTATGCACACTGTCTAGTAGTGACACACTACCAACAGAGTCACCTTTTGTTTTAGATATGCAGCCCTGTTAACACTTTTCAAGGAGAGGAAATTAAAACAAATTGTAAGTCAAGAAGCTACACAACTATATGAGATCAGAGATGATGTGCAATTTGTAGTGCTGGTAAGCTGGTATGAGAGTGTTTTGATTTGTAAGCCTGCTTCCCCAGCTATATTGGAAAATTCTGTAAGGGACATTGCTAAATATCTGTTGAAGAACCATGATCTGCCATGGTGAAGTCTGAAATTGCCATATGTAAAGGAAATTGTTATTATTATACTATTGGCATATACTACTACACAATCCTAATAATCTGTTGGGCAGAACAGTTCTGGGTTTTTTTAACTGCATGCATACACATGTGTTACAAGCAACGATTAATATTAATATTGTTAAAACAGCCCATAAGCATAACTTGACAGTTATCCATAAGCATAACTACTATGCAACCTACAAAGCTGAAAATTGTATCATTTCATCCTAACGTTAGCCTACACAGACATTAAAAGGTTTCAAAAGCTTAAAGCAAGCAAGAATTGAGCAAGCAGGATTACAGAAGAAGATACCAATGCAAAGGGAAGAAATTAAAAAGGAAGAAATATTCACTGATGTGTCCTCTTACTTTATACTTGCCCTGGTCACATCCACATAACGTGCTTTCCATTGTGTAGCTCCTTTGTACTCCTATCTCCCTCCAGACAACAACTCGTGCTGTAGATTCCTTGGACTTTTCCACTACAAAACTGCAGCTGCCCATGCAGAATGCAGGGGCAGTCTGACTCAGGATCTTGGGGAGTGCCTGCAGGACAGCAATTTGAAAAAAACCAAAAGTGAATCTTTTATTTCCCATATGGATGGAGGTGAAAAGGGACCGTATAATAACAAACCACTACCAGAAAATTTGGTGCAGTTTGCATTAAAAAAATAAGAAAGAAACAATTCTCCATCTTGAGTTTTCAAAACTCAGTGTGTTCAAGTAACAGTGTCTTTGGGCCTTTTCCTAGTTTTTAAAATTCCTTTTTTCAGGTTCAGTCACTGAAATTGTTAGTCATGCAAATAAGGATCAGGATACAGGAGACTTCTTCAGCTGATCACCATCCCTCCTAACTCACCAAGCTAAGTTTGCTCAAATTAAGTGTACCACATACTCCACATAAGTATTTAATTCAACTGCAGACTGTTTCAGAAAACTCATTTACAGACCTAACAAAAGCAGAATTTTATTAACACGTAAAATTCATTTGTATTCAGCAAAGCACTAGGTGCATATTTCACTTCAAGCCTGTGAATCAAAGTTCAGTTCTGTTTACATGACAGTTCAGTGAAAAGTCATGCAAACATACGTATTTGACTACCACTAAATGACTATTCTTTCCAGGCTTTTTTTTGTGTCAGTTAAGACGAAACACATGACTGCTTCAAATTTATTATTTCAGTAGTAATACATAACCCATTAGTGCAAGCTTGCCCAAACATTTCAGTCCACCTTTTTGAAAATGAAAGGCTTTTCCCAACACCCTTTATTGACTATCGTCTTTCGCACAGTAGAGTAGTGCATGCTGAAGTGCCAAAACCCCACATAAATGTGTTAGAGCAGCAGACATGACTGGCATCTGCCTCAACATCCAGGAAATCACACAAGAAAATCAAGAAGCCACAGATTTTTTTTTTTTTTTTTTTTTTTTTTTTTTGTGAGGGAGATTTAAAGAAGGAAAAAAAACCCAGAAAGCACCTGTACTCAAGGATGCATAACAAGTGTTTTAACATGCATTCACATGCTTTGGAAGTTTAATTCTGAATCTTTTCAAAAAACACAGAGCCTGCACACCTATAGATCACACAGGCTTGCAGTTCCCATGAGGCAGCAATGTGAGGGGGACACACAGAAGAAACAGGTAACACTCCTAGAAACACATAATTCTCTAAATTTTTTGCATTTTTGAAAGCTTATACAATGCAGAGGATGTGTTTGTGCAAGTTTATTATATATACCTAATTAGGGGCACATGTCTTAACTACACATCTTTATATAAAGGAATAAATAAAAAGGAATCTCGTATATTTCCACACACAAAAATAAGTATTTCTCAGAACAATTCAGTTTCTTTTTTGCCTTGTTGCTAGAAGACTGCTCACCATGCCTCCATGACTTGCTTTTTTAATCTGGTAATTATAAGCATATTTTCCATCAATTTCCATAAAAGTAACATTAAACAAAAAAAAAGTAAATAGGTGTAAAGAAGCAGAAAAAAATAAAGCACTCTATGTATAATGTTTAAAGCTTCATGAAGTGTACTTTGAAGTACACTCACAAAATAAAAATAGTAGGTGATTTTAAATAAGTCTGCCTCTGCTAAAGAGTCAATATTTGCATAGGATAGGATCAGGATACTATTTGAAAAGGATGTTCCACACCCATGCCAAATAAAATGTACAAATGTCAAACTCACCCTGTAAGCAGGGTCCTCTATCAGGTCGCAAGAGGCAGCACTAAGACTTGTATGCCACATTGTCTCTTTGACGCTGCAGCCATACATAAATACATTCTTTTTGCGAGAATGACCATGATAATCACAGAAGACCTATAACAAATCATTTGGCAAAATAAACTCAAGGCATATGGAATCAAAATTCTAAGAAAGTAATAGACAATTTTTTTTATTTGCACTGTTGAACGTTCCAAAGAATTAGGCAACAATTGTTGCCCTTATATAATTAACTCTCATTAAAACAAGAATCGTGTGATTCATCTAAGGAAGATTTAACCTTCTAGCCTAGCCAATGTAACAGATTTACATCTTCAGGTTTGCAGAAGACCAGTTCTCCAAGTAAAATTTTAGTGTGACATGGTTTACAAGACCATATCAAAATGTTTAATTTATAGACTAGCTACATAGACAAAGTTAAAAAGATTCAGAATTGCTTACACACACATACTTACCAAAGGCAAACGTTTTATAGCAGCCATATATTGCAGTAACCCTTTAGCATGGTAAATAGTGGGATGCAGATCTGGATTTGGATTTTGCCACTGTCTGTTTAAATCTTCTCCACTTAGAGAGCAACGGTGGCTATTGTGGGGGGGTGGAGAAACACATGAGGTAGTCTGTATTATCATACTTTTAAATAAGCCTCCCCCCCACCTCAAGTTTTCCTCATCAACACTGCTTCTTTGGAAGGAGTCTGGCAAGAAAAAAACTTCAATTTTCTTACATGCCAAATAATAGAAATGTTTGGGGTGTTTTAAGCTATATCACAGAAAATAGAAAAATAAAAATAGAAGTAGCCTCTTAGGTGAAGCCAACTGTAATATTACTTATTTGCTGTTGAAACTGAAGACTTACAATTCTATTCAAATTCTAGTTCAAAGTCAGTAATTTCATACATATGGTATTTTTACAATTTTGGTGTCTTCGGTAATTTAGAGACTAATGTCAACTAGAAATCTAATACTTGAAATGATGAATTTGTTAGAAGGCAAGGAGCTGTGAGAAAAACAAGAACAAAAAAAACCTGAAACAACCCAGGAAACAAAAAGATCACCTCAGTATTCAGTCAGCTATCAGCAAGAACTTTAAAACTTGCAGGATTTCATGATCATACAGTCATTTTCACTGCATTTGCCTTTAGACTGTGTCTGCTGGGATAGACTTCTTAGTTGTCCCTGTATTCTTAATTATTTAATTATAGGTATTCTAGTATACGCATTCTTTTACATATATAAAGACAAAGTTCTACTGAAATCTGTAATTAGTTTTATTTTCATTAATTTGTTCACAAAACCTTTTAAAATAGTACCTATAGTAGATGAATAGAAACTGTAGCTTCACCCTAGCAAAATTTCCATTTCATATTAATTCCCTGCAACCAAGTAAATGTAAACTGCTCAATGTTTACTCATAGCAGTTTCAACAAGTTCTGAAATATCCCTTAAATTTATGGAGAAGAATGTTGAAATAATTACAGTTAATAACTTCAATCAAACCAGGATACTCTATTACCCTTTCTTTTGCACACCTATTAACTTCCCAGCTTTTAAAAAAAAATATGTAAAAGGCCTTCTCAAATATAAAGCCCTTTCTTTTTTCATGTAGACCATGAACTTGTTTAGCTTTTTCTAAATGCAGGTGTGGTGTCATATAACCCCCTTGTAAAAATCCGCAAATTAAAATTTCATGTTAAATCACACAGGAATGATTATCATCCATGAACTGGAAATATTTTTGTAAAACTGAAATTTGTGAAGGAATGTAACTGCTTTTTAAGAAGCCAGAAATCCTAGCAATATTGCAAGAGTCAGTTGCTTTTTTATCACATTATGTATTGCATTTGCACCTTTGCAGGAGTAGTTTACATTGTTTATTGTTAAATATTGATGCAAAGAATTAGAGTACAGGTTAAATATTTCTGATTAAATATATGCTTACTTCCCATTGATGACACCATCTGGATTGAGCATGGGAATAATCTTGAAAATATAAGATTCCCGTAAAGACTGTGCATTTGGACTATTGCTCATAAGGTATTCCAGTGTTCCTTTCATAACCCAGCTTGCATTAGTCTCTCCAGGATGCACACGAGCAGACAGGAATATATAAGGACGATTCCCTAAAAGAGATATCCACAGAAATTGCAAAGTATGTTTTAAGCTGAGTAAACAGTTTGTTGATTAGAAAAAGAGCCAATGGCCCACTGTATTTTTAACAATACAAAAACCATTTGTAAGTTGAGTATTACTGAGTATGGGTATTTTTGATAGAGCTTGCCACAACATTTTTGAAAGGACTGCTAATTACAGAACTATCACAATGCAGTTTTAAATTTGATCAGACAATTTGACTGTGACTAATTTGAGCCGGCAGTTATGATTCAACTTTCATTACTTTTTTCCCAATAGCCAAGAAAAATACTGAGGTGGACAAACAAATCAGAAAATGGCAAAAGCTCACTTCAAATCACAGTAGCTAGATGTCAGCTTTATGAAAGATTTTTTTGAAAAGCTAATAACCTCAGCATTTTAAGAAAAAAGCTACTTGTCCAGTATTCTTTTCCAAGAAGTGCTGTCTGCAAAATGTAACATACAAGCCCAGCAGCAAAAATTTAAAAATACAGCAAAAATTTAAAATACCTTAATAGAACTCTTACATATATATATACTATATATACTCTTACGACATAAATACCTTTGTTTCACTACCACAAATAAGTATTATTAAATACAAAACAAATCCTGAATACTGATGCCTCTTGGTTTCACAAAATTCATTAACCTTATTTTACATTGGTATTTTTACACTGCATTGTGGTTAAGACTACATTTTTTCTATAAATACCTAGTTTCACATTATTTTCAGTTGATAAGAAAGAAGAATTATACTTACTGAACTGACAGATATGTTCATAGTAACTGGACTCTGGCATGGCTGTAATAGTGACTAATGGACAGCTGTTGCCTGCCAGGGTCTTACAGAGAATGTCATGCCGAAAATATATCTGTTGAGGGTTGTGCATAGATTCCAGCTTCCTAAGATGCATCTTCATACCAAAAATAATGAAAAAATACTTCAAATTCTTTGCAGTCACATATGACAACGTATTTCAAAAGCGTATTTAACAGATCTTTCTTTTAGATATTCTAAACAATGTTCAAGTTTCCAGGATAATTTTGACTATGAAATACCATTTTCTACATCTCTGACTGATTGAATACTTCTCTTTACAGAATCTGGTTTTCCAACTGCTTTGAGAAAGAGGAAGGAAAAGAGGGTATACACAGATGGTACTATAAGGGTATATTGAAGGTAAGAACCTCTGATTCATTAAGGTAATCTGATCAGGGACCTTTTTGCTGCAAAAAGAGGTAATAAGTAATTGAAGACTGGGAACAGAGAGCTGAGATGTAATGGAAACCATAGCAAAGACCAAAGTCACCAGTCTTTCTTTGAACAGACCACTAAGAACCTACAGACAAAGACCTGGAGAGAGTCACCTGATAAACAAGTAGGAACCTGAGAGTCACCTGATTAACAAGCAAAATGGTATAATTTGGGACATTCAAGAGGGGGGTGTGGTACCATACAAAACTCAAGCACCTGATTCCTACAGTATGCCCTTAGCCGTCTCTGCGCAGCCTTACTCTCTACCCTGTGCATCCAAATGCTGTATGATTTAGTGCAACTAAAAGGACAGGTGTAAGTCAATTTGGGGTCAACAGCTGGAATGCACAAGGGTCTCAGCATCAGTAGCTGGAGAAGCCAAACTTTGGGAGCATCCTTGTGGGTACCACAGGCTAAGTGTCCCAAGTCCCAGCGACTGTTGGAGTCAAAGCAGATTCCAACAGCTGGAGCTGTAAGCACTCTTCACTCAGTGGAGAAGCAGAGAAGCAAGGGGATGTCCCACTGCCAACCTCTGAGGCAAGGACAGTGTGTCCATCAAAACACATCCGGTGGGACCATAAGGGTTGAGTTTCCCAGTGACAACACCTGAAGCAGGAACATGGGTTCCAAGACCATGTGCCTGCTAACAGCTGCTAGGGATTGGGTGGAGGGTAAGCATATACATCTTCCCGATTTAGATTTTCCCTGTAGCCGATGTGTGTGGGGGTACACATGAAACTTGCTAGTAAACTACAAGGTAAACTACCCAGATAGTATGGGCCCCAGGTCAAGCCAGGGGTATCTAGCAGGCAAACAGTCCATGCTGGCATCTAGGCAGAGCCACAAGTGCAGAGTGCCTCTGAGATGAGTGCAAAAGTGCACACATCTGTTTGCTAGTGAGCATCAGGCTGGACTAGACTGCAAACTGGAGGCCTGCACAGCAGTAAGAGAGACCTGGGATTGAGGCAGAGCTGTGGCATGGATGGGCCATGCCAGTGCTTCACCACCTGCTTCTGATTCTACAGAGTAGGCCGGCTTGTACTTTTACTAGTGAACAGCAATCCACATCAATTGCAGAGGAGGATGGGGTGTCTGCACCTGGTATGCAAGTCACAGTAGTGTTACACAGGGTGTGCCTTGTCTGTGCCAGTCTGTGTAGTCAGAACTGCCCAGCAGGAGTGAGCATGCACAATTATGTGCATAAGTCTCTTTGTCTCCCTGGGATACATACTCACACTTGCTAGTGAATATATAAGCAAACAGGAAAGCAGGAGCCATGTCCATCAGCCTGGGACAGAGAACCCCAGGTACCTTGGTTGGCCTGCACCAGGTGGGCAGGAGGAACCTCCAGGACCAGGAGCTGCTGGAAGCAGCAGTTGCTTATAACAGCTCTTAACAGGTACTTCTGCCAAAAGCCGGCATAGTTTAGTGAAAAGCTGCATTTAAAGCTGCTATACAGTGCCCACTGAATCCTCTGCTTTGCTTTTATTGCTGTGACAGAGGCAAACAAGAGACACTCTAGCCAAATGACTATTGCTTAGTCTTAAAAGCCTCAGAAGACTTCTTTAGACAATTCATAAATATAAAAAGATCTCTAATTATCTTAGGTACAGCAGCTTTAGTTATCAAAAAGTATATGTAGAACAGCAGGATACAAGTCATTACACTCAAACACAAACACTCCATCAAATTAGCACAGCTTCCAGTCAATTATTACAGAATCAAAGAATGCACAAGTTTGAAAGGGACGAGAGTGGGTCATCTGGTCCAACTTCCCTGTTTCAAGCAGGGCCATCTTATAGGATATTGGACAGGATTGTGTCCAGACAATGCTTGAACTCCCCAGGGATGGGTATTCCCCAAACTCTCCTTGCAATCTGTTTCCAGGCTTGGTCACTGGCACAGTAATGAAGTTCCTTCTCATGTTCAGGTGGAAATCCCTGTGCATCAGTGTGTGCCAGTTACCTCTGGTCTCAGCTCTTAGCACCACCAAAGAAAGCTTGGCTCCATCCTCTCAACACCCCCTGCTTCAGATACTTCCAGACATTATGAGGCCTCCTCTCAGTCATCTCTGCTCAAGGTCCTTCCTCATAAGAGAGATGCTCCAGTCACATAATCATCTTTGTGATACCCAGGAAATTCATTAAGCCTGTAAGCATCAATTTTCTTTTTCCTGGGACCGTTCATTAGAACAACCTATACATTTTGTCAATCTAAATACTAATATTATGAAAATTCTCCCTTGAAAGGCACATTCTGAACTTCTTAAAAAGAAACAAAATTAATTCAGTCACTAATGCGATATATTATACTAATAATATAAATATTCATTTATGTAACAGATACAGCTTCTCACCTTTAAAGTTGAATATGTATATGGATAATGGTAAGCAAAGTAGCACACATCATCTTTGTGCTGGAAAGTCACTGTGAATGTAATTGTGTAATAGGATTTTCCTTTCTGGCCCCCAGCAGCAATTGAACTTCTTGAAAAATGATTCCTAAATCAAAAAAATGAAGGCAATACACATATTAGAGCAATTTCTTTTCATACTATTGATTATTTCTGAACACTCATTCTAAGAGTCAGAAGGACTTTTAGTGACTGCATTTCTCTTCTGTGTACATACAACTTAAATACAGGTTCCCACCAGCTTTAAAGATACTTTATTATAACAGTGATACACATGTTCATTTACATTGATAAAAGGTGAGCAAACAAAAACAAGTAAAAAAATAATTTAAAAAAAAAACAAAACCAGAAAAAGTAAGCAAAGAGCTACCAACCAAGAAGGATTACATATTGACATGCTGCACCATCCGATCCTGTGTTCTAGAACTCCTCTACAATAATTCCACCACAGATTACAGAAGGCTCCTCACAAGGACCATGAGACCAGTATTACTGGAAGTTACTAATAGGATTTCAAGTAAGCATGCATATATACATTCCCTTAAAAGCTTCCCAGAATCAGTGTCCAATTTCCAAGAAAACTATAAAATATTAACAGCTTAAATATTAGTAGCAGGCTTACAAAATGAGACCCTGTATATTTCTATCACATATATTACTCTCCATAGTGACTCAGAAAAAAACCCTTTTCACAAAAGAATAACACAGAACTATCAAATGCAAATAAAAGAACTTCTGCTCAAAAACTGCACCTCATGTTAATCTTCAGTGTAAGATTTGCTGTATGTTTTGTCTGTGTGTGTACTTACTTGTAGTAACAAATATCTGTCCCAACACGAGTCCAACATGGTCGACAAAGGAGTGCTTCCTGAACAGAATACATGAGGGGCTGCATACCTGAAAAAAGAAATGCATCTCGTTTTAACACTTACCATTAAACAGAAACATATTATCAGTAATGGACCACATCAATACTTACACAAAAGTCTACAAATTATGTCTACTTATTCACTCACTATCAGAGTGCATTTTCATTAATGTCTGGGTAGCGTTCTGTGTGCTTTTTAAACCAGACAACAAAGATTGCTGATGTTCAGAAAATAACAACTAAAGAAAAGAGTAGGATTTGTGAAAGACCAAAATCCAAAATGGAATGTTTAAATGAAAGCTGAGGTTTTGTCATGGTTTGAGGCTGTTGCAATGCCAGTGCCCCCATGAAAATACATTCTCCCTGGTGTCTTCTGCAAAATGCCATCAGAAATAGAGCAAAGCAGGCTCCAGCTTAAGAATAAAAGGGAAAAAAAATTTATTAACCTACAACTATATTTAAAAAAAGAAACACACACAGAACTCAGAATGAAAACCTTCCAAACATTCCTCCTCCTCCTCCCACCAAATTCCCAACACATCACAGTAAGACAAAACCTTGGATTCAAAATTCAGTTACCACCCCTCAGATCACTCAATATCAGTCCATCTCTACCCTTCAGATAATCAATTCTCAGTTCATCAAGACAGGAGTCCTTCTTGCACCACAGACTTCCCCAGGAAACACAGTTGAAACCTCTCATGTTTCTATGTCACACGTGGCACGGCCCAGAGAACATTTGCCATCGTGACATTTTCCTTCCATGTCCAGTGCTCTCACCACTGCACATGGACCAGAGCTGCTTCTAGGGTTTTCCTTTTAAGGGTGCTTTGCCCAATTCCAAAAAGAGCACAGTCTCTCACTTTTGGGACATCTGTCCCACTCAAATTCACCCCCTGGGGCCGAGGGGTCTCAAGAACAGAGATCATCTTCTTCTCCTTCACCGAAGATTGAGGGCACCACCACCCTCCTCACCCATCATCTCTGTTCACACACTCCTTCACATCACATCACTGCACTCTCTTGGCTCCGAGCCATGGCCTCCCCCTAAATGCAGTCTCTGTGTCACAGGAAAAATGGTTCTGTCCATGGCCATACAAGAAAAGTCCAGCCAAAGGCCACTCCTTCATCTCCTCCCACCTAGGATTCTTCTCAGCTTCTCTTGGACATCTTTCACTTGCACAAACTTGCATCACACTTGCCCAGTTCCTGCTATTCCATCTCTATCTCTCTCCTCATTCAGCTCCAGGAGGATCAGCATTTGTAAGGTTTCCATCATCCAAGAAAGGGTTAAAATATCAGGCTCTGCCTGTCCAGAACTCCCAGGCCAGGCCGTGCTATCAAATTTCAAGGTGGCACCAGCACAGGCACAGGCTCCCTCCCACCCTCCCTCTCTCCCTCTCTCCCTCGGGGCTGGGGCGCTGCCCGATGTCTCCCAGTGCTCCTCCAGCCTTCCATCCTGCAGGAGCCTTCACCTCCCTTCTCTGTCCCAGGCCCGGCCTACCTCACCCAGCCCTTGTGGCCTCCCCTCCCCGGCCCAGCCCGCAGCCAGGCAGGGCAGCTCTGTTCTCTTTCACGATGGAACCCAAGAGAGCTTCCCCCTGGGAGTGCTCAGCTTTTAACCCCCCTGTGTCCTCAGTGGCCACACCAGGTGCCAATATTCAAATCTGAGCGCCTATTGGTTTGACCACAGCATCCCAAAAACTCACTTCCTCTCAAACCAGGACAGTTTGCATGAATGGTAGACTACAAGCAGTGTTCAGTTCCACTCCATCCAGCTCCTACTATGAAAAGGTTTCACAGAATACACAAAAAACTGATGCTATCATCTATCCGTGTAAATAACTGAAAAATAAATGAAATTTCAGGACAATTTTTTAACAAGTAACTCTTTAAAGTCTATATTTTGACAGTACACTTACATTGAATACTTAATATGAAGTTAAAGGAGAAAAAAATGCATACGAATTGAGTATAATTATTTGTTAGATTATCAGCCAACCACACTGATTCAATCAGTGTGTTAAAAAAAATCTAAAAATTAGAAAAAAAATAGAAATTATTAAGTATGCACAACATTAAAAAAATCTAAACTGACTGATGAAGATTAGTAAGTAACTTAAAAGCATCTTACTACTGGTCAAACTATCTGGTGTTCTTGGACTTTATCAGTGTGGATGAAAGTGTATGACAAAGGAGAATACAATACTACTCAATAACAAAAGTCTGAAGCTTTTTTGAGGTGGGAGGAAGAATTTCTTCCTACTTAAAGGACAAATTTCATAATATAAATCAGGAAAAAAAAACAGTTTTAAGCTGAATGACATACAGTACACACACAGCCCCAGACAAGAGGAAGAAAGGTATTTTCAGCCATTTCTAAACATTTGAATGAGGCACACACTGCAAACACTACTTACTAGAGACAGCAATCTTCACTTAAGAACACCAGTATTTCAAAGTAGACTTATTTTTCCTTACCATCATTTAGACAAAATTGTTTTGGAAAGTCTTCACTAACATTCACATCTACCCCGATGCAGAAATGAATTAATTCTTGATCTGAGTGAATCAACAGGTTTTGTTGCTGTCCTCCCCTACCCAATGGTCCTAAGACAATTGCAGTTGCACTTACCAGTAGATTTCTTCTGCTTTGGTCTCACTTACAACAAAACTTCATTTAAAAAACTGACAGCCTTTGGTTTAAGTTGCATTTCTTCTTTTTAACCACAGCTATCAAAACATTTTCTAGCAATACTATTAAAATAAAGAATTTCAACTGACAACATGAATACTGATAATCCTGTGGAGGAGGGAAGGAAACAGCTGAGATGACTACCACAGGTATTTTTTTACATATTTCTTCTCAAAGAATGGGAAACTTATCTTACCATAGTTGAACTGACTGTTTGACTTTTCACAGTTGATGATGTTAAACCGGTAAGCAATGCCAGTTTTCATTCCACTGACTTCAAAGTAGAACCACTGATGATAATGATTACTATTTATATCTGAGTTCAGAATTAGATCATACTCATTTCTGAAAATTAACAAAAACAGATCAATGATCGTAAGAAGCAGAAATAAAAGGCCTAACCCACGAAAAGTAGAGTTGAAATATCTTACTTTCTGATCTGAATAACTTTGCGCAGGTTTCCAGATTCAAATTTGGAATTAAACTTCAAAAGATCTGCCTCCTCTGGTATAGCGCAACTGTGAGTGGAAAAAGGGACCAAAATGAATAAAACAAATGTAGCTAAACCAAATAGCTTTATTTTAGTCCTCACTTGTCAATTCAGAAACTATTTTGATCCTTCCTCCAAATACAGCCTAGAGAGCAAAACCACTGTTACGTCAGATCAAACTTTGTATGAAATCTGCTGCAAATATTATGAGTCACATTAGAGAGAAAGTAGAACTGGCTTAGATTATTACTTGAATATTGCTTACAGAAAGGTAAAAACTTACCTCGAATTATCAAGGTCATACACAACTCTATCTATAATGTCATTTTGATAAATCAGCCTTTCAATGTCTTGACAGATTTTTGTCCTAAAAAAGAAAAGCAGAGTTCTTACTTAAATTGTCACTTACTGTTTCCAATCACAAAAGAGGAATTGCCTCATCCAGGAAAACTAATGAAGTTGACATGAATACAGTGGCACCGTTCAGACAGACCTCAGTTTCACCCCCACTTATGTGTACAAAGTCAAGGTTAAGTTTAAACATTTGCATTCAGAGGTGCCTGAATCCAGTATCTGTATGAGGGAACTCACTTTTCATTCACACACCTTACTGGATTTTATCTGAAGGAAAAATCACAGTTTCATACTTTATAAAAGAAGTAGAAATTACTCAAACATTATTCATGTTAATGTTTTAACACTTGATAACATTAGTAATTTAAATGAATCCTACCATAACCAAAATTAAAGAGTTTTAGGGAGTAGCTTGAACAGTGAGTGTGTTTAGAGAAATAGCTTTTCACCCCTGGACATCAGGTTCATTTATAGACTACGTAACAAATAAGAAGGAATTTGGTGATGTCAGCCAAATGTCAGGTGTGTGCCTATCCAGATCATAAAACCATTGCACAATTAGCAGTATCTAGGTCTTGGATTGGAAAAGTAAGAATGTGTTGCAGTTCAAGAATGAAAAATAGTGGCAGAGCTGTGTGGAAAAGCTTGCACAGCACCTGCAATAAGAAGAAAAGGAGGCAGATAACAATGAAGAATACAGAAACAGAATGGTAAAGTACATTCAGGCTGGAAATTCTCAATTTAATTAAAATAAATACTCTTATCAAATGAGAAACAGAAGGTAAGTGCACAACTCTAGCACATTGTATTAAATTGAACTGAAAAAGAAAAGAAGTCACAAGTTCAAGTCCAACTGACAATATTGTGACAAGGCTGACTCACCAGAATCCATCTAAATAGATTCAGCTCAGGACAGAATTACAGATTTTTGACCTTACACTTGATCTTAGAAAACTCATTCGAATTTGGCATGCCTCAGCTCTAAAATGCCATAACACTTCCTAATATCACAGGAGTTTTTCCAAGACAAAATGCATCAATGAAAATCCATTGTAAGTATTTTATAAATGATACCATCATTTAAACACTGTTATCATAACCAGTGTAGATGAAAGCAAAGAAGAAATAGTATTCAAGATGCTCATGAGAAGGAGAAGTAGCAGCAGACATTTTCACATTCCAAACCCCAAAGATAAACTATTTAAAGAAAATTAAAAGGAAAAAGAAATATAGAACCAACACTGTTGATGTGAGCCCTGTGCTAACAGATTACTCCTTTGGATCCTCATGATTAGAAAACACTAAAGTACACAGAAAAAAAACCCAACTAAATTTTTAAGGAATAGAAATACCCAAATTTATAGGTTATTTTAGTATATTGTAAATATAGTAAAATAAAATATATAGTAATATAATAGTAAATATAGTAAAATATAATATATTGTAATTTTCTTCTTCAAAAGATAGAGTAGTATAAAACACTTTTAACTATAATAAATTTCAATTATCCTAACATTAATCCATTGGTGAGATATTTGGTGATAATTACATGCTACTAAATTTAAAAGAGAAAGAAAAAGCACTCCAAAGTACAAATTCAAAAATATTTAATCTCCTGGCACATTGCAAGGCTAAAAAAAAAATTCCAAATCCTACATTGCTCTAAAATAAAAAAATGAGAAGAAAATCCATTAGGTCACACCTTAGACCCCACAAATATTTTCTCAGATTACATGATGGATTAAAACAACTATTTATTTCTAAGTACGACCTACCCAATAAGCAGTAACTAAGCCCTTACAGGACAGACAACATAAATCACACTGTTTGTTTTTCCAGTGCTTTATATCTAACAATGAGAAAAACTGTATCTGACTTCACTCAATTTTTTTTTTATTCAAGGAAATTCAGAATTATTAATTATACAAAAACATACATAAGGGTTTGCAAGATTTGCTTATATGCAGTTCTTAGGTGATTCCTGACTCAAGACCATCTCCCTTCTAAATCAGCTGAATCTAGCTAATAAATAACCTGCTAGGGAAGATTCTCCGCCTTCAAAACTGAATAATATGTTCATTTTGTCATTAGTGTTCCAGTACTTGTCTTTCACTACAAAGATCACTTTTTCATTACTTGTGTGAAACAGCTGAAGGATTTTCATTCAACCAGCTAAAGACACTTAATCTCTTATTCATTTTAATATCTAAATATAAATTCAAAGAAACTCATTAAGTTGGTTATAATTATGAGTATAAAGGTGAAGGCATTCAGTCTCATAATTAGGCAAGTGGCAAGGTCTCATAGCTCTACATGTTCTGCTAGTGTACTCACATGTCTTTACAGTAACTCACTATGTAATATTAGCCAGCTCTTCATACCACTTCTGCAAATTATTCTGAAGAATATCATCACTCTTCATCATCTTCTATTTTATCTCAGTGAAGAAATAAAAGGGTGTGTTGATATGTTTTTGTTGTATGTCATTCTGCAGGACCTAACACAAAGTGTATCTTCTGCATTTGTTAACTCTAAATTCTTTTATACTGTGAACACTAAAGCCAAACACTTTAGTGCATTAATTTCTTAACTTTTTCCACTACATTTCCCTGAAAGACAAATTTTTAGTTCAGCATAGAAAAGAGGTGAAGAATCTTTTAATTACTAACTGTCTTATCTTTGCTAAGACCTGAAAGGAGCATTCTGGTGAGGATTTTAGTTTGGTTTGGTTTCTGGTTTAGTTTGGTTTCTGGTGGGTTTTGTAGGTTGGTTTGTTATTTGGCAAACTACAAGATTTACATGGGAAATGATGGGAAGACAGAAAGGGAAAATATAAACTGAAATTCATATTTAGAAGTTGAATTCCAGAATTAGCAACTACAGAATCAGACTGTGTTCCTCTGTATGGCTCTGCACTGATCAATGCATATTCACCTACCTCCAAACTGCTTTTCACTGGAAACAGTTTTAGATGCCCAAGTACACAGTGTAACATTGATTGTTAATCACAGCCATAGTTAGGGCTGGGAGGGACCTCTGGAGATCATCAGGTTAATCTCATCCTAAACACTGTTTCTCAAAGGAAGCAACAAAAAATGGAGTATGGTAACTCACCTCTGCACTCCATATCGCCTTTCCAGAATAGGTTCCCTAAATGGGGGTGGAATATGGCCAAAATAATCTGGATAGGCCACTTCTGAGTATTCTGGAATAGACTTTGTGTCCTTCACCATTTCAAGATAAAGATCACAGTCGTGAACTGGTGATATATCAGAAACTTGAAGTGTGGCATGTTCTCCTGATGAACTAGATCTGGAATCCTCCTCCTCCTCTGAATCCACTCCAGTGCAGCAGAGTTTTCCCAGCTGGACAGATGATCCTTCAAAGAGACTACCTCCACAGGGTGAAACATGCTCACAGGGTTTACTACAAGCAAGTGTGGTAATGCTAGCTTTGCTTTCCTTCTCTGCTCCACACCCTGTACTGATCATTTGATCATTTTTTGCACTGTTCTGGAGACTGATTCTGTCCAAGCCTTTCACAATTTCTTGGCTTAGACACTGGCATGATGGAAGCATATTTCTTTGATCATTTTGCTGATGTAAACTACTGCCTTTCACATTATCTTTCTTTGGTAGTTCTAGAAACACTGGCCTTCTATTGTATTCCTCTGTCAATAAAAGACTGCACTCCTTTAAAGCAGCTCCTTTGGTTGACGGGTTTGCTTCAGCAGAGTGCTCCTCACTGGCTGTAGGAACAACAATAGGTCCACTCAAATTTGCATCAGGTACAAAAGGCTTTGGTTCCTGGGAAACTAAGTCCCATTCCTTTAAAAACAAGGGTGAAAAAATAATTTTAAAACTTATTAAAATTAAACAGTTCCCAAGTTTCATGTATATTCGAAACATTTGTCTTTCCTTGTTTTAAATGTAATTTAAAAGATGACAGCTGTTATAAGGCATCAGAGCAATGAAGTCTGTCTTTTACAAGAAGGCCTTAAAGCAATAACCAGCAGTTCATGAAAACAAAGAATAAAGTCAATGCAATTGCCCAGATATTTTAACTACCTATTTTACGTAGGGGAACAGCATTTGAGGAAATGCCTAATACGATTAAGCACTCTCAGAAATCTCACATCCTTCTTCATATTTTACTTTCTGCTGTATACAATAATCAGACATCAGAAAACAATTTTCCTTTATACCTACCCACAGTACCCCCTCCTCAGTAAGACTGAAGCAACCATAACACCTAACTAAATAACCTACAATAAACTACTCCCATGTGTAGGCCCTGAACTGCAGACCCATGATTTTTGGCTAGAGGAACTATCCACCCAAAAAAGAACATCAAAGTATATTCCAGAATCAACCTGACATGGCTAGAAATGTCCTGGGAACAATATACTTTACCTGAAAGTTTTCTGAAAGTTCTGGGAAAAAATGCTCATACATTTTCAGATCTTCTATGGATCTTCCCAGCTCCTGCTTAGGTTTCAGTTTATTAATATCAGTCTCAATATCATCATTCTGAAAGATCACGAGAACAAATTAATCTTACATCCAAAATTAATGATGCTCTACAACATCAATCTGAAACATTCACCTTTACTCCTGATACAGCCACGCTTTAAAAGATGAAATACCACTATTTCAAAAGTAGCTGAACTGCAGCCTTCACCATGAAGATTTAGACTACTCAGTGTTATTAGTATGCCTAAGCCTCCATTTCAACAGCAATATTACAAACATCTCAATTTACTTGCTTTCATCCAAACTTATTATACACACATATCAGATTTTACATGAAATCCATGCATATTCCCAGCACAGAACTTGGAATGTGAAGATTTCATCTGATTACAGTGACAAAGCAGTACTTCTTCTATGGAAGATACTCCCTCCATCAGGGCTCATGAGATCCTTGAACATAATATTTTTCCAGTTCATGGACAGACAATTCTATTAACTCCTAAATACACATAACATAAAAATATAAAATAAGGCAGTTCTGACTAAATACTAATCCATGTCCCAGCTGGCAGCTAGAGAACAGGAGAATATCTTCCCTAAGTGGTACAAAAGTTAGAGGTATGATGTCTACCTCTACTGCTGGCTGAACTTCAGCTACCTTGCTGAAACACTGACCTAGTCAACCCCAGTCCAGAGTGCTGGAAGTGGTTTGAGCAGCTCCTACATATGGACCAGCTTATGTGAGAAAAACAGGCTGAGAGAAGTATAAGCTGGGAAGAGAACACTGCTAAAGGAGTCTGTGGTTCTGTTCCACTGCAATCCAGACACATCAAGTGAGAAGCAAACAAATTTTGACAAAAATCCTGAAGCAATCTGAACAAGAATGGTAGATATTTTCAAGCAGCACCCACCTTCTTTAAGTTTCTGAAGGTTTTTAATTTCAGAAAAACTGCTTCTAACACTTAAAATGCAATTATTCATCAGATTCAAGCAACTTAAATAAAAAATTGCTATACCTGACTTTTGCCTAGAAATTGTGTCTCTACCAACCTCAAAATGTTGGTCCTTGTCATCATCAATTTCAGTTTCAATTTCTGATTCTGTTTCAGCATCATCATTATCATCACTTTCATCTACTACATCATCCACTACAACACAAAAAGTTTTTGTAAGGCAGATTATACATTTAATCCAATTATACATGCTCAAAGAAGATTTTTGATGTTCTAGGTTTATTTTCTTTTTCATGTACTCCTTGAAAAAAATGTGAAAACCAACTAGTAAACTAGTGCTGGGGACTAGTTTACTAGTTGGTTTTAAAAACTAGTTAAGTTTTCACATAGTGTTTTCCACACAGAAAATTTGCTGATTGTCCTTAAAAGGCTCATTCAGAGGTTTACAAATTAAGCTGATTTTTTAGTGTACTCAAAATGACTACGTGTACTGCTTTTACAATACTGGCTATATAAAATTATACTTTTAATAAACCCAGACCTCTACCCACCCCACAACATTCCACATGCCTTTTAATATAGAACTTCTTCCTTTTAAAGCATTATGTATGCTATTTCCTTTAGGTTTTTCACTTCTTTTTATAATAGGTAACAAACCTATTAAAAAATCATATCATCACTTTAGTAAGCTAGGACATTTCTAAATAGGTATTATACAGTACCAATTTACTGTATTAAGCAGAGATTCAATTTCTGTGGGTTTTGAAACACACTTCTAAATCTATTTTCTACTTTGAAGACAAAACATAAAGAATCTTTGAACTACTGGAGTCTGACCCACATGAGCCCCAACAGGATAACTTACTTTCAGACTCCGATCACATTTTGTTTCAGGAGATATCATGAATAAAAGATATTAATAAGTTTACTTTGACCCTTCATTTCAGATTAACTTTCTCACAGCAACTTTATTAGTTGCTTACCAAGTCAGATACTACACTGTATTGGAATATGTATTAATTACCTGAAAATAATGAAAGGTGTTCACAATGGGATGAATCTATTTTCTACAAAGAACCATATAAATGCTTTGCAGTACAGTGTTTTCTAAGAGGCTGCAACAGTCCAAGAAAGCAGCTCTACTTTCTCATCATGCAAATGAAGGAATAACCACAATAACCATAATAATATAAAAGCCAGTGCTTCAAATGGCAAACATTAATCTAAAATCATCACATCCTAACTTATCAAAGTGACAAAAAGAAAGGAAGGGATACAAGCTCCTGTAAGACAGGATGTACACTACAACACATTCTACATAGGAGAATGTATACACTGCATGAGTTGAAAGGAGAAACCATTTAAGTTTGAATACAGCCTGTTCTTTGCTCTTCAGAGTTTGGTGAACATCACCTTTCAGTCCTTGTTTATTTATTTCATAACCACATGTGACTGGACAAAATTTCTATCACTTTTAACTTAACATTAGAAACTGGTGCTCCACACCAACAGTCACAGACCCTTTTCTTGTTGGGAAGTGTCTCAGAGTCCTTTTAGCAGAGAACACAAATAAGTGCAATTGATTTCACTTTCCATAAAGCAAAATTAGACACACTCAAAGACAAAGTACTACAAAGTCACCATACCATCAGGAGGCAAATTGTACAGCTGAGCCACAGGACCACTGGCTGGGATAACTGGGAGTTGAAAATGGAAAGCACTTTTAATAGTTGGTAAAGGAAGACGATTTTTGGGAAAACATTTTCTCATTATTAGGCTGGATGTATTGACAAGAGGATCAAGAGTTCTTACTGCAAGGCACTCCTGTTAACAGCAAAATAAAGAAAAGTATTTCTCAAATTGAGAGTCAAACTGCATTTATATACTATTTATAAAAAAAATTGGTTCATGTCTTTTTCACAGAAAAACTTCTACTAACTCAAATTCGCCTTTTTTAAAAATCCAAACTTCACCACAGAAAGGCATTTTCACTCCCGCTTTTTTAAAACTATGTTCAACCACCCCTCCCAGAGATAGCCACAGCAAAATAACAGCAAATACAAATTTTATTCTATACTCTTTCAATGTCCCAGTGGGGTACAGAATATAAACCTTATTCCCATAATCAGGAATGACCATCAATCTCGTAAGAGATATGACAAACTTGAGGTCATAGCCAAAAAGGCAAAAAACAACAACATAAAAAAACCCTATCAGAATAAACTTACCTGTGAAGTGTTGTAAAGAATTTTCATCCCATTGGCATCAATAAATGCTTTTCTTCCCAGTTTGATGTTCGTAACACTTTTAATGCACTGTAACACTCCTTTACGTATCAGCATGTATCTGTGTCGGCTATCGTGACGGTGCCAATCAACATAAATCGTTATAAGCACCTGCACATATCCTCTGTCTACTGCTCTCCTGGCATTAGTTTCTTTGCAAAAAAAAGTTAGGAAAGAAAATTAAAATTGCCCAGTGACTTCAATATTACTTTCAAATTTTACTTTCAATGTTTAAATTATTATTTTTATCCAAGTAACTGAGTTGTTTCAGTTTGAATAGTATTTTAGCCACACTTAGAAGAGTTTTACATCCACCTAAATAGAAATGACTGGAAAACTAAGACCAGTAGCCTAAACATCATTCTTGGAACATTTCACATAATTTTCATAGTTCACTAGAACAGCATGCATTACACTTAAAAGGCAATTGTAAGATGCTGTCACCCAGTAAATTAAAAACTGAACATATTTCTACAAAGCATGTCTATCACTATCTACACACACTGTCCAGATACAAGATTTGAAACAAACTTTTTTTCACTTGCAATCCATATAGTTTCACAACTATCACTCAACTTCCATAAGCTAAAAATACTTCTACCCCAAATACTGGGTAATCAGTATGACAGCTGGAAGAGTATTCCAATATAGAGTAGACTAATGTTGTTATGAAAATATTTAATTATATAAAGTATATGAAGTTACAAGTTAAAACCACTAAGGAGCAGATATCCCTAAATAAATGAACAAGACCTCCTGTTTTAAAAACACACCTTTTGAACACCTCATTTTCCTCCCCAATATTAAAGTTTAACTACCAATTTACAGAATGGAAAACTGACAACAATTTGGAAATATTTCTTTCCCTAAACTTCCCAAGGAGAAATTGCAAGATTCATAAATACACAAACCTGTAAGACCAAGGTCTCACACTGAATAAACACGAATAAACTCAGCACCCTGTGATAGTCGGTACAGAAATTTCTCACCATTTGTGTGAAATGGTTTTCTGCAAATCTCATCACATCTCAATTCTTATTCAACTCCACTAAAACTACTCGGAATGCTGTCACTTCAACACAACTATTTGGAGAGAATGAGTTTTTAATTCCTTGCTAGTTATAATGCTGGTCCGAAATCTGCAAAGATGACATTGTGGGGATCAATTGCTGCTGGCTGAGACAGTCCATGTCTGGAAACACGCCATGGGTTTTGTTACCTTTAATTCCACTTCATGAGCATCACTGACAGATTTGTCATTGGGACCCAAATCCTAATTATTCAGGAAGGTAGTGAAGAATACCTGTATTTTCCCTAGGCATCCAAAGATATTTTCAGATGTATGTGTAAAAAAGAGGCACGGGAGTTAAGCTATAGACATCTATTACTGAATGGCTGAGGTGAGTGAATGTAAAAATATATTTGTCCACCTTGGACCTAGATCAGCTCTGCAGAAGCAGTGCAGCCTTTCTGCTGCAAAACTGACAAAACACTAACCAAGTATTAAACATTCATGTATATACAAAAGCATCATGTATTCATGTATATAAATAAAGCATCAGAAACCACAGATGAAACTTATTAATAGGTTTCCTAGCCTTATTTTTGTTTTGGCTATGAACTTAATGCTTAGTTTTACTGTGTCCATATATACACACACACCCATTATAGCTCAAGGAGACATTTTCTTGTAGTCAAACACTTACTTGATTTTAGCAATGCAGCAAGTGTGTCTAAAGCAACCCTGTCAACATAACAAGAAAAGTCAAAACAGCAACCAACTGGTAAGCTTAATCTACAACACTGTAAAACTATACAAAATATTTACTGCTTACAGACTTATAAAGAGTCTAACTTCAGGTTTTTCTGGTTGCACTGTAACATAGACTTCACTTCTATATTACTACAAGATCATGTATTTGAAGTCTGATGACAAAACTTAAAAATATCAATGTAACAACTATACAAACTTTCAGCTTTTGCAAAAATGCTGTGACAATGTAATGTTTATGACCAACACTCACTGGTTGTGATATTCTGAAATTCATGTCTTTGTTAGCAGCAGAACAAGTAGAACTTCCACAAAGCATTGGACATTATTTTAGAAAACTGAAGGTCAATACCAGCAGTCAGCAAATGAATATACTGAGAAGCAATGCCCATCAATCTGTACTACAACACAAGATGGTCAGCATGAGATTTTTCTTGTATCCCAAAGATCTTCTCTCAATTCAGCTACTGAACTACAAAACATATATACTTATTTTTCACTTCTTTGTGAAGATAGACTTGATGTATCTGATCTTATACCATAAAGAGGGATATCATGATTAGTCACATCAAAAAATTGGAATTAATATTTGGAATTTTAGCTGAGCCTTAAAGGAACAGGACATGTTTTTTGAACCCTACTCCCGTGATCACAAACACCAGATTTTGATCACATAACGCTATTTCTTTTTGTAACAAAGCTAGAATATGCACAATATGAGATTAATACCTTGCTAATCAGATGAAAAATATAGTTTTCCACTAGTACATACTTCAAAAAGGTGAATTATATAAAGAAAGGATTATCTTCAGCTACATCCACCTGGATACTTTTTAACCCTACATTCACCCAAAAAACCCAATCCAAATCAAAAAAACCCAACCAAACAAAAAAAGCCCAAACTCTACAACCACCACCAGAGTGGGAATCTAAAGCCACTGCTTTCAGCGACACAGTGAATTTTAATTTTTTTAACATAATAGCCCACAAGACAGTAATTGCTGGGGCTTCCTATTCTATGTTTTATGTTCTTGCTCCGGATGTCTATTTGCTTTGCAGAAAAATGGAAAAAAATTCTATTATCAAACAAAAGAGATAGTGTCACACTAAAAGCACAAAGCAGATGATTGAATAAGCTGAATTGGAAGAGGCACACAAGGATCATCAAGTCCAACTCCTGGCCCTGCACAGCACCACTCCCAAGCGTCACATCCTGTGCCTGAAAGCATTGTCTAAATGCTCTCGAACTCTGTCAGGCTTGGTGCTGTAGAAACAAACTAAAAGATGATGGGATTGTCTTGATCTATTTGTTATGATTTGAGGTTAACTACTGTACAGTTTCCATGCAGGAATATTAGAGATAAATAATAAGGTGTATTATTTTACCAGTACTGCAACTAGACATTCAAGTATTTTGTGTTACTCTACTGGGAAAAATTTAAATTTATCATATATGTGACACTCCTTCCCATCACCCTTCACTTTTATCTTCAAATATTAATTGCATTTGATTTCTCCAACATTGTTTTTTTCCTTTTACAATTAAGTTTTGTAAAAACATACAGGGTTTTACCACATAGTATATTAAAGAAATCTTACTTACTTCATAAGGCTAGTGTTCCTTTTACTAAAAGGGCCAATAATCTTAAACATCAGTTCTATTACTCCATTCTTTCCCAGCGATACTGCATTTACAGCTGGAAGTTAAAAGCAATCCATTTTTACATAATGTAGTAATAAAGGCAAAAAAAAATTCCATATACTCAAAATTAAAATTCAAACAAGTTAATTTTGAAGTACAAAAAACACTAGACATTTTAATCCTTTAAGACATACAGTGACAAGCAGACACTACTCTACACATAATTAGCATGACGACCCAATCCTAATAAAACTTGGAAAAGAAGAAAACTTAATCATTACTTTACAAATAAAACCACATACTACTTCCAATACAAGCTTCTGCTTTTTTTGTTAGTAAGAAACAACACAAAAACAATTTTCTTTATAGAAATTCACAGTCTACTGAAACAGCAGGTATTCTAAAATTTCAGGTTCTATGACTTGCTGTCATAGAAGATGACTATGACCCTTCAGTTTTTGCACAAACAGGTATATTCACCAGGATTTGAAATCCAAGAGTCTGCTAAAAAATTTTAAAATGCCAATTGGTATAGCTTTCCTGAACTATGTGTTCTGAATACATGTTCTCAGAAAAAGAATAAATATAAGTAATCTATTTGAACGGGAGCAAATGAAAAGAAATTATGCTAAGAACTGTGTTAGAGAAATCTGTGCCTAAAGTATGTTTGAAGTACAACAAGCAACTGAAAATACAAGCTGCTCCATTCCTGACTGAGTTTAACAATATGCTCTCCTAACAAACTAGGAAGAGAGCAGCTAAGAATTTACTTCAGTAAAATAAACACTGTTATTACTGTAGAATTTAGTACATGAACCTAAGTGGCAATTTCATCATCATTAGCAGCAGCAGCAGCATACCAGACCCTAAGTCAAGTTAGGACTTACTCTGATAGTAACTGTACACAAACTTGAAGAACTACTACTCATCACAAAATTACAAACTACTACCTTTTCTTATCATAAAGAGTGAGAAATACAGAAAAACAGAACTGATTCAAGAAGTCAAATTAGAGACTCAGTCCCATTTTCAGGATGAAGCAAGTTTTCAGATAAGCAATGTAAATATCTGTATTAGTCTTTTCATTTCAGGAGTGCTTCACCTCACTGTCTCAGCAGAAAAAAAGCTTCCTTGTCTTGAAAATATTAAGGCTTTACGAACTATTGCTGCTCATGTGAATGACCTGAAAACATAATCTTACAGATTATCAAATCAGTTCTCTGGGTGGGGGGGAGCATGGCCATGTTTTAAATTTCTTGCACATAAATAACAACAATTTCAAGCTCAAATGAAAAAAATTAAGAGCATCTAACTGACAGTAGGGGTACAGAAAGAACCTCACTATTTTCATCAATTTCCTACTGCCTGCCCAAACAACTAGGCTCTTGTGGAAGAATATTAGTCTAATAGTGGAGAGTGGAGCTCTTGAACAAAAAGGAGTAAATTAAGGAAAATGTTAAATTAAGAAATAATTAGGTTAAATTGAAATATTTCTGTGTTAACCAAGTTTTAAATTGGTAATAAAGAAATAAATATAACATCAGAAATAAAAAACATGGGAATGAATAATAAAGAGAGTAATTATTTGTCTCTAAGTGCTTCTGCAAGCAAACTGTTAGCATTTCTGGTTTAGAGCTTTAAACATCAGCATTTATGCAAATTAGATAGCTCAAAATTCCACACACCCAATAGCACTGATCAAAAAAATATTTCTTTCTAGAATTTAAGCATTTTGAGGATATAAGGAGAAAATTCTCAGAAAAAAATACTTTAAATAATACACATTAAACAAGCACTCAGAGTTGATATTTTAACCTTATCTAAATAAAAAGCTTTATTCACATAGGAAAGCAAATAATTTTCTGCAATACTTACAGTTGGTTGAATAAACTCGTAATAGCTGAAGACATGGCAATACTAGCCTGTGGTTCTGCAAATTATGCTTCACTAAATTCAATGATATGTTTAGGACACCATTTATTCTTGCTTTCATGCCAATCTTCTTGTCTGGCATCAAAGAAATACAAGACCAATCACACTGATTTTGAAATTGTTAAAAAAAATCAAAGTTAAATTACTGAAATCTTTCTACCAATGTTTATCTACTCTCTTATCTACTTAACTCTGCTTATCTACTTTCCACCATTCTTTCCTCCCCTTTAATTTACTTCACTTTAATTTTTTTCTTCTCTACCAGTTCTGGGTATGTAGATGTTTACACAATAACAGAAAAAAATTATTTGGTTTCAATTATAAAACTGTAGTTATTAAGCCATAATATCACCTTTGGACCAATTTTTGCAAGAAGAGTATGAAGAAGCACCATTAGTTCTTCATTTGGTGGAGAGTCTTTGCTGGCAGTCAAAAGCAGCTGAAACAAGATCTGTGTTCCTCCTTTGGTGACTAAGACACTTGCTTTTCGACCACCACCTAGAAATTAAAACTGAACTGATACATCTAAAGCCAAAGAACAATTAAATACCCAAGATACAGATAAAATGAGGTTAGTCTTTAGGACATCAGTATTTTCTTTATATATGACTGCACTATGAAACAGCATGCTAGACTTACAGCAACAAACTATTGTGTAGGATTATTAGAAAGGTAATTTCAGTCTTTACATTCTTTTAATTCTGCATATGCTTCAGCAGTCAACAACAAAAACCAAAATAATGACACATTATGAAAAAACCCAACAACAATAAAAAGTAACTAGAGAAAACAAACAAAAGATATCTGAAAAAGCAAGCATAAATATAATCATATATTACTCCTTAATGAAACTTACCCACTGAGACTATCTCAATGAGAATATTCAATATATTTAGAATAGTTTGAGGATCCCTTGTATTCTGCAATAAAAAAAAATCTGTGTTTAACATGCAGTCTAATAATGGTTTGGATACTTAAATATAGGAGGAATTGCCACCACAAAATTAAATAGAACTTTGGATGTACCCAAATAGCAACCATCCCACTATGCAGCCCAAATTTACCACAAAACCAATTAAAACACACTTTGTAGTATGGTACATCAATTAGAACTGATAGGTGACAAGTAATTTCTTAAAATATCTAAATATAAGGGAGAGAAAGTCACAAGTAGGTTACTTAAAGACAGTAGCTATTCATAACACACCCACACAAATTTTGAAGACTGCATAGGATAACAACATATTTCATAATACAAATATAGTAATAAATATATACATTTCATGATGATAAAATGCAAAACTGCTACGAACCCATAACCAAAAAAATGAAAAGATTTTACCTCTAGGGTTGACAGAATAACATCAATTCCAGTGGAGCCCTTAGAAGTCATCTCCTTCCTGGTTTTTTCTGTCAGAGAAAAAGACCAACACTGGCTTGTAGTAAAAAATACAAGTTACCATCTACAAATTGACAAGAAAATTTACAGTGCAATAATAAAACTTATTAAAAATGCATATATGTACATACTAAGAACTAGGTAAAAGACTTAAGAAATTTTAAAACTAATTTTTGTTTTCAATTGTTCAACAATCTTGTGATGGCCTAGAAAAAAAAGTGAAGAAAAATATCAGTAAGAAAGCTGCCTTCCAGATACTTCTACTCTTTACATATATATAACACACAGACGTACACACATATGAAGCAAATTATTACTTAAATTACAGCTAAGTGACAACACGAAATGGACTCAGCACTACCAATACTATACCAGATACATTAAACATGGTCTCAAACAGATGTTTTCAACAATCAGTGACAAAAACAGATGCATAATCAAACTCACTAAATCAAAACTTAATTCCAGCAAGGGAGATACAAGAAGCAAGGGTGAAAAGGGAAACTACTAAAATCACACAGCTTAGATAATTACCTTGACTCTGGACCAGATGAAGGATCTTTGAGGTAACATATCTGGCACTGTCTGATTCTCCTAACGCAGAGCCTGAATTTATCTTCTCCAGCTGTGACAGCAGGGATATAGTCCGAGAACTGGCAGAAACACTAAAAAAAAAGATGTGATTTTTCCACCTACATCAGAGAAGAAAACTCCTAACAACAGAAACTTGATGCTAGAGTAAAGAGTGTGGCTAAGTCACTTCCATATTTTATCTGGATTGGGAAACAATCTTAATTCTCAATTTTGGCAAATTTACAGTTTTTGCAAAGCCTGCATTGTAACAGACTAATTGTATGTAACAGCATCTCCAAGAGCAACTGTGAACAGGGAAATCAGTTGCAGCAAGTTAAATGCAGCTATAGGCACAAATCTTCTTCATCTATGCTATGAAGAGTGACTTATATTTAATAATTTATGTTAAGTGACAGGATACCCTATCAGACCTGCCATTCAAGAAAAACCTGGCTACAAACAGACTGAAACACAGCTTGTCTCACAGGATGGCATTTCAGAAAAGGAAGAAAATAATGTCATTCGTGAAGTGAGCGAACTAGCACACACCAGCTAAAGAAAAATAACACAATTTTGAAGAAAAAAACTTAGGAAGGTTTCTAAAGTTATCATTGACGTTTGGATCCATTTTAACTACAAGGGCATTTTGGCCTGCTGTTGGCCTGGGTTTATGCTGGCCACAGGCCAGGCACCCAGAAAAGACACTCACTCACACACTCCCCTCTGCAGCTGGACAAAGGAGAGAAAATTTAATGAAGGTTCATTGGTTGCGATGAGGGCTGGGAGGGATCACTCACTGAATACCATCGGGGCAAAACAGGCTCAACCTAGAGATATGAAGGGAATTTATTACTGACAAAATCAGAGCAGGACAATGAGAAGTAAAATAACCCCTTAAAAACAGCTTCCTGCCAGCCCTCCTTCCTTCCAGCTCTGCCTCCTACCCCAGCAGTGCAGAGAGACAGGGAATGGGGGTTATGGCCAGTTCATCACCCCAGGCTTCTCCTGCTGCTCCGGGAGGGGAGGTGTTTCCCTGGGGTCCCTCCCATAGGAGACAGTTCTCCATGAACTTCTCCAACATGGGTCCATTTCATGAGCAGCAGCTCTCAGTGAACTGCTGCAATGTGAGTCCATCCCATGGGCAACAGTCCTCCCAAAACTGCTGCAGTGTGGGTCACTCTTTTACAGGATGCAGTCCTCCAAGTACAGGCTGCTCCAGCATGGGGCCTCCCTTGGGTTCACAGACTCCTTTGTGCATCCACCTGCTCTGGTGTGGGTCTCCTCCACCAGCTGCAGGTGCTTCTCTGCGTCCCCATGGACCTCCATGAGCTGCAGGGGCACAGCTGCCTCAGCCATGGTTTGCACCAGGGGCTGCAGCAGAACCTCAGCTCTGGTGCCTGGAGCACCTCCTCCTCTTCCTCCTTCTCCACTGACCTTGGTGTCTGCAGAGTTGTTCCTCTCATGGATTCTCACCCTACTCTTCTCTGGCTGCAACTACATCTGCATAATAACTTTTTTCCCTTCCATCTTAAATCTGCTATCACAGCAGTGTTATCACCATTTCTGACTGGCCCAGCCTTGGCCAGTGGCAAAACTGTATTGCAGCCACCAGGGAATTAGCTCTTCTGGACATGGAGGAAGCTTCCAGCAGCCTTCCACAGAAACCACCCCTGCAGCTTCCCCCCCGCTATCAAAACCAGCAAACCCAATAGTCCTGCCAACAAAAAATTGCCTTAAAAATGTATTGTAGTGTAAGACACCACTTCAGTCCAGGCATTTATATAGATAAACAGAAAGAAAGAATTGCTCTAAGTGTTGATTCTAGGCAGAGTCAGTATAGAAACTGTTTCATTTGTTCTATACTTTTAGATCATAAAAATTATTCAGAATAGTTTTGAGATTCACATTCCTACATGACAGTAATTTTTAAACAGGTGTTTAACATTTTAATTGTAGTCATGCAATTAACTACAGGAATTATGACTTCCATGCATTAACTACCTTGGCTTTTCCTTCACAACATTAGAGTCCTCCAATAATCAACAATAATTCATTTTACACACACGTTCTATCTACAATAAAATTAAAGTCTACGATACTAGCTTCATGAATAGTCAGTCAGTTTTGTATATAACAGTGAGGAATTATTACTCCTTGATTTATATTTTACATCCGCGTAAAGGTTTCACACTTACAGCTAACTCTACTAAAATGTTAAAATTATGGGAAAAAGTTAGTTGAGGGCAAAAGTTACACTGCCATGAAGGCAAACTGATATGAGAGCTGCACAGGAAGCGCTTCCACTACTCTCACTTTTCCACACAGACATCTAAATGACAAGCATAGCCAAAAATCAATTTCAGATTACAGATGATTCTTACAAGGTGGTAAGAACAAGAAATGGTTATATTAATTATAGCTCTTAAATAGGAGTCATTTTATATCGTGAAGTAAGCCTATCACCTTCTCAGGTATTTGACACACTTTGATTTTTTTAAAAAATTTAATTATTAAAAATTTTAATTATTAAAGTGTAATTATTTTTTAATCTAAATTAAATCTGTCTTGGGTGCTGAAACATTAATTTCCTTGTGTAAGTGAAGCATAATCATGCCAATCCTTTCTCATCATCTAACACCATGCTGAATAGTATAAAGCCGTTATTATTTGCATAAGCTTTGTTTTGCTTATCTCTGCTTCTCCGTTTATCCACCAAACATGAAATGCTCCAAAACTGACACAAAATTGTAACGAAATCCACAAGCTCTGTTGATCCAATATACAAACCAACCAAATTATATAGGATGTTATCTCCACCAGCTCCACAAGCAAAAGAAGTAAGAGTCCAGCCAATCCACATGCAAGCCAATCACATGTAAGAGAACTGCCGCTTCAACTTGTGTGTGTGTGCGCATATCACTTCCATTGTGGTACACCATTGGTCCCACAATGAAATTAATGTAGTTTGAAAGACGAAAAAAATCCAAGAAAGCAAAGCTGATCCTCAGGAATAATAATTAATAATAACAACAATAACAACAACAATTTAAAGAAAATTTTTTTGCCAAGATAGAATTCACTTATAGGCATTAAAATGTCAGAGCAAACGAGATTTTTGACTGCTGCAGCCTGGAAAACTCAAGCAACACTGACACATGGAAGCAATTTGCCAGGTACAAGAAGCTTGCACCTAACACAATTCCTCCATAGTTAATAAAGGCTTTAAAAGGTTTAGGTAGGGTAAATAATTCTCAGTACTGGGCAGTATAACAACTTAAGTTCTAAGATTTAGAGTTATAATCTCCTCCTGGGAACAGAGTTTCTACCAACAGCAATAACAGCTTATTACAGCAGAGATATCTTTAAAATGGCTTTAGGCTATTCATCTTGTATAAAGTCTTCCAACATAAATACAGCTATCTGCATTTCATGTCTTCAGCATACACAATAAAGCATCCCTAAAAATTAACACCAGCCAACACTGAATTGCAAATAAAGTCTTGATTTCCTCTTAGTTATGGCTGAGTTTTCTTCTTAAAACAAGAATTATACTCTTATTTACGAATATTCTACACTAATCTACACAGTGTTTATAAAACTATTTGACAATTTTCAAAGCCTGCACAGTACATCAAAAAGACCATAGGACAGGAATTACAGCAGCCAGACAGACATATAGCAGCAGAGTTGGTAATATTGCTGCGACCACCCACTTGACCTCAGAACAAAATGAAAGCACAGGTTGTAATGAGACTCTCTCCTATTTGTAATGTAAACATGTACATGCTGACCAATGAGCCCTTCAGCATCCAAATCTAGAAGACAGCTCTCCAAAATGTTGAGGCACCATGGAATTCTGAATTTTCAATACACAACAAGAAACAGTCAGCATGAACCCTGTCCTGTCCAAGGTATGCTTCCTCTCAAGCTACCAACATTGCAGAGCCTCAAATGAATACCCTGAGGACTGTGGCCAGACTTTTGTGGTGACCAGAGAGAGACACAGCAGAAGCCAAAGACTCAGGGGGAAGAGCTGAGGTTTTCCTGTTCTTAGACTGCGAAGGCATAAAAGCCCAGGGGTTCCTTTGTTGGTGGTTGCTCCTAGGAGGCACCAGTTATCTTACTGCACCATGAGTAAACTGGTTTGTAGAATGAGACATTGGAGACTTTGCTAAGAGAAACCTGGGGTCAAACTGGTACAAATGCAATGCAGACCAGTCTCAAGAATTCTGACTGGAGTATTCAACATGAATTTGAATCATCACCCATCAAACTAGAAGAAGACTAACTATGGCTTCTACTCAGTCAAAAGCCAATGTCAGAAGAATAAGATGACTCGGACTGACCTGACACATCAACATGCAGCTCTCCAGAGCTCAGTACCTGAGCTTGTCACTGTTGCTGGAGGGGCACAGAAACAATATGAGACTGGTTTTCCCACAAGGGGAAGAACCCTTCTTTTTATTAGGAGTAACATTTTTCACCCCATCCATTCTAAAGCCTTCTCATAAGAGCACTCTGTCACTGAGGGTTACACAGAGTCTCTATTATCTTTAATTCCTAAAAAGCATGACTAAAGAGCACCAGAAGAAACTTCATGGCACCATAAAAACTATTCTCTTCAGATCTGCGTAAACACCAGTGCTGCTCTTCATGACACATATATGCCAAACCAATCCCTGATGACCTGCAAAAATTTCAATAACCAAATGCAACCTCTTTCTTTGTATCTCTTCATTTGAAAGGCTTTCTCCCTGAAGTTTAATATTGTCATTTCAGGCACTTCTTACTATAAACGCAACTGTCCTTTATCTGTTCCATTGACATACCTCTCTAAGCACAGTGTCTTGTACATATTTCCATTTCCAAATATTCTTAACCATTTTCTGCACTTTACAAGAGTACTTTGAAATAATTTGGTCCTCCAGTAGTTTTGCAGATCTTTCAAGCTTCAAGTAGTCCATAATTTCAACAATTTCCCTCTCTTACAGATCATTAGTAAAAAACCAGAATATTTGCCACCATTAGCTGTAATCAGAAAGAAAGAGAGAACATGCAGAAGTAAATTGTGCACCATTTCCTTCCGATAGTCATCAACTACCACTGATCTTGTATCCAGTCAGTGCTCTACTCTGTACAAAGACAACCAATAATTATTATTCTCTGACAGATTTACGCTTTCTTTAAGCATCTTGAGGTGAA
This sequence comes from Serinus canaria, assembly GCF_022539315.1. Taxonomy (NCBI): domain Eukaryota; kingdom Metazoa; phylum Chordata; class Aves; order Passeriformes; family Fringillidae; genus Serinus; species Serinus canaria. Next base: position 38,669,561 of record NC_066343.1, on the reverse strand, counting down.
GTTTACCAAGTTTAGTTGATCTGGTACAGTTCATGTCTCCACAGGCAGAAAACTCCTTCTTCATCCCACATTCAAATTCTACAGTTAAAAATGCTCCTCACACCACCGCTTTGCCTGTACAAAGGAAGCACCCCTGTCCTTACGTCAAATGTTACCAAAACTTAAAACATGACTCTAGCTAACCAGGAAGCTTTGTGGATTTCCTCTTTCACTGGTCAGGAAAGCCACAAGTAGACAATAAGGAAGAAGGCTCAGAAAGTGAAGAACTGAGGTCTTCAGGGCTCCACACTTGAAAGAGAACTACCTCTACAAGGGGTTCACATTTGAAAGAGAACTTCCTCAAGAAGAAAACACCTTCTCAAAGAGAGATTCCTCATTACAGGGACACTTCTTTCACTCCCAGAAGATTTAAGCATTTGAACTCTGATAACAAAAGTGATAGATTCACAATCCTCCATTACTCACTGTATGCCACTTTCACTATGCAAATGCTAAAAAACATCATTGTAGCTTTCTACATGTCTACCCACAATCAGAAAGATAATTCTAAGCCACGGCTGCTCATAAAAATTCAATTATCTTAGAATAGTTTTTAGCTATTGACCTTGCAAGAAGCCTTACAAAATATAATAGTCAAATGAGGGATGTCATAGGTTTCTCAATTATACCCACTTCCCCTGAAACTGCTGTTTGCAGTCAGCCAGCACACAGATGTATAAGGCAGTTCCTTCTTCCCCCACAGTAAACAGATCTGCATCCTGGCACGTTACCATGAGCCTTTTAAACAGGCAGGCTTCTCATGAGTTGTCTAGATTTTATTGCAATGCAAATAATTTCAAACTATGGTTTTGGTTTTTTTCCTCAGCCACTTCCACAGTTGTCAAGTAATGGTTAGAGAGCTGATACTTCTGATCATTCATAGCTATATCTGTACACAGAGTCACCATAACTTATTCACGACTTAGGGAACAACTGTTTAGAATTGCAGGGACGGAAACTTTCATTTTGTCTCTAAGTAAAGAGGAATAAATGGCACTTAAGTAGCAACCCTGCAAACGTCTAATACTCTTTGTGATAGTATATTTTATGCATTATAATTTTCAAGAATACTCATTGCTGACAGAGAGCTTATTTTGCTTATCATAATGCCTAAGGGGCTAGTCTACCGCAAGAACAAAACATAAGAGTTTTTTTACCATTTCTTTTGATCTACCCCTCACAAAACCAGGAAAAACCAGCCTGATATAAACCCTAGCCCTGCTTCATCCAAAGTCAGCAAAAGTAAGGATGATTTTACATACAAGAATTTAAAGTCAAATTTTGAATAGATCCCAACATACAAACATAATTCACAGTAGAGCATGTTCTTCATTAAAATTCACCTCCTCACACAGAAAATAACTAGTACTTCAGAAAACTAAGACTGAAGCCAGAATTCCCAATTTTGCTGACTTTACTTTTTTTTTTAATCTGATTAGATGGTTTGATTTAACAAGGTGGTTTAATCTGTGCTACCTTAAGAAAATAGTAAGATTGAAAGCCTTTAAATAGTTTCCTGATGCTTAACAGCCTTCCAGAGAATCTCACACATTTCTCAAATGCTAGCTAAGAGAAGTTCACATGAAAATAACAAACACAGCTTTTCAACCTGACATCTTCTGCATCCCACTTTGGTTCGTCCTAGCTATGTGTTGAATTGCAAGATTGTTGCATGATGACATACATCTTGTGACAAATTCATGGCTTCTTATACAGTATTATAAACTTCTTTAATTCCTTCAGCAGAAAAAACTTTTTGTTTTACCAATATGTGCATAAAATTATTAAATTAATTACATTTTCAATTAAATTTAGCACATATTATCTATTTGAACATCTAACATTAACTGAAAATTTAGATTTAAAGAGTTATTTATTAAATGTGAAGATATTTTTTGTTAATCAATATTGACTCCCTCAGTGTTTCAGGACACCAACCTGCACATCTTCTTACTAAGAAGATAAAGATATTCTTACCAAGATAGAGATTGTTTTTTCACAAATCTCAAATAGCTTAATGTTAAGAGGTGACCGTAGTTTTAAATTTACCTTTTTTCAGATGATGCTTTTGCTTTGTTCATATCGGCAGTATGATTCTTCAAATCACCATCTCTGACAACCTGTAAGATATTGAAAAACTACATATTATTCGCATCTTTTGCTCTTTAAAGAAGAAATGCTCACACCATACTGAATATCCCTTCACTAGAAATGCTAAATTAATTCACAGTGATTGCGTTTCTCCACACTGTCACAAGCTCTTTTCCCTTCACACTATTTGATCCAGCTTTTAAAATAAACTATTGCTTTTTAAGTAGGGAGTATGATTCTGCATTATAATTCTGGCCTACCAAGGTTCAGAAAGTCTGATTACAATAAAACAGAGACTTTTCAGTATCAGTCATTTACTAGACATTATTTTCCTGCCAATGGCAGAATTTTATCAAGTAAAGTTTTTGCTGAAGCCAGTAAATACATTTCTTAAACTGACTTGACAATATTATGAGATGCCACAACATACTGATTTCTGACTCTGATTTTATGTATCTATAGAATAACTAAGGCTAGAGGCACAGTAAGAAACATGGAGTATTTGGTGTTCTTATTTAAGCAAGACCTCAATACATTCCTTGGACAGAAACCATATCGTGCCAAGGACTCAATTTTCCTATCCATCTAAGGACATAGTGTCCTCAGGGCACACCGCTTCCTCAAATGGTGCCTCCAAGCAATTAAGGTTGCAGCCTACAGGACCATTAACTGAGCACCAGTACTTCCATCTGAGATGTACTATGACAGACAAATACTCCCACTATCAAAAAAGAGCTCCAAGAGCTCAGTGGTTAATTTAAAGGTAGAAGACATAAAAGGGGAAAATGGATGTTCAAAGATATGGGTCGCGTGAATGAGTAAGATAAAGCACTCTTTTTTGGAAAATGCAGGTAAGAAATTCAGACAACTACAGAAAAACAGCTGCCCACCAGCTGTCCTCCTCCCCCTGCCCCCCCATCCCCTTCTCCCCAAAGAAATTTGTAAAACCTCTAAAAAATCCTAGTTACTCAGCACATAAAAATAATCAGGTTTTTATGACAGGTAAATTCCACACCACTGCTAAAAGCCTAAAGCAGATGAAGTATGAAACAGGCTTATTTCCAGACTTACTGAAAGCAGAATCTTTTCCCAGCATCCAGCAGGAAAATGCTTTACTTTTCACAAGAATTCCAGCTTGAGTCGAGTTAACAGGTGTCTTAGCTTTGTCCAAGCAGCCTTCAGGTGTACGCTATCTTGAAATCCTTTAAACAAAATAAGAAGTTACAAGAGAAGAGCTGTGTCCACCCCATTACTGACAATTTCATGAATTACAAGGTCTGGATTATTCCAACCAGGTTGCAGGTCTTACTGCGTGGAAATCAGACCCTTGGAAATCAGAGCTGTGTTGCTTCCAGCAAAAGTAGGACCCGCTGTCGTGCAGATGATGAACAGTCTGCCAGCGCCAATAGTGTCTATATATTATTGTGTACTGAACTGCAGTACAAGTGGAGCCAGCTACTGAGCTGAACCATCTTGAACTGCAAGGTCTTAGTTTGTTTATCTAAATTCACCACAAAGTATGCCAGTAAGCATTAAAGTGCTTACTGGTGCTCCAGGTCAAGGGGAGAAGTCAAGCAAAAAAGAAAGAGCACAAAACCAACCAAACAAACAAAAAAACCAACCAAAAAAAAACCCGCAACAAACCTAACAACAACTGAGAAGAACCAAGGAAAAAATAAGAAAGAAATGCACACAGCAGCAATCCAGAGAGATGTGGTGGGACAACCATGCATACTAAAGAAAAAAAATATTTATCTTTAATATTTGACTAGGTAATGCAAAAAAAACCCCTTCCAAATTAATTTAAAACTTTTAATATTATCCTTATTTTGAATAAACACTTGATAGAAAGCTAAAGGCAGAAGGTGAATGAATTTACACATATCTTAAACAACTTGCCACTTGCATTACAGTGGTAGCAGAGCAGATAAAAAATTAGCATTAGTTCTGCTTGCAAAGGACCAACAGCAACTGAATGAAAGCACTTCAATTTGGAGGGAAGCAGAGGAGAGTAAGAAATGATGACTAAGTAGAACTCCAACCCAATAAATGCTGGATTCTCTGCAATCTCCCTTTGCCTTTCCACCTTGCCTGTGAAATGTTATCTCTTTCACCGTCCTATCTAGACAGGGGAAAAAGGCAGTCTTCACAAGATCAGAAAGTTGCACTGTAATAATTGCTTTAATAATGCTATCAACAGTGCAATAAATTAAATGGCCTGCATGAAGTTACATGTAATTTTCACATTTTCCTTTCTCCTCCAAAAAGCACATATTTGCCTCACTCCTAGATGAATTCTGGATTTTCAATACCCTGAAAATTTGACACTCACTGACAAAGTTCATGCAAAAAGTAAAGAGGATACCCCCTCCAGTATTTACCTTTCATATGAAACGCTGGCATTTGCCAAAATCTAAATTTAAGAATAACATGGAATCCACTGAACTCCTAGCTCCTGGATAAATACTCTAACCACAAAATGACCAAAGGGCAAGGACCATCACAAGGAAATTTTCTTTAGCTCAAAACAATGGCGAAAGAAATGAACTTGCACTGTTTCATTCAGACCTCATGCTCAGTTGTGTCTATTAGGCATTACTGGGAGTGCCTACAGAGGACTTGTACAAACTCCATCCTCCTGAATATATATATATATATATATATATATATATATATATATATAATATATATATATATATATATATATATATATCTATATATATATATATCTATATATATATATATGTATATGTACTAGAAGAACAGTAAGATGCTCAGCCACTCTAAGGCAGCAATAACTGGTCGGATGTCATAACAGGATTCAGAGGAGATTTTACTGACATAAGTCCTGGGGCTACCAATATAGCAAAAGGATATGGACTTGCTGAAGCAAGTCCAGAAGGCAGCAATAAAAATGACTGGAGTGATGGAAAAATTCTCCTATACAAAGTAAGGCTGAAAGGGATGGGACTCTTCACCCTCGAGACAAGAAGGCTCTGGGGAGACCTTAGAGCAGCCTTCCAGAAGCAAGAGAGAGCCTACCAGGAAGCTGGATAGGGACTTTTTTCAAAGGTTTGCAGAGATATGTCAAGAGCAATACAATGGCTTTAAACTGAAAGGAGGAAGGTTTAGGTTAGACACTAGGAAGAAAAAACACATAGTCACTATTACAACAGTTTGGTGCTGAGCATTTCTGCCGTCATTTTAATAACATATTTGAAAGACATTGTCATAAAATAAACACACAATAATATCACATCTGAAGCTCAAAATTTTTATTTTAACCAATAGCACCTCTACTTTCATGATAGGTTCTTCTTTCTCATTGAAACTGGCAGAAATACTACCTCTCAAAACCATGGAGAGTTTTCATGCTATTAAAACTTCTCTTACAGGAAACAAGGATAATCTCTCTGATGCTGAAGCTGAAGGACATTCTCAGTTTACATAAACAGAATTTACATATTCAATTGACCAAAATAATGCAGATCATGCCTGCCCTGGAAAGATAAATGTGATTTTAATAAAATTTAAAGAACCCTTGCATTTTATTTACTTAATAACCTCTCGCCCCTCAAGAAACCAGCAAGACCAAACTATCACACTCAAGAAAACCACTCAAATAATAATTAAAAAAAAAAACCACCACAAAATCCCAACAAAAACAATAAAAACCCCCACAACCAGAAAACAGACTACTTCAAAGAGCCAGAGATGTCTGAAATTTTCCATGGCTAATACTAGGATCTTCCTGCAAAGTGCTTTGTAATTACATTCCAAAAAACAGTTCTCTCCAAGGGAAACCCAAAAAACCAACACCAAGTATGGATATACAAAGTTTATCAATACTACTGAATCTGTTCAACTTGCACTATATTCTATTAAGTTTTTATTTTTCAAAAAATCTGTTCTTTAAAAATATTATATAGAATTGTATATTTTTTGAGTCTGTTAAGCATGTATTAAAACATGGTATCTCATTATTATAAACCCAGGAGTTGCAAAAACCATATATCAAATTATACTTTTCAAGAGAAAAACTAAAATTTAAGTTTTTTATGTCTGTCTACCACAATAGCTCTGCAAAACCTGTAAGACTGTTCATCTATACATATATATATTTCCATGCTTTTCTTTGTATCTAAGGCTTGGTGCAACCCAAAATATTTTCAAAGCCAAAGCTCAGACTTCACTTTTTTAATTATCACGGAGCTATTGATTTGAAAGGGAAAAAAAAGTAACAAGTCTACAGCAACTAAGTCATTACTTTGATGTGTACTTACTCATCAGATACTTCAAGTAAGTAGCTGAACAAAATCTTTGGTAAATGCTACAGTAGGAAAAAAAAAGGCAAACAAGTACACAAAAAAAAAAAAAGGAGTACAAAATCTCAGGTGACACAATAGTGTCAAAATGCAACACATTAAAAATTAAACAGAAGAACTATAAGTATGAACTGAGAAAACACATAATTATTTAAAAAGTCACAAATGCTAGGCAGAAGAGTACCTATATTGAAACCCTGAAGCTGGTTACATTCTGGGCTTCCGAAAGCACTTCTACCTCTCATAGAAGTACATATGAGTTCCTCCAGTTCGGTGCAGATTAAATCACAAGCAAATGCACTTTTCATGTACCCCAAAGTCTCAGAGGCTGTTTATGGGTCAGAATATTCTTTTTCAAAGTACTTATAAGTCTGTTTAAACAGAACCATATAAAATGACTTCTGCATTCTTTGTGCTCTAGGCAATCTTAATTCCAAAACACCACTTGTGGTTTACATTTTTAAACATTGAAGTAAATTGTTTGCAAGAAGAGACTATTTACCTAAGTGAATTCACTTGTAGGAATACATTCTGTTAAAAATTTAGGATAACCAGCAACACATGGCAGCAAGAGTCATGGTCTTTGCAGCAACAGCAACCTACCCAAAAAGCCTGTAGAGAGCAGGTAAACACCATGATAACCAGCATTCTAAATATGGCAAAACTACACAAATAACACACCATACAGAAATGAGCAGTATGTTACCTAGCATTACACAAAATAATTATTCACCAGGACAGCAGAATACTCTTCCTTTGACAGCAGTAAGAAATGGCCACTGCTATTAACACAGTGGTGCTGTCCCCCCCATCTCATCCTTTTGCATCATAAGGAGGACTGTGCATTTGCAAAAGTCCCAGCAATTGTACCTTAAGTAGCTCCTTCCTCTATTTAACCCTTTACTCTTTCATACCTAACATATTGTTTTCAAGTTCAGTGTCTCAAATGACAGCTTACACAACTATCTTTTTGAAAAAAATGGTTAGTTGTGGGTTGTTTTTTGTTTTTTTTTTCCAAGAATGCAGATCTACTTTAATGTCATACAAACCAGCAAAGTTACTGCATGTGAACCATTTCCTCAATAAAAATGTAATACTTAATGTTAGGTAAAAAATCTCACAAGCTCTTTGGAGATGGCAGAGTTATTTGTACAAGCTGTTTTATATTCTAAAAGGTCAATCCACAGAACAACCCATACAAGCTTTGGTTACCTATAAACCTATACTAAAAATCTGGGGAAATTCTTCAAGCTTTACAATTAAGTTTCAATTTGGCAAACACTACATTGTACTCAATCCAATAAAAATAATCATATACATAAAGAATGATAACTAATGTGGTACTGAGACTCTGTTTCCTGAAGTTGACTATTCCTAGCTCAGTTCCTGAACCTTTAGAAGCACTGGAAAACAAAAGCAGAGACTCCCCCTGCATGCTGATTCTTATGCTGTGTTTCATAGGAATTAAAGTCCTAGTCAATGCCCCAGAGAGAGCCAATTATCAGGACCAGCTGTTTTTTTAAATTGAATTATAAAATAGGATGGAATGGCACTGAGTACACACTGAACAGCTATCTCTTCCTAAGCCTTAATATACAGCAGTACAGAAAGCTTTAGTGCCATCAAAGTATTATAATATACCTAAAAGTACCTTAGAAGTGTTTCCTCCATGAGAAAAGGTTTGTTCAAGATAGTAGAAAAACTATTTCTTCCAGATATAATTTTAAGACTTTATGTGGAAATGGCAGAAAATAATGACTACCCAAGTCCTCTAAGCAGGAAGAAAAAAAAAAAAAAGTTTTTGGTGGAAGAGAGCCTAATTTGTAAATCTAAAACAAAATGAAAAGGCTAACAACCTTTACCTGGTTGTTAAGAAAAAATACTTCTGAAAACCAGTTACTGCCTTTCCCTCATGCCGTTTACTATGAATATTTATAGGAGGGAACAAAAAAAGTCAGGTGATTAGCTAACCCATTGCTGCATTATAGCAAAGTGCAGACTTTTTGATGTGACTACATAAACTGCAGCATATAATCAGACATTCAAAATGACATACATAAAACTTCACAGACGACTGAAGCACCGAAGTCCTGTACAGCAAGCTGCCAACTATGTCATGCAGCCATTAGCACCAGTCCACATGACTGCAAAAACAAAGTCTGACAAAAGTAGCCAAAAAAGCTAAGCAAGCAAGCAGGAAAAGCATTTGCTGGGAAAGGAGCAGAATAAAACACCAGTACTTTATTTCTTGCCTGGAAAGAAGCTCCTAGAAAGTTACTAGCATTGCAGGCATAGGGTTACTTCAAGATATGACAAACTTGCTGTCATCAGGGTCACATAGTATCACGTTCAAAGCTTACGTGATTTAAGCTGACAGAAATACTGCAAAAGTCAGCTACTTCTTGCCCAGCCGGCATAACCCTTTTATCAGGTAGAAGGTGAATGGCACAGGGAGGGAGAAGGGAGCAATAAAAATAGCCAGAAGGAAAAGGACAACCACAGCAGAAACTAGGTATTTCCCTACACCAAGAACTGAACATGAACTGGAAACCTAGGAACTTTTGCCATCTCTTGGAAAAGCTTAATACAGTGGTAAATGTCAGAAGTGTTTTCTAGCACCTAACCCAGTGATTGCTCCTTTGGGTCACTGCCTTGATGGTTAAGGTCAGTCTGTAAAAAAATCAACTCAAATATCTAAACTTCCTAGTTCACTGACTTAATAAAGCAAACCCGCAGTCCTGGTTTTAATCCATATTAAAAAAAAAAAAAAAAAAGGAAAGTAAAAAAATCCATGGTTCCATGTTGCAGATTTATCTACTCAAACCCTTTTGATTTATCTACTCAAACCTACCTCAAACCCTTAAAACCTCACTGGTGTCCAGAAACACAATCATAACAATACATAATACTCCCAGCAACTATTATCCCTTTCAAAATCTTGATTTGTACCATTTACATGTGGAACAATTAAAACAGTATTACCTACTTCCAGTATGCAACCCCTGGACACCCTGTTTCTCAGTAATTTTAAGTTTTATAAAGGATGCAGTGGAAGTTTTTATGTGCCTCGTAATATACTAAATGTTTTAGGGTGACATTTTCAGGACTGCTGCCTCTGCAGCTGTTGCAAAAGAAAGGAAGGATGTTTGGGTGATCCCTCCTCTCTGCTACTTCCAGTCTTTCTATGGTTACTGCATTTCCAAATGGAAACCACGCTGAATCATCCATGTATCCAGGACACACACTGGATAGTTCATAATCTTCTTGATGCTTAGCACAGGATACTGGACAGTTAAGCTGTAGATAGTGGCAGGGCCTGAAAACATACCCAGAGATACACTGCTGTTATAAATCTCTCCTAAGCACTCACACAAGCAGCTGCCTTGTTCAGCACTCTCACACTCACTCCAAGAAACCTGACTTCCCCTCTAAGTTCTTTAAGGAGTTTCAACGCTTCAATTATGACAGTCATACTCCAGAGCCAGGGCGACTTGATTAGCACTCAGTGCTTTTGAACATTAGCAATTCATACCATGGGAGCAATCTCCTAAGAGCAAGCAGCTCACAGATACTGGAATTCAAGGAGACGTTTCAAATAACATACTGAGAGCCAAAAAACAGGTGATCCCCAACTGTGTCTCGCAGAGTATCACCATGAATTTTAAAGACTGCAAAGTTTCTAATCATGTGACTCACTGCTGACAAGCTGTTGAGTGAAAAGCTGAATGTCTTTCCTAAAGTAAAACCTAAATGCAACGTGAAATAGCAAACTCCTTTTGTAAGCTAAAAAGGACTTCAGAGACCTCTTCACCTTTTTCTCTTTACATGTAGCTTCCTACATGTAATTCCAGGGAAGTTGCTCCTAGCAGCAGTAAGATAACTAATACAAATCTTCTGCCAAGACAACAGAATACTTAGTATTTTTCAAGCTCAAAACCTTAAATTTGGAAAATAATCCGTGAAGTTCTTCAACATGAAAACTAAAATATGAGCACTGCCACCTCCAACACCTGAACTGAAAGTTAACCCTGAGATCAGGTATTGCTTCACACAAACATATACCAGGTGTCACTTCACACACCACAACTACTCCTCGGTTTCAGATTATTCTTTTTCAAAAAGGGTGGAAATTAAGACAGAATCCTTTTTTTAAATGAAGCTTTTCTTAATATAAAGGTATTTTGCTTAATTTATACTAGCATAAAAAAAATACAGTAGTGAACTGAAACATCAGAAACTACGTGATAAAATGATCTTGACATTAAATAGGAAAGTCTTCAGGAAGGGAGATTATTTTGTCACTCCCCAGCCCAGGACATTAAAAGATATTCCAACACAGACTTGCACTCTCAACACACAGCATGAGGTAAAATTTCCAGAAAAGCTCTTAGGTCATAAGCATAATTTCAATGAAGGATTAACCAAAAGGTGGGGCTGTCCCATCAACAACATCCAGTCACTCAGGGTTGCACAAAATACACACTGAAAGCTACCTGCAAAACAGAGAAGCCTTTTCATGAAATATAACCTCTAAAGGCAATGCAGACATGTATTTCAATAAAGAAACATCATTCATGGGAATACACTAATTGGAGAGCCAATTTCCTAATGCTGGGAAAACTAATACGCAAAAATCAACATTCACACCACACGGCTACAGAAGTTTCACGGTGGTTTTATACCAGACAGGTACAAAGGAATTCACTTTCTGTCTATACATACTATTGAAAGAATATTGCTCTAAGTAACCATAACAGTTCGTCCAGCTGAGGATTTCTAAACATCTCGCACAAAGCTCGGTGCCTGAAAGCAGTTTACACTGAAGAAAAACCACCCCACCCTGATGTGCTACCTATCTCGAACCTCTTCAGAGCATTTGAACCGGTACCTACAAAGAAACACTTGCTGTGCTAGATTTCCACCACTGAAAAAAAAAAAAAAAAAAAAAAAAAAAAAGGAAAAGGAAAAAAAAGAAGACGAAAGAAAAAGAAAAACCAAACCCATGTTAACAAACTCCTACCCACGGATCGTTAAGTCAAACAGACGTTGAGCAGGCCAAGTCGCACGGCACATAGGGCAAATGTTATCCCAACCGCCGTATCTCCCACCCAATGCCCATGCTGCGTTACTCCTCCGGCGGGGCAGCGGTGGCACAGCCGCAGCGTTCGGCGGCCGGCAGGGCCCGGGCTCACCGCAGCCTCGCCGGTGCAGGGCCGCCCGGCAGAGCGGGAGGCGCGCACGGGCCGGCTGTGCACCGCACGGAGCGCGGGGACAAGATCGTCCCGCGCCCGGCGCGGGGCTCCGTGCCACCGGCGGCTCCACCCCGTGCCACGGGCAGACCCGACCGCGGCCAGGCCCGGAAACCAGGACCGCTCCTACCGTAGGGCCTGAGACCATCTCCGCGGGCGAGAGCGCGCAGGGCGCGGCTCCCGCAGAGACCAGCCGTGCCCGAGCGCTCCCACACGCATCCACCGGTGCCCGCAGGGACGCGCCCGGCAGCCCCGGAGTGCCGGTCACAGAGGAGAGGAGCCTCGCCGAGCCTCGCCCCGCCCCTCCCCGCCCCAGTCCCGATCCCGACACCGGTCCCGGCCGCGGCCCTGCCCCCGCTACGGCCCGCTCCGCCCTGCCCAAGGCGATGCCCGCTCGCCGGGCTTCCCCTTCGCGCAGGCGGTCACTCACCCCGCGGCGCTCAGGCGGGGGCGGCGGCTCCGCGCTGCGCCCCCGCCGTGCTCATGCGGCGGCGGCAGGAGCTGCCCGCACCGCAGCGCGTCACCGGCCCCGCCGCGCCCCGTCCGCGCGCAAGCGCCGCCGCCTCCGCGGGGAACGCGGTGCCCGGCCCGTCCGGAGCGAACGGGCGGAGCAGTACCGCAGGAGTGGTGTGACTACCTGGCTGGCCGCCCCCCTCACCCTGGGGGGACCACTCTCGCCGGAACAGTCCGTACTTCTGTGAGATACACAAGTAACTAATGGCAGGTGGGGGTAGCAAGAGCACGAAAGCAGGCTTTTCTCAGTGGCTCGGAGACAGTACGACAAGAGGCAATGGGAACAAATTGATGCACAGGAAGTTCCACCTGAACACGAGGAAGAACAACTTTGCTGTGCGGGTGACCAAGCACTGGCACAGATTGTCCAGAGAGGTTGTGGAGTCTCCCTCACTGGAGGTACTTAAGAACCCTCTGGCCATCATCCTGTAGCGTGCTCTAGGATGACCCTGCTCGGGCAGGGAGGATGGACCAGATTGGTTGGACCACTGTCGTCCCTTCCAACCTGACTGATTCTGCAATACCTTCGTGGGACACTTCCCCCCTTCCCCCCAGCCCAACCTTTATACACAGTTTGTTGTGGCAGGTAAGTACCTGAACCCAAAGAATGTTACTGCCCAGGGCACTGAGGTACCACAGCAGCAAGTAAGAAAATTCATAGTGATTCAATAATCAAAGACTTTGTATGCCTCCTCACATGCCCCCCAGCCCTTTCCCCTGAGAATCTTTGCAAGAGAAAAGTAATACCTCATAGGCTTCACAAAACATTTTATGGCAAATTAACCTCCCTGTGCCTAGCACCTGGTTTTGAACCATGCATTAGTATTGCTGATGACCTCTAGAAGTGGGTAATTTAATCTTCCTGAGACTTGTTAAACTGGAACAACTAGGTATTTCCTTTCTCATTAAGTTCCTCAAATGAAGAAACTACTAAGGATCTGTGGCCAAATCTTTATACTGGGTTTACAAATCTGACATGAGAAAAGCAATGCTTTAATAAAAGGCTGGTAAACTGAAATCAAGTTCAAATCTTACTTACACCTAAAGGCACAATCCTTACTAGAATGATCTAAAGTTAATTTCCCAATAACATTGTGTATCCATGGAGTTACCCATTCTAATTCTTGTTCAGTAAAAAGCAGATTCCGGATCCTTTAAATTTACACTTTTATTCATCTTCCCTTTCAAAGTACAGCTACCTGGCTACATCTTGTCCTACACACAACTCCTGTCTTACACACATCATTCAATTCACTCACAAAGGCAAAAGTAAAGATAGCCATGACTTTTCTGCTGTCTAGGAGGCAGCTGTGCATTTTATGTGACAGTATGCAAGACTTCCATAGGGCTGATTCACCTGAAGGGTGGTTTACAGCTACTGTTTGTTAGTCCTTTAACTTGGATTACAATGTTAGGAAGGTAAATTCTGCTTATCACCCATGGTACACAGATGATCTGCACAGCATGCATACACATCCATACCTTATGACAGAACAAAGCTGCTTCACTGGCAAGTCAGCAGAAACCAACGCAAGTGAGGAGCAGTGAACTAATTTTGTGGAGGTATGACAGATGGGAGATCCTGGTCCTCCTACCTCCTATTTGTGCATAACTGCCTATATACATTTTAAGTCCTCATCCCACCTTATTAACAAAAATGGATATTAAATGTCTGTGGTATTGTCCACAAGGGTCCCAGGATGAGGGAAGAGACGAGAAAGTTGACTCCATGTATCAAAAGGCTTGATTTATTATTTTATGATAGATAATATATTAAAACTATACTAAAAGAATAGAGGAAAGGATTTCATCAGAAGGCTAAGCTAAGAATAGAAAAGTAATGAATAACAAAGGCTTGTCTCTGCCCGAGACCATCTGGACAGGTGATCTGTGATTGGCCCTTAATTGGAAACAACCAGATGAGACCAATCCCAGATTCCCCCTGTTGCATTCCACAGCAGCAGATAAGAATTATTTACAGTTTGTTCCTGAGGCCTCTCAGATTCTCAGGAGGGGAAAAATCCTAAGGAAAGGATTTTTCATAGAACATGTCGGTGACAAATGTCCATTTATTCAGTTATTCACATGTTTTTTCTCCAGAAAATAATTCAACATTAATTATGCTTCCTAGAACTTCTAAACCCATGGGCTATAATCACAAAACATAGGTGTATTGGGAAGGACCTTTCTCCCTCTCTTACAAGTTCTTCAAGGAATCTAGCATGAACGAAAAGAGCATGTTACCAGAACGCAGAACTTTGCCAGTGCATTGGCAACAGGTAGGAACAGTGTCACTTGTTCCCTGATACTGGTCACACTGGGAAGTGGGTAAGAGAATACATAAAGCAGAATTCAGTACAGCTACAAGTTGTCTGTGAATTCTATTAATGGAATAATTTTAAATGCATAGTTCTGTCTAAAGCAAAGCAGAAGACATGGAAGTACTAAAGTATGACTCAGGCAAAGACAAAAATAGTATCAGGCAGGCTCTGGCAAGTAAAGGACAAATAAAGGGGGTGTAGATAAAAATCTCTCAAATGTTTTGAAGTTGAAGTCAGAGTCGGTTTATTTAAGTTAGTTATGAAAATAACGTTTTAAAACAGCTCTGTATGTGTCCTGGCACATGACAAAAATAAATCAATTAAAAAGATGAGAATTTTCTACTGAAAAAAGAGGGCCCAGCAGTAGCTCCATTAATTTAAGGTTGGCAAAAAGTGTGATCTCATTTAAGAAAAAATGAATTATAGTAATGGGCCTAATTAAAATACTCATATCAGTTACTGAAATCTATTAACTTTTTTCACTCAATGTAAACAAAAAATGCAGAACATAATTGAATATAAGTGCTGCATTCATCTTGATTATTTCCCCCAAAAGACTCTTCTATGCAGGACTCCTATTTTTACAAGCTAAACACTCATTTATGGAAGTTATAGGTCACTGATGACTGAACCTAGAATTGTTTTTTTTTGGCAGGTAAACTGGTTCCAAGTTTAGGATTTATTTCTAAGGAGAACAACTTTACCTTTAGAAAAGGCTCTGGTGTACAAATGCAGTAGCAGGCCATTGCTGGTCTTATTTACATAACAATTCTTACCAATTCGGATGCATTTTACTTATATGAGACAGCAGGAATATGCCCTAGCTTTATTTGTTTTCAAACAATACTGTGTGCAAAAGTTAATTGTTTATCCATTGAATTTTTTAAAAAAAGTTAATATAATGATGTGGACGTTGTCTACCTGAACTTCAGTAAAGCCTTTGATACTCTCTCTCCCACAGCTTATTCATGTTGAAATTGGCTGCTCATGACTTAGACAGGTGCAGTTTGCTGGGTTAAAAACTGGATGGACTGCTGGGCTGAGGGTGTTGGTGAATGGAGTTATCTGGCTGACAGTCACCACTGCAGTTTGCTAGGGCTCACTGCTGGGGCTGGCCCTGTTTAATGTCTTTATCAATTATTTGGAGTACCACCTCAATTTGCAGACCACACTAAGTCGGGTGAGAGTGTTAATCTGCTGGAGAGCAGGAAGGCACTGCAGAGGGATCTGGACAGGCTGGATCGATGGGCTGAGGCTGGTGGTTCATTAAGGTCAGGTGCTGGGTCCTGCCCTTGAGTCTCAACAACCCTATTCACTGTTACAGGCTTGGGGCAGAAAGACTGGAAAGCTGCTCAGCTGAAAAAGACCTAGGGGTCAACACCTGGGACATTGAGGAATGTGGAGTATGTCCAGAGAAGGGCAATGGAGCTGATGAAGGGTCTGGAGCACAAGTCTTATGAGGAGCAGCTGAGGGAGCTGGAGGTGTTTAGCCTGGAGAAAAGGATGTTCAGGAGTGACCTTATCCCTCTCTTAAAACTACCTGAGAGTGTAGCAGGCAATTGCCTCTTCTCCTAGGCAATTAGCAACTGGAGAACAACTCATAGCCTCAAGATGGGCTAGGGCAGGTTCAGGCTGGACATGAGAAAAAATTTTGTCACTGAAAGAGTGGTTAAGCATTGAAACAAGCTAAGGTGTGGTGGTGTCACCATCCCCGGAAGTGTTCAATAAACAACTAGACGTGCAATCTGGGGCCATGGTTTAATTGACATGGTGGTGATTACCCAAAGGTCTTTTCCAACTTTATTAACTTTATGATTTGTAGGAAATTCAGTCTTAGGCATATACCTTTTAATAAGGCAATCCAGGGACTTACAGAAGGTAACAAATATACACCAATCTACACACTGTGTGGAAAGGCAAACACATCAGAAGCGTCATAAGCTAAATAAAAAAGTTTATAAGTTTACATAAATCATGTTGTGTTCATTTAGTACTGTTGGCAAGGCAATACAAGCAACAAACTGAGTCACATATTACTGATGTTTATGCAGAGACAAAAGTTTTCAGACAAAGATCAGCTCCTCAGTCCTGCATTTTTACAGGCTACTTAAAAAGTATCTACTACTAAGTACGCTGTACAGCATGACTTCCAGGATCAGATCATACAATTAAAATAATCACAAAAAATTTTAAAATATAACGGTTAGCCCCTCTGGAAGCAGGAAAGGGTTGTAAAGCATTAAAACAGACTGCCCAAGAAAGTGGTGGAGTCACTCCCTCTGGAAGTGTTCAAAAAAGTGTGTGGATATGGCACTTGAGGAGGTGATGTAATGGTGAACATGGTGGTGGTGTTGAGTTGATGGCTGGACTTGAGGTACTTTTCCAACCTTAAAAATTCTCTGATTCTATGATAAGAGCAAGGAGAATAAGAAAAAGCTCTTCAGAATAACGTAGTGGGTAGCAACATATAAGCATCTCTAGATCGTACCCTGTTCCCTGTAATTATCAACTAGATAATCATTGTTTCCTATTAAAATGTAATCTCTACCAGTTAAATCTGCCTTGCTATATGTGTATTACTGAACAGATCCAGTCAGTTCCAGATAATGAAGCTAACAACTCTCCATCACTCTTAAAAGCAATCACTCCTTCATTTGAAAACCAACGCTTGCCTACATGCACGTTGGAGAATTTGTTTTTGACTCTTCATCTCTAATGTATCTTATCCGAATACTTTTTTTGAGATTATCTTTTGTGCTCTGTTATGCATGTATTTCAGAGCATAAAAAAGCATTTTAGTTCAACTTCACATCTGTGCTTCATTCAGCTACTTTAGCCTTTGTAATACTACAAAAAGCAGTAACACATCAATATTCTTCACAGAGAATTCAGAATGTATAGATTTGGTGGATATTTTCATCTAAGTTTCTGGGGACTGGGGGTGGGAAGGAGTAGTAGGAGTTTTCAGGGCATGAAGAGGACAAGTTTCTAAAGTGATGCACTGTTTCACAGGTTCATACCAAGTCAGCCACTTTTTTCCATATGCTTACTGACAATCACATTTAATTTACACATGCAGAATATTAACATAATCCCCCCTCCATGACCCAACCAAGACCAAAAGTGAATCTCATCTGTTTCAGTCTATCAAGAACCTCCATATTCACAGTGTAAAAAAAAAAAAAAAAAAGTGTATAATTTTCAGCCTACCTCAAGGTCATCTTCTTTCTGTTTATGAAGGTATTTGCATACTTTGAGATCTCTCACTTTCCCTTTTCTCCATGCACCAATTACTTCCATTCAGAAGGACATCTAAAGCAATGGTAAGTTCCTGAAAAATCAGCAGTACTTTAGGCAAGGCAAAAGGTAAGAGTAAAGAATAATCTTCAGAAACAAGCATGAGATAAATAAATAAAGAATAATCTTCAGAAACAAGTATGAGATGCCTCCTTCTTGGGGCAAGTCTATGAAGATATCCTGCAGGAGAGGACCATTTCCACAATGGACTAACGACACCTGTTGAGGGAGAGGACGGATCTCTGCTATTCAGAAAATGATAAACAATTGCAATTTTGGACAAACAGGTCAATAAGTAATTCTATACACTTCAAATTCTTTAGTGCAAACAAAACAGACTTATCTCTTAAATCTGATATTCACTTCACACAGTACTTGAAAGACTGGAAATGCCTTTTTGCTTATGCCAGTCAAAATTTCTTTTACAGAATTTTTTTTAAAGCCAAATAGTAGAGGACAAGTTTGCTCACTTCTTCTCTTAAGTATCCCTAAAAAATTCATAATGCTTTACTATGTGTTTCTGCAGTGTAAAAATAGACACCCTGTGTTACAAACTCATAAAAAATACATCAGTACTTTCAAAATTAATGTAACATCATTTCAGAAAGACAAAAATAGCAGTCCGTCAAATGACTGCACCCTAAACTGTCACATGGTTAGCTGAAGTTTTCTTAAACAAAGCAGCCTATTTAAGTCAAGTATATGATGACATGTTCTAACTGTATTACAGGAACAAAGGTACTCCATAATTAATACTGAAGCAAGTTCCTCATAATCCTTGATTTACTCCCACTTCACCAAGACAGAAGCACAAAACACATGTTGGACATAACCAGCAAATAATATACGAAGGTTGCTTTTTTCTTCTGTTTTGCTTAAAGTTGTGGACTACTTTGTGGTGTAGCACAGTAAGGAAGCAAGGGATATTTTGTAATAAACTCCAAGGTATTTTAAATACTAGTAATATTGGTAAACTATCCCCACAAATAATAATTGTGTGTGTAATCTAAAAATAAATAAAACCTGGTTTTATTTCTCTGGATTTTCCCATGTGCGTATTACATCTACCAGAAATTAGATTAGCCCTTCACAGCGTTTTGTCAAGGCACTTCATTGTATCATTTCAGGTGGAAGTGCTTTGATGTTCTCAAAGCAAAGCATAAGTTACTGCAGTGAACATGTATTACCTTTTTTAACTGCTATGGTGATTTCACACACACACATAAGCAACCTGCTGTTCATTTTTGACACTTGTATTTTTGTCAAGGGAAGTGATAATTGCTCACATTCATTTAGAATGAATCCATAGCCATGATTACTTCACAAAAGTCAGCTTATAATTTTAGCCATAAGATCTGCACAGAACCACAAACAGGTATTTGCAAATGGAATACTCTCTGACAAACTTCAAACCTTTTCAGAAAGTATTTTTGTTAAATATTGTGGTTTTATAAAAAGATACTTTCATAATGAAATTATTATTATAGGGACAACAGCCCTTCTGTCCGGAAACTAAAAACAGAATTCCCCTGAAAATCAACTGCAGAAGAGAGTGGTGGTCAAGCTATCACTATCTTGTGTATTAAAGACAGTTAGGTTTCACATACAGATGTTTTAACCAACATCAGGTTGAATAATAACGATCTGTTCTTTCTACCATAACACTGGGATCATTACAAGATGTCTGCTATATTGTTGTATATCACCCCTGGAATTCCATATAAGTACCGTGCAGCTGTGAGCAATCAGACATTTCAACAGCCATTAAATTAAGATAACTTATTCTTTCAGATAAAGTAGGTTGCTGTCATTGGTTTAACAGGAGCTTTCACTGAAATTTCTCTTCTTGCTTCCCACCAGGCACAAATGCTCTGTACTTTGCATGTTGAATAAAAAGGACGATATATAGTTAGTGCTTTTATTTTAATCTCTTTTTTCCCCAAACTTTGGACGTAAAATCTGCTTATTATAGCCTCTACCAGGTCAGCAAAGCACATCAGCCGCTGCCTTTTACGTTGGTGATCTTGGCCTGAAACGGCAAGCATTCAGTCATACTAAAACCGTAACTCCCTAAGACATCATTTCACGTCACATGGCTTCCCTCTCAGCAGAGATAATCAGCACATCTCCGTAGACCCTGTACAGAACACGGAGTTACGTACTCTCGAGCACATGACGTTCATTAAAACGGAGTGCGAAAGGAAGGGGAGAGAACGTCTGACAGGGACAAAAAAAACCTGTTTCGAGTCTGCTTTTAGTTCAGCCGCCGCCCGCTCAGCCCACGGCGCCAGCGCCGCACCTGCACGGAGCCCCGGGCGAGCAGCGGCCGCCCCGGCCTGCGGGCTCGGCTGGGAACACAGGGGCCGCGCTGGGACGCCGCTGGCAGCGACTCAGAGTCACAGAAATGGGTGAGGCTACAAGACACGAGGTCATTTGGTCCAGCCTGTCTGCTCAAGCAGAATCATCCAGGAGGAGGGGGCACAGGCTTGTGTCTATACAGTTCTTGAGTGTCTCCCGTGAGGGAGACTCCACAACCTCTCTGGACAATCTGTTTCAGTGCTCGGTCACCTGCACAGTAAAGTTCTTCCTCTAGGAAGTTCTTCAGGTGGAACTTCCTGTGCATCAGTTTGTGCCCATTGCCTTTCGTCCTAGTGCAGGGCGCCACTGAGAAAAACCTGGCTCTGTCCTGTCGACACACGCCTTTTCGATACTTATACAGCGTTCACAACAGACAAGGAGACAGGCTCTGTTCTTGCTATGCGGCAGCGCCCCGCCACCCGAGGCACCGGCACCGTCCGCCAGGCCCAGCTCAGCGTTAAATCCACGCACACTCGGGAGCCTCATGGCGCCCAAGCCTGCGCCGCCCTGGGCGGAGCCGCCGCAGCTCCGCCCGCCCCGCTCCGCGTTCCTCGCGGGCGCCGCGGGTGCCGAGCGCCGCCGCCCCGGCCGCTCTCGCCCCGCCTCGCCACTCACGGTGAGCGGCGCCCGCGTAGGGGCGGCTGCGGCCGCGTACGGGGTGGGGCGGCGGAGCTTCCTGTGTGCGGCTGCGCCGGGGCGCTTAGGCCGGGGCCGCGGGCTGGTGGCCGCAGCAGCAGTAGCCGTGGGTCTGCGCGTGTGCGGCGGCGGCCCAGCCAGGAGCGGCGGGCGGGCGGCAGCGTGGGACATAGCGGTGAGGCCCGGGGAGGGTGCGGGGCGAGGGGCGCAGGCAGAGCCCGCAGGGTCACCGAGGGAGGGGCGGAGGAAGGGGGAGCCCGCGGCGGTACTGCTGCCCCGCTGCGGGACGGGCGGCGCGCTGGCCCCTCCTCCGCGGCGGGGCGGAGGGGCCGTGCGGGCAGGCCGTGCGGGCAGGCGGCGGTGCCCGGCGTCCCCGGGAGGCTGCGCGAGGCCCTCTGAGTAGCGCCGGAGCCGGGGTGACCTGTGGGAAGAGGAGAGCCCGAAGGGCCTGATTGTCCCGGAATGCAAGGGGAAATTTAATTTATTTCAACTGATTTCCCTCGTACTTCCTCACCACAGCCCACTGAACCTGGCAGTCCCTGCGGTCGCTTGAGGAGTGGTGACAACCTGACGGCCCCCGATGGGAAATGAGCCTGGCTCGGCCGAGGGGACCCCCGGGCTGCTGTTCAAAAGCCTTTTGATCCTCCCCTTTGTTTTTGTTAATTCCCGATGCCTTGGAGGTCTTGTACCCTGGGGCCTTTGTTTGAAGCTTCCGTGGCGGCGGTGGTTAAGGTGCTCAGAGCTTGCCGAGCTCGCAGCTGTGTCTTGCGGGAGCTCCGTCAGCAGAGGGGAGTTCAGCACTGCTCTTACCTCACGGGCAGGCTGACCCTGAAAGCGTGCAAGTCCTCAGGGGTGCCCTCGTGTCGGGAGGTTGCGAAAGAACAGAACCAGTTCGAAGTAGCTGGTCGGTGGAGTTTAAAATTTATAATCCAGTCTGGACTTGCTTAATTTAAGTGCTGCAATCTTGATACTGCTTTCTGCTGAAGAAATCGTAGTAAATAAGTATTTTTTCAGTTTTACAGTACCACCTTTTTAATTCCTCTTGCAGAGCAGTAGGAAGATGTATAGTCTAACAGTATAAAAGAACTTATAGAAAATTGTGATGTCTGCATCTGTTGTTATGCTTCTGATTTTATTTTTAATTTGACAATAGGCACTTTAGTATGGGTCTGTACAGTTGATGTTCTGGTGTCCCTAGTTTTTGAGGTTTCACAGCATACAAGCTACTTGTAAAGAAATGATGCATAAGAAAAGCTTTTTTGTAAAGAGTTTTTATTGATAACGGTATTTCTGTTGGTCTTGTGTAACAGTAGATATGTAAATAAAATGTTAGCTCATTTCCCATTCTCACCTGATTATTGAAAAGAAAAAAAATTATTCCCACAAAGCACCTTCTCTTAATTTGTGCAAATATATGGTGTCTCTGACAGGAATTTAAAGGTGCAGCATCATGGTTATGAAAGCTACACTAGAAGATGATGATTCAGGATGGGAACTCGGTATGCCTGACAAAATGGAAAAGAGTAATACCAGCTGGATAGATATAACCCAGGATTTTGAAGAAGCTTGTAGAGGTGAGTTGTAGTCCTTTCATTCTGAGAAATCTTGGAATCCTTTGGAGGCCTGAGCATAGTTCTTTTGAACTCTTTTGATCTATAGTTTGACTCAGGTTCAGGCTTCAGATGAACGAGCTACATTGATTCTGTGTTAACTCTTGAGGTTGGAATTATCATGAACCACCTCACTTTGTTTCCTCTTCCAGATTACATAAATACATCTTTAATGAAAGTTTTTTCATCTTATGCATTTTCACATTTGCTTTTTTTCTGTTCCAAAGATTTCTTAGTGTCTCTTCTACCTAGTGGAAATGTCATTCCTGCATGCAGAATAAGGACTCTGTTTCTTGCATATTTTTGGATCTCCAGGGTCCAGTAATTTATTTAATTCATCAGTGCATCATTTTTCATCTTTGAAACAAGTCTGAGTTTTTGAAGTGATGCAGTGCATCTCAGTAATGGGAAAGCAGTTGCTTCCATTTAAACAGTACCTTTATTACTGTTGGGTGCTACTGCTAGTTTACAGTTTTTTCAACTGATTTTGTGATGACACTAGGGAAAAATAAGTATAAAACCTGCATCTTGCTACTCAGAATATTACATAATGATAAACACAATTTCTCTGTATTATTTCTCTATATTACTCTAAAGTACTTATAAATAAATATTCCTCTATATTACTTATATCTGTAATAGATTACTTATATCTGCACCCATCAAATATACCTAAAAACTCCTTTAAAAGTTATGAGGGAAAGCAAATCTTTCAGTAGTCTCTCCTGGAAAAGACTTAAGACATGTGAATAAATGAGCAGAGGGGTAGCTGTATTCCAGGCTATTCAGATGCTACTGTTTCACAGAATAATCATCACAGAATGATTTGTACTGAAAGGGAGATTAAAGAGCCTCTCATTCCAACTCCCCATGCCATGGACAGGGACACCTTTCACCAGACTGTGTTGCTCAAAGCCCATCCAGCCTGGCCTTGAACAGTGACAGGGATGGGGGATCCACAGCTTCTCTGGGCAGCCTGTTCCAGTGACTCAGCATCCTCACAGTAAAGAATTTCTCATTTTTCACAGTAAAGAATTTATCTAATCTAAATGTCTCTTTAAGTTTAACAGCATTTCCCCTTGTCCTATCAGTACATGCCCTTGTAAAAGGTCAATCTCCAGCTGTTTTCTAGCCTTCCTTTATGAACTGGAAGGATGCTAGATGGTCTCCATAGACCTTTTTCTTCTCCAGGCTGAAGAGCCCCAACTCTTTCAGCCTGTCTTCACAGGAAAGGTGCTTTAGCCTTCCATTCATTTTTGTTAGACTCTTACAGATCCATGTCCTTCCTGTGCTGGAACGCCAGACCTGGATGCAGTGTTCCAGGTGGGGTCTCATTAGACCAGAGGGGCAGAATCCCCTCCCTTGACCTGCAGCCCAGTATATTGTTTCTTTGTGCTATGAGTGCGCTGTGTGCTTAGTAATTCTAAGACTTCTTTAATTCCTAGAATAACAGAGGGGTGAGGGCACACTATTAACCACTGGGGTTTTCTTAAGTCTTTCAGTCTTGGAAGTGCTTCGTAAGTAAAAACAGTAGTGTCATGGGTTGACCTGGGCCAGATGCCAGGCACACACCAAAGCCACTCACTCCCCTCTGCAGCTGGACAAAGGAGAGAAAATTTAATGAAGGTTCATTGGTTGCGATGAGGGCTGGGAGGGATCACTCACTGAATACCATCGGGGCAAAACAGGCTCAACCTAGAGATATGAAGGGAATTTATTACTGACAAAATCAGAGCAGGACAATGAGAAGTAAAATAACCCCTTAAAAACAGCTTCCTGCCAGCCCTCCTTCCTTCCAGCTCTGCCTCCTACCCCAGCAGTGCAGAGAGACAGGGAATGGGGGTTATGGCCAGTTCATCACCCCAGGCTTCTCCTGCTGCTCCGGGAGGGGAGGTGTTTCCCTGGGGTCCCTCCCACAGGAGACAGTTCTCCATGAACTTCTCCAACATGGGTCCATCTCATGAGCAGCAGCTCTCAGTGAACTGCTGCAATGTGAGTCCATCCTGTGGGCAACAGTCCTCCCAAACCTGCTGCAGTGTGGGTCACTCTTTTACAGGATGCAGTCCTCCAGTACAGGCTGCTCCAACATGTGAGCAGGGCCCCTCTTTCTGCAGGTTTCCCATAGGTTCACAACCCTTCCTCAGGTATCCACCTGCTCCAGTGTGGGTCTCCTCCATGTGCTGCAGGTGGTTCTCTCCATTCCCATGGGTCTCAATGTGCTGCAGGGGCACAGCTGTTTCACCGTGGTCTGTGCCATGGTCTGCAGAGGAATCTCAGGTCTGGCACCTGGAGCACCTCCTCCCCCTCCTTCTTCACTGACCTTGGTGTCTGCAGTGCTCTTCTCCCGTGTTCTCACTCGGCTCTTCTCCATCTGCAGTTGAAACTGTGCGATTTGTTTTTTTTTTTGTTTTTCTTCTTAAATCTGTTACCGCAAGGTATTATTGTTTCTAATTGGCCCAGCGGCACATCCGTCTCTGGAGCCACCAGGGATTGGCTCTTCTGGACATGGAAGAAGCTTCTAGCAGCTTCTCACAAAAGCCATCCCTGTAGTCATGCTCCCACAAGCTACGAAACCCAGACCATGCAAATCCAATGCAAGTAGAAATGCCTGATCTGCTTCCTGCAGCTTATTATGTCTTGGCATAAGGCAGTTTGGTGCATGACAAGACTACCCTGGAAAAGTTGTGCTAATAGGATGATTGTAATTGTTTGTTTTGTCCTGTTCCTTTATAGAACTGAAGTTAGGAGAACTGCTTCATGACAAGCTGTAAGTATGTGTGTGGGATAGTTCTGGCTTTTAGATAAGATTACTGCAAACATGTTGATGTTACCTAATAGCTAAGCTTTTTTAGACTTTTACATTAAATAAAGTATTTGAAGTACGTAGAGTATCATACATTTCTTAGCAGTGTGTATATGCAGCACCTGTGTGAATGCTGAACATATATGATGCTCTAAGTATAACATTACATTTTTCAATGTGATTGAAATTGTATTTCAGAAGTTCATAGCACATCTTATGATCTGTGGTGATTACATTACTGCACTGTCTTATGGGACTTGCTTTTGTGAAAAAAGGCCAGAAAGATTTTAAATTGGTTGCCCCAAACGTCACTATCAAGTATTTGATGACCAATCTGTATGCCTTAATGCAATGTAAATAACATGCTAAAGCAGAAATTGAGAACTCTACATTGAAAGTATATTTCAAAGAAAAGCATGTGGTAAAGACTTGCTGAATTTATTAAAGAATGTTAAATTTAAATAATTTAAGTATTTTAAAGATTAAATTATTCTTCTTAGTGAAGGTGTTTACTTGGGTAAAGAAAAAAGTTGTATTTGAAACTAATAGCTCTGAAAACAGAAACATGCTATTAAATTAAAACCTGCTTAAAAGTATGTGCAATTATGTCACTAGCTAGTTACTAAATGGAATCAAAGCAAATTGTCATGTGTAGCAAATACAGAATTTAAATTCTCAGAATTTAATTGTGCCACATGCAAAAAACTTTTTATAAAGCCTGTCGCAGAAGTTCTGAGAAGTGTTGTGATAAAGTGAAGCACTGTATCTCTTCATATGTTGGCAAGTCTTTTGGTGTGGCTCTTCTGCAAGCTTTTTTTCTTCTGCCCTGACTACAAGTGATATATTGTCACATGCTAAGGGTTTTTTTAAACACCAGTTTTGTTAACATGCTCATTTTAAACAAAGCTGGTATATTCAATACATATTAGTCTATGTTATTTATATTGTCATTAGTGTGTGGGGGACATATCTTACTTGGTTTTATGGGTGTGGTATACTGAGGAACAGCTTGTTCTGTTCATATCAGTTTATGATTTTACATGATGTTTAAGAAGATGCTATGAAGTTTATAGAAATAAGTGTGCAAAGATATAGTAGTAGGATATTTCAATCGGGAGTATTCTTCATCCTTAGAGAAAGGTTAATAATTTTCTTTTACTTTTAGCCATCTCTTTTCCTATGAATTTGTTGAGAGATTCTCAACTTCCTGAAAACCATGACCTCTGAAGATCAATACTAATTCTTACATACCTTATTGAGTGTGGTCAGAATATAGTATACTTGGTTTGTCATCCTATGTTCTTTTTCATTAGTTTGCAAAGACTATTTTATGTAAAATAATTGCATTCAGCACATTTATTTTATTTGTGTTCCTAGTTTTGGTCTTTTTGAAGCCATGTCTGCCATTGAAATGATGGATCCCAAGATGGATGCTGGTATGATTGGAAACCAAGTTAACAGAAAGGTTCTTAACTTTGAGCAAGCTATTAAGGTTTGTGTGAATTTCCTGGATTCGCCTACACTGTCTGTAGAAATACATATTTTTGTCAAATTACACCTAAACACAATACAGCATAAATAATGTTTTCAGTCTTCTGTTGAAATATATGTTTTTCTTTTTCTTTTGGAAAATTAAGTAAAAAGTAGCTTGTAATGTTTACCTTTATTGTTACCTGCATTATCACAATGATGCTAACTCTTCCAGTGAAAAGTAATATGAAATTATTGGTTATTGATACCTCAAGTAAATATATCTCCAGCAGGGTTTTGCAATAACTCTGTGCTTCCCCAAAATGTGTCTTTTATATGAAGATGTACTGGTTAGTTTCTGTTTAACCTGAATGGAAACCAGCTTCTTTAAAAAAGCTGGAAATTAATGCTTTATCATTCTTTGAATTTATCAGCATTGAATGGAAGCCAGATTAATTTACCAGCATTGACAGTAATGATTAACTTTTGATTGAAGGTAAATTGGAGGACTGAGATTGAAAGACTTACTGTTATTTCAGAAAAAGTAATGCACCTCAGAGGGAAAAGTATATTTATGGTGAACATTTGGAATAGAGTCAGAGAACTCCATTAAACGCTAGCTAAGTCATGTAGAATGTATCCAGGATTGCATACATTGGGCAAATTAAATGGTCAAATTTGCAGCCTTTTTGGTGTTGACCTTTAAGGCAGTAAAATACTACAAGTATTTCCAGTTTAAAAAGCAGTCTTCAAAGAGTTGGTCCTGCATATTACTCCTTGTTCAATCTTTATGATGATGATAATACAGTTTTGTGATTTTAGTGTTAGCAGTTAACTGGTTTTAAACTTTTCTAGGCTAGTAATAAATAAGAATTCTTACTTTAGGTCTTCTCTTTGGGTAGTTTTATATTTGGTCATTGTTAACTGGTGGGAATGGAAAGTTTTTAAGAATTTGAGACAAGTTGTAAAGCTGGTTGTTAAAGCCAGTGTTATACAATTACTCTGAAATCTTAAACAAATTTTAATTTCTTTTTTGGCTTTGGTACAAATGAGTTGAATTTTGCCTGTCTGCTTTCATAGTATTTAGCATTTTGGTTGTTTGTTTTTTTTGTTTGTTTTCAAAGGATGGCACCATTAAAATAAAGGATCTCACTTCACCTGAGCTGGTAGGAATAATGGACACATGTTTTTGTTGTTTGGTAAGCATTTTTCTGTTCTTTAGGTTAGATGGTTTTCTTTCAAAATGTAGTCCTTTAATCCATCTTAAAGAAAACGAAAAGAAAAAAACCAGCAGAACTAAAAAAAAAATATTTACCAAGCAGAAATTACATACTTATATTTTAATTTCCTTTTGGTTATTTGCATTATCTATAATGAAAGGCTTACTTTTGATTTTTAATTTTTTCACTATAAGAAATATGGGAGATAGCTGGTAGCACCTTAAAAACTTTAAAAGGTTTTATAGTTTCTGGTTTTATAAATGCATGTTATCTGTAGCCTGCTGTGTATTGATGTTTGACTCTGTTGGAAGCCGAGTGTGCAGTAACTGGTAGCACTCTGTTGCTCCTTTCTGTACAGCCAAAATTGACTGAGGTTACAGAAACATTTTGAACAAAGAAAATAAATCTATTCAGTTAAAATAAGTTGAATATCAGTTACTTATTAATTGCAATTTTTCTGTGTATGTGCTTTAATTTCCTCAGTGAATGGTACTCATTCAGTTATTCTTTCAAATTACATCAAAAATACTGTTTTTTAAAAAAATTCCAATCAGTTTAGTCAGAATGATACGTAAAGATCATAGTATCTGATTCACTGTAACATCATTTGTTTTTCTACTCCCAGTCCCCAAAAGGGGACCATATTAAAAATATGGTTCTACTTAATTATTTGCTATTTCAAATAGAAATTTAAGTTACTGAATCTTTTCCTGTTACTTAAAGAAACATGGAATTGGTAGAGAGGAGGGGATTGTGACAAGAAGTTTTTGTTGTAAAAAAGAGAGAATGTGAAGAACATTAGTGGCTTGTCTCGTAGTCATTTCCATTTTCCATTCACTATTTATGCAGAGAAGGTTTATAAATGTGAAGTTCTCTTAACATAATGCCATGTCTAAATCACAGTCTAAATCTCTTCATAGAAGAGGTTATCCAGTGCCAGAATTCTAGGCTTGAAACACCTTCACTTGCTCTTACTTGGTACTTGGAAGGCAACTTTAATTTTAAGGTTTAGTTTCTTAATGAGTCTTTGAAGCACAGTAAAATGGAGTAAGAATGGATCTATAAAAATGAGGACTTGGCTTTCATGAGTTAAATATTTCATTTCCTTTTCCCTAGATAACATGGTTAGAAGGACATTCCTTGGCACAGACAGTATTCACTTGCCTTTATATTCATAATCCAGACTTTATAGAAGATCCTGCTATGAAGGCTTTTGCTCTTGGAATCCTAAAAATCTGTGATATTGCCAGAGAAAAGGTTAACAAAGCAGCTGTTTTTGAGGAGGTATGTGTTTCCCATCTCCTGTGGGGTAAAATATGCAACATTATACCATAATGCAGGTAAAACAATGTATTAGTGACATTTGTTAGTGTTTATTTCGAGGATACTGTAGGAATAGCAGTTCATCATCTTAGAAGTATTAGACTGGATACCTTTAAAGTGCACTTTTCCCCAATGAAGGTGTTTCATGCTCTCTTCTGTATTTTCCTTGAATACTGGAGCCACATAAATACTTTAATCAAGAAGCAGTGCAAGTCTTGTGGTTAACTATTTGAAATGTGTTTCAGTTGTGAAACTGTTTAATTTTTTAAAATTTTTCTATGTTAGATAGTAATGATTCTGTTTTGTCTAAAATGTACATCTGGCAATGGAATCAGAGTCCTGTTTTCTGTGCTCAGAGCAATCTGTTTCCTCTGAGCTTGGACAAGTCACTCTTGCTGACTATATCTAAACCAGATCAAATACTACTTTGCAGCTATAGTTCTTGTAACATATTGATAGGATGTCAGTTTATGAAAATGGGAAGGGCATGTTGGTATTAAGGATTTATGCAGAAAATAATTACCAGAAGCTAGATTTGGGTGGGAAAGTCATTCAGTGTATTCATTCTGAGTGCATTCAGCTGTGTAGACTAAGTCTGGACTTCTCTACTTGATGGAATTAAACCAAAGCAAACCCCATGCCCACCCCCAATCACTCTTCCAAAAGAGAAAAAAGAGCAAAAAGACCCAAAACCTAATAAGGAAACAACTCCCAGAAAAACCTAAACCAAAAGGAAAACCTCAAACCCCAACCTGAAAATGTAACTACAACTTTTATATTTCACTACATATTGCTTCTTTGATTTTTCTTTTTTAGGAAGATTTTCAGTCAATGACTTACGGATTTAAAATGGCCAACAGTGTAACAGATCTTAGAGTTACAGGTACAGTTTGTACTTTCTTTGTATCTGTCCAGCAGCCTCTTACTCTTTTGAGCATGTGATTGCTTTCAGACTCCAATTGCTTGGAGTCTCAACTGTTAAGTTTTTTATTTGTATTGTGGAAATTGCTGATTTGGTGTAAAAGAGATCACATTATTTTTCCTTGAAAAAATGGTTCAGTTATCTTGTGAAGTCTCTGAGAAATAGAAGTACTTTTAGATGTGCCAGTGAAGTGGCTAGGCATGAGCTCAACGTGGTAAAGATACAGACCAATGGAAAGTGCATTGCTTGAATTCTGCTTTTTTCCTCATAATTTGTTGTCCTTTAAATAGGTTGCTTTAGAAAAAAAAGCAATCTAGTATTTTTACAGCTATATATACTTATGTTATTAAGTACATACGTAAGTATTTACATTAATCTTTTGATGCACTATTTTTTCATGTATATTTGAGCTTTCCATTGATTTATTTTTTAAAAGCTTGTGCACACTTTAGCTTTGCATCAGTTGGTCTATACTCTGATTTTTGATTGTTCCAAAACATCCCCACCATTCCTTACAAGATTATTTTTTGTCTGGTCTTTAGCTAATGGATATGTAAAGCGCTTTTAAGTTTGATCTTCCCTGTAAAACTTCTTTTCCCCTGAGCGGTGTAGTGTGCCTAGAAATGCTTCTCAGCTTTTAATTGTGCTGTGATTTTTTCCAGGTATGCTGAAAGATGTAGAAGATGACATGCAAAGACGAGTGAAGGTATTGTTTTCATGTTTGTCTTGTCAATTATAATTATTTCAGGTGTTCTTAACATAGGTTTGGAGTAGGGAGTTGGATTATGTGGAATGAAGGAGGTTTGTGTCATTGTGGTGGGTTTTTTGAAGGACTGCTATAATGGTTTCTGTAATGTGATTTTAATTTGCCCTCTAGCTAAATCTTCAGACTTTATTTGTAAACTCCTTGGTAGTTGCTTCAGTAGTAGTTGAAGCTGGAATCATGGTGCAGAAGATAACACTGGACTGGGACATAGAAATAGGTATTTAGCTTTCAGGTTTTAGGCAGATATACTATGTAATGTTAAAGAAGTTACTTAATTTTCCTTTACCACAGCTTACAACGTTGCTTATTTGCAGAATTTACTGAGATAGTTCATATTACTGTAGGACAGTCGTTCGTGTTATCTGGATTATATTTTAAGAATTTTTTAATTTGAAAACTGATTTTTTGGGTTATTTAACTGGTGGATGTTTTAGAGAAGGCAAAGGGATTTTATTAGTAGCTTCCCTTTGCAATTTTTAGTAAATTATTTTACACTTCTTTACCTTGCAGAGCACCCGAAGTCGACAAGGAGAAGAGAGAGATCCGGAAGTTGAACTTGAAGTAATGTATTGTTTGCTTTTTTCCTGGATTTCATGGATGTAAATGGGAGATTTAAATATGGCGTAACCACACCCATGCATATAAGAAGCAGGAAGTGTGACCACCCAGGAGCATGGGAAAGAGCTGACAAACAGCTGGCTATGCCACGGCTTTTTGTGTGGCAGTTTGTGCAGGGAAGGCAGGAGTCCTCTGGGGGTTCTGCACACCACAGTACAAGAAAGCCATTAAGGTATTAGAGAGTGTCCAAAGAAGGGCCATGAAGATGATGAATGGCCTTGAGGGGAAGCTGTATGAGGAGCAGGTGAGATCACTTGCTCTGTTCAGCCTGGAGATGAGGAGACTGAGGGGAGACCTTTTGCAGTTAACAGCTTCTTGTGAGGAGAGGAAAAGGGGCAGGCACTGATCTATTCTTTGGTGGTGACCAGTGACAGGACTTGAGAGAAAGGCCTGAAGTTGTGTCAGGTGAGGTTTAGGTTGGGTATTAGAAACAGTTTTCACCCAGGGAGTGGTTGGGCACTGGAGCAGGCTCCCCAGGCAGGTGGTGACAGCACCAAAAGTCTTGAATCCAAGAAAATTTGGACCACATTTAAGTACTCGGGGTGGGCCAGGAGTTGGGCTGGATGATCCTTCTGGGTCCCTTCCAACACAGGATATTCTATGACTCTATAATCTAATATCTACTGCTTAGTAATTAGCAGTATTACTTTATTACAGCATCAACAATGTTTAGCTGTCTTCAGCAGAGTCAAGTTTACCCGTGTCTTACTCACCGTCCTAATAGCTTTTACGAAAAAAGAGGTATGTTCATTTAATGTTTCTGTGTTTGCATTGGGATCCTGTGAAATACTCATTTTTCATTCTTTAAAATCAGGTAATTACTGTGTAGATTCAGGAGATTTGAATTGATGTGGATGGAGGTAAAGCTTTGACTAAAGCCTTGCAGTGGCAAATACTCGGTTGTTGTTCAAAGTCGGAAAGATAGGGAAGGCTGGTAGCTGGCATTATCATGGCCTTGCAGAAAGAGAGAATATTTATTAGAAATCGTTTAAAAATATTTATGGAATTCTAATTACTCTTTTCACAAATAAGCAAAACTTCTTGTTTGGGTTCAGTTCCCTCCTGTGGAGTTACCTGATACTGGGTAGTATTTTGTCCATATCAGCAGAACTCTATGCTTTTCTTTCCGTGTGATATGGAATGTATATCTAGATATCTTTGGTCTGAGAAGAGGAATTTAATAGCATTCCCTAAAATTTCCCTGTTTTTTGAATAAAAGATTTCCTAATTGCTGAGAGGGGAAGGAACTTCATGTTTTAAGGCAAAGGGCTAGAACTACATGCCCCCCCAAGCAGACTCTCATGCATTGTGTACAAGACTTTCAGTTGTAACTATTGTAAAGTCTTACACAGCAAAATATACAGCATTGAATTTATGTACAGATACATAAAATACACTACCACACAAAAATGTTGGGTTGTTTGGGTTTTTTTTCCATAACTGATTATGTAAGAATATCAGAATTTTAATGCCCTTCCTTCTTTTTTATACTAACATTAATTAGATAGAATAATGGTAATAATTGTTTCCTGCCTTTCAGACGAGTGCAGTTGCAGAAGCTCAGAAACTAATGACTCAGGCAGCTGACTTGCTCTCTGCCATACACAATTCACTGCATCATGGTATGCAGGCACAAAATGATACCACTAAAGGAGGTATGTATCAAATTACACCATTTTTTTCCTTTCTAGGATATGATCCCTTCATAAACATAAATACTTTTGTATATTAAAAAAAAAAGTTGAAATCACTATTTATTTTCAACTAAAACACTTGTTATGCAAGTTGTTACAGATTTGCATTGCTTGATATTAATTTTATTTTACCAGGTGGTTGTTCTCCTGAGAGCAACACTGTCATTTCAAAGCCAGAGATAATGTGAACTTTTGATTAGGTGCGTTGCACTTGGAATCAGTGTGTATGCATTTTAAAATAGGGAACAGTACTTCATTGTTTTACATGCAGACTCAGGTTTTTTAAAGAGTAATCATTGTCGTAGTTGGGTTGTTGGAGTCTCAGGAAGTCAACTGTCACTTAAAGAATTCATTTTGGCTAACTGAATAATTTGTATTATTGAAGGGGGTTCTGAAAACACAACTTATATGCAGCTTTTTTCTGTCTCTCTCCCCTCCTCCTTCTTTAGATCATCCTATTATGATGGGGTTTGAGCCACTTGTTAATCAGAGATTGCTGCCACCAACTTTTCCTCGATATGCAAAAATTATCAAAAGGGAAGAAATGGTCAATTATTTTTCCAAACTAATAGACCGAGTAAAAACTGTATGTGAAGTAGTCAACTTAAGTAACTTGCACTGTATACTGGTAAGCATGAGTATTTTTTATTTATTGCCAGAAATAAGATCTGAAAATGTGACTTGCAAAAAAATCATTCCATATATGCATGCTCGTGATCACTGGAGAGAAAACTGAGCACTTTGTATGTATTTGGTGTTTTTAACTGTTAGGCCCAATTTCAAAATTTATTATCCTTCCGGACAGTTACTACTTTTCTCCTTTTGATAAAGATCTTTTCTTTCAAACATCTCACTTTTCCCATAATTCATTAAATACTTGTGTCTTACTGGCCAAGGCCAAGCAAGTTTCTTTGATTGAACAGCTGTTTCTATAGCAACAGAACATAATTCTTTGCTATATGTCTGATTTTTTTTCAAGTTCATTAAGCAGTATTCTGCACATGTGCCTATAACACAAGAGGGCACTAAATAAGTGTTCCCTAAATAGGATAAAGTTGAGCACCTGCTTATATTCTTTCCTGAGTAACTGATGTTACTCTTAGTTACTGCCTACATTTATTAGAAGACACTTAAATGCTTGAAATATTTTTTGGTATCCATGCATTCATTGACTGATAAAAGAGATATAGTTAAAACAAACCTCACATCTTCCTATTTCCCATTTAATTAATGAAAGGAGTGTTTGCATGAAGCACCTGGTACCAGTTAAACCTTGCCTGGGTTTCAATCAGGCAATTCTCAGTTTTGTTCAATACCTAGTATAGTTACATCATGATCTTAACAATCTCACAGTGCTTTTTTTTTTCCTGTACTATCATCTCTCTAGTTGTAGCATTTGAAAATTCGGAAACCTTTTAGGTTAGGTAATGAGTAATTGCAGAAAAACTTCTTCAATTACAAATCTGTTACAAATAATGTATTTTGTTTTGTTCAAGCTATTCATGGTCTGTTCTTAAGTTGTGTAAGCTATGCTGTTTGTGTATATTTTTAAACAAAATACAGGTGTATCTGCACAGCTGTATATGTTTGGTTAGGAAAGGTGCATGTGTGTGTGTAAAAATGATTATGTGTATATTTATATATATAGGAATTGGTATATTAACCTGATTTTTCTTTTTGTCTTTTCCTACATATATGTTAGGACTTTTTCTGTGAGTTTAGTGAGCAGTCACCATGTGTTCTTTCAAGATCCCTGTTACAGGCAAGTACCAATTATGTCTATTAATAAAATACTTCTGTATTCATTATAAATTCCTGTTCTTTAAGTATTTCAATAATTTGTAGGTAAGTTAATAATAGTTAAGTGGTAAATATGTTCTGGTGATATTAAGTATTAAGTATTATGGAAGAAACGCTTTGCTATGAGGATGGTTAAGCATTGGAAGAGGCTGCCCAGGGAAGTTGTGGGTGTTCCACCAAGCATTCAAGGCCAGGAAGGTGTTCCTGCCTATGGCTGGGAGTTTGGAACTAGATGATTTTTAGTGACCATTCCACTACAAACCATTCTGTGATTCTATATATGGAGGCTTATGTTTTGATCTATTTTTTAAAATGATTTTTAAATGCTGTTGCTTTGATCATTTTAGTACATGCTAATTGAAATGGAAGGCGTTTAATTTTTTTTTTCTCCACCATAAAGCTGTGCCTGTACACACATTTTTATGCTGCTCTCCATGTGCTTTGCCATTTTGGGACTGGTATTTGTATTCCTCTCCCTGTTTGGACAGAACTTAATGTACAGACTGCATCTGTTGCTGCAATAGTAAAACTGATGATTGGTGCAGAATAATAGGGTGCCCCTGGATGCCAGAACTTCTTTACATTTGATCTCTGTTAATGTGTAGAGCCAATGGACTATAACTGTAGGCAAGTAAAATGTGTCCCTAGTGTGTGTGTTCTCACCTTCCACTACATGTGTAATCCCTGTCAGTGCCTTACAGCACAGTTTTTTCTTCAGCTGCTGAAGAACCATGTAAGAAAGGGATATAGCAGTCATGGAGGGAAGTTAAATCACTTTCAGACATGACTGATGTACGTAGCATCCAGAGGGATTGAAAAACATCAACAGTAGTCTGGAGATACATCCTTATCTGTGTCCAGAGAAGGCACATATTTTTTGCTAATCTTCAGAAATGTCCGATTTAATATCCAAGAAATTAAACAATTTTGCATGCACTCTATTATGCAAGTAATAGGGCTGTATTTGGTGTCATGGGAATACCAAAGAAGTGTCAGGTCTCAGTATTTCTGAGTCTTTACCTTGTTGAACCATTTTAATTCTTAAAGTAATCTTACAATTTTATTATATCAAAAAGGTACTGCCAGAGCTTTCTATTAGTAATTCTAGAGCATTACTTTTGAGTTAAAACATGTTTCTAAAAACACATATTTACTTTTAGACAACTTTCCTAGTAGATAACAAGAAGGTGTTTGGCACTCATCTCATGCAAGACATGGTAAAAGATGCCTTAAGATCTTTCGTCAGTCCTCCAGTACTTTCTCCAAAGTAAGTGGATCTTGAGTGTACTTGTATGTGTTTACGTCTGATGAAATGATATTTCTGCTTACAAGAGCAGTGACAATTGTACAAAAAACATACATTTTGTACATAGTGTTTACATATGAAGGACTCAGTTGCTGTTGCTGCACTTGTGTTTCTTTTTTGTTTTGTGCTACATAGACTGGTGGCATTTATAAAAAAATCTGTATATAAATGGATATTTCCTTTTTAGGTGTTGTCTTTATAATAACCACCAGGCAAAAGACTATATTGATTCCTTTGTCACACATTGTGTTCGGGTAAGTGTTCTTTCCAATTATAACACTTATGTGTGTGTGAGAACTTGGCAGATTTGTATACATTTGAAAATAAGACAAGTTATTTTATACACCTGACATGAAGGCAAAACT
This sequence comes from Serinus canaria, assembly GCF_022539315.1. Classification (NCBI taxonomy): domain Eukaryota; kingdom Metazoa; phylum Chordata; class Aves; order Passeriformes; family Fringillidae; genus Serinus; species Serinus canaria. Next base: position 38,632,835 of record NC_066343.1, on the reverse strand, counting down.
GAAGAAATTGGCCATCTTAAATTGGTAATGCCTTTTAAAAATCTGGTGTAATTATTGCTGGTTTTCTTCTGCTTCCAGATTTTTATTTAGCATTTCATTTTATAAGAAATCTGCACCTATTTAGAGTAGTTTCATGTCACAAATGCTTATCACTAATAAACACAAAATTATTTTAATATTCTGTTCAGTTTCCGTTTAAGATTTTGTTGTGGAATGTGGCATGATGAAAATCTTAAAATCAGAATTATTTAGGTTGGAAAATACCTCCAAGCTCATTGAGTCCAAACCAGCACTGCCAAGTCCATCACTAAACCACACCCCTAAGTGCCACGACTACACATCCTTTAAATACCTCCAGAGATGGTGACTCAACCACTTTCCTGAGAAGCTGGTTCCAGTGCTTGACAAACTTCATTGTGAAGAAATTTTTCTTAATATTCAGTACAAACCTCCCCTGGCACAACTTGAGGCCATTCCCTCTTGCCCTTCACTTGACAGAAGAAATGACCCCACCTGGCTGCACCCTCCTTCCAAGTGATTGTAGAGAGTGATAAGGCCTCCCCTGAGCCTCCTTTTCTGCAGGGTAAAATAAAAACACCCCCTAGCTTCCTCAACCACTCCTCACAGGGGTTGTGACACAGACCCTTCCCCAGCTCCATTGCTCTGGTGTGGACATGCTCTTCAGTGTCTCTTGTTGTGTGGGGCCCAGAAGTAAATGAGGTTTGAGGCAAGGCCTCACCCACCAGTACTGAGTACAGAGGGACAACCACTGCCTTGGTCCTGCTGGACTCCGTGTTTCTGATACAGGCCAGGATACCATTGGCCACCTTAACCACCTGGGCACATGGATTTAGGTATAAGAAATACCTCTTTAGCCCCAGGCATTTTGTTCTGGTGACCTTCCTAATGGATGCTGACTTAATCTCATACCAACTTGTGTGCAGAGAATTTGGCTTTTGCATCACTCCATAGAGTTTGCTTTCTTGCTAACTTGCACTTTGTAGGGAGTAGTAAGGAACCTGCCTCCTAATATAGATATATAAACCAGATTCCTAAATAGTCATCATAGTATTTCTCCTGTAGTTTCAAAGTTGTATTGGTAATTTAAAATTACACTTTGCTTCTTTCAGCCATTCTGTAGTCTGATTCAAATCCATGGACACAACAGAGCTCGTCAGAGAGATAAACTAGGTCACATCCTCGAGGAATTTGCCACACTACAAGATGAGGTAATGTCCTAGGCAGCAGGCCGGCAAAGTTTCTTTCCAGGTATATTTAATGCCAGAGTGAAGCATGGTACTAAATTCTAAATGAATGATGAAAAATCCTTAAAACAAGGACTCCTAAAATTTAGCACTTTAACAAGAAATTGTTAGTATTCATCCAGAAACTTTATGCCAGATGTGTTGAACAAAAACATACTACATTTTTTAAGATGAACTTAGTCCAAAAACTAGACTTCAGAATGACCTGTTGCAATGTAATTTATTGGTAACTGCACAGCTTTTAGGGTCTGTCCTGCTTGTGATTATCAGTCTGCAAGATGCAACCAGGGGGAGATAAACAAGGTGTGCTTACAAGACACCTTTGAAAATTCATCCTTATACCTATGTAAGATGTAAACTGCAAAATTTTATAATTGTTAAAAAGAAAGTAAAAAATGACTCTTAAAAATATGTGCTCTGACTGATTTTGGACATCTCTCAAGGATGGGGAGAGATGAGAAGAAAAAATATATTCTCTTGCTGGAAGTAAGTTTTCTCAGCAGTGAGAGTCATATAATAACAAAATATTTCCCAAGATGTATATGGCAAGGAGAACAATTGAGGAACTTGGAGTTGGAGAGAGATTTTGTGCGCTCCAGCTTTCTTCAAGATGGTTTGAATTTGTTGCAGTATTGTAGCTGAGGTACTGTTTTTTTCCATTTTGTAGCAGGTTATATGGATTGTTTAGGCTTACTCATGATATTTCAACTGTGAGAGACTGTCTTCCATAAAACTTACTACTTAAGACAAAATTTGTCTTGGCAATATTTTAGTTACTCTGGTGGAACATAGTGTGATTCTTGCATATAAAGCTTAAAATTTTTTTTTTTCAATGCAGCTAGATTTTTTTTGAAAAGGAGTAATTATTGCCAATATAGAACAAGTAACACCAGCATGTAATGGGTTCTGAGTTTGTGCTTATGTGACGGCTAGTGATCTATATACAAATATATTTAAAAATTACAAATTTTACCTATCTAATGTTCTTGCTATATTACTGTGTCGAATATTTTTGTTCTGTGCAGCAGAATTTACTTAGGCGAGTATCTTTCCAGTTTTCTGACAGTTCTAGACTTATTTCTGTCTTTTAATCTGGAGCATAAATTTACCAACCCAGTTTGTTAAGATTTTATTTCTGGCTCCGGATGCTGTTTCAGTCAAATATTTTTCCTCCTCTGTCTATTACTTTGAGGTCCTTTGTTTTTTTCAACAGGCAGAGAAAGTAGATGCAGCACTTCATAGCATGTTACTGAAGCAGGAACCACAAAGGCAACATTTGGCTTGCTTGGGCACCTGGGTCCTATATCACAACCTTCGTATTATGATACAGTATCTTCTCAGTGGCTTTGAGTTAGAACTTTACAGTATGCATGAATATTACTACATCTATTGGTAAGAAGATGCTTTATTGACAACTCTTTGAGGAGGGATGCTCCCAGACAGCTATAATTACACATATTTGAAGGAGGGACTTCAAATACGATTTTATGGTCTCAAGCTTATCAACACTGTGTTTGGTTTGCCTATTTATAATACTACAAGTGGAGAAAAAAATCGTTGGTCTCTAGCTTTTTAAACTTACTAAATAGTGTACCTTTTTTTCCTGAAATAGTAATTCTCACTCTGTTTAGCTTTTTGGCAGAGGGTCTTTTATTGACAATGAATGAAATGTGTGGTGATTTTAGAAGACAAGAAGCATGCAGGAGAAAAGCAATTTCCTTTATTCTTTTCTACCTTTGTAGTATCAGGATCACTAGTCTTATTGATCTTTAGTATTCTGGAAATTTCTGCAAAGTTTAAAGTCATAACTGTAATCTGAAAGTTGACTAACTAAAATTAAGTTCTTATCTGGGGTATATTTGAAGAAACATTCTCCACCTTTAGTGAACATGATCACACTATCTGGAAACAGAATACTTTCATTTTTACACTTCCATTCACATTAATTATTTTTCATAGTTAATGGCTTGTGCCAAAAGAGAATTTTATTTTTTTTAACTACCTAGAGACTCTTATGTAAGCTATAAGCCTTCTTACTGAAAGATAAAAACAAATGACACAAACTTCAATGTCAAGTGCAAATGACACAAGTGCACTCAAGTGCAAATGACACAAACTTCAATGTATTGCATTTCTATGTTGTTTCAACAGTGGATTAAGTATTAAGTGAAAAAAGTAATATTTCAGAATTTACCAGAAGATGGCAATCTTTTTCAATTAGTAACTCAATAAGTAGTAGCAACTTCTGTATGAGACAGTATTTTTTCTACCTGCCCATATTTCCCTCTACCAATTTAATAAAACCACTCTTTGTTGGAATTGTCAACTGCTTTCTTACTTGAGGACAAAAAAGAGAAGCAGTTTCTGAGAGGTAATGAGCAAATGAAACTCAAATTTCTCCATAATTTTTCCTCTGATTACAACATTTTTATAACTATTACTACATTTTTATTGTGCTACAAATCTGTAAATTTTTTTTTCTATTCTTTTTCCCCTATTCCTTTTGATTTGAAGTCAAGTAAGATACTTCTTGGAGTTGCTTCCACTTTCTAAAAAATGTTTCTAAAGTCGTCTCTTTAACTCTGAAAGAACTGCATATGGATGTTGTGTGTCTGTGGGCTTGGGCCCTTTATGTAACAATTCACAGCTTTTTAATGCTTGAAAAAGTCAGTAGTTATATTGTTTCTCAGAATAACAAGCCATAACAAAAGCAGAAAAGGTATTAACGTAGTATCTTTAAAAAAAACCCACTTGATTTGGTGGGGAAAGAGTTCTAGAAAAATTTGGCCTTACAGGAGTTTTGAAATAAGAAGCTTAGACTTCACTTAGTAAATGTAAAGAAGCTTGCATACCTTGAGTGAGCTGTTTGTGGTTGAATCTGAACCAGAACACGAATGTAGACAAACATGTTGATTCCAGCCATGCAAAACAAAGAGTTTTCATGGCCCGTAGGAATTGTCCTTTGTTCGGACATGTCCTTTACCTCTTGGAGCAAGTGCCTTGGTACTCGGTGGGACGCATGCAGCCTGTAATAGCTCCGTATGGCTTCTGTGCAGGTACCTCTCCGAGTTCCTGTATGCCTGGCTGATGTCAACACTGAGCCGCGCCGACAGCTCTCAAATGGCAGAGGAGAGGATAATGGAGGAACAACAGAAAGGCCGTAGTAGTAAGAAAACGAAGAAAAAGAAGAAAGGTACCTAGGTGTAGAGTGTTAACATGTCTTTTTTTCCCCTTTCATGCAGCCATGTAGAATTAAAATTCAAAATTTAAACAGCCAAAACTGATATGGGTAGGAAAAATATCCTAATGCTTATGAAAACTGAATGTAAAACTTCTAAGAATTTCCTATTTATTTAGTTAGTTTCTTACTTTCAAATAGATCTTTAAAAAAACCACAAATTCACTTATATTCACCATATATAGTTTCATCTGTTGTGTTCTGTATTGGATCTTCTCAGAGTTTATAATTCCTGCAGAATTATGCTTTTAGTGACTGTAACTAGATTCAAACACTAGACTTTCAGCCTATTTCTGTAATTTCTACTTGGTTTTAGAGGTTCTTAAAGCATGTTTCTTAATTATACAGTGCTGAGTTTCCCTTTCTTTTCCTTGCCACCTTTTCAAGGGGAACAAACAATTGGATATGAACAGCTCAGGATCATATCAAATATATTCCCTTGTCTCTAAAAGTTCAGAAAATTACTAATGTACTTGAGATGCCAAGTGTTGGGCAGTTTGGCACTAATTAAACACTGAAAACTAAAGGGAAACTTACAAGAATGCTGTCAGGATTATTAGGATAAAAAGTGCTTTAACTTCTTAGCCCTAGAAGTCAAAAAGATCCCTGAACTAGGCCTCTTGCATGCAGACTAAGTTTGAGGCTGTTGTTCAGTGTTTTATAATGCCATGGGAATACCACTGACCAGTTTATTCCACTGAGAGTACAATTATGCTCATCTCACTAGTAGGCGTGTCCTGAAGTTTTTTATGTAACCAGGAGTCAGGTGAGCAGAAATACATGTCTAGGCTTTGTATACTTTGTATACTTTGTATACTTTGTTTATTTTAAAATAAAATTAACGCTTATATGACTCTGTGGAAATTTGGAAGATCTCCTCTGATCTGAAATTAGTAAATGTACTTAACACTGAAGTAAGAAAATGTATTTTTTATGTAAAATTCACAGTTCGCCCTCTGAGCAGAGAGATCACTATGAGTCAAGCATACCAAAATATGTGTGCTGGAATGTACAAGGTAACTCATTTGTGTTCTATTTGTTTCAAATTTTTTTGTAATAGGGGTCCTACATCCATTGCATGCCTTCTTTTTTTGTGGTGGTGCTGGAAATTAAGTTCAGATTTATAATTTTCTATGGTAAATTCTCTACAGTTTTTCTATCCTTGTAGTTATACCTACATCATCATTTTGATCTTCCTCAGCAAAATATGACATAAAGCTAATACTTTTCACTATATTTATCCTTTTTTTTTAGACAATGATCGCCTTTGACATGGATGGCAAAGTAAGAAAACCTAAGTTTGAACTGGATAGTGAACAAGTTCGATATGAGCACAGATTTGCTCCATTCAACAGTGTTATAACCCCACCTCCAGTGCACTACCTACAGTTTAAAGTGAGTAATCTTCAAACATGATGCTGCCCATGCTTTTATAGAAGTCATTTACTCACCTGCTTAAATATCACTGTCATGGTAAAAAGAACCTCAAAGTTCACATTGAAGCTGTGTCACAATGGGAAAAACTTCTAGCTTTAGTTTTGTGCAAGATATGTTGCAATGAAGTCTTTATAAACCTAGATCATTAGCAATTGGTCTGATACGGCAATTTAAGATGGTTCTGTTGAGTTGCATGAAAATAACAGACTTCTCTTGGAAGTCTATTAACAGACTTCTTGGCTGTGGTCAATTATAGCAGCATGTTTTTATTAGTGCAGCATGCAAATAGAAAAATAAAAAAGTTAATTTTGAGTAGTATTTAGAAGGGACCAGTGGAGGCTTGTGTAGTCCAGCCTCCTTGAAGTAGCATTATAAATCTCATTACCTGTGTCACTGTCTAGCCAAATCTTAAAAAAGTCAAGGTTGGAGATTTTCCAGCCTATTTGGTTAAACATGATCCAGTTACTTTTTTCTGGTCCTTAAAGTCACAGGATAACTGATTGAGAGCTGCACTATTTTTTTTTTTTTCTTAATGCCCAGTCTGTATATCCAAGCCACAATTATCATGGCCTCTCTTGTTGCATTGTTTGCCATTATAAACAAGGAATCTTTATCTTTTTGTAACTGCCTCTCAAGTAGTTGTAGGCTGCTATTAAAATTACCCATTAGCATCCTTCCTATAAAACTGAAAAAGTCCAGGTCCACTGATCTCTTCTTGTGGCTTATATGCATCTAGGCCCCAACATCTCAACATCTTTATTGAACTGAGTGGATCCAGCCCTGGATGCAGTATTTCAGATAACAGAACACAAATACTGAGTTCAGGATGATAACCTTCCTTGATATGCTGACCATACTCCTGCTTGTATAATCCCATATGAGGCTTGTCTGATTTGTAGTAAGACCACCTTGTTGGCTCATATTGAACTATGTGTTTGCAGTACCCCTGGCTGCTCACCCAGCTGGTTATTAGTCTCACTTGTGGGTTAGTCTGTACTGAAAAAGTGTTATTTTCTATTCCAGTTACTCTCCCCATTTTAATGTTATGAACTGTTGTAGTGGAAATTAAGAAATTATCATGGTATTGTCATTAAAGGTTTTTTTTACATCTGTAATCAAGAACAAAACCAAAATTGAACAATCAAAATTAATCAAAATGAAGTTTTGTACAGTTTCAGCATCTGACATGCTGTAGCTTTGCATAAACAATATACTTTTTTATCTGCTTTTTTCCTGTAATATCATACCCTGTTGTGTGCTACTGTTAAAGCAAATGAACGGCAACTTGTTCAAGAGAGAGGCTGTTTTACATAGATTGTGAGAATTTCATTATGTTTTGTAGCAGTGTAATAGTTGAACACTGTGTTGTTGCTCAGGTTTTGCCATTTTAAGTATTACCAACTTCAGTTTTGATTTTTTAAGTAGTATTTAGTTGACATAACTCTTCTATTGAGTACAGTAATGTGATAGAAACAATCTCCTGGCAATTTTAAATTTTATGTATTTTAACGTGCATTTATGTATTTCTGTAACACACTAGGAAATGTCTGATTTAAATAAGTATAGCCCACCTCCTCAGTCATCAGATCTCTACATGGCAGCTAGCAAGCACTACCAGCAAGCTAAAATGATTCTTGAGAATATTCCGAATCCAGACAATGAGGTAAGACTGAAATACTAGGAAAATGAGTATTTGCTCAAAATAGAGTAAGCAAGTGGGTTTTTTGTCTGGATCTCCTTGAGACCCAAAATGTACTTCATCAAAATGGTGAGAAAATTTGAGTGCTTTGATTAAGGGCTAGACAATGGTCTGTTTCAGTACATCAGCTAGCATAAAGTTGTGCTCACTGTTAAAAAAAACTCTCTCTGCTGAGTACCTGAGATGCTGGATAGCAGCTTATTTCCTTGCATGTTGCCTTCTAGCCCCTTTCTAAAAGCACAGCACTTTTAGCCAGAGAGTGCTAACATGCCTGTCGCGCTTAGTTGGCATCTAGTAATTCAGGTGCTGAGAGGTGGGCAAAATAGGTTTGAATATCATTAGGAGGAAAAGAGTATTGAGTTTGGCACTTGTTGCCTGGAGCAGTTTTCTCAGCACTGAGCTGAGAAAACTGCTCCAGGCAACAAGTGCCAAACTCAACATGGGTAGGCATTTCTCCCTCTTTGTCCATGGCTTAAAACCTTAAATGTCTGTGACTGTATTTTAGAGCAAGGAGGATGCTTTTTCTGTCACATCTAAGTAGATTAAGAATAGTTGCAGGATTAGGTCTTCCTTAGAATTTAGGACTCACTTTCTCCTTTGTGGATCATGGTGGTACTCATACATGAGCTATTTATTTGAGGCCAGGATGGTTAAGAGGTAGTTTTGAGCACAGCCAGAGCATTTCCCTGCAAAAAGCCACCAGTTTCATACATGAGTTCCTCTTACCATTGTGTTGCAATGTTGAAGATTAGATGCCTAGAGTCTATCTATACCTTTATGTGTGAGTGGCACAGACCTTGCTGTAGTTTCCATGTTTTTGTTCTAAAATTGTTAAAGCTGTGGTTTCTGTGGCCTGTTGAATTTTTTAAAAAGTGACTATTAAAATAAATGCACCCTTAATTAAATTTAATTTATTCCGCTATTGTATTTAAAAACAAATCCAAAACACTCTGTTAAACTGATCCTGTAAGAGAAACTCCTGTATTGATAATAGAATATCAACATTACAGTATTATCTTTGAAATAATTGTGAGGTCAAATGCTTTGACTTGAAGACTTCTGTTTAATGTTTAGGTCAATCGAATTCTAAAAGTTGCAAAACCCAATATTGTGGTCATGAAGCTGCTGGCAGGAGGCCACAAGAAAGACTCTAAGGTAAGGAAATGCCAGCTCAATTGAACATAAAATGTAGTAATACATTAAGTTTGGATTCAATGATCTGGGGATTTCCCAACATGAATGGTTCACCTATTTCCATGTAAAACCACCACAGATCTCTTAAGAGCCAAATGAGAACATTCAAGCTGTAGTTCCTCTAAGAACAGGGAAAGTAACTTATTCTTCCCCTGGAAATAAGTTTGTTGTAATTAACTAAATATGGAAAATTCTAACCTATAAATGTTTCCAGAAAAAAAAATGGGAAAAGTATGTTGGACAACATAGACTATAAAGGTATTCTTCAATAGCAGGAACAAGCAAGTTTAACAGCAGCTTGTGTGAACAAAGTAATGAGAATGCTGGCTGCCACAAGGATTGTTTTTTCAATCTGTTGCTGTTTAATTTTTTTTCTGTCTGCAGGTTGTTCTCATAAGTATTAAATGCAGTAGTACTGCTGTCTATTATCTAATCTTAAATCTTTTCTTTATAGGTTCCTCCAGAATTCGACTTCTCTCCTCACAAATACTTCCCAGTTGTGAAGCTTGTTTGAAGTACAAGACATTTTTTTGGAATGCCTGAAGAATATCTGTGTAGCAGATACCAGCTCTAGGAAAGGGAATAACTAGTGCTGCACTCGGACTACGAGGGACGTCCAGGATAAAAATACTGTCACGTGGAATAATCTGTAGTCTGCTGCCTTTATGTGATTTGAATGACAACTGCTGTTTCAAAGTGGTTTGTATAAAGTCTTATTGGATTTTATGCGTGAAGCTGATTTTAATCAACTGTATTATTAAAGAACATTGTATCTTAGTTGATATTATTACAGATTTTGATCATAAATAATTTTTATTACTGCGTTCTGACAAAGTGGTGCATTAGGAACTGAATAAAAATCATGCAGTAGAGCCTCATGCCTGATGTGCACAGCTAAGCTACTGCAATTCTGCATTTGCAAAGTCACTTGGAGAAATTTTGAGTTTCTGTATTTTTGTTTAATTGTATCAGAATTGCTCACTTAGCAAGTAGAGAAATGTTGGGGTTTTTTTTCTCACCACATCCTCCAATGTAAAAAGATCTCTATAGAGATCAAGAGCGGATGAAAATTAGTCATTGAGCAACTGAGTGAGTGATTTCTAGTTGGAATCTGTTCCTTTGTCTTTGTTCTCCAAGTGCTGGAGAATCTGTACAGCAGATACTGCAGTAGTCACTAGCACCAGACACTGAAGACTCTATTTTACTAACTCTGCAAGTTTGTTACAATCCCAGTATTCGCTAGTGAAAACAAGGGATTGCTACATTTGCATGATCTTACTCTCCATTTTTGACTACAATTGCACTGCTGCATCCTATTGTCTTCTGTAGTAATTTTTAGGTAGATTTCCAAAACAGGAGAAGCCCGAAACCTACCCCTGCCTTTCTGGAATAATTATGCCTTTCCGGCTTTCAGATGTGAAGTAATAGAGGTAAGCTGTTGTGTTGTAGTAAAAGACCAACCAAGGAAAAAATGTTTTTCCTTTGCTACAAGCAAGGAAAAAATGTTCAAAAAGCAAGCCTTGCCCTGGCCAAATCATATCTATGCCGTACAAACAAATTCCTTGTTGGACATGACAGTTCTTCATTTTGGTGTACAGTGACTTCCACTGTATGGATGAGCTTGTAACTCCATACTGGCCATATAAGACATTTTTTGGTGTTAATCCTGGATTATCACCTGATTTTACTGTGGATTGATATCACTTCAGTTTCATCCCCTGAGCAGCAGCACTGCCAAGTTAGAGCTTGAAAACAATGAGTAACCTCTGAAGTGGAACACCCACTTGTCTTCCAGCAGCTTCCTGAAATAAGCAGAAGTACTGTCCTGAAGACATGTTTTTTCCAAATTCTCTCCTAAAGAGATGGCATATCATATTACATGTTTGCTTATCATAGTGATTAATATACTTGAATGCTTCCATATAGCTGCCAGAGGAATAAAAAACCTGGATTATGCAGAGGTAAAATGGCACAGAACATTCATCAGGCTTCTTGTAAATAGTCACAAAATCTTTCCTATCTTCAACTACATGACAGTAGCTCAAGGACAGCCTTTGTTATTTCTCTAATACAAGCAGCAAGGAAAAGAGAAAGCAAAATACATGTGATTTGTGGAACCAAGAAAATAGCAATAATAGTATTTCCCCTTTTCATTACAATTAGAACTGGATCAATTGTACAAAATAACATCAGTATAACAGAGAAGTTAACTTTCAAATGCTTACCTAAAATGGATCAAGTTTAGTTGTAAAGAAAACCAAACCAAAGTGCTAATATAACACCAAGAATATTAGAGAAAAGTAGTAAGGCCTCACACAACTAAAAACTTTAGTGGAGACAACACTGTACACCCCAGTTCCAAAATAATCTCTTGATCAACTAAAGGTCTTTTAATTCTACAGGCCTCTTACTGACTAGAAATCTACTACCAGAGTTAGACTGAAGCACTTGAAGTCATTGTGAATAAAACTGTAGTCCTTCAGTTTGAACACTGCTTTTATGCATGTTTTCGGACCCTTTGCCCTCAGAGGTTTACAAGTGTGCTTTGTACAGAGGTGGTCGTATTTATGGAGGACAACATCCAGTTGGTTAGGAGAAGGCCAAAAGTGTACAGAAGCACAGCCAAAACAATTAGTTTTAAAATAATCCTCTGGCAATATACTAATTACCCTTAAGTGTTTGATTCTTTGGAATTTTTAACTTGATATTGGTAAAGCTATTCATTCAACTTGATTATAGTGTTTCACAGTCTATTTTTTACTGTTAGAATATATGCTTTTTAACAATCAATATTAAATTCCTGATTAACTTAAATGTCAGCTGCATAATTGTTTATAGATTAAGTCCTAGGAAAATGCTCAGAAGATGACTAAATATTTTTTATCCAAATTATGGGTAAACACTTCAATGTTCAAACATGTCATTATTTGCAAAAATCCCAGTACCTTGAGTTTCCCAATACTTGTCAGAACAGATGTTCATTCCTCTTCTCTCCTGTTTACAAGCATGTTTTCCCTGCTGTGTTGACTACAGTAGCCCAGACCAGTTAGGTCTTACTTAAATGGTGGAAAACTGTTAGTGAACTGTTTCTGTGTTTAGGCTTAACAGGCATCTTTTGACGTCAACTCTGACCTTCACTTGATGACAACTAATACTCTTTTCATACACAAAAGAACCAGCCTCATTTTAAGGTACAGGAGCTATAAGCTAGTGCACTGAAGAATGACACACCACAAAAGAAGTTACAAAGTGAAGTGCTTTAACGGAAAGCAAAGACAAATTTGTGTTTTCTTAAATGGAATGCTGGTTGGCAACTTAGTCACAGCTGTCTGGCAGCTGTGCTGTCTCACAGAGGCTGGTTCATACTAACAATGCTCCAAACACAGGAGTCAGTCTTGGGAGCAGACACAAATATAAAAATTTCCTCAAACCAGCTATACATGGTGGTTGGACTGCAGTTAAGGGTGTAAAATAGTTTTTAGCTTACATTTTAGTTTACATTTAACAAGTTACAGAGAAGACTGCAGAACATTAACAAGATGATACATTGTGATTAACATACAACTTCAAAACAACTAAGGCTTCACCTGTGGAAGACACTGTCTTGATGGAGGTAACCAGACTATGCATTCAGAAGACATTGTCTTCTGAATGCATAGTCTGGTTACCTCCATTGGAAGTCCAGCAGAGAAGACTAGTCACATTGAACAACTGAGACTGCATTGCACAAGGCAAGCATTTGCACTCCTCTGTTTTTGCAGAAGATCACGGCTGGGTGTAGTAAAGGGCAGTTGTAGTACGCATTTCAGGGGCTTCTGTCATGAAAAGTTTATGAGTTTGAATTTTTACTAAACTTGTGCCCAGTAGTGGTAACCAAACCAAACTGTAGTAATGGCCTTGTGAAATCCAACAAAGCTTTCAAAAAAATCTTCCTGGCTTATCTCTAAGCAATTGTCAAAATCCTTTGAGGGTTTTTTTTTAGTTTTAAAGCTAAGAATGCATCTTGACAGTGTACTCTAAGAATTTAATTCAGAGGCCCAGGTACATATACCATTCTGCATAGTATCTGAGGACTACAGTTGTGCTTTCTTAGTCTGTGTAACAGCAAAAAAGTGCCAGAACAGACACGGGCAGATTGCAGCACGGACTGGTTTTCATCCTTCCTATGTTTTGTTATAGTAACACAGCCCCTTCTTAAATTCTTAAAACTAAGCTGGCGATTTCTCTACTGTGCGTTGCTCAACAGAGAGATCCATCCTTGGCAGGGGACTGCTCATCATCTGCGACCAATCCACACATATGCTTACAGCAGGATGACTATACAAGGTAGCCAACTTCAAAGTTACTAACTTCATTGCTACCTGATTGCAATTTTATAATTTATAGGAAGGAAAAAGTCATTGGCGAGGCCAAACTGCTTTGAAACAAGTGTCCAGAGATTTACCTCTTTTCCTCACTGCAACAGTACTAAAAGTTCACAAGAAAATACTACTTCATTTTGGCCCCTAGTCAAGCCTTAAGAAGATAATCAAAACCTTCTAAGATCACTTTGCTTGGATCATTGCTGCATTTGGAGGAAGAGGTGACTCAGTTGTATCATGAACTTCCTTTGTTCACAACTTCTGTCGTCCTTCACCATTGTCAGGTAAGTGGTTCTTCATATCTTCATGGTTTTGAACTAATGGGAAGGAAAAAAAGAAAAGGTACAGAAATCTCTTAGGAGGCAGAAGTTCTTCCTATAGAAAGTCCTGTCTAGAAAACAAGAAGAAATTTTGTAAGGACTGTTAAATACTATGCAGTACAGTAAAGCTGTAGATACCACACTACCCATTAACATGTGGGTTAAGTGGTGCTAAAGAGAAAATAGGTGACACTGTAAACATGAGAGAGTTCAAAAAACAAACAGAAATTATCTAGGTACAGCTTGCTGCAGGATACCATGCAAAATATGATCTTAACACTTTAAGCATGTGATATTTATGTTGAAACTGGGTTTTTTTTTTTTTTTACCATTTTCAATCCCAGCAAGTGCTGCTTGCTTGTCAGTTTCTGATTCACCTTCATTCACATCTAAATTGTAATCGACATCCTTGTCCTGGTTCACTTCCACATGTTCCTGTTTGTCTGGAAGATTAAAATTAAGTCATTTTATGCTATACCATCTGCACACAAGAAGAGTGACTGTAAACATCTTCCACTCAATTACATGCTGCTGAATCAATGGCTGTTCTGAGTAGGTTTTTATATTATTTTTTCTTTGAGGTGTTAATTTTCAGAGCAACTTCGGCTGTAAATCCGGTCAAAAAAAGTAGATAAAAGACAATCTTTTGGGATTTGGAAAGCATAGCAAAATCAGGTAGCACTCTGATGAACATAAAAATTATTTAATATAATTTTATATAAAGAAAAATTACACAATTTCAGAATACATTAAATGACATCTAAGGAAGGGCAAAATCTGAAGTAATTGCTGAAAACGCCTTCTTGTTTTAGCTTGTCCAGCAAGCGGAATGCTATAACTAGGGCATAAAGTGTTATATGATGTGCCATGCTGTCACAAAAGTACTTTTCTCCCAGAAGATTTTCTTCACTGACTATCAGATTTCTTTAGATAGAGGACTCAGACATAAATGGAAACATTTCTAATTGCCAAACTACTATCCTTATTTTTCAAATAATCAACTAGAAAAAAAGGTAACAGCAGAGAGGTGTAAGCAAACCTCACTTAAGATGGATCACAGCCTGTCTTCTAAATATTCTTAAGACAAACCTTCAAGTTAGTAAGTGGCTAAGAAAGAGGCTTGAAAATTTTAAGCCTTATGTCATTCATGTTCCAACCACCACATCCAAAATCTATCTATAGTTATGGACCTAAAGGTCTAAAAATTTCAGAAGCAGCTCTTCTTGAAAGAGAATGCCCATAGACTACTGAAGAAGTCTTTCTACCTTAAGCCCTTTTGGCTACAAGGAACCTGTGCAGTAAGGTTGAACAATAAAGCCTGAAGAACATCCTCCTAGCCCTTTTTAGGTCACAGAAATGCAGACCTTTGAAACTGAGTTTTCATGGGCTGTGTGGCAGAGATTTTTCCTTGCACTAATTGTTGGATTATTTTTTTTTTTAAATCTAATCTTTTTGCTGTTTACTTCCATGAAAATGAAAACAGTTTAGGTTACTTGGAATTACATGTCTTTGGGGTATAGCTTGCTCTGGCCAGCATTTTTTGGACCAGTTGGAAAAACACTGCTTTAGCAATGCAGATGAGATTATTTATCTCTGCCAAGTTAGCAACAATATTAACCCTGAAACTTAAAATTCTAATGATGTGTTTACTCAAAAAGCATAAACAGCATTTTTTGTGGGCATTAATTCCTGCTCTGACTGCCGTAACACTGCCTTTTGATTACTTTGGGCTACTGAGACCAAATCCCTCAAGACAGTAATGTCTAGACAGCGGCCAGGTTTAGTCACAGCATCAATACTCTGCTGCTTGGTGCTGTTGAGATGTGTAACTCAGGGTCACTTGACAGATGCCAGGAACCAGCACCTTTACAAAATCTGATCCATGTTTTTGAAGACTCAGAATGGTCAACTGCAGATACCTGAAGTCTGAATTACCAGTTTTACTCATGGTAGCTTATTTTGAAATAGGAAGAGCTAGTATTTACACACTGACATTGTAAAAAGACTAACTGCAAAACATTCATGCCTAAGTGCTCTGCTCATGGATGATTCACATTTTATTCTTTTCAGATGCATCATACTCTTTTAAAGCCTCAATACCAAAAGTTTTGGGGTGAATTTCCCTAAATTTTTTTCCCTTTGTAGAGCCATTGTAGAGACAATAGGGCTGTTATGGTGATGCAGAGAACTCAGCCTGGCAGCTTTGTTTTGCACAATCAGAAGCCTCCATCTTTAATTCATGGATTGTAGGTGACTGCTCAGGACTGACACCTTCCACATCACATGGACCTTTGTGAAAACTTGTACTAAGTCTGGCCAGCTTCCACCAGTGTCAAAGAAATCATGCCCTACTCCACACTTTCATTACTTTATTTTTCATTTTGTTACTGTTTTTAACAATACATGACATGCTACAAACCAGCCTTTCCAGGGAGCAAGTCATCCTGCTTATCATCGTAATTTAGGAATTGTTCCCTCTCAACTTCCTCACTGGCAGCCTGCTCTACTGCTGGCTCTGACATATCTTGCCCAGCTACATGGTTCTCATCCTTAGGTGGATTTGGCTCCTTCTCTGACACAGGCAGCATCTCCTTGTGATCTGCAGCAGCCTTGAGTGACTCTTGAGGTTTTTCCAACTGACTGGAATGCTGCTCCTCTTCTGCCTTAGGCTCCTGTTCTCTCATGCCAGTTAGACTGTCTGTTCTTTCTGAAAACAACAAAAATTATTCTGAGTTTAAAAAATAATGCCTTCCAGTGTGGCACAAGTTAAAAACCTTTAATAAAGGATGCTTTATATTTCTCACTGAATTACTGGTTTTCCTCTGAAAGAATATCATCCAATCACACCAGTACCAGAGATAAGAGGAAGACAACTTGTGTTTTTCCTACTGGGAACAGCTAAATAAGGGAATTTTATTTACTGTCAACAGATTCATGCTTCTTTATTCTTAAGATTTTGGTATGTGTGCCTAATAAATTGGGCAAGTGAAACAGAGCAGTTTAAATAGAAATTGTGATGTCCTCTATAAGCATTAGGTTTCTCTGTGTTACATCTTATTATCAACAATAAAACTGATTTGGTGTTCAAAAGTAGCTCAGGACAAAGCATCTCATAGGCAGATTTGCAAGTATCCAAGCCTGTTCTTGTTCAAGTGCAGGAGTGCTATAATTTTTAGTTGACATTAACATATATGTTTTCTCACGTATCTCATTTTTAATTTAAAAACCCCATGAAATTTCTCAATTAAGCTATATGTAGACACTGTCTTCAGCTGCTAGCTCTCTAAAACGAGAGCTGCATGCTCACAAGACTGTAATTTAAGATAGCATGTAAGAGTAATTAAATTTAAGAACTGAATTTCTATCACACACACTACTATGCAAAACAGACACACAAGGATACATCCATTCAAATTAATAGTTTCTGAAGTCTAGTGCCAAAGGGAACCATTAGGCTAACTAACCTAAACCCACGTGTATAATTTCTCTTACTTGCACTTTGCTCAATGACAACACATGGGAAATATGGATGTGTGTTTCTTGTAAGCCTAGCTTTCAGGTATTCCACAGGGAAAAAGGGTACCATGCTGAATACATCTGAATAGGAAACTTACTGTCCTAGGTTGACTATATGATGCTTTTATCCCCAATCGTCTTGTTCCATTTATGCTGAATAGTAAGTTTTGCACCTTTAAGACTTGCTCCAAGGATTGAGGGGGGGAGAGGAGGCGCGCAGTTTGTTCTCAGACACTGAACTCACTCCTACACATTCCTGCTCCTGGACTGTGTTGTCTGCGGATGGACAGACAGCTGGACAGAGCTCTCTTTTTTTTTGCTTTTAGTTAGTTTAGCTAGCTGAGGCAAAGAAGTTCCCTGGACTGTGGTTTTTTCCTTCTTTCCCCTTTCTTTGGACCTGTTCACACCTGCTCTGGACTGAACAACCATAAGAGCACCAGCAGCTCGCATCGGTGGTCACCGGTCCGGGCTTGGGCCACGGCATTTCCAGCGTCGGAGGGACTGATAAGGGACTGAGTGAGCTGAACTGGAATCTGGGGTGGGGACCTTCTGGGTTTGTCGTCTCTTTTGGAGCAGCAAGGGGTTTTATTGTTTAATATTGTTTAGGTTTTCTTGTTTAATAAACAGTTTTTTTCCACTTTTCTCCACGGAGGTATTTTCTCTTGGACTGGTTGGGGGGAGGGGTGGTAGAATCCGATTTCCTAGAGGAGCCCTTTGGGGGTTCTCTCCCAAATTTGCCCTGAACCAGGACACTTACTAAGAAAGCAAAGTTTAAGTATGTTTGAAAAATTATTTATAATTTGAAAATTATTCCTTCCAAAGTTGGGTATTTTCTCCATATTAAATCTGGAAGATGATTCAAGAATTGTAAATATTTCTATTTTCTGTTATGTACAACATACCATACTACAACAAAACTGGACCAACAAATCCGAGCAAGTTTTCCTTCAGCTGGAAACCTGATTGATGTTCAGACTGTTGGTGTCACTTTTTTCATCCTTATCTGGTGTACAAAAACTTTCCTAAACGTTCAGTTGAAAAACAACTGTTCTCAACAACAGTTGTTAGCAAGACAAGGATTTCCATCTCACCTTTAACCTGCATCAGGTCTGTCTTTCTTACTGTAGGTACTGCTTTAGGAACATCTTCATTGGTTTTCTGGTGTTCCAAGTCAGCCTGCTTGAACCCTGCTTGCTTCAAGGCTGGCAGTTGAGTATCAACCTGTAAAGTGAATGCAGCAGATAAGCACTGGTCTATATAACTGCACCTAGATTTGGAAAGGGAAGTAGAATTTTGGTAAGAATTTTGCATGGGAAAAAAAATCCCAACACACATGGAAATATTTGGACTGAAATTTTTATTGGTAATAGATGTGCTGTACAATTCTGAATATGCAGTAGTGTTTCTATGTAACAGCACAGCACATCAGGAAAATTTTAACATACCTTATTTAACTGCAGCTAATGATGAGATTACTGTCCTTGGTTATTCTCAGAGCATTACAGAACAGTAACACCACACATTTAGTCACTGTTGTTCTGCTACTGTGTCAGGGTCAATGAAGCACATAAACAGATGCCATTTACTATTAACAGTCTACAGGGCTAGAAAACTGAATTTGGTCATCATTAGACTTCAGCTGAGTAAGGTTTGTATATAACTGGTCTGAAACTTTATGAAATGCAGGATTAAGAAAAGTGTAAATTAACCAACTAGAAAATAATACCTGTTTAACATGATGGAGCTTGCTTAAGAATGTACTACATTCTGATGCTGGACTGCTCTTAGCGTCTGACTCACTTAGACATCAAGCCTAAGATGTACACTGTCTTGAAGATCTTCCATCTGGGCAATTAAAATTTTATGTATGATTTTTATTTCCATTGGCCTTGGCTCCCTCACATGGCCCTGTACGACAGAGTTGGCATGTTTGCCTACCTGAGGCCCCCTTCCATCCCCTCCCCATCTCTGGATCTAGTGGCTGGCAGTCCTGCACTTGGTGCTGTCCCTGTCATTGAATCCCCTCATCTATAGCATGGGGAACAGGGTGCCATGTCACCACCTCCCCATAAATTACTCCCAGATTACAGGAATAAGGTATTTGGGGTGTAGGTTTATACCATCCCTCTTGAGAGACACAGAACTCAGCTTATGATTCACCATTAATTCCAGGTGAAAATGAAAGATGGTCAGTGAACTGAGGGATGTACCCAGGGGCTTTCACACAGGTGAAATTAAGACACCCATACTCCAGGAGAGGAATCTGGAGCTGCCTGTAGAGAATCGTGATTCTCCAGCTACAGCATGTTTCTGGAGTTGAGTGGAGGTAGAAGAGGTTTGAAAAGATGGGATGGCCATGCTTCCCTTAATGTAGCCCTATGGTTCATATGGTACCCCTTGTAGCACTCAGGTTGTTCTCTTCATGGTCATTGCTCAAGCAGTCAAGACCCTGCTTGCCCTGATATATGGAATTATTCTTTCCCCACTGTCATCTTAGAAACACTAAATAAGGGTGTAAAGCCCATAGGGGAAACAGCAGAGCTGAGCTGTTTGTGGATTAATTTATGAGAACAAGCAAACAGAAAGACTTGAGAGGAAAAAGACAGAAAAAGAAAACAGAAAGATAAGGTCAGACATGGGATTACCTGCCTGGCAGCCCTGCATCAGGGACTTCAATGGGACAAAGAAGCTACAGTTGATGGCTCCATGGTCATTGGAAACCAGAATGCATTCCCAGTCATCATCAACTCACCGCATTACCATCACTGCTCTCCACAACCACCCCAAAGGAGGTAGTTGTATTGAGGTGGGGGTCAGATTCTTCCAGGTAAGAAGAGACAGGACAATGGGAAATGGCCCCAAGTTGCACCAGAAAAGGTTTAGATTGGATATCAGGAAAATTTTCTTCACTAAAAGTATGGTCAGGCATTGGAACAGGTTGTCCAAGCAGAGGAATCACCATTCCTGCAAGTTTTCCAAAGGTGTGCCACAAAAATTTGGCACTTGGAGACACAGCTGTGTGGTGAACACAGCGTTGCTGGGTTAATGGTTGGACTTAGAAGAGGATCTTACAGGTCTGTTCTGACCTTAATGATGTTATGATTCTATAATTGGCAGAGAACTATGTCAATTCAATTCACAAAACCACTGAACATGAAGTACACACGAAGTCCATTCTGCTCTATACCTCATACCAGCTTGGTGGACAGAACCCATTTGTTCCACGGAGGTTTTTTGCTGCATTTTTGTTTTTGTTCCATTAAGAAAAAATTTTAAAAGCCAAAAGCAGAGAAAGAACAAGCATATGCACATTCAGAGATACAAACCTCTTTGTGTCTGGTACCATACAAATGAATGGGCAATCTCATGGTATAGGAAGTCTCACAGTTGACAGAATTGTTTTCTGTTACCAATTGTCATTGGTACTGTCAAGATTGTAGTTTCCCATTTATCTAAGGAGGGCAGTAAAACACTATGTTGTCAAATGTTCATTCAGTCACTTGGAAAAATGCTCTCAGAAAGAAGTAGCTAAGTCACCAAGAAGCCAGAGTTGCAGCATTACTACTTGGCTGTTTTGAAAAGCATTTAATTTCCATCAAAGCCAGGCAGAACAAGATCTTTTTGTGTCAATACCATGAAGCCCAGTATCAGCAACTAATCTAGCATTAACTCCTACCAATGCTTGATAAGCAAATGTTACTGAAGAAGATTGGTTATTGCAGTAAAGAAGAACTCCATCTTCCTTCAATCAGTAAAACAAAAATGCTGTATTTACACATGGTTCTGTTCTATAAATAATTCAGCTCCTTAAGATCACTCTCTATAGCAGAAGCCATCAGAAACTGAACATAAGACCATTTTTCACTTTTTGTTGGGCATGAATTCTTCTGCAAAATACTGAGCCTGGACTTAACAGCAAGTAGTCATCTCAATTACACATACAAAATCCCTTTACTTACAATAAATTTTTAGCTAAGTAATTCTTAATGCCAAATAGATTCAAAAAGTAAATGCTGATTTTGAAAAACTTAAGTAGTTGGATAAAAAGATAGTAATTGAACATGTTGTATTTTCTTCAGCCAAGAAGTATATATCATTCTTCAAATTACAGAGCTCTAAGTAAAGCTGTTTAGTTATTAACCAACCAACACTCAATTTTATTTCTGTTTTAAGATAGACTTTCTATTACATAAGCAAATACATCTTAAAAATAGGAATTACTCCAGCTTAAAACACTGGACAAAAGCATACATAGATTTGTCAGGGTCATCTTGCAGTAACTATAACTAAGTATACTTTTATAAAAGCAAAAGGTTGAAATTCTTGCACAAGCAAACAACTGAGAAAGTTACAGCTTGGCCAAAGAAACACTACCATAGATACTAGGGAACACAAACAGACAGAAATTATTTAGGCAGTAGCTATATTATCTGTTAGCTCATTTGAGACCATCCTAGTAATATAGAAAAAGGATAAGAGATAACCTGCCCTGCCTCACAGATAATCTGCTTTGAGTAAAAATTGCCTCCAACTGTGCACTTTTGTGCAGGAGACAGAAATTGTCCTGCAGAGGGGCTTCAATAAAACTTCTCAAGTTCCTTCTCAGATAAATTATCTTCCAAATTGGAAAGTTGAGTAGTGTAAATATTCCTTAATGGAACACACACCACTTCTGGCACCACCTCTCAAATTCTGCCCATCTCAGAGACACAGTGATATGGAATCTCCTGCAGGACATCTCCTTGTTCTGTCCTTGAAATCATCCCATTTTCCACAGATCAGAAATATTCAACAAATGCTGAAGTGGTGAAAAATTTAATGAGATGGGATAATTGTAATAGGAGATAGCAGAAAAGTGAAGCAACAATTAACAATTACAAAAAAAATATTTTCAAGAAATTATCCAAACCATACCTGACTATCTTCTCTGAAGTCTTTGTTTTCTTTGATTTGTGGTACATCACTACTCTTTTTTCTAAGTTCATCTATCCTTTCTTCACATTGTTCTTTTAATTCTTTCATCTGGTTGATGCACTGTGAGCTGAAAAAAACCACGAACAAGACCATTAAGTCTCATCTAGATTCTTCTATAGTGTAATTTTGTAAAACTATCTAATTTTTTTCTTCATATATCTATTTTTTTCTTTATGTTCTATTATTGCCTTAATTCTACTACCTAGTTTTACATTCAAGAAGTCACTAGGAAAAAATGAAGCATTGCTCTAAGTCCTAAGGACAAATTTATAGTGCAGGCAAGTTCAGTGGAAGAAATTAATTTAAACTACTTTTGTCTGACCAACTCAACAAGATACATGATTTTTCCATTGTGTCTTTGCTAACCAGTCAAGTCCAGGTAAGTTAAAATCAATTTTTGATCCTTGAAGCATTTCTAGTATGATAACAGAAATTTGTATTTTGATTTTAGCCAGAAAGACAAAACAGAAAAGTACCAGTTAAAATAGAAAACAGATGTAATCTACTGTTAGCAAACTGAACACACTTCCTCAATATTTCAGCAAAATGCAGTGCTGCAAGATGTAACAAAACATGTATTATAGAAATGGAGCTTGCTAGTAGCTACTGTACTCCAGAAGGAATATATTCTAAAGACGCAAGCACTGTGTATCTTTTACAAACTTCTAATAGTCACACAGCACCATTAGGATCTCAGCCTTTGTGACAGCAGTGTTCTATCTGCACCCATGCAGCCTACCTTTCCCTCACAGCTCCCTAACTCCTAGGTAAGGTCTGCTGTTTGCAGCAGTGTTTTTCCTAAAGCTGTGTTCTCCCCTTCTGTGCATGTGCTGAGGATTCTGTGCAAAGCCCAGGATTTTGTTAACACGTTTCTCAAGACAAGTGGCTGCAGTTAGGGCAAGATCATCCTTTCTCTCCCACTCTCTTCATTAGCTGTTTTACAGCTTTCAGTTTATATCAGTTTATATCAGAGGAAGAACAAGACCTAGTGAATAACAAACCAAGACAAGCATTACCCCATAACACACACACACACAGAAGTCTTAGAAACTAGTCATCATATCTCCCCAAGTATGAACAGGGACAGCAGTTTGAGTGGATCCCAATAACAAATATCTCGCACTAGGGGAAAATATGGTGAAAAATCACAGTCAGTGTCAGTATCCACTGCCCTGGAGAGCCTGCCCAAGAAGGAGCAGGCTCTTGGCCGGGGACCACATTTTCTTTTCCATGAGGGTCTAGCAACAAAGAAGTGTGATGGGATTTTTAAACTTTTTCTCCTTTCTTTCTCTACTTTGTTTTTCCACTCAAAGGTTACTTCCAGTTTTTACATAGAGAATTAGCTACAGATGTTGCAAATGTCTTTCTACATTCAAAATCTTTTCCAGCAACCTTTGTACAACAGCATGGTCAACATACTGCAAGTTTCTCATCTCCATTGCCAAGACTAAGAAGAGGGGTGAATTTCTCCGTATTCTGGCTCTGACCAGTGGTTATTCTGCAACAGCAGCTGTTTCAGACAGGCATGCTGCAGTTTTTCAAGCTGAAAATAAACTAATATGTAATCCAAAGGAGTTTCCAGGCTACGTGCATTCTACCACAGCAAGTGACTCATTTTTATTGCACTTTCACCTTTCTCCAGCCCTGCCTTTCAAAAGCAAAAAATCCCTTCTGTAGTTCACACCTAGAAAGGAAGAACAATAGCAGACAGATATGCTGACTGACTTATTACCTTTATTGTGTTTTCTTGTAGACCAGACATTTTTCTGAAGTCTGATTTGACAGTGCTAATATATGGAAGAGTCACCAAATAAGTCATGCTTTAAACTGGTGAACATCAAAGACAGTAAAACAACATAGGCTTGAGTTATACTCACATTCACTATTTTCCAAGAAATAAAAGGACATATTAATTGTGTAACCATTTGCAAGTTTGAAAAAGATGCAGTACACCGACAACCTGAAGTCAGAGACAGAGCATTTGAGAAAGCTTGCACTTTGATCCCACAATGCACATGAAAATAAAGTTCATTTAACATCTGTGACAAACCCTCACCATTTTAAGCTTATTATCTGTAACAGAGTTCTCTTTTTTTAAAGGAGATTTGAATACTCTACTCATGAGTAGAGTATTCAAACAACTTCTAGAGTACAGGGACAGCCTCAGTTTCTCCACCTCATCCCATCACTATGCCATTTCAAATGTGCAAAACTAATGTTCTTAAATTGAGTCTCTTTGGCATGATTTCTCCTGCACTACATAGTTAATTCTATGACACAGAGCTCACTTGTGCACTCACAAAGGAGCCCAAATAATACCTTTCCCAGCTCCTCCCAGGCCTATCAAGGGAGCCACCAGCCCATCCAAGGATCATCTCCAAGAGCCTAAAGGAGCACAAAGGCACAAAGGTGGAGAAGAGTCCAAACTACAAATTCATAAGGAGGGACAGCCCATCTAGACCAACCCCACAGCACGTTTTGCACTAGCACTAGCAGACAATCACTCTCAGGAAAGTGTTGTGTGCACTCATGCTTTATGCGTTCTGCATACCTGGCCATCTTCAGATGTGGTTTGCAAGCACAGGAACAGAGGTGTAGCCTCTCCCCTGCGAGGCTGCTGGATTTGCCTAGGCCCAGCATGAGAAACAGAGTATCTTTGCTCTCCAGAGCATCTACCATCTCCTCCTTTCAACCCTACCAAATGAGATTCCTCCTCCACTCACACTCTTGCACTTGTCAGATTTGCAAATATTATACACTAATTATCACACTTTTCACATACAGTGAGATTTCTAAAGATGCAGTTATATAACAAACAAAGCTCTTAGGAACAAAACTGCATTTGAATATTGGAATGTATTCAATAACAACTTCAAAAGATGAGTCTAGAGGCTTCTGTTTCACTCTGGCTGCTGCAGGAGAGAAGGCTTGGTGTGAGCCTTTGCTGAAGAAGCTCTAACCATGACCAGACAGCAGTGGGCCCAGCACGTACACCAAGGGTACATTGTGAAGTTGACTGCTGAGGAAAGCACGCTCCTTTTGCACACAACACCAGTAAGACCAGATAGCTCCTGCTGACTTGCATGGAAAACACTAAGCCTGAAGATAAGCTTCAAGACTCTGGTACAAGAAGAAAAAATAATTTTTTTCTTCTAAGTTCACAGATTTTGTTCCTATGTATTCCATATGCACAACTGCTTTTACCACTGTCTTCTACGGAATAGTAACTGAATGTTTAAAAAGAGTGATTTACAACGTGCCATTTGAAAAAGACATTTGACTTCTGTCATATTTTTATAACATTTTCACTATTTTTATACAAATAATATGGTCTCTCTATTTTTGCACTGGACATAGTGTACTTGATACCTAAGGTGCAAAACCTTCATCCGTGCAAACCCAGGTAAAATGAAGAAGCACATAATCAGGTCTAATGCCACTTCCTGGCAAGGCAGATAACAGAGAGGCAACACAGCAGTTTATTCCTAATTAGGAGGGGAGGAAGGAAGACAGATTAAAAATAACATCTGGAGTCTTTCCAATAACTCTTATTTTTCTAAGCCCACAATTACATTGGGAAAAGGCTGTTTGTAAGCATTTAAAGTGACAGTATTAAGTGAGCACATAGCAAAGAGGAACATAAGTAGCCAAGCACCACCAAATATCCATTTCTGCAATTACCTAAACACAATGTAAAGTTAGTCGTGTAAATTAGTTTAGCAGAGAACTATTAACATTCCAACATCCTCCCTAAAGGTACACAAGCAATGTTTTAAAAATACATGTTCCTCCTAGAACTGTGTGAATACTGCACAGTACTGAAGCTACAAATTATTTTATGAAAATTTGAGTCCAAAGTTTGTTTTCCTCACTGGTACTCTTAAGAAAAAAGTACAGAAATAGAAAATGAACATTTAAGCATTTTGCAGTAAAGCTAGTGAAGACAGCATTGCTCCTTGGCTGAGATAACTGCCTTTACAGACTCCCATGGAGGCTCTGCAGGGAATGGTGCACCTCAAGACCAAGCAGAAGCAGATCAGCTAGCTGAGTCTCTGTTCATCTACCACATGGTTGATTTATCACACCTGTCTCTACACTCAGCCTCATAAAAGCAAACCCATCTTTACCACTGTATCATGCTTGGCTCTCCACCTTGAGCCAACCCACACCTTGGAGCTATGCTGTCTAAACACAACCTTCCTCTGTTAAACAAAGAGGGATTCTTTATGGTACACAACCACAAGCAGGGGTACTCTGTCAGTGATTTCCTCAACACAGCCATGCTTGTAAACATTTCACCAGACATGGGTGATAAACCTCCAAGTTTTCCTAAGCCAGACTAACTACATTTGCCATGTATCACTTCCCTGCACATGTATATCAATCCAGTGCTTAACAGGTGTATCTCTCATGTGAAGCATGATTGTCCAGCAAATTGATATATCTGTGCTATATACAGATCTATTAGTTCCTGCTGATCTCAGAAGAAGACACTGGAAAACAGCTTCAGTGACTGTTCAGTGCAGAACAATCAACAGAGGTCCATGGTCTCAGGCCTGTCATTTAACTAAACAGCCAACACACATTGCTTAACAACCAGGGTACACATCAAACACAGAGGGAGAAGAGGCTCCTTAACACAGTGTCACAGTTTGAGCCTAGTACAATGCCAGTGCCTCCATGAAAATGCCTCCTCTCTGGTGTCTGCTGTGAGACGTGATGAGAAAAAGAGCAAAGCAGGAATATTTATTATTTAGGAATAAAAGGGAAAAAAACCTTTATTAACCTACAACTATAAAAGTAACACACAAAACTCGGGATGAAAACCTTCCAAAAACATTTCTCCTCCCCCCACAAATTTCCAATACATTCACCCCTCAGATCACCAACTCTCATTCCATCACCACCCTTCAGATTATCAATTCTCAGTTCATCAAGGAGAGAGAAGTCCCTCTTGTACCACAGGCTTCCCCAGGAAACACAGTTGAAACCTCTTGTGTTTCCATGTCACACATGGAATGTGGAGAGAACATCTGCCACCCGGAGAACATTTGCCATTGTGACATCTTCCTTTCATGTCCAGTGCTCTCACCACTGCACATGGACCTGAGCTGCTTCTAGGGTTTTCCTTTTAAGGGTGCTTTGCCCAATTCCAAAAAGAGCACAGTCTCTCACTCTTGGGACTGTGTTCTCAGAGGCGTATCCATGTCCTCAGGACCACACCAGGTGCCAATATTCAAATCTGAGCACCTATTAGTTTGAACACAGCATCCCAAAAAATTCACTTCCTCTCAATCCACAACACACACACATAAGCAACACAGCTTATTGAAAGGCAGGTACAAACTAAAGTTTCCAACTTCCTTCTACTTTTTTGTTAGAAGTCTTAAATTCTCCACTAATACAATTCATCTAGGTAATCTTTATTACATGAGTAATAATCCAAAAAAAGGTGACAACCAACTGGTAATCAATAAGTATCACAGAAGCACTAGCATTAATCTTTAATTCTAAGATGGAGGGAAAAATAAAAATAAGAAAATGTTTACTTCAAGTGTAGCCTGCAGAATTCAAGTTCCTTGAGTGTCATGTTCCACTTTCAGTTATAATTCCTACAAAACCTGGCTAAACAATGGCTGCTGCAAAAAACCCTATCACTACAACAATTACATTCTTGATGGAAGATCATTATGAGAACATGCAAACAGCAAATCCCATTTTTTTTTTATCTATGCACTAGGGGAAAGATACTACAGATTGTGAAGGCAGGTAGAAGAAACAAGAATATTACTGAGCAGAAAGAACAGAGGAGAAATTCCTAAAAAATACCAGAAATGTGTGTTTAGTGTAAGGATACTGATAAGTACTTTCGTTCAGTTATTCGAGCTTTAAAAGTCAGTGGGAAATCTCAAGAAAAAGCCATGACTAGGTATGTCATGTAAAGCAGAACACATGAGTCTGATGGTACCAAGAAATTCCTAAGAATACCTCTGTCAGCTCAATAAGATACAGCTTCTCATCAGGTATTCCCCTATCTTAATTCAAACTTCTTCACACTTCTTAACCTCTTCATGTTTCAATTTTCCCACACAATTCTTAAGTGATAATATTGCTACCTTTATCCTCTTGCAATAGAAGGAACATCAAGAAGTGTCTGGACACAGAGATGAAAAACAATGGCAAGTTAATGCTCTTCTCCAAGATCAACTGGAAGCAATTTTAGATGAGTCAGATGTTACCATCTCTTTAAAAACGTGACTTTACTAACAGAGCTATAGCTAACACAAGAGTACTCTGGGTTATAACCAAGTCATCTATAACTTGGGAAGTCATCTTTCCTAAAGAACATACTTACAGGTCATATGAGAACTTCCTCTGAAGGTTAGTCTGGTTCTTCTGAAACCAGTAAATATCCAGCTGTAGCTTTCCATATTCCGTCTGTAATTCTTTCAAGTGTTCTGATCAAAGCAGGATTAAAATACACATTAAAATAGACCTATACATACAGATTCTAAACCAGAAACATCAAGGAATAGCAATGCTAAATTAATTCATCTGTCATGCAAACTGCATTTCATACACAAATGCAGAGATAATTGTTGAATTTATTCAACAAGGGTGCGTGGGATCTGGTAAGAATAATCTTTCAGCATAATATATTGGCAAAAACAATATAATACATATTTTTACCTACTTTTCCTCTTAAGGAATACACAGAACTGATTTGCAAACCCTGCTAAGTTGCAGTCTAGAAAATCTTTACGTCTGTGAAATCATAATCAGAGCACAATATGAAACAGCATTCACATTTATCAGTCATATACAGACAAGCCTGCAATGCTTCCCTGAATAATATGTAATTTATACCCATGTTCCTTAGTAACAGAAGTATCTATGATTTAGAGTTTTCTTCCTGATAGAAACCTCTGTGAAATGGCATCAGAAGACAATACCACGACATACATACTTCTTTATAGGATTCATTCCCACGTACCTCCAGAATACATTGCCAGCAACAATTCTGAAGCACTACCATGAATAGAAATTAATTAGACTGACTTTTTTATTTAATATAGGATTTGTGAATTCCTCTGGTGCTAAAATGCATGACCCCACACCTCAGGGAAGAATGTAAGAATACATTGCCCGGTAAAAAGAAGAAAAAATGTAATAACTTGGTTTTATTCATATTATATCATAAGAGTCAGGAGTACTATATCAAGCACTACATGGACAAATCCCCCTATTACTGAGGAAGATTAGACTGACACTTAACTGGAGCTATGCAGATGAAGTATCTAAGGCATGGCAGCTCTTGTACCACCCCCATGACTTGAAGAAAGGCAGCATTCTCAAAAGACCACAAAAATGCAAGTCTTAAAAACAGGGGGCCTAAAAATCAATACGACAGAGAGCCACAGTGGTACCACAACATACCTCGTAGACTCTGAATCAATCGATCATTTACTGTGATGTTACTCATCAGCACCGCCTGAAAGAAGCAGAAAAAACCCCAGTGTTTTAATTGCAAAGGACCTGTATTACCATTATAGACAACACCTACCAAAGCACTTGTAACAAGATCTACTTTTTGTGTGTCGCAGTTGTGACAGTGTCAGTTGAATAAAAACTTTCAGCTGCTTTAGAGATCTCCTACTGCAAAAACCACTCATTTTGCAGTATAGGGAATTTTCCAGTACAGGGGAGTGGGGGAAGATACCACTACAAAAATCAAAAAGAATTTAAAGGAATTTATAGATACTAAAATCGATTGTCACTTAATTCTAATTTCATCTCATGACTGGAGTTACAGTCAAACTTACTGTATTTATCTCTTGAAGGAAGAATACAACATCACCGCTCACTTTCAATTACCCTCTCACTCAGGAGTCAATACACCTGCATTCAGGCATGCAAAGATGAGCTATGAAAGCAGTAATCATTCAGCATAAAGAAACTCCATGAAAGCAATGTGAAACCCTTGCATCGTATCCCTTTTCTATTTATCTTCTCAATAGCTTTCTTGTTGGAGTGGCCTTCTTCCATTCCTTCACTTTGTTCTCCCTCTCATTCTGAAGAGGTAGTCAACATAGGAACACGTTTCATCTATTCTTTCATCAATCTCCATCTACCACTTCATATACACACATTCCCCAAAACACATGAATCAAGTCATGGTTAAGTGAAATTATTCCTGAGCCAGATGTCAGGATAACTCAGAGTAATGTTCAACATTTAGCAAGCCTGATTTTAGCAGAAGAGTTCTTAAGAACACAAAAAAGAGATCCACTGACTCTTAAGAAACCACCCAGTCCAGTCTTAGGAAAGTATTTCTCAGGCTTCATTTTCAGTTCCCCTATCATACTTGTCCTGGGAAACTTCAGGGTTCTTCAATGGTCCCAGAAAATCAACTCCCCTGTTTCCCAAAGTTTCTGCTCTAGTATTGATGTGTGTGTGTGTATGTCTACACCCGAAAAGAAGTTACAGCATGCACTCTCTGCCCAAGTCACCCTGAAACACTGACAGCATTGTTGGTGCCTTTCTTCCCAAGGCTACAGTAATAAGAGCCAGTTGATTGCATGAGTGCAGCATTCAATAAATCTGAGTGGAATAGCACCCAGCAGAGTAGCAGATTTGTCTTTGAATAATCCTTTAAAGAGTCACACTTCAAAGAGGTGGCCATTCAGCTGTTGCTAAGTATTTCTACACCATTCTACATGTACAGCTGTTTTGTGAACACCACTGTGAAACCTCAAGAAGAAAACATCATGCTCAAGCAAAAAGAAACTCAAAAAACAGTAATGACTTATATGTAGAATCGTTGAATATCTCTCCCTCTCCTTTCTCATAGGATGGGTAAATAAGAAATTCATTTGTTTTCACTGGTTTATTGGGAAAAGGAAATTAATGTTTCACTGGAAATTCCAAGTTTTGCTATTGTATGGACAATGTAGTCAGGCTGTTCCAGGATTACCACTTTCAGGATAATCCAGCATTGGCCATTACCAGAAACTGTCAGTGGAGTAGAAAAATCAGTACGATAGAGCAATTTATAATTTTATGTTCTTACAGTTTTTTGTGGGGTTTTGTTAGTTTTGCTTCTATTTATGGGAGGGAAGAGTGGGAGCAAATGGGGGGTGGGGGTGTCCTTAAAATCAAACTCCTAAATGGCAGGATCACTTATGTGACAGTAAAACATACAAGTGTTACATGTTTTGAACACTAGGACAATAATAACTGTGATTAGCTGATGTAAGAAAAATTACTTTCCACATTAAAAAAAGTCTCTTTGAATCACAACAGGGAAAAAAAATAAGTCTGCCTTGGTCTTTATGGATTGCATATAAAACTTCCTTTTGGCAATGCCACACCTATGTCCTTGAATGCTGGCAACAGTCCAGGCAAAAACCTGTTAAATCCTAGTTAGCTGTTTAACTTGAGCAGGAAATACTGTCTAATAATTTACAGCACAGTTCTGCAACTGACACCTTCCAATCAGACTAAGTCAATAACATCAGGCCTTCCATTCTTCCTCATATCATTCAAGTGTTAACTAATTTTCACCTTGTGGCTGTAAATTAAGCAAACATTACTTACTTTTGGGGTTTTACGCTGATCAAGAATAAAACCTGCTGGGAAGTACTCAGCAGACACATGCCAGTACTCAGTTCTAGAAAGAAACTCACATTTTAAACTTCATTTAGCCCACAAAACAATAGCTATATTCCCCAGGAGCAAAAAAATCCAGCTTTTGGAAAATCCCCCTATCACCATATCACAATCTAATATTCTGTGATACAGTAAATCTGTAATATAGAACCGGCTTGTTCTATTTGTAAACATGTTTGCACAGAAGTCCTTATGACTACCAAAGACGAGAGAAACAAGTCTTTTGATTGGAGACAATGCTGTAGACAGCAGCGCTTCAGACATCAAAACTCAAAAGTCACACTTCCACCAGTAGTGTGGGGAAAAAATTGCTCCAGCTGTACAGCAAATTTTTTAATTATAGCAGCTGAAGACTTGTTTATTATTCACCACAGAACATGTCTGCATAAGTATTATTCCACTTAAGAGACACAAAGCTAAAGTTACTGTTTAAAAATAATAAAGCATAATGCAGAAATATGGATGAGGAAACTTTAAGATAAATTATTTGAAGTATTTGTTTTGAGCACATACTTTGGACTATGTAAATGCATTTGATCTGAATAATGCCAAACAGTATTCTCCATACACACATTCCTTGGAGAAATTACTACAGTAACTCGTCTAGTATTTGCTACTACCAAGAACCAAGCTAACCCAAGTACACTGAACTAACAACTAACCAAGCTAACCCACTGTACACTGACATATTCTAACACTGACATATTCTAACACTGTGATGGATGTAAAAGCATAATGAGCATGTATATAAAAGCATAACTGCAACAGAAAAAAGCAAATAGTTTGATAAGCATAAACACTAAAACTTAAGAAAAAAGGGGCTTTACATACACAAATATAGCACAAAGGAGACAAAGATAAGCCACAAGATCAGTAACTCAACTGGTAAGAACAAAACCAACTGCGAATAAAGCAAGATGGGAAGTTAAGACTTACAAATGCAGAAACAGACATTTATAATTAATCAAGGAAAAGCAGGGCACTTATTCCATGATTAACTCAAACTGATTTAAGTCCTTCCAGCAAAGAGAAAGTGTGGTTCTGTCTTGCATGCTCCCACAACTCCCCACACTACTCTGGGATTAGCATGAGAATAATGCTGGCAACACACTGATGTTTTAGGTACTGCTCAGCAGTGCTTACACTAAGGCAAGGATTTGCCCATTTCCCATGACCTGCCAGCCAGCAGGTGCACAAGAAACCAGGAGGAAGCTTTGTCAGGCATCTCAAACTGGCAAAAGGGGCATTCCTTAACATGGAACATTGGGACATAAAGTGGGGGAGCTGGCCAGGAGGCATCAATAGCTGCTGGGGGACAAGTTATAAGCACCATACAGCAGGCGCTGAGCAACTGGATTGTGTATGTCTTGTTCCTGTTGGGTTTTATTCTCCTCAGCTATCAAACTGTTCTTATCTCAACACAGAGTTTTCTTCAAAAATCCAGAGGGAGATGTGGAGAGTGAGGAAGTGTCTGCATGATATTTAGTTGCCAGCTGGTGTTAAAACATGAGAACTTGCCACAAAAAGGCTTTTTGGTTCCAGGCCAAGAGACTAACAGCTAAACTAAGTATTAGTGTGTGGGGAAAAAGTTCACCAATAAGGTTTTTAAGGAAATATTTCTCTTTAAGGTTGATCATTGTGATGAACATTCATTTATATTTCAGTGGGAGCACATCAATTAAGTAAGCCTTACAACAAATTTTAAGCTCAAAATGGAGGAGATATTGTTCATTGAAACCTATTTCCCAACAAACGGAATTACATTCAGAAATTGCACTTTTCCTCAATAAACTTAAAAAACCCCACCCAATCAACAAAAGAACCCCAAACAAAAACCACACAACCAAACAAATGAACTACCCAAACACCCACAAAACCCAAACCCCAAAAAAACCTCCTCTGTTTCTACAGAGTGGTTCTGCCAAAAATACGAGACTCAATCTTGCATCACAGCCTGTACTAAAAGCAATCTAGGTTCTGTTTTGTCACAGAGTTAACTCCAAATTACACATGCACTAAATTCCTCCTCTCTAGTTCAGCTAGCCTCAGACCACCCTTTTTTTTTTTTTTCTTACCACCATGTGAAGATATATTTTGAACAGAGGTGATCTTCTAGACTTCTGCAGTACCAGTTATGAGGAAGCATACTGTTTTAACTTGATAATGTGGTAATTTTGTGCTACGGCAAATATGGGACATGAGGCAGTGCTTCCCTACCTCAAAGCTTTTCCAAAGCTAGAAGACGCAAACACTGTTTGGGTTGGGGAAAAAAAAAAATCAAAAACTAAAACATAAAGAGCCTTTAGTGAAAAGGAAAAGGTACCTTTCTACTCTCTCCTACAGACCACTAATTCCTTCTGAGTGGAGTCAACTCCCTGCATACCAATAGGTGCTTTGTGTCAGAAGACTGTGCTGGGAATTGAAATTTTCCCAGAGGGAAGGAACCTGAGAGTAGCTGTGGCGAGTGTTAAAAGATACTGAGCAACAGGACAGTGACATGTGTCACATAGAACATACAAATCTTGGCCCTTCTCAGTAAAGCAAGATTTGAATTGGAGAAGATTTATGTAAATCCAAAGAAACCTACCAACTGCAAAATCATACTCATGCATTTCAGAGATATTAAACATATTGTTGTCCTGTTAAGCTCTTCAAAGAGACTTCTGTGGCTCTGTACATCCCAGAAGCTACAAGTCCTGAATAACAACCACATAGAATCTACAGATTAGAAATGGGAATTTTGCACTCCTGAACTGTTGTTATCAAGTGTTCATGTAAGACTTCTTGATCTCCTCATTCTACTTGTGTATGGACTTCCACAAGCCATTTCCTAAATCTACACTAATCCTTAAAAATTCAAGCAGGTTTTTAAAAAATAGACTGGTGACAGTAGTGTTTCATACACTCAGACCTAAGAAAATAATTACAACAGTAATTTTCCAGAACTACACTGCCCCAGTGAATGGTGAGCCCATACAGTATAAACAGGCTCAGAGTACTGACCTTCTATGCCCTCATCCTGCAAGCAGCACAGAGACAGTTCTACTACAAAAGAAGGCAGATTTAACTCAAAGTGATTACTGCACTGCTAGTGACAATGACTTTGACTGGGCAAAACACCTTAGTGGTGTTTTGGCTTGATATGAAAGTAAATCAGTACTGTAATTATTCTGTATTTTATCAGCAGAGGAATAAGACACAGTGATCAGAGATGAACTGCAATTATGATGGGTCTCAAATATTACTTGTGACTTGCTCTTGGTTAGAAGTCCAGATTGTGTAAGTATTCTTCATATGTGAGTTTCTTCTACAGCCAAAAGAACCGTAATTTCTTCCTCAAAAAGTGGGAGGTTTGAGAGGGACCAATCATTACTACAGAACTACTGAAAGCATTTTAATTTTAAGAACAGCAAGAACTAAGCAAAATCTTATTTATGACATGAAGATCTCTAGTTAGTTACAGAGTTTGTAAAATGCTTGTAAAATGGGTTGAGTCTCAGGATTTGGATTTGCATTCATTCTTCCTGAATAAGTAGGCACTAATCCTCACAGAGTAAAAGTTCAGTTCAAGGAGCAAGCTTCCCACAATCCGAAAGGGTGAATTCATTACTTGCCTCCCAGGAATCCCAGATTCTACTGCAATCCATGGAGCCAAAAAACAAGGCTATCTGTTTATATCCTGTATATACACCTTCATGTCTTATATACACAAGATATGAACATATAAAACACATTCATACATGGACAGATACACACAAACAAACAAGCACTCAGAAGCTGTCTTTTCTTATATTCCATATCCCTCTGTAGAATAAGCTCTGATCCTAGGCAACTTCTTCCAATAAAGGTTATTAGTAAGGAGAATTAACCTTTCCCTCTCTTCCCTGCCACTACATCAGAGGCATTCCTGAATTACAGTGGATGAATCCATAACAACTTGGCTGATGTCTTCTTTTGACAAATGCACAGATTTCCAGCAAATCAGCTCTCCCTACTCTTAAACTAGAAGTGGAAAACAAACAGCATCTCTGCAAGATATTTGTGCGCCACAAGAAAAGCAAATTTTGAATTTAATGCAAAAAAGTGCACAGGCGCATACCTGCTCACCCTACCACTTCAGGTTCCTGAGTGAAACACATGCTCTCCTCCAGTCACAGAATGCAGAAGTCAGGAAATTAGTCCAATGCACCACCTTCCTAGGGTATCACTTCCTGGGGTTTCAAAGCAAGCTTTATAGACTATTCCATTAGTGAACAACTGTATTTTAGGGTGATAGAGGGAAAAGCACTTAGGAGGCAGGAATTTCTACTACATTGGCCCCAAAATTCACCTTTCCCAGCATCCCACCTCTAACACTGAAATGCCAAATGAATTCCAAGGCAGCCATAAAGCACAGTATTTTCGAAGTAGCTTCATGTCTGAGGAACACTTGGAGACAGAAAAACATCTTGGAAGAGGGTTAGGTGTTAGTCCAAGGTCACCCAGCTGCTCATTACCTACACAGACCCATTGTGTAGGTAACGGATGCCACATGCTTGCAGCTGGATGGTATTATGGATGCCACACACTTGCAGCTTCACCGCCTATTGCATGAAGAGCACTACCATCTGCTCAGTCTGAAATACAACTTGATTATGGCCTTTGAAGCACATCGGTGAATGCAGAACAACCTTGACTTCCCGCTCCCAGCCACAAACATTTTCTGTACTACTTGGAATCCTGAAGATGACTGTGATGGTTCTCTGCTGACCCTTGTCCAGCCTGTAAATCACTCTCTAGATTACTGTAGAGAAACTACTGCACAGCTTTGGTGACCTTTGCTCTCCTCTCTATGCCTTTCACTGCACTTCAAAACTCCACTGGTGACCCTTCCCCCCGCCCCCCCCCCAGTACAACAATTAACCCAGTGTATTTCTAAGCTACTTTGTAACTTTTGCCTTGTCATTCACCCTTGCAATACCGCTGTCTGACCACACGGCTGCATAATAGCTCTACAAGCCGCTTCAACTCCAGGTGTGAATGTGTTCACTTGTCTCCCTCGCCTATATCACCAACTCTAAGATACTTCAGAAGAAAGACTTTCTGTTCCAGAAGCCACACTGACACTCTTCCCCAGGCACCACATTCCACCCCATGTCCAACAGGAGTTCTAGTTCTGTAAAATACCTATCACTACTTCTTCTGGCATGGATGCCACATTTTATGAACAGTTCCTGTATGTCTGCTGGGCTCAAAAATACCACAAGGAAAGTGGATTGTGTGCTGCCACCTACCACTCTCACCTAATGCCAGAAATCTGAAGCAAAAAGATGGCACATCATGCTTGGCAGAAGCAACATTTCATTCACTTAACTTCCTGGATGAGGTCCTGTCACCATCTCTCAACAACCGCCCCTCTTGCTAGCCTGTGCTGAAAACTCTCTGGCCAGCCCTTTCAGTATCTTTTAGTAGCTCTGGCAATATCTGCTTATGGAAACGAAGCATAATACTCCATTACATTTGTCCTTTTCTTACCTTTGAATTTTATTTTTTCCACTCATGCATGTGTTTTCACGCCCTGTACGACTGAAGCAGAAAGCAAAAAAATACCACAGCATTCAGTAGCAACACCCAATAACAGGAGGCAGAAGTGACAAGCTTTGATTACTCACTTGAATCCTGTTTGAATATTCTGATATATTTTTAAAAAATGCACACATTGAAAAAATAAAGACAAACTATACTTTACCTTTTTTAAAGTATATGCCAAGACTGAACACATAGAGAAGAGAGAAATTATCAAGCATACGTGTTTGTATCAAAAGAGATAAAAAGAATTGGTTTATTATTTTCTTGAAGACTTGGGGTAAAGATTATTTCAAAATAAACTAATGATATATGACATTGATGTGCACATTCTACCTTCCATTTTTAATCAATTTTTGTTCCTCCAAGTTCTTCAACGATTAATCTGGTGATATTTTTCTCAGACAATATATTTTCAGGAGCAAACCATTCCCTTACAGTGAACCTGCTACCTGAAGAGTACCTATTACCATCACAAGATGTGACTGTTCAGCCTGCTGAATGTAATAGTTCTGGAAAGCTGACCTATAAACCTCAGTGAAGAGACTTTATGGGAAAAGCAATTGAATACTAAATCTCAACTAAATACTTCTGCTAATAGGGAGAAAAACGATATTACTGACTAACAACTGCAATCAAAGTGGTATCAGCAACACAAGGGAAATACACAGCAAACCAGTTTGCAAAATACTACACAGCAGGAATCATACACACTGTTATTTAAGTAGCTTTGTTCACATTCTTCACAAAGGAACACCATCCACCCTACTGAAGTTGAACTGTCAGGAGCACTGCTCTGAAAGTCTCACCTTCTCATATCTTCCCAGTACCATTGAGTTTTGGAGGCAGAAAGCCAAGATGCTACAAAATTTAGAATGCATTTAGAAATAAATGTCAACCACTTATTCTTACAATACATTTGGGAATATATTTCTTGGGGCATCTTCCTCTTTTTCTTAATTTTTAAAACACTAGTACACAGGAAAGAAAGTCAAGGGACAATCCAAGTATGGTAACAATTTATAGAGAGGATAAGAGTTTTACTCAGAACTGCTGTTACTTGCAGCTTCTAGTATTTCAAAATTACACAGCAAATGCTAAAATGTCTATTCAAGGTCCATTTTCTCAATATCATACAATATAAAATATTTTGCCACACCAACATCGACTGTAAGCAGCAACACATGAGCACCACTTCCCATTTCAGAGTGTGTCTTGGTAAACCACAGTCTCACAGAAAACTGTGGCTAGGAAAAGCCCTACCTTCTCTTCCTGATGTACTCTGTTGGCATTTTCCATCTGAAAGCTGTGCAAGGACTGAATTTTGTCAATCTGCTGTCGCTGCTTCTCTAGCTCCCCTTGGAATTCATTCTTTTTTTGTTCCACAGCACCCCTCTCCGCTGCGGCCCTGCGGACTTTGCCTTCCAGATCCATGACTCGACCCTGAGGAAGAGCAGATTAGTCAAAGCAAGCAGAAATGCTTCCTCCTTGCCAGAATCTTGTCCAGTATATTCAAGGAATAGCAAATTTTACAGCACTAACAATACAGATATGAAAGTCCTGTGTCAGCCAGGGATACTAGTCATACACACAGACACACACCTCCCTAGTTCCATGTAAATTAACAGGAGTGCATATTTTGTAAAAACTGTAAAGTTTCTGTTAAAAATGAGAAAAATTAAAAGCTCAGTACTTGAGCTTAAAAATACCCCATAAACATAAAAAAGATTAGAGACTACAATCTTTCTGAAGTACAAGGTCAAACAATTTTTTGATTTAGCCCATACAATTCTGACAGCTCTACACGTCTCAGTGTTGACCCCAAACTAACTCAGTGTGAAAACTCAGCTCTCAAACTAATCTGATTTCTTGGAAGAGCTAGAAAAAAAAAAGAGTAGAGGGAGGACAACACTGCCCACCTTTTACATGAACAATTCACATATAGGTATTACACAAAGACATATATGAGAAAAATTCATTCATTCATAAACAGAAAATCAAAAATTCTTCTAGACTGCTCAAAGAATAGCTACAGTCAGAGGAAAATTTAAAACCATCACATCTTGATTGTCGGCACATATGAAGACAGAGACATAAGCTAAGGAATCAAGCCTGATGTTTTCACGTTCTTTCTTCCTCCCCCCCAAACTTCTTTTTTGTAAGTACCAATTTAGTTTTGCAGAACGTTGTTTCTAAACATTTTGGATTAAAACTGCAACTAGGAATACAAAAACATGTAGGGGGCTGGGGATATTAACAAAATG
Source organism: Serinus canaria (assembly GCF_022539315.1). Taxonomy (NCBI): domain Eukaryota; kingdom Metazoa; phylum Chordata; class Aves; order Passeriformes; family Fringillidae; genus Serinus; species Serinus canaria. Next base: position 38,593,333 of record NC_066343.1, on the reverse strand, counting down.
AAAAAAATATCTGATAATTCCAGGTGCACTAAAAATTAGATATAATAAAAACTGTGCATGTTCCAAGACTCCAAGAAAATGTACCAAATCTTCTTACACCAGAGTATGTAGCATGTCATGTCCCACCTACCCTGCTTCTCTGCCACAGAAAGAAAGAAAAGGAAGAAGAGCCAGAACGAAAAAAAAAGGAAAATTACTTGCTGTTTAGCTGGAACAGCAAGGAAAAACACTCCTTCCATTTTAGTCATAACAGCTGCAAAGTCTTGCCAAAAAACAAATGGGTCTACAGAGTGCTTTAGAAGCTTCATCCACGTTCAGCTATGCTCTTATTCCATTCAGAGTGTGTGACCATGCCAAAGTGAAGTAATTTTCAGGCTAACTTTAGGAGAAATGTGTAAAATGGTACGGTACATCAGTAATACCAGAGGACCTTGTGTTCTAGGTTATTGAGACCAAGATAAATCTGGATAATGGCATATTTTTCTCACTATCAGCTGCTTCATGGCTGTGCAGCACCAGTTCAGTAGTACTGACAGTTACTACCCACTAGTAGCCACTGACTGAAGGGAAAGCAAGGGATAACTAGGAAGTCATAAGACACCCTGAACCACATGGCCAGACACAAGTGCCCTGTTTGAAAGGTGCCTGCTCTGAGGTGAAACAGGAGTTAAACTCCTTCAACTCCTTTAGTCCACTCAGTACTAAGATTTGGGTAAGTTACAAAGAGCATGCAAACTCACTGAATAAACTGGGAAGGAGCTCTCATGAGCCATGTTTAATCAACATGTTCTTAGTTTTTAGGTCAGCTTGTTAAAAACAATAACAAAAGAAAAGAAAAAAAAGAAAAAAAGAGGGGGAAAAAAGGGAACTGTTCTGCAGAGAATTGTCACAAATCAGAAACTTGACTCACATATCCTATATCAGAACAAATGGTCCAGAAAGGATTAAAACCTATGTTCAACAGAAACAAAAAATATAGTTTTCATCAGAAAAATATAGTTTTCATCAGACAAGGTAATTACTACAAGTGACTTGTATGTCTTTCTTCAGAAAGATCACTAAGAAACAGAAATACAGATTTTTTTTTCTGAACAACCCAGATTTCCTTGTACAGTATGCATAAAATGTAATAGGTCATGTACAAAGACAAATCTAGAAATATCAGTGTGCTAGTTTCAACTGGGATAGAGTCTAATTTTCTTCACAGTGACTGGTATGGGGCTCTGTTTTGGATTTGTGATGAACACAGGGTTGATAATATAAAGATGTTTTTGCTATTGCTGAGCAGGGCTCGCAAAAGCCAAAGTCTTTTCTGCTTTGCATACTGCCACAATGGCAAGGAAGTTGGGAGTGCTTGGGAGGTTGGGAGGGGACAAAAGAGGATGGCATTTGTCACATCTTTAATGTGAAACAGCACAAGGCAGCTGAATGCTTTGTGAGAGCAGAAGCAATAAGTATCACACATGCAGGTGTGTTCAAGTTTTGGGCTCCACTCGTACAAATAGGCCTTCATCCCATTCCCCCACTACTGATAAGCAGCAACTGTAAATTTTGTGGAAGTTCCTACAACAAGCTGAGGTTCCTGACTTGCCACATGAAGGAGAATCATCCTTCCTGTGAACAATGTTTACTACTTGCAGAAGTACAAAGTGACATGTAGAGCAAAGGGAACATTACCTGTAGATCCATGCTGCGAGAACTTGCAACCCAGTAATTGAAACCCAAAACAATTATGCACGCCATGAGCGCAGCCACGAGGAGTGGTGGAGACTTCATCCCGCGACAGCTGTTTCCTAGTCCAACCATTTCAAGAAAAGAACAAATCTGAAGAATCACAGCAAGTATGGAAACCTACAAATTAGAAAGGGCACATTATACTGCATCCCCAACTACAGCTATTTTATACATATAATAAAACTTTCTTTGAGTAACACAGTAGCTATCAGCTGACAGGCTTACACCCAACAAGGAAGGTAAATGTATTAGTGTTGACCTGTCTGGATATTTCCATCTGAAAGACAAAGAAAGGTCATTACACACTATTAGCTTGTACATAAAGCTTCATACGCTCTTGAGGAGGGCTTCTTGAATACTACTAACAATATAGTGAAAATCTGCAATAAACAGAATCAGCCCTTCTTTTATCATACACCTACCCAAAATCTATGCAGACAACACTAGGCTAGAGAATAGACTGCTTTTTACCTGATTTACACAGAAAATTAATTTAGTCTTGCTATTTGAGGAGTAATTCACACTTTGCTTTCTCAAATTTGACAGTTTCAACTTATTCCATCTGACACTACTATTCTAACTTCTTGTTCCCAAGCTTGTAAATAAATACATAAATAAGACAGAACCAAATTGTTTAAAGGAGAACCTAAAAATAACAATTAATATAAATATGAGCAGACACTCCACTGATTTCAATGCTACATCGCATTAAGTGTTCTCCATTTTGATCCTCAGCTGCTTTCTCTGCTCCCACAGAAAAAAAATAACAAATCAGCAGTACCAGGGATACCAGTGGTTGTTACTGAGATTTGTGTTACTTCTGTGAAACAGACCATCTTAAAAGACAGGCAGAGGCAAAGGGTAGCTGCACTTCTCTTTGAAATAAGCTACATTGATTTTATGCTGTGGTGAAATCCAGTCTTAATAAGCCTAATGGCACCTAGCTTCATGCATCCTCAAACTCCAGGGAATCTTGGCTGCCATTTGTAGAAGATTGCTCCCTTGTAAACTGAGATTAACTTTTTTTCTTTCTGCACTCCTGCAGACTAAAGACAGCAAAAAGAAGCACAGAAGACCAGGCAGACAGCAAATATATATGCTTCTCAAAACACTAGTTAAATCTAAAATGGGTACATTTACTAGTAATACACTGTACATGCTCTCAAGGTACATGTTTTTAAGCAAAGCAACCTCTTCCCTACTGTTGCAATACACAGGTGGCAATGTCTTAAAAATTATAAATGGTAGCAACTCTCAAAGGATTTACTTGTGCATATACACAGTAAACACAGGGGAAGAATGTGATGCCAACACTTCACAGGCACCAGAAATGCAAATTCTACTGTACATCCAGCACTTAAGTCCTTCAACAGCTCACCTATAACTCAGTGTCCACATGCATTCTCTGCAAAATTCCCTCTCTGCAGTCAAGATAGATTATAACTTCTCATTTCTCAGCAGACAGTGCACAATACTGCCAGATGCACAACAGTTTCAAATCCAAGTGTTCATTTGAAAAGTTTCCCAATTTTTATTTGAACATACAGAGGATATAAGAGTAAAATGCAGCTTCCTGAAAATGTTGCCTCTTCATAAACACACACACACACACCAAAAAACAATCCAAAGAAATCTAACACCTGATACTTGAGTTTCTTGCCTAAAGGAAACCTCAGCTAAGGTGCAAAGAGACATATGCAGCACAGCTCCAGCAGACACCCACAGAACCATATACAGATGAAGTAAGGTCAACACTAAGAAGCAAAGGCAAGGAAAGTAACCATGTTGGGTTTTTTTTTTCCTTGTCGTGCAAAAAATTAACACGCAGTAACACACAGAGACGTGCACAAATTTCCAGTAGAAAGCCATGAACTGCAGAAAGACATACATCTTGCACAGACTATTATCCTACTGCGTTGTCCTAAAAGGAGCACCGGAGAAATAGAGCGACCATGTCTTACACATGATCCCTGAAAACCAAGAACCCCTGATCCCAAGAGTAGCCAAAATGAGAGCACAAAGGGCATGATGGAGTTAGCACTGACATCTCAGAAAAGCACAAGAGAATCTATTTACTTTTGCATACCAGAATACAATATTGTATTTCAAACAAGGTCTGCTGGAACGCAGTATGAGGTCATTGTATCTTCTTCTTTGCTGTAATAGTATGTACACTTGACACATGGAAAAACTATGAAGAGCACTGCAAGATGTAGCAATTCATTCTAAGTGTGACTTGAATAAAATAACTGCTATTTTTCTCATAGCTGTCAGAAATAGAGAAAACAGTTCACATTATCAGCAGTAACAGCTTGCACTGTAATTTATCTACTAGATAAATACATGGAACTAGCTGTTTAGCTCAAAAATTTTCAGAGGTAAAGCCACTACATTGTTCAAAGAAAGAATGATTAGTTCACCATGCAGGTTAAAGCACAGGCACAAAACCATGCTAAAAATGTCAATACACCTAGATAGCAGACAAATCTGGCAGCATCAGAAGCTTTTCTGCTGTTTTCACCTGTTAAAAACAAACAGGCAAATAAGTGCTGATTTCACTAAAGCATGTTCAACTTCATTACATTGCTCTTTCTAGAAAAGAGCAGTATTGTTTACCCGTAAATCATTTATATTAATTAGGAATATATTTCTATACTGAACAGAAAGAAAAGCAAAAGGAAGAGGAAAGGTATGAAAGACACAGAAGTCTCTTCTGTTTGACCACTTCAGACCCAAAACTTTACCTCAGCAGCAATATTGATGTTCGCTCTCTTGTTAGCTTAAAAAATAAAAATTTTAGTGTTTTTAACTTTCTTCCATGGATATACATACTCACATATTTTGGAGCAGAGATAAGCAAATCAGCTCAATAAGCACATTTACATGAAAATCTGTTTGCACATGCTGTTTTCCAGGAAACATCTGGTCTGGCATAGTTATTTGAATTGTATTTAAAATAAGTTTCTGATTTTATGAGTAAGAAAGTAATTTTACTGAAGATGAAATTCAGCAATGTCCATGGCAGATTCAAGAATAAGCATATTCATAAAATTCCTGACTTCTGAACAGAAGATTTCATCCTTCTGTTTTTCCAACCTAGTGGTGCTTCATTGAGAAGGAGATGTTTTAGACTGAGATATTCAAGCAAATTAACACACAGCATACTTTTACTTCCCACAGTAAGTAATTCTTTCTTTTTACTGTACTCAGCTGAAGTAGGATATCTGGTATCCAGCAATTTTTCACTACAGATAAGCAACAACGTTGCCAACCAAGCCTCAAGACCAACACACTAGCTGTAAAGACAAAAAAAAATGGTGCATTTCAGACTCCCAGAAGGAAAACTAAGTCTCTCTGCTCATAGGGTTCAGCTCTGTGCACTTCCTTAAGATCTGCTGAGCAGAAAAAAACAGAAAAGGTGAAAAATTCAATAGACACATACCAGACAGTGTAGGAAAAATGTTTCCTTATCCCTCGCCAGCATACCTGCCTACCAACCACCTCCTCCACCACTCAGCCACTGCGTGCTACAAAGCCAGCATAAGCCAGAGCAGCATCTAAAGATAGACTACAGCTGAAGCAGCCACTGAAAATTTAAGGCACAGCTTCTTGGAGGTCTGAGTACTTGCAACTTGAGTAAGGACAAAGCCTTACTAAAACCCCTACAAAAACCAGAGACAAGAGACAAAAAAAAGAAAAATCAAAAAGTCTCAACAAGGACCTAAGGGCTAATACGCAGCACAGAGGTCACATAACCCCATCCCAACCAAACTGGGCCAGAATGGGGAAACCTCCTGCATCAAAGGAGCCCCTCAGACACTGGTGCTTTCCCCACCTATTGCAGATTCTTTTCCAACCTCACAGTCAGCTTCTGGAAGAAATCACTGGGGTTTTTTTCAGATATTATAATGAAATTCCTATGTCTGACTGCTTGAATTAAAGCACAGTATATTAACCAAACAATTTAATCAAAACTTCTTCCATTGACAAGCTAGTTAGGTATACCAAGATACAATTAAATCAGACTAAAATGTACTAGAACTTGAGTTTTATTTTAAAAAATAATTAAATGAAATTCGAAAAAGAAGTAATTCTCAAAATAGCAAATCAGAGAGCAAACATTTGTGTACCTAGTCTTCCAAAAATAAAGGTGACCATTTTTTGTGTGGGCAGAAATGTAGTGCAGAAAAAAATTAGTCAAAACTTTTCAGTTTTCGTTTTATAAATGGTAAATACACAGTAGTGATTATCTTTGAAAGATAAATCCAGTTGGTTCTTACTCACAGCAGGATCTTACTTACAAGTACCACTATTCACAGCCCCATGGTGAGAACCAGCTATAGCCAGCAGCAACCTTTATGCTCTCAAAGTTGCACAGACTGTACAGAGGGCTCAAGGTACAATGTCACAAAACAGAGCATACAGATTTCTTATCATTCTCTGCAGCAACATTGTCTGAGGATGGTTTTCCCTTTCAAATTTACAAGTCAAAAAAGGTCAAACAAACATTTTTCCATTGGAGATTTAAAGTTTGTGCACTGAACTCAAGCCTGCTGACCACAAACTTCCTATATGCCTTTCACAAGGATTTACAAACTGCAGGGATAAAAGAAAAGAAAAAACACTCTGAAACATTCAGCAATAGCCGCTACCCAAACTTTTGTACTTTGGATGAATGTCACAGAGTCACTATTTACCAAAATTATCAAGCTACATTCTGTTCAGGAAGGGAACGGCATTTTCACCACAACACATTCTGCAACTCCATTCTCATCCTGCTCAGGAATAACCATTTATTTGACAGTCAATTCAGGCGTCAGGTCTTCCTTTTCTAACACATTTTAAAATAGAAGTAACAGATCAGAAAACTATGAGAACCCTAAAAATGCACTACATGTTCAAGGACAGGGTGGGTCACTGTTAGCACTTGTTCACTAATTGTATTTGGGTTCAAGAAGTCTCTTGACTTTCAAATGACTACTTTACAACCAAAGAAAGCTAACAACCAAACACCCTCAATGCCCTTTATCTGATTAAGGACAATTCCCAAACAGGTATGTAGCAAAACAGAAGCTAGAGATTTAAAGTAGGTATCTATCCCAACGACAGAAGTCGGTTAACTTAAAATAACTTGATAAAATGTTCTAGAATACCTGGACATGTTGCCCAGGCGTACTTTTAGATTACAGTATTACCAGTGAAAATAATGTGTATGAAAATAAAATTAAACAAGCAAACTTATACACCTGAACTATCTCGAGAGTAAGTCAGACCACTCACTTACTCTTATGCACATATTTTGTGGCTGGTATTTTTCCCATACAACATGAACCAGCCTCTTAAGATCACAATTAATAGGACACCCACTTATCTTAAATTAAGATTATGAAACAGAGTTACAGTAAGTTTAGATATATGATGAAAAACTCAGTAACCTGCTACCATTTCCCCACTACTACAAAACTACACACATAGTTTGACTGCAAAACATGCAGACCCCCCCACTAGGAGTGAAAAAAACTTCAACGATATAAATGGTTCTTTAAAAGCAAAGCTGTTAAGATGTAAGATGAAAGGCCATTCAAAAAAAGTCAATTCAAGAGCAAGATTTTCTAAAAACCTGATCAACTCCTTCTATCTTCATGCTGACGAGGGAATCCAATGAAGTAAAACAAATCAAACTTCCTGCGTGTAGGCGATAAACACAGCTCCCACTGTGTACCAAACACTCGAACCAAAATTTCTGAAGAGGTAGGGGTAACACTTTCCCAAGCAGAGCCGGAAAGTGTTACTCTGGAGTAACGAATTTTGGAAAAGCCATCAGTCCCCGGAGCAGCGGTAAGGCCTCCGCAGCTCAGCCCGCGGGGAAGCAAAGCGGGGATCAGACTGCCGCACGGCTAGCTCGGAAGGAAGAGGATGGTCAACAATCTCAGGTCACCAGCCCTGCTGCAACAAACCAGGGGAGGCCACCTAGTCCGACCCTTCCCGGGAAAGGTAGCCGGGAGGAGGTATCCCACACCTTCATTGATTTCTAACATTATTATTTCTACCTCCGCTGCGAATATTCAAAGATGTTTCCGGCTCAAGACCCTTAAGAGGGAAGGCTGGCTGAAGAAACAAGGAAACGCTATCAGTGTCCGGCAAGCACGCCAGTGAAGCCCTGGCACGCCGGCCCGGTACCTCCGCGAGCACTGCGGACGGCGAGCGGCAAGCGCCCGCGGGACGGAGCCCGCGCGGGGCCGCCCCTCACGCCCTCACGGCCGGCTACCGCCCTCCGCGCACGCCCCGCGCCGGGGCCGCCGCTCGTCCCCCGCCGCTGCTGGCCGAGCCGAGCCCGGAGCAGCACAGGCGACAGAGCCGCGGCCCGGCCACCCTCGCGCCCCGCCCGGCGGCCTCACCTCACCGTGCCGCCGGCTGCGGCCCCGCCGAGAAGAGGACTGGCGAGCCGCCTCTCGTTGCCCCCGTAGCCCGCGGCAAAGCAGAACGGCGGCAGGAGGCGGGGAGGGCGGGGGCGCAGGGAAGATCCCGCCCCGCACCTCCCAGCCCCTCGCCACCCAGCCCCTCGTCGGCCCGCTGGCGCGTCTGGCCGAGAAACGCCCTGGGCTGAGCGAAGCAGTGTGTGCGCCGCCGTGTGCCACCTTGACCCTCCCCCCGAGCCGCGCCGGCAGAGTCATTCCTACACCAGAACTTCTGCTGAGTTGCAGATTTCCTGTCTTGACCACAGGCGCTTCGGTTTCTGGAAAGCGGCAAGTAGGCGAAGCTGAGTGTCCGAAATCAGAGACGGAGCGACAGAAAACTCAGGAAGGCTGTTTCAATACTTGTTTTTGACAGCAAATGGGTGATGCCGGCATTTTCTTCATTTAAAAAAAAAGAAAAGTTATTCAACCTGTTTATTCCATGGTTGTCATTAGCTCAGCTGGAGTTTCCACCATCTAGATGGAATCACAGAATTGTTTAGGAGTCTTAAAGACGATCTAGTTCTAGACCGTGGGCCTAGAACATCTTCCGCTAGGCGAGGTTGCGCAAAGCCATGTTCCAAAGCAGCCTTGAGCAGTGGCAGGGGTGGGGCATCCACAACTTCGTTGGGCAACCTGTTCCAGTGCCTCACCACTCTCCACAGTAAATAATTTATTTCAGAATTTTATGATTTGTAAAGATTTCCTTTCTGATTTTCCCCTCTTTCAGTTTGAAACCATTCCTCTTTGTCACATCAATGCAGTTTCTAATGAGGAGACCCTCTCCAGCTTCCCTGCAGGCCTCCTTCAGATACTGGAAAGCTGCTATAACATCCATCTTTTTTTTTTTTTTTTTGCAGGCTGAACAGCCCCAACTTTTCCAACCCAATCTGTATGTTGTTTCTGCATTTTAGCTTTTGCACGTGGAAATTTAAAAAACAGAATCAAAGCAGTATAGAAAATCTAGCGAAGCAGCAATTGTAGGTGCTAAAAAAAGCAAAATAATTTCTTTACACACACACACACACACACACATAGATATATATATATATTATATATATATATATATATATATATAATATATATATATATGTGAATTTCTACCTGAACAAAGACCACACACTTAACAAAAGCAACCTTCCACATGTGAAAACATAATGCCAAATATGAGGTTTTCCTCCCATTTTTGGAGACTATTTAAAAGTTGATCAGTGTAACACCAACACTTTAACCTTTCCATGGGACAGAAGATATATTTGTTATTATATATTTATTTTTTAAAACAACTCATACAATAGCTTTGTCTAGACCAGAACCGGAAAATTTTCTTTCAAGTACACAATGGATCACATGCCACTAGTTAGGGAATTAATTGATTTCCAAGTGGGATCAGCAATATTAATAAAAAAGGTATCATTATCTTAAAAAATAAATAGCTGTGCATTTTAACAAAGAACTAACAAAAATACAAGGGCACATCTACATATGTTACCCTGCAGAAAAATTGAGGATCTTAGCACGATCTCTTGGAACTGGAACCAGTACTAGAAGCAATGTACTACTGCCTGAAAACTCTAAAACTAAAACAATTTGCAGAAGTCTTATGGAGGTGTATCTCCTGAGTAACTTCTACCTGAAAGAGAAGGGGCAACTCTCAAAAGTTTGTGGAAAAAATAGATTACCTTGAACTATATTTTATTTAATAACATGCTGCCTTTTTTTTTTTTTTTTTTAGTGGTAAGGTAAACAAATTAAATTCTTGTTACTCTTTCACTGAATAGCATATCTAACTAGAAAATCCAGTACTTCTTATTTTCCCTCAAAACTACTGACATCTTTCTGGTAGAATATAATTGTCAGAACAGTTCACAGAACCGTGGAATCATGAGAGCTCTGGATATCATCCAGTTCAACCCAAACTCTGCACAAGACAGGATCATCTAGAGCAGGTTACAAAAGAACTCATTCAAGTGGGTTTTGTGTGTCTCCAGAGAGGGAGAATCCATGAGATCCGTGGCAGCCTGTTCCAATGCTCTGCCACACTCATTGTAAAAGAAGTTTTTCCTCATGTTAAGGTGGAACTTCTTGTGTTTTAGTTTATGGCCATTACTTCTCCTCCTGTCTCTGGGCACCACTGAAAAGAGTCTGGCACTATCCTTTTGGCATCCGCCTTTGAGATATGGTGACTACTCCCAGTGAGCTTACTGTCCTCTACATGCCTGGGCATGACCTTCAGAATGGGCTGTACCGTTCCCTTTTCAGGCATGGAGGTGGGGCTGGCAGGACGCACGTTCCCAGGTTCTCCTTCTTGTCCCTTTTGGAGATGGCAGAGGTGTCCCAAAAGGAGAAGGACTGTGCTCTTTTTTAGAACGGGACAAAGCATCCTTAAAGGGAAAAAACCCTAGAAGCAGCTCTGGTCCATGTGCAGTGGTGAGAGCACTGGACATAGAAGGAAGAGGTCACAATGGCAAAATATTCTCCGAGCGGTGCCACACGTGACACAGAAACACGAGAAGTTTCTACTGTTTCTGGAAAAGTCTGTAGTGCAAGAGGGACTCCTCTCTCCTCAAAGAATTGAGAATTGATTATCTAAAGGGTGGTGATAGACTGAGAGTGATGATTTAAAGGGTGGTAACAGAATTAGGACATTTAGTAGGGGGGGAGGAAGAAGAAATTTGGAAGGTTTTCATCCTGTGTTTGATGTGTTTTTCCTTGTAGTTTTAGGTTAATAAATTTTTTTTTTCTTTCAATCTTAAGTTAGAGCCTGCTTTGCTCTGTCTCTGATCACATCTCACAGTAGATACCAGGGAAGGAGGTATTCTCGTGGACGCACTGGCATTGCGCCAAGCTTAAATGATGACAGTGTACAGGCACGTCAGGGAGGTAATCTAGCACCCAGCTTCCCTAGAAGAGGTGTAACAGGATTCCCCATAACAATGCACATCCTTGATGTGGATAGCCCTGTAATTCTCATTTGAGAGGAGGCCAAGTTAGCACTGGTTGGCATGGCCTGCTCTCCAGGAAGAAGCAAAGGCATAATCATTGCCAATTTGAACCCCACAAGTCATTCAGGGCAAAGCTCACCTCACCCAACTGACCAGTCTGCTGCCAAAGATTTTCTCTCCCTTTTTAGTCAAGTGGATCTCATCTTTCCCTAGCAGGCTACAGTCATTGAAGTTCAATCCATTGCTAAAATAGCCAAAGCCTTCTTGATGGCACCAGCCATGAAGCCAGACATTGATCTGCACTATGCCTCTGCTGCTGCTTTCTTCAGTTGTGAGATTACCCTCTGGACACCCATGTAAAAATTAATTTCAGAAAATAATTTTCAGATACCAGAGGAACAAAAATTCAAATTATTCAGGAAAGACATTCGTCATGGGCTGGTGAGAGTAATGTCAAGTGCTTTACTATACTGTTACTTCTAAAGATCCCAAGAAACAGGAGTCTAACTTCCCACAGTGCAAAATGAAGTTTAATGTTTAACATGTTTGCTTTTTTCTACATACCATTAACTTAAATTGCCATACATCTTTGTCTACTGTTGACCTGCTTTATCCATGCAATGTCATGCATTGTAGAGTTTGAGGATCCTGCCTTTGAATTATCATGAAAGAATGACAGTGGAGATTTTTCAGTGTTTTGGTTTTTTTCAAATTTCACTAAGTCAGAGCTAAATGCCAAAACCAAAGAGGGCCGAGATGCTGAAGACAACAGCTGAAAGATGGATGATGTCTTCTGCCTCATGTCTTCTACTTTCAAAGGTGGAAGTCCATGAAATCCATGTTACATTCTTCAGAGGTACTGAGCATATTACAGGATCTGAAAGATCATGTCTGCAACAACTTCCTCAATAGCAGACAAAAAGTAATATATGGGATTTTTCTTCTTCTGTACAACGTGTGTGCATACCTATTTTTAGTAAGTGTGTGGTGATTTCTGTGCACGTTCAGAGTCTGACCTATCATTTAAAAAAAACACCTTTAAGGCCACCCATCTACTGGATGTCAAATTATGGCCTACATTTTTCAGGATGTGCACCTAAGTGATGTCATTTGGCCTTGAAAATATATATCCAAAAAAATCTTGAAGTAAAATGAGTGCAGGCTGAAACACTGAATAAAAAGCTGTCAAGTGGAATCTTACTCTAGTCGTGCATTACTGAAGCCCAGACAATGGTAAGGGATTTTCTTTTCCTGTCACAGATTCTGTGTGCTTTTTCTGAGCAATTCTCAATGGTGCCCCTGGGCTTAATTTGTGCAAATGGCAACATTTTTCTGGCTTCTTTAGGTCTTCAGGTCTGCCTCAAAGTGTCAGTTCTCTTGCTTAATTGCACTGCCTCATTCAGAGAAAATGCCCAATGTGCTCTGATATGCAAACAAAGAGCTTCATGAAAAATCCAGACCAGCTGTAGGAATTACAGTTAGGCAGGCTGGTCTTTCTAGGACAAAATCAACATCTACTGTAAGAGCAATAAAACACCACCTTAGGAAAGAGCACGTTGACTTGGAGAGCTGGTTCTTTACCAGATCACCTGTCAGCTTTGCTGATTGGCTTCTTTTTCTTCTTTTTCTTCTCTGTATCTTTGGTATTCTTACTTGTCCTATTCTGGGAAATAGGCTTTTCATTCATGAGATGCCTCTAAATGTTGCTTTAGGAGGTTTGTTGATTGATGTTAATCTTCCGTATTGGTTGATGCCATTTTCTTCGTAAAAGTATTACCTGCAGGCAATGGCTTTATTCACTCTTGGTGGTTCACCTTGAATGCCAATGGAGTTAAGTTATCCTTTTCTCTTCAAAAATGATAAATGAAAGAGTAAGACCCTTATCTTCAAGCTCTTTTGGCTTCCATATGTGTAAGCCAGTAAGAGGAATGGAGCACATTATTTTCTCTAGTTGTTATATGGGTGGACAGCCTTCTGTGATATCAGTTGTGTATGCAATGAAGAATGCCAGATTTGCAAGCATTTGCTACAACCTTGTGTATATGTGTACAGTCCTATACACAGGTTACAGGCTAAACCTGTTTTTCCTAGAAGATGGGCTGATATTCGTTTAACTTAGGACTATTTGACTGGAATTCATAAGGTGAAGGATATAGCCTGACCTCTGCTGTGCAATTACAGAGCAAATCAGTCTTCTCTTTTCTTCAGTGAGTCAGAACAATAATGCTGTTTTTACCTAATGAGGGCACTGAGAGGCTTAAATTATTAGGGATGGCACATGGCTAGTCCAATACATAAACTGGGGTTCAAAAGGCTGAAAAAATTCTCTCTGGGTCTTGAATGTCTACCCAGGAAACAGTGGTATTTTCTAGATAAACTGTCAGTGATACAAGACTGTAATTCTGCAGCAAAGGGTAATGTTAACTGACATGGTAACTGAATATAATTTTGCCTAACTCGCCTCACTTAGCTTATAGGAAGTTAAAACATATAAGGATCATTTTTTCACTTCTTAGTGCCAGAGTTCACATTATAATAGAGTATATGGTGATGTAATGATAGATTGTATGTGAAAGCCACAGTATTCTAGCGCCAGTGGTGCACCTTGGTACAGGGCTCTGGTGTTGTTACGAACAAATGTTTGGGATCACTTAAAAAATCATTGGCGAGAGTATCATCAAAAGCCAGATTTAATATTAAGTGACATCATCTTGTTCGTTGGCAAGATTCACTCTACTACTTACAGGACAGTTAAGGCACAGCAAGGAAAAACAAGCAACAACAAAACCATACAAAATCCAAAATCAAAAGAGAAATGAATGGAGAATGTCTAAGGGTGTGTATGTGGGCAGGGGGGGTGGGTGTGTGGGTGTGTGTGGGGGTAGGTGTGTTTAGATCTGTGTGATAAAGGACAGTGAGGGCAAGGATAAAAAGGTACACAGCCAAAAATCTTAACAGCATTCAAACTTAACAGTAATTTAACTTAACTCATACCTTAACTAATATTTAACAAAGGAACAGCACTTCAATTATACCTAACTTAAATAATACCTTAAACTTAATTTATAATGTAACCTAAGAATTTAACAAAGGAATAGATCTTAGCAGCATTTAACATAATTTATAGCTTCAAAGTTATACTTCGCAACTTAGCAAAAAATCAACACTTAGCAGCATTTAAGTAAGGTTAAGTCTTAAGTCACAGGCTTACTTACAGGCCTAACTTACTAGGTACTTAAACATCTATGAAACCAGCATTTCTCTCAGATGTGCTATATGATGCATATATTTGATATATATTATATATATAAAATACATATCATATAGATAATATATATATTATATAGCATATATTATATATATTATATATATTATATATATTATGCATATATGAGATGCTAGATGATGCACATGTATGCAACACAGGCAGAAAGAGTCAGTGCAAGCAAGGTACCTGTGAAAAATTCCCCTTGGAAATCAGTGAAAAACTCACTTGACATGCTTTTGCATTTCCTGACAGGTGAAGGAGCAGGCCTCGAAGAGTGGGGGCATCAGACCCCACTGTTACTGGTCGGCGATCCTCCAAGTATAGCAAACTTGAGATTTGCTGTCTCAGAAAGACGTCTCTCTCAGAGGGAGACTGCTGGTCACAGCCCAGTGACATCCAGGAGAGCTCAAAGGGTTTCATTTTGACTGCTGTTTATAGTCTCAAGACAGTAGGCTTTAGTCATAACGTTTCATCCTGGCCACAGTTTGGATTGGCTCTTTCTTTGAATGTGTGAGAACAGAAATGTTGTGCCATTGAGGCAAGAAAAATACTTTCCAAGGTTATTCATAAGGAAAAAAGGAGCTTCTTAGACACCAGTTCCTGGAGCCGACCATGTTTCTGATAAGCTCAGGAAGAGTTGAGCCCAGGTGCTCTTTCCAAGGCTGAAGCATAACAAACCTTACCTAGACTGCCCCACAGCCTGGAACGGGGAACATATTCTGTTGAATTTACAGAGGCTCAAAGCATAACTTCATACAGTAGTATTTGTTTATGTGAAGGTAATGCTGTGTTTTTTTGGGACTGGTGCCTGAGAGGCACAAGTCTCTGTGTGTGAAACAGATCTGTCACCTTACGGGTCACAACAGGAAGGTAGTACAGAGTGACAGCCTTACCAGTGATTTAGCTCCAAGACAAAGCAAAGTATTTCCACCAGGGCTGCTAGCTTATTGTTCACTCTTGGGCTGAGATTGCTGCCAACTTTAACTCCCTGGTTACCTGTGTCAAATCTCCTTTTGTCAGCAGTTCAAAGATGGTATGTACAGGATGCCACTGCAATTGAACAAATGGTGTTTCTATACTTCCAACAGGAATAAGAAGAAGGAATAAGAATATGTCACCTCTGAAATTCATCACATCAACAGCATTTGCACCTTTTGCTCCCAAAAATATGGGTACCACAGCAAATCCTGAAGTTTCAGATTAGTCACAGCCTCTGTGACAGTCTTTTCCTTCTGCAAACCCACAAGTATTACTGTACAACAGGCACATTAAAAAGAAATTTTGTGCTAATGTTACCTGTAGAGACAGAAACAATTAGCAAATAAAAATACAGTGTGTGGAGATAGCCACAAGATGGTAGCAAACACGTAGTGTAGATGTCTGTCAGATGTTTTTAATTATACTGGATTTCTTGAAAGAGAAAACATGTTTAAACATTTGAGTTCAACAAGCTGATCTATAAAAATACAAATGAAATTTTGAGCAATGATTCAAAATTTTCTACATCAAAACCCAGCATTTAGTTATATTCTTCATGGTTACTTTGCTACTGTTAACAGAACATATCCTTAGTGTCCCTTCTGACAAACCAGTGAGACAAAAGATGATTGCAAAATTCAGCAGAATGATTGACAGTAGTCTTCAGACAACTGGTTGTTGAATTGTCAAATTTTGTCCTCAGTCTAAAGTCAAGAAGACTCCAGTGCTTACTAAACTGCCTAACAGCTTCTGCATAAAGATCATAGAAATGAATAATGTACAGTGAAAAAAAACCTTTTCAGGATCTTCAAACACAACTCTATGCTAATACCATCTGTTCACCAAAGTAGCAGTGAGACCCTAGGCTCTAGACTGTTCTAGAAAAATATAAAAATTTACCCTTTCTCGCAGAAAAATAAACACTGACCTCCTAATCAAAAATGGTAGTTTATTACATTTCTGCTGACCCTGATTCACACAGCTATAGGAACAGCATGATACATCTGTGGTCACAATCTCCCTAGACATAAAGACAACATAACATTTAGGAAACTAGTCTTTCCAAAGCTGAGTGTAGGTATAAAGGAGATTGTATGAGGCGTTTTGGGAGCTTCCTTTGCCTTTTGTTTCTGGGTGAAGTGCCAAAGCTTACATCTGCCGGGGTTATCACCGCCAGATGTGAACAAACAAACACACAAGCAAACCAAAGCAAAAATACCAAACCAAAAAACAAAAGCCAAAACAAACAACAAAACCCCACTCCAGTCTATACCATCACCACCACAAAATTACTACTATTTTGTTTGTAGAACTCTCTGATTCAAGAATTGAGATATTTACAGGAAAGAGGATGATAGCTTTTGGAAAGCTTGCAATATCATTGTCATCTCTGCACAAAGGATGTTAATGCTACTTCTCTTTCCAGCTGTGTCAAGCCTCTAAAAAACTTTGTATCAGGACCATGGGATATGGTTTTGGATCCTTTGCTTTTAAAACATGTGAAAACAACAGTTTGGGGTTATATTTATATATGGATAAATTGTTGCAAAATTACTGTTGCCAAGTTCTTTTTTGGTCCTTATGCTCTTTTGGATGTCTTTTTTGTACCTCCTCCCTTGATGCTCCAGAGGCAGCCAGCAGAGCTGTTGGGCAAGTATGCATCCACCTTAACAAGATATCATCAAAGCTTCTACATTAAATAATGTTCTGTCTGGATTGCTTTGTTGTTTTCTGAGAGCTGGAAAGATGTAACTTCATTATAGATAATCCCTTGCTCCTGCTTCTACAACCTTCCTTGTGATGACAGAAATTAACAGGTATCTCCACCTTCCTCTTCACCGGTGGCTGCCATTTTCCTTGAGAAGAGATACTATTTAGTATTATGTTCCATCATATTTCTAGAAGATTAAATGATTTCAAGTGGACTAATTATACAGACAGTAGAAGTAGTGGAAAGTGTAATGCTGGCAGTGGTAATCCCATGATTGAATTTGTATAGGAAACACACAGCAAAAGACTATTTGGAGCAGCAGTGACATAACTTTATCACCCATGGCACAGTGATGCAATCCTGCTGCTGTATATTGGAAGAGAAATCTGTGCAACTTTTGAAACATAACTATGTGTACATGATCTGTAACCTTTTGCCTGTTTATGGCATGCCAAGGATAATTCCTGAAGTAAATTCACAGTCCTCTGGACAGCCGTGGACTGCCTTAGGTGCAATAAACAAGCACCTTTCATGAGCTAGCTGCTCTGCAGCACAGAAAAGCACAGCTGGCCCAAAATAGACTAGAGCTGCATCAGATCTGCAAGTCACCCACTGTGCTACCCTGAATAGCTCTTTGTGGATACCACTTTTAGAAGTGCAGTCAGACTTGGCTCTGAGACAACATCCATAGGCCTTTATAGACTTGAAGGGTCTAAAAATAATATGTTTGGAATAATATACTTCAACTAAGACTGTGACAACCCGCTGGAGCATAGCTCAGTACAGACCGTTTCTTTTGCTGCCTGAGGAACAGTAAGCAGGAACTAATTGCATTGATTGTTTCTCTTCCCTAATTGTGTGAATTTGATTTTTAAGACCCTGGTATCAGCTGCATGTACAAGCAATTACAGACTTGAGAACCATTTCCCAAGCTGTTGCTGCCAACAGAATTTTGCCTGTTCCAGTATACTCTGGGACAAAGGGAGAGCACAAACAGGTTCTCACTTTTGCCCTATCTCCCCCCACAATGGCTGCTCAGCAGTACTCCAAGCCTTCAGCCTTACTGCTGAGCAGGATCTGTGTGCTATTCATGCTGCTAATATTACACTGCCATCACAGAAAGAAGGATATTTTCACAATCTTCTCTTATAACAAAACCACCTTGTCAGAAAAAAAAAAAAAATTCCCAAACTTTACAGAAAATAGGTATTTCCTAGACAGACTTGTAACATTTTTCTGTGTCTGCTTACTGAGAGATTGCCATTTGACATGGGAAGGAAAATCCTGACTGTCTTGAGGTGTCTTGATTCAAATTTAGTCAGTCCACTCTAGATAAACCTCATGAAGCAATTTGAAGTGCTTGCCTAGCAGTTGTGCTTTGTCACATCTCAGTGTATCTGCTGTAGTTTATGCCACATCTCCAAGTCCTGACTTTTTCTTCATGCTTCTTTAAACAGGCTGCACCCTCAATCTGTCCTCTGCAGTACCTTGGGAAACCACAGTCAAGGTCTGGCACCTGCATTACAACTGTGAATTCTGACAGTCATTTACATATAGTTCTGCTCCTGCTACTTTGGCAATGCACAGGGACTTCAGAATCAAAATACAGGAGAAGGAAAATTTGTGTTTCCTTTGGAACTATGCATGAATTATTTACAAGGCACAAATAAAGAGACTAAAGCTAATAGCTCTTGAATGTTATTTCCAGCTGTGTTACTTCATCTAAAAGACTTCAGGATGGCAGTATCTATATTTGAGCTTCCATGCATGTATTTGTTTCTTACAATGGCTCTGATCCTTTTAAACTGGTAGTTGTCCAGTGTGTCTATGTACACTAAATATATGACACAACAGAAACATCAAGCTACATCCTAGAAGAATCCCTAAATTCACAAGCTTAAAAGAATAAGACAGAAATGTTGAGTTGCACAGTGGGAAAATAAAAACAACAACAACAACAAAAACAATAACAACAACAACAAAGTGATATTACCTTGTAAAAATTTTTGAAACTTTCTCTTACTCTGCCCTTTTCATGATGACAGCTTGAGTCACCAAGTACCTGTTTTCAAGAGCTTGGGGACAGACAGTGAACCACCCACTCAGATTTCTAAATCCATGCATGAATGTATGGGAACACAGTCAGGCACTGCCATAGCCAAGCAACCATACCTTGGAACCAGGCACACAAACTGACAAGAAGTAGAAATTTGTTATGTCTTAGGACAAATTATTGAATACTGTAACTTGATAGACATTTTAGCAAATCTGTACTAGGCAAATAATTATTCCACCACATAAAAATCACAGAATTGCAGAATCTTTTAAGCTGGAAAAGGCCTCTGAGATCATCACAACTAACTTTGGACTGATCAGCACCTTATCAACTATACCACGGCACGAAGTCCAATCATTTCTTGTACATCTCCAGGGATGGTGACTCCACCACCTCCCTCAGCAGCCCATTTCAAAGCTTAACAATCTCATTTATGAAGGAATTCCTCCTAATGTCCAGCCTGAACCTCTCCTGGTGCAGCCTGAAGCTATTTCCTCAAGCCCTGCCACTTGCTGCTTGGAAGAAGAGGTCAATCCCCATTTGGCTACACCCTCCTTACAGATGGTTGTAAAAAGTCATAAAGTCATCCCTGAGCCTTCTTTTTTCCAGGCTAAACAACCACAGTTCCCTCACCTGCTCCTCATCAGACTTGTGCTCCAGACCTTCCATCGGCTCCATTGCTCTGCTCTGTGCAGAGTGAAACTCCAGCTGCATCACACCATTGCTACACCTTTCTCTTAAAACATAATGATAAAGAAAGACATCAGTGAGGATTATAAACTCCTGGTGGGGATGGACCACTTCTTTCTAATGTAAGAAATGCCCTTGGTTCTTTGTGTTTTATAAATAATTCACAAAAGAGCCTGGTCTGTTCACTCCATGGTAATTGCACAGTGAAGCTGCGCTTCAGATGAGAGAAAAAAACAACCCACTGAAACCCAGCCATTTCTAGCAACTCAAGTTGTTACAGTACTGATGACAAAGCAAATAAAACTGGTGTGACTGCATTGTTGGATTAGAGATAGTGGCAGCCATAAAAGGACAGAAACCACCTCCCCCCACACACCCCTTTTTTAACAGATTCTTTGTTTCATGAGACTCACACCCTTGTGAGTCTCTTGAAATTTTAGGAAGCGAAAGAAAACCTGACTGGAGCTAATTGCGGGAGGAGAGGGAACAGAGGGGAGAGGTTTAAGATATCATCTTTAATCATCTTGCTGCATAGCAGAATTCAGACTCACGTTAGACAGAAAGGTTTCTCTGCAGTGAACAGGCAGAGTGCATTCAGCCAGCTCCAGCACCCTGTGTGGTATAAAGCACTTCAGAATTAAACATTGAGCATCACAACCATCACTGAAAGTTGAAGTCTCACGTCTGTTAACAAAGGTAGCTAAGGTGAGGAGTAATAGTTCTTATTGTTCCTCAATAAGTAGTAGATACCGAAAATTTGAAAAAATAGACTTTATTTCTCCTACAAAATTTGAATTCTTCAGTTTCAGCAAAAATGTTATAATAATTTGTTTTAAATTCCTTACTATAAGGACTACTACATGAATGAAAATATTCATACAAAGCACAATTAGAGTGCATTCCTAATTCTCATTTGTTTTCCCTCCAGGAGCTTCTCCAAAGACTCTTATTTTGTTTAGCTTGTCTGTGAAGTTTAAACATAATTAATAAAGACATTTTAAGCTGATCTCCTGAAAGTTACACAATCTCCGTTTTATACTAGGAAATCTTTCCTACAAATTACAGACTGTAATCAAATATGAGAGTGCTACCACTGAAGCACAAGCACTGGTTTTCTTTTGTTTTATAAGTACTTGTCTGAAAGATCTACACAAACTTTGATTTGTGTTACATATTTCAGTCCAGCAGTATGAACCCATCTAAAGAGATGTAAGATTCATGTTTTGAGTGTGGCTTTATGTACAGAAGGAAGCAGAGGTTTTTTGCGTTATGATTCACTAGATTGCTTTACA
This sequence comes from Serinus canaria, assembly GCF_022539315.1. Classification (NCBI taxonomy): domain Eukaryota; kingdom Metazoa; phylum Chordata; class Aves; order Passeriformes; family Fringillidae; genus Serinus; species Serinus canaria. The sequence continues at coordinate 38,572,204 of NC_066343.1, read as the reverse complement.
AGGGAAGTACTCTCCAGTGCTACACCATTATCAGGGAGAGACATGAGTCTGCAGAAGCTAAGGAACAGCCTTTCCTTTGGGCAGCAATAAAACACCTCCCTCTTTAAAATAAGTATTTTGTACAGCAAATGTATATAACTGTCTTGCAGCTAGAACTCTTTTGTACTTTTATTTTTTTGCAGGAAGCTCCTTCTCATCTCTGGGGAGGACACATATCTGGCAAATAAAGCTAAATGTCCTTACAAACTATAATTGTAAAACAACTATTATCAGAAAATAGCCAGAATACTCACTGAATAGTTATCTTTTCTAGGTAAGAAGGAATTCCACACTTCATGGTCATAATCCAAAAGTTCACAGAAGCCTGGGGGCTTTCATTAACTTTTAGGGGTCTGAGATCTGATCATTAAAAAGAAAAAAAACCCTAAACGAAAAATATCAAAAGCAACACTTCACCACCTAGCTGCCAGCCTCTGTGTGGGGGTAGAATTGAAGATGAGCAAAGTAGAACCAGCTGAGGTTTTCACTCTGCTTTGTACCACACCACATGCATCTGAGAAGAATGCTTTACAGCTTTATAGTAATTCTCTGGAGAAGTTCCTTCACAGCTCTCACCAAGTGGGATTTCTGAGACAACAGCTAGTGATGGCAGCTAGGGCAGCTCAGCATTCTTTTCTCAGGTATCTCCATAAACACCAGCAGGACCATGCTTGCTGTAATAACTGCTTTCATCACTGTGCTGAACAGTCTGCTTATATGCCTCCAAGGAAAATTTTGTTCGCATGGTGTAGACAGATAAAGAGCACAGGAAGCTCTTAACCAGGAAGCTCCCAGCAATGGATCAACCTTCTGGTAGCCTGAAGTTGTTTCTAGGAAGAAGAGAGTCTCTGCTGAGGCAACACTACTGGACAAATTAATTAGCTGTGGCAACCAGGAAATCCAAAGGTGTTGCTAAACTTGGAGACATATTGTGGATCAGACAGAGAGACCCCCTTTGTAATTGGGACTGAGAAAATTCTGTCACAAAACAGGAGAATCTGATGAGTTAAAGGAAAATTGAAGAGAAAGGAGGAATACAACTGGAATATGTACTCCTGACAAAAGAAAAGGACTGTTCCCTGGGCATTGAACACAAGGACTTCTTCATGACCAGTAAGAGTAGACTGAGAAGAAGAGTGATCAAAAAAAGACTAAGACATTGTCTGTGAAGAGGGTAGAAGACAATGGATAAATACACAGAGAGAGCTGAATATAAAAATGTAAGAAGAGAGAGAAATGAAAAGATGAGAGAAGAGGAAGGACAGACTTGAGTTCCTTAGTCTGGGCAGGGCACAACCTATTTATTAAAGTGCAATGGTTGCTGTAGAACATGCCTACTCTCAGGACCGCATCTGAGAGAGCAGTGAACTGAGCTAGTCTCTCTAGACTAGGAATTACACTGAACAGAAAAAGACATATGACATTTTATTTATACTATGTTCCAGCAGAGACAAAGAAGTATAAGCATATTGTTTTTCTGAAGGCTTATGTTTCCCTCCAGCTGCTCCACATTGAGGAACACTAAAACACTTGGGAGAGTCATATTATTCTGCTGTGTTTGTATAGTATGAGAAGGTCATGCTTCCCACTCAATTTCCAGCTACTACTACAGTCTGAAGAATAGTTAAAAATAATGGTAACTTTATAAATTGCCTACACCACTTCAGCTTTATTTGATTTCTCTGCTGAACTGCAGTATTTTCCATTTAAATTCATGATGCAGAAAAGGATATGAAGGATAAACAGAAAAATTATTGAATCTCCTGCAATCTCCTCAGACTGTGGAAGGTCACATAGGTATTTCTGACATTGGCAAAAAAAATTATTTTAACACATACATATAGTACATTTTCCCTAGAATAAATAGGAATACATTGTAACAAGGCAGAACACTGACCTCTGTATATTAAAATTTAAACTAGTGCTCAAGACCCAACACTTTCAGTGCGATATCTACGCTTGATAAATGCTTACATTGTTTGTTATTGTTATTTCTTAGAAGGAAAAAAACAAAGAAAAAAACAAAGCAGGAAAAAAGAAAAAGCACTTCTACTTCTGCTCCCATTGGGGTGAATGGAGTGATTTTTACTGATTATAAAGTCATTATGTAAAATAATTAATACATGATCACTGCTTGGCACTCATCTTGCCAGTCTCAGTCACAAAGCCAATGGCTAGATGTCAGGACTTGACAAGTGCATGCTCTTACAAGAGTGTATTGCTGGTCCAAGAAGACAGATTTGAACTGATGCTGCCTATGTTGCATCGGCTATTTGAAGCAAAATCCAGATCTTATTTCAACTTGTTTCAGCCTATCCCTATGTTAAAGCCCTCTTTGTCATCTAGGTCTTGATTTTGCTGCTGTTGGCCTCTAAGGAACATCTAGGCAGAGACAGTGTGAGAACCAACTGAAACCAGCTGCATGAACAGTTGTCAGCTCCTTGGGAGATGTAAGGAAGGGGATGTTATGGCAGTCTTCAGGTGGTGACTCACCTACCCAAATGTATTGCAACAGTGGAAAATATACAGCCTCCACCAAATCATTCCTTGAAGATTTGATGCTGTATCTGAGAAGCCAAGACCTAACACAGTTAGTTTAGTTTTTCCCAAGCTATGCAGGAAAGCCACTCAGGGCCATGGTGTTTTGCTTAGACATGCATGCACAGAGACTTACACACACAGAGAGGGTAATAGATGAAAAATTCATATGCAGCCCTGAAGTACTTTGAAGTAATGAAAGTGGAGAGGAGGGAAAATATATGGAAAGTATTGTTTTGGCTCTGGTTCTCCCTGGTTTTTCAAGTAGAACTTAAGATGCACTGGTATGGTAGCCTCTTTGCACAAAATGGTCACGGTATGTGCAAGCGATTAGATATAGCAGATTCATAAAAAACAGCCTGTTAATACATTTTAGACTAGGTGGACTGTGTCATGATTTTAAGAGGAGAAAATTGTGTAGGTTAGTCCAAATTGCACCAAAAGCCAAGACAGGTTTCCCACTGAATTCAACATCCCACTGAATTCAACTAACAAGCTTGTAACAAGCTTTTTCTGTAGAAATCAACAACATCTATGCACATGGATCTGAAAGTGCTCCCAAATGCCTGTAGGGCTTGTATATGTTTTTAATATTTGTCATGATTTTATGGAAAAGGTCTTGGTTTGTCTAAATAAAAGTGACAGATTGCCTACTTCTGCTTTGACAAATATCTTTGTTCATATCCCAGGTATTCATGCTTCTATTACTTACAAATTGTTTTGGAGACTAATGTCTGAATTCCTATATCCAGTAACTGGCTCTTGGATTTCAGACTTTTCCTTCTTTTAATTTTCATTCTGTGGTTCCTGAATAATTCAATTTGTAGTACTCTGAAACATGCATAAATAATTGTCAGGACAGACTGCTCACCATCAGAATTGTGCAATGTAGATATGGATGAAATCTTGAATGCTGACTGGAGCCTTTTCTCTTTCCTAAAGTGTTTTATTTTGCACAACATTTCTTTCCCTTCTCTTCCCCTGAAATACCTGTCTTGGGTCAAAGAAACTGGCAATAACACATAAGGAAGGATAAGTTTTTGCAATGGCTCACAGACCAACCTCTCTGTGTCCTCCAGCAACAGGTACTTTTCACTTTGATTTAGGGAACTGATTGACGTCTTCAGATATGGAACAGTGTGAGATTCTTATTCCTGCTCTTATTGATCTCATTGATTCAGCATTCTGCTCTTCAGCATCTATGTGTGATCAGTTGGTAATAATAGGCTCATTAGAAAGCAAACTGTATTTTTTACATGCTGTGGCATTCCAATTGTTAGATTATTGCTAACAGCATAGCATAGAAGAGAGATGTGTGCACGCCCCAGAAAACATGGGTACCTTGCTGCTGATTTTTAGTATTTGTGAGGGATGATGACAGTTCTTGAAAAGCTTATTGGAAAATCTTCACATTGGTGGTGCAGGACTGTTAAAATATATTACTTGGATGACTCTGAATTTTTCTATTGCCGCTTAAATTTTTTGAGGACTAAAAGTTTTATAAAAGTTGCAATTCAGTAGCAACTGATCATCATACAACACAAACAAATAATCTTTGGAAAAAACCCCTGTAAAATCTAAACGGAGTATAAAAAATAATCACAGGCTGAGTATGAAAATAAATCACAGAAGAGATATGTTCCCAAACCATTTTTCCAAACAGTGCACAATAATGATGAGTACATTTCCTTTGAACTTACATGTAATATGCATATCTTAAAATATTTGTAATAGACTGCAGATGTCACCTGCTCCATAAAAAAAAAAATAATCTGCATTATGCCTTGGTTAATAAAATTTCCCAAAAGTAGTTTAAAAATGTAATTTGCCTGGAACACTGTGTTACGGTACATGCATAAAACAGATCACTAAGAGGAAGAAAGTGAGCTTTAGGAAACTGTAACAGTGTGTATATCTCTGCTGAGTTTATGTCCAGAACCCAAAGTCGGCCAAATGTCAACCTATCTCTTAGTAGGAAGTTGTGAAAATGAGGACGAATGGTGAAAAAACCCAATGCTCCAAAAGCTAAAGCTAATCAGAAAGCTCCTCTGCTTTTCTTTCCATCTTGGAAATGGTTTGGCAATTTGGATTTCTGTGATCATTTGCCAGGTGTCAGGAACAGATATAAAGGACAGAAAGAAAGACAAACAGCAGAGCTGAGCAAGCTGATGCTTGCCACCTGTATAGGCAGAAGTACACTGGTATTTGGGAAATCAAGTAGGAAACTTGGAACACAGACATAAGGAAAGAGGCGATTTGCCTTTTGAAACGTGTGGCCTGGAAACTTGCTGCCACCCAGTGTCGGTAGGTGTCTGTGGCCATGAACTAGACCTTGGAATTCCACCCTGTCCCTAGACAGACAGGGACTGGGACCCCTGGGGACTCATGTGAGGATCTTGGGGTACACAGCTGCTGACTAAGGCGTGAACGGAAGGAGGCATAGCCCACTGAAAGGGAGCATAAAAGGCGAGATTAAAGACCCTGCTAAAATTGAGTGGTTAACCTTCCCTTGCTATACCTCTCCTTAAGAAAAATGCCAGACATTGCATACAAATTTTGCTATTCAAAAGTTGTTCAAGCCCAAATGCATGTGGAATTGCATTAAGTACATATATTTTCCTCACCATGTTGAAGCAGGATATCTCTTAGGTGTTAAAAGTGGCAGTGACGTGCATAGCAGCCCAAACTGCTCACTCTCTGGCAGATTACTTCACAGACAAAAAACTGTTTGGGTCATGAGAAAAAGTAATTTCAAAGTGTGCTTTTATTTTAAAATTTAAGCACTCTTTTGAGAGCTATTTTGGGTTGAAGATTGAGGTGCACACTCTGACACATCAGACAAGTATGGAATTCTTCCGTAAGAAGAAACTGCAAAATTTTAGCATCATAAAAAATTTGGGTCATGAACAGCCAGGCAGTCAGTGTTAAGCACTATAGTGGTATAGGTGGAGATTTTTTCCACCAGTAAAGGTACTGATTTAAAGAAACAGAGCTAATAATAATTACAATTATTAAAAAAACCCAAAACAACAACAAAAAAATCCCCAATAAAACCAATAGAAGCAACATAGAGCATATAGTAATTCAGTTTAAAAAAAGGAAGAAGTTTCTTTTGCATGAAAAAGTCAGTCCCTGAATCTTTTTTATTTTGTAGCTCCTATTAATTTTGTTCCATCACCTCATGTCCAGTTGACTTGCATATTGAGCTACTCAGTTTTTCCTAAACAAATTCTTCCTGAGCCATCCAAAAAGAGCTATAAAACTTGATTGAACACGGATACCAACCTGGTCGGATAAGCAAATGGTTTTTCACAAGTTCCGTAAGAAGTCCCAACAGAAAGACTTTCCAGGCTCCTGACTGTATGAAGGATTTCCTCTCTCTTTCTGGAATCATGAATATGCAATTGTATCAATGACCTCTCACATTTTTCCAGAATTCATTACTTCACCTTCTATTGTTCAGAATCTTCACGTAACAGCAAAAGGAACCTTTAGATGTGCAAAGACTGTATCTAAGAGAAAACCACAAGCGTGTTGCGGACATAGCACGCTATAGAATGATTGCCATGATACAGCACTGAAGTGGAACAGTGAAGAATACCCTTTGACCCTCATCTTGGAAACGCCTAGCCAGTTTTAAAAACATTTTATGCCAGCAGTTACTTTAATCAAAATCATTATCCTGCATTGAAACATACCATAATGATTTTTGGTATGTGAAAGCCTTCAAGATATATTCATCTTCTCTGCTAGAATTTTTACCCTGAGAATGGTGTGTAATGAATTTTAATAGAAGGCTATGCATTAACAACACACTCTCCCTGATGCATAAATATCTTATGTACATAGTTGAATAATTTTTTTGCCATATGTTTCTATGCTATTTCAAAGCTGTTAATCACTGGAAATGTTTAATATTTTGGGGAAATACTAAGTCGGGTAACAATAGCATTGTTTCTACTTTGTAACCCCAGCACACAAACCTGTTCTATCCTCCAGTGCTTTTTTATTACTTTAAAGAATCATTCAAGATAGGAATATTTCATGGTTAGCAAGAGGTTATATTTATTATAATTGAGGACTCTACATACATTGTTGCACAAAATTATAATGAACCAATCAACAAAACCATATAGTTTGTATGCAACTGTAAATAGCACTTTAGCAGAAGTTTAACACATTGTGCATTAGCTGTCTTAGTAAGGTGACAACTTCAGATGATTACTTCACAGCAGTACAAAAGTGCAAACTTTCATTCAAGATATACACAAACACAAAAAGGATTACTAGACATGCCACAGGTCTAAATAAACCTCAAACCAATGCTCTTCATCCCAAAACAAGTTAAATGAGTAAGTACCAGCACTTTTAGCAATCACCAGTCTTACCACATTCAAAGTCTTATCTCTAGCAAGAAGCAGAGAAATGCAATCTGAAGAAATGCCCTTAGCTTAGAGTTTTAGATGTAATGCAACTATGCCACATGAACTCCATTTTTTGTTTGGCAAGAATGAAAGAGTTACTACAGAAGCACTTCACCAGTGTATTACCACTAATTCCTGAATCACTGTATAAAGTAACTGTGTGCAACAGTTGACTGTTGAAGGAAATAGTGTCTTTACATCAAAAGCCAAAATTCAAGTATTTACTATTAGACTGTAAGTAATTCTGATCTTCTGTTCTGGTGCACTACATAAAGCAGATGAAGTGTAATTTTTTATTTTTTTCATTTTTATTCTTCCCTTTACCCTGGGAAAAGGTGCAGAGGGAAGAACCAAAAATGTAGGTGCAATCCTACATCTACAGCAGTTGGTGACAGGTATGTGGGATCCAACTGTCCACATCAAGATAACCTCTGGATTTTCAACATGTAGCCTTCATGCTCTCAGATCATTCCCATCTCAACCTACAAGACTCCTGCTGTCCCCCTACTTTTTATTTGAACTATTTCCACCAACTGTTCAAATCTGTTGCTCAAGCAGACATGTTACATTCTATTCTGCACAAGTGAGCACCTGAGCTGCACCGTCATCTCTGGACAATGAGGAGATAAAAGGGTGGAACAGTTCCTCTCTCATACCAGGTTTTGGGAAGGTCTGGAGAGACATTTACACTTCTGTAACAGCACCAGTGAAGGACGGCTACTGACTGTATAAGCTTGAAAGACACTTGTTTACAAAACCAAAATTCTGATTAAGTAAATTTCAAAGAAAAAATGGCCTCTTACAGTATTTTAATTATGGCCTAGATTAATTTAAAAGTAATATGAAATACTAAGGGTTTTTTCTAATTAAAAATTATATTTCTCCTGTTATCAAGTTAAATCCAAGACAGGAGTTAAACACAGGGGACCACAAACTTTGATGAAAAAATTCTACTAGTTAAGAGTTATGAAAAACAGTTTGAACTCTAACAAAATTAGTAGCATACATGATTACAGAAAAAACCCAGTAACGAGAAATCTGAGATTTGTCTCTCAATAAGTTTTCATAAATTTTGGTGCAAACACAGCACATTCTGTGAACATGGGGAATAAGAATGTGGAAGCAGTTTTACCATCTTTGCAAATTAACTGAGGCAAGATAAAAAACTGAAATGTGAAAAACAAGGCCTGTGTATCACTTTTTAGCCCTCCAGTACCCAGATACTTCATGCTTTGAAAATGACCAAGTACAGCAGGGACTATGCCTTCAACAGAAAAAGGAAAATAATTAAAATTAGGCTAGCCCTCTTCCAAGCATTTCTACAACAGGCGCTACAACAGCCTATCACTATACTAATACATGAACATTTTTATTTCCCTGAATTTAAGGGAAAACAAACCACCAGAAAATGCACTTGTAAAAAGATGAAAGCATTGGAAAGTACAAAGTAAGCAAGGACTGTGTGCTTGTGTTTATAAATCTTTATACTTACACAGAAATGGTTATGATTTTTTGTTAATTTTTTTTTTCCCCAAATCAAAGTAGAACACAATGTATTCTTTCAAATGAGTTTTGAATGGGGAAGTATGAGTAGGATTGACAAAGAAAATGACAGAGGAAAAGAACAGTGAAATTTTATTTCGTTGGCAAGTGGAAGTACAGAGATGTTACTGCAGCACTTACTGTTCTTACCTGTTAGATCCCAATTAATCAAAAATTACAGTGTAACTACATCAGGGTGGAATTTAACACACAGCTTATATTTTCAAATATGTAACTTTATTTTTCTTAATAGTATCCCCACTTTACGCAGCCTACAAACCTGAAGAAAATGCATTTGCTTCTGAAAGTCGTAATAGTAAGTGTTTTAGGCTGCTCAAAGTCAAAGAAGCAATCCTGAGATTTCAGATGTTAAAGCTTTCTCCACAGCCACATGTTCCTTTGATGTTTGGATTATTGAAGACAAATTCACTGGACAGTTTGTCTTCTACATAGTCCATTTCAGTTCCTAGAAGTGTCAGCTGCGCCTTCTTTTCAATAAACACTCTAACCCCTTGAAAAGAACAGAAACCCAGAAATTACATACGGCAAAACCATCATTCACTTTGAAATTCTCTTTTGACCAGTAATAAAAAAAGAGGAAACTAAGTGTAAAGACTACCAGTACGACTTGGTTTCCCTGGCCTAATGTGGGGCACTTCAATCACTGTTTTCCTTCTACCAATAGAAGTCTGGCAGAAGTCTGGAACTGTTACTTATGTGTGCACATAAATGTCTTTTTTTTGACAGGGAACAAAAAAATGATGCTGAGGGAATAAGCTGTAGAACTTGGCAACAAATCTCAGCCTGAGTACACAATTCCCTCAGATAGCAGACAGAAACCCATTTCATAACCTTCCTAAAGTCTGTAAATCCAACAAGATACAAAACTTTGACAACATAGATTTCTTCTCTCAAAATGACGAGGTTTTATACCCCTCCCAACAGGAGCTTGTGCTATTGCACCAGAAACTCACCATCTTGAACTACTTCTTCATCAGAGTCTCCTTTCGATTTTGTGTATTCTAATGTGTAAGAAAGTCCATTGCATCCCCTTGTACGAACACCTACTTTCACACCTACCTAAAGAAAAAGAAACAACAAAAAATATCATCACATGCACAACTTCCTTTTTAAAACCTATTCAGAACATCAAGTTAAAAAGTATGCAGAACAATGAAGCGCTGCCATTTATTTTTCTCCACTGCCTAAATGCAAAAGTGCATTACTGTAACAGATAAGAGGTAATGTTTTCTTTTTTCTTTTATAAATTTGACTGCCAAGGTAAAAAATCCATCTGACCCTTGCTGGAGTGGATCATTTCCTACGGTATGTTAAATTTTTGAAATAATAAACCATGGGCACTCCTATAGGAACCAGGTCTCAAAAAGACAGTCAAATTTCAAAGGCAGGTATTTTGTTACTTCAAATTACAGTTTACTCAGATGCTAATTCAGGTAGTATGACAGTAACATAATCGTGAAGCTGTGAGGCCAAAGTAAGGGCAGTTACTAGATTATCACAGAACTCTTGTAATGACACCATCAGAAAACTTACTTTAAACCAAAATTCTGGAAAACATGCTTTGATTTTTCATTACCTCTATTGCCAAGAAGCAAACCCCTCCCTAAATCAAGTGTAGTTATATGTGTACTGGTTTAACTGGCCTTAAAAGACAACAACATAGTCAATGTTTGTAACATTCACAGCATTCAACAAGTCTGACAAGAATAGCATCCATGTACAGAGAAAATCGAGAAGTTTTAACAAAGTAGAAAACTATTTGTGTGTAAGAATTTTTAATAAGATTATTAAAGATTTAATAAATATCTATATTACTTTCTATGCACTAGTGCTTCACAACTGAAGAGCCAAATTTTATTATCTATGTCCATATGTTGTGACAAAAATGTATCAAAATGTAACACTTCACATCAAACGGGCTCTCAAGACAAACTGCATCTGATCCTTTCCGATGAAACACCTTTCTCTACAGGAACTGCCACAAATAATGGGTTGGAAAATGCAAACACCATTTAAAGCCAGGAAACAAGTGACCATATAAAGTGCAGGCCCAGGGCTTCCTTAGGGTGGTTTAAAATATTCAAACAAATAAGTCTAGTTAGTTGCAGATACGCAGGAAGCAAAACAAACAATGGTCTTGGTTAATAAAAGAAATATTCTTCTTGGAACAATACTTACTGTAAAAAAAAAAAAAAAAGCTAATGCTTGTTTTTACAATGATTATAAAAGAAGCCTCTGTGTCTTTCCCTCAAGAACAAAAGAGGAAAAACTCATCATTTGGTGAAACACTGGTCACTTAAAAAAAACACATTGTCTGGCAAGTCTCCTAAGAATTAGATATTCTCCAATGCATATGAATATAACTTTATTACTGCACACTTTACAATGAGAGTTCCTACAAGAACTTAAATAATAACAGCCAAAGAGTTCTCTCCTCATCAGAAATCATTATTATGCCATACTAAAGGGTTTCATTAAAATGTAGCTCAAAATTATCTGAAGCTTAAAGTTTTTCCAACTTTATTAATCTTAACAGTAACTGTACAGTGAATTGTCATTACAGTCAGTTGTTTTCTGCATTTCATTTTATAACAAAACAAAGCTGGATATACAAATAAGCTTATGCATTTTCCACCAAAAAAGTATGTCAACATCTCTAAAAAACACCTTAGTGTTCAGTTCAAACTTCTAAGTTAGCCAGAAATGCTTCGCAATCATGAGCTGTGCTAATACGTTAGCATACCCTACAGATTGACCCTATCTACACTTACATGGTCAGGTTTATCTTTCAGAAGCTCTTTTATCTTCTGGACAGCAGAAGGGGTCTGAAAGACAAAAGAATACATATAAATTTGACTTTTCTTTTTAAATTTCTATATTTGGAATGAATGCTTGCATGTATTAAAGCCTGTAAGATACACACTGCTGTAAAACAGATGTCTTGTCAACTTAATTGACACAGAGCACACCACCTCTTCTCTCCTCACCCGCACTGCCAACAAACAGATACCTCAAAAATTCAATCCTTAATCCTTAACAGTGGGGGTTTTGGCTGTTAGAATATCAGAATGGCTTGGGTTGGAAGAGAACCTTAAAGATAATCTAGTTCCAACACCCCTGCCATAGCAGGGACAGTAGGCCAGGTTGGTCAAGGCCTTGGACATAGGCCAGGTAGGTTCAAGCCCAAATTGGGCTTGTACACATCCAGAACTTCCCTGGGCAACCCATTCCATTGTCACACCTCCCTCACAGTAACTAATTTCTTCCTAATACCTCATTTAAATCTCCCCCTTGTCTTATCACTACAGTTCCTGATGAAAAGTCCCTCTCCAGCTTCCCTGTAGGCCTCCTGCAGATACTGAAAGGTTGCCATGAGGTCTCCAGACAACCTTTACTTCAAGCTGGACAGACCCAACATTCTCGACCTGTCTTCATAAAGGAGAGCTCTTAGCTGGAGTCCTCTTAGCAACTTTCTGGCTTCCTGTGGACCTGCTCCATGCCCTCCCTGTGCTGGGACCCCAGAGCTGGATGCAGGGTTCCAGGTGGGCTCTCACCAGAGCAGAGCAGAGGGGCAGAATCTCCTCCCTGGCCCTGCTGCCCACGCTGCTCTGGATGCAGCCCAGGACACGTTTGGCTTTCTGGATTACAAGTGCTCATTGCTGGGTCACATCCAGCCTCACATCAACCATCATGCCCAAGTCCTTCTTGATACGGCTGCTCTCAATCCCTTTTCCACCTAATCTGTTGGTGTGCCTGGGATTGCTCCAACCCAGGTGTAGGACCTTGCTGAACTTTATGAAGTTTGTATCAGTCCACTTCTCAAGCCCGTTAAGATCCATATTGTTTCCTGGCAACTTTTTCCTCCAAAATCACTACCATAATTCAATGAAGTAGCTCTTTCCTGTAAAAATTTTGTCACATACCAATTACAGACAAAAATCAGTTAGATATAGAGGGCTTATACCTTACTTCTCTCTCCCCATTAACCTTAAGGGAACCTGTGACTTAGCAGATAAAATTCACCATTCATGAGGCTCTAGTTGATGCAGATATCCAAGAACAAAATGCAAACGTCAGAATTTCCATTACATTCCCACAAGTTTCTAAGACACTGAGAAAAGCATTAGTAATGTTAAGTTCTTACCATGAGCTGAATTAAACACAAAAAGCAAGCTTGAAGTAGAAAATCCTTTCTAATTGCCACTATCACTCTTGTTGTTAGAGACCCACTATTGAGCAGGAATTATCTGCTCTGACAAACGACTGAGCTCTGTACACTCGATCTGCCCCTGTTCCTGCGGGGAACTGACTGTACTTCTCTGCAGTGGTCTCAGAATCAGAGGTTGGAAAAAACCTCTGAGATCACCGAGTCCACCCTACGACCAAACACCATGTTTTCAAGTTTGGCCTCTCCAGCACGGCCGCTAGTACAGAATGCACGCATTCTATTACCAACAACAGGATGTAAATCCTTTTTGGAAAGAACCTACGCGTCAGCCTCGGTGGGTAAACGTATTACCCTTTTCAAAAAAAAATTAACCAAATACTTGTTTTTGGGGTACAGGGCCCCGCGCCCGCAGGGGCCGCCGCGGTGCTGCCCCGGAACTCTGCGGTTGCGCCGACGGAGCGGCGGAGCGCGGGGCCTCCCAACTCGGCAGGGGGAAGAAGAGCCCCCTGCAGCCCGCCCGCCGAAGCCGCCCCGCTGGGGCTACCGACGCCGGCCGATCCCGGCCCGGCGCTGCCCATGGCCGAGCGGGAACAGCTCGGCGGGGCGGCCCGTCCCCGTCCTTGTGCCCGCCCCGCTGTCGCCAGGGGCCACCTCACTGCCCGTGGCGCAGCTCCCGCACCCGCGAGGTGCCGCCGTCCCCGCGTCCCGCCCGCTGCTCGCCCGCGGCACTGACCAGCGTGAGGGCGGCGCGGGTCGCCTGGATCCTACGCTTGCTGACGGCGCGCACCGTGGCGCGCACCACAGACGAGGCCATGGCCCGGCGCCCTCGGCCACGGGCAGCACCGCCCGCACGCTGTGACGCCACCGCGCACGGGCCGCGGGCGGGGACGGGCGGCGGCGGCTCCACCCCCAGGAGCCCCGCCTGCTCCCGCTCCCGCTCCGGCTGCGGCTGCGGCTGCGGCTGCGGCTGCGGCTCCGGCTGCGGGAGGGCGGGGCACCGCAGGCAGCGGGGCTGCGCGCCGAGATAAGCGGCAACGAGGCCCAGGACGTTCTGCCCTTCAGTTTCCCTGGCGGAGGCCACGGAAAAACACCCGCCCAGGTGTCACGTGGAAAGGGAGGTTGCTCCTGAAACCCTTTAATGATTCATTAGTCTGTCAGCTCCGTGGAAGGTTCAAGTTAAAAGGTTACAGAATAACAATCTTTATTAATTTAGAGTGCTAGCGGGTTGGAATGGAGCTTAAAGATCATCTAGTCCGAACCCTTTAGCCGTGGGCAGGGACACCTCCCACTAGACTAGGTTGGTCAAGGCCTTATCCAGAACTTCCCTAGGCAACACATGACCAGTTCCTCACCTGCGTCACAGGTATTTCTTCTAATATATCATTTAATTCTCCCCCTTGTCTTATCACTACAATTCCTGACGAAGAGGCTCCAGCTTCCCTGTAGGCCCCCTGCAGATACAGGAAGGTTGCCATAAGGTCTCCAATTAACTTTCTCTTCAAGCTGAACAGCCCCAGCCTCCTGAGCCTGTCTTCATAAGGGAGGTAGCTGCAGTCCTTTTATCAGCTTACTGCAGAGGCCACACACTTGAACAGTTCTGAAGTTGGGGCCCCAGAGCTGGATGCAGCGTTGCAACTGGTGTCTCGCAAGAGGCAAGCAGGAGGAACAGAATGCCCTCCCTGGTCCTGCTTTGGACACAGCATAGAATTCTGACATGTTATGGTTCAAGGATTGCTGGTGACAGTACCTGACCGCAAAAACATAATCAGAGCAATATATTAATTCAAAGTACTAAAAAACTCTAATCCCTAACAAAAGTCTGCTCAAGACAATAATTTACCATTCACAGAGCACTGTTCTTACCTCATAGTTGTCCCTACAGGGACAAAGACAGGTTGAGCCTGTCAACTGATTCCAGAAGTTACAATGGAGTCTTTCCTAACTTCTCACCCTTCTGTATTCACTTTTTTACTATTTTCTTATGTTTAGATGGAATTTGAGTGGCTGTAGTCATAGATAGAGCTTACCCACTCCCAAAGTACAACCACTCCCCACAGGGTAGCTCAGAATATATAATGCATCAGCCTAAGGAGAGTGATTCCACCACAGTTGCTGATTCATCAACAGGACATCTTCCTTTATCTCCCTTGGTTTTCAGCTGTTGTGTAGCTTATCAGCCAGAAAGGACCACTAAGTTCAAGCCTCTGCAAGAGCCTGGCTAGAGTGTTCTCTACTCCACCCACCTTTAGCATGTAGAGAGAGTAAGAAGTCAGGTATCCTGGCCACATTCCATCCAGGGAGTAGCAATCCTATTTTCCTCTACAGTTTTCGTTCCGTTGTCTTTTTACCCCTAGACATTTTCCCACACCAGAAAGCAATGGAGGCCCATGAGTGCATAGTTTCCCACCTACAAAATACAGGCACAGAATGTGAATATTTATTGATTGTCATACCGACAAGCATTTTAAAATAATGCATATGGCTATTCAATAGGAAGCTTTGTCTCAGAAGGCAAAACCCATCTGTAGAGCAAGTCAGTTTGGACAAATATATGAGCAGAGTGCAGAAGACCTGGAACCAGTGACTGCTATGATCCATCACAGACAACACATTGTGTCTGCCCTCCTGCTGAGCAGGATCCTGCCCCTTTCCTCTGGGTTCATGCTGGCCTGGGGCCAAGTGAGAGAATGGCCTTGCAGGGGTCAGGGCCCAGCTGCCCTTCTTGATCCCTGCCTGGTGCAGAGGCATTGCAGGAGGAGACCGCGAAAGCTGCTGGATGAACTGAGCTGCCATTCCCCAACTCTTGGTGGCTGCAGCAATTTGACTTTGAAGAAACCCCAATAACCTTGGTAAAGGGAGACTCATGCCATTACTTTAAATTGAATGATGGCTATGCCAGAATGTAAACAAGTACTCATTTTTCATTTCCACATTCCAGCATCCTTAAATATGCTAGATATTTTAAATCCCCGTTAATGAAGTCCAAGGACAAGAAACACATTTGGGTGTCATCACCTCACTTCCCTTATTCTGGGCTTAGTAGTTTTAGTTCTGAAGAGCTTGGTAGTATGTAAGATGTGTTACGTGTTTTTTACATACATAATTATGCTCTTTACTGAGGCACAGTACTACTACTTCAAATATAAAGATACGAGGTGTAAAAGAAGTTGTATTTTCTTTAGCTACAAAGAGTGTGTCTTTTCACACGTAATTCATGCACCTTGAGCATGCATCTCAACTAAACTACTCCTACTTAGGAGTGTGTGTGTGGGGGGGGTGTTAATGCACTACTGGACTGAAAGCTGAAGTCAGTGTACTTGAAGGGGGGAAGCTTGTGTACAAATGCAGCTAATACCTGCTTCATCATTTGCACTTGACCATGCAGGCACAACTTTCCTCAGGATGCTTCCAATCATCAATCCTTAATCCCTTGCCTGCTGAATCAAATCTCCACATGGAAGACTGAGCCTGGGCTAGAAAAATAGCCTTCTCTCTCAGAAAAGATAAATGCAAAAATCAGTTATAAATTTTAACTATTTCAAGTGAGTAACAAGAAATATTGGTAAGTTATGAGTGTGGAAGAAAAAGTCAACAGCTTTCCATTCTAGAAAACTTCCATTCTAAGCAGCTATTTCAAGCCCTGGAAGCTTCAAGTAAAATTTTAACAGATGGGAAAACAGTTTTATATATAGCTGGGAAACAAACCTTACCAGAACAATTACATTAGGGAAAATGGATGTGTGTGACCTAGTAGTTAAACAGATAGATGACACTGACTTACCTGTTTAAGACAGTTAACTGTGTTGCAAACCTGAAAAACCTTCATATTTCTAAATTTCTCAGCACTGATAACCTACTATTCACAGCACAAAATATATTCCAGGTTTGGAAACATCAAAAGCATTTGAAATTCCTGTGAAATATGATGACAGCATTTTTTTCCAATAAAAAAAGGCAACATAAACAAACAACTGCCTGTTCCTCCATATCATTAAGAAGGACAGAGTATGCACCTGGTTCAGAAGAGGTTTATACACTTCATTCCCACCAGCAAAGTTGGAAGTAGCTCTGAACAGAAAACTAAATAAAGCAAAAAAGTAATATGCTTGAAAATGTGTTTAGGAAAGAACACAGAAGAAATTATTTGCGGAAGCAACACATCTGGGAGTTCATAGATAGCTGGCTTCAGAGAGGTGAAAACCAAAACAAGACTTAGGATGCTTATTCCCAAAGACCCCTTTGAAATTCTAGCTTTCAACTTCCATAAAAATAGGTAGGGAAAAAAAAAATTGAACATGATGGTTCTAAATCTAGATAATTGTAATAAATTAGCATTAATTCTACATTTATGTCAGATATATTGAAAACTACAACCTCAGAAAAAAAAAAAAAGAGAAACTTAAGTCTGATTTTCACTTTTTTTTTTTTTAATTTATTTCAGATTCATAAATTAACAGTGGTTTCAATTTTAACACATAACTAATTCTCTTCTGAACAAGGTAAGATGGTACATTACCACCTCTGGAAGGACTTCAAGTAAAACTCAAGTTCGTACTACTAATGAATGTAAATTCTCGACTGGTACAAGGATCCTCTTCATATTCTATGAAAACGGACATGTATTTTTCCCTAGTTGCCAAATATAATACCTCTATTTCTTAAAGCATTTTTGTCTATATCCCCAAGGCCTTTAAAAAATTCTTAGCAGCAACAAAACAGGACTGACCTGTTACCTAGTCTTTCTTTCCTTTTTTCTTGAACACAAGCACAGCAGCAAATACACTCCCATAAAATCACAGAACAGAAAACAGCCCCACAAAATCTCAGTGGCACTGTTTGTCCAGAGATTGTTTAACATATGATGACTAGTGTCTATGTTTTTAGTTCTCTGGAAAAAATAAAAAAAGAATATAGCAGTCTACAAACATCTCAAACACTTACACAAGGATTCAGTAAACAATCAACATTAATAAATATCTTTTGCTCCTTCAAAAGATTCATTTTTGAAGAAAATATAATTTATTTGGCTAGCACATAGTTTTAGTGCAGTTTAAAATGGTCAGGTGGAGAAACAAAATCCTGAAAACAGTTCATTTTTAGTACCTGCCCTTTTCTAAATGCATTACCTAGTAAACAAATACAAAACATCATGGCTTTCTATTAAAATGCTCAAACAATCTATTATAACGAGCAGGGGTCTGTATTAAATCCACAGTTGCTTGTACTAGCTATCTAAAAGAAAACACCCATATTTTTCATTGAACTTAAGCTGAAGGTTGTCTGTGCTGCTGTCCCGTGAATTCAGAGGCTTTAGCCAAAGACATTTCTTTTAAGTGAATGACGGGCCTGTGTTGCAATTTATCAGTGCTTAATATCCCTCATGATTCTTGCTGGGTCCTCTTCTGTGAGGCTTTTCCCTGAGTCATGTATTTATTGGAAAGGCTGCCTAAATTGGGAGGAAAAAAAGCATAATGCTTTATTGGTTTTATTTATTGGTTTTTAAAAAACAAAACCAAACAAAAACAAACATACAAAAACCCCAGAAAAACATAAATCAACTGAACAATAAGACAGAAGAAAATTACTGTCAAGTCAAACTACAATGAAAGGACATACAGATCAAATTAAGAGCACTACCTGCTAAAGGACAGTAGGAAAGAATTAGATAGAAAATTGAGAAGTAGCATTTTCTTGAACTAAACACCTAATGACAAACCACTTTGTGTTAAAAAATCCCCAAACTTAGATTTGAAAAAGCCTTCCAGTGAAGACAAAAAAATCCAATGTGTCTTCCCAACAAAACCGATAATTTAATTTGAGATACTTAATTGCAGTCAAGTCTTCACAAGCTTCAAAAAACTAATTAGGTCCCCCTCTAACTGCAGAGAGATTAGTGTATTATATATCCAGGGTGCAGAAAGGTTTGCAGAGTTGTACTAGAAATTGTATTTAAAACAAAAGCAGCCATTCTTAAAATTTTCATTGTACTTGCTAATAAGTGTGTGAAATTGCTGTAAGGAAGCTACACTGTTAATCATACATTTAAAGCAAATAATTTCTGATTCAGAAAGAATACATAAAGGCCTTTATAATACAATCTTACTGCTACTTCTATATGTAATTTTAACTTGTTTGCATTTTGGCAGCTCAGACCAAGGATGTGGTTTGACAATCTCTAAAGTAGTTTATCATGTATAATTCTAGACAGTTACTGCAAGAAACCTTCACAGGAAAGCATTCCATGTTTTGTCCCTGAAGAATCAGAGAACCTACCCCATTTAAGCTGAAATGGGAGAGACTGATACAACTCCACCATACCCTGCTGCAAAATAAATCCACCAGAGTCAGTGATATAAAGGCACATAATTGTTATGCCCAAGTTTTGCTTTCAATAAAAAACTCAAAATTTGTACACTTCTCCAGACTAAAAAAATAGATGGCTTCAGCCTGTTCAAGCTGCCACTGTGTTCAGCAAATTAGCTAGAGTTTCTATAAGGACTGATGAAGAATCATACAATTACAGAATGATTTGGGTTAAAGGTCATTTAGTCCAACCCTCCTGCTGTGGGCAGGGACATCTGCAACTGTATCAAGTTGCTCAGAGCCCCATCCAGTCTGACCTTGGATGTTTTCAGGGCTGAAGCATCCACCATCTCTCTGGGCAATCTGTGCCTGTGTTTCACCATCCTGGTTGTAAAAAACTTCTTTCTTTAGTCTAATGTAAATTAATCCTCTTTCTGGTTTTAACCATTACCCTTACTATCGCAACAATCCCTGCTAAAAAGTTTCTTCCCACCTTTCTTGAAGGTCCCTTTTTACAACTGAAAGGCCACAATAACCTTCCTTGAAGCCTTCTTTTCTCTAGCCTGAATAACCCCGACCCTCTCAGCCTCTCCCTAGGAGAAGTGCTCCATCCCTCTGATCATCTTGGTGAGTCTCTTCTGGACTCACTCCCACAGTCCATGTCCTTCCTGTGCTGGGAACCCCAGAGCTGGATGCAGGGCTCTGGGTGGGGTCTCACCAGAGCAGAGGGGAGACAGAATCCCTTCCCCTACCCTGCTGGCCAGGCTTTTACACATAGTTTCTGAATTGAACTGAAGATATACAAACCTGACTGGGGACTCAAAAATACTTTTCCTTTCTGTTTCTTTTTTTCTTCATGCATAAGCACTCCCTATAAAAAACAGATACATATCAATAAACCAACAAAACTGAAGTATTTAATTTCACAACATAAAAGTTTGTCTTTGAAAGCTTAGGTAAAGTTTTTCTTAATTACTTTATATGGACTTTAAAACATATAAAAAGTAAAAGATGAAACCAAACTGCAACTTGGTGTTTACCTGATTTAATCTACCAGCATGTTTGACAGTCATGGGTAAAGAAGGGGACCCACACAACACTTCTGGCTTTGAGCCATCTGGAAAAATCATAAAAAGGAGTTGCTTATTGGAAACAAGTTTCCATTTCAGTTATCATAAAACAGAAAACCACCAAAACATTTTCTATCTAGAATCAGAAAATGTAGAATGTAGGCATTGTTATTTTCCTCAATTTTATCACATGGAAAACTTGCATAATGTGGGGACATACACTGAAGCTAGGAACCTACAATAAATTAATCTTTTTATCCTCCTCCAAAATCAAAATGAGACAGGGAACTTAGAATGAATGAAGATAAGGAGGTAAGTGAAGTGTCTGTTGTCTCACAAAATGCAGCAATGCAAATAGTGAAGTCTGAACTCTTTGATCCATTTGTTTGTAGTACTTTATTCAACTAGAGAGAACACTTGAGGCACTAAGCAAGCAATAAAAGACAAAGCCCGACCTACAGCAATTCTTTCAAATTGAAACATATTCATTCCCGAAATACAGATAATAGATAAAAACACCTCTTGCAGAACATACTATTTTAGTATATATACGGTATAGCCTAAGTATAGTTCTCATGTGATGAATGCTAAATATGATTGACTATGAAATAGTCAGATATATTCCCCTCCACCGTAGCAGACTCAGTATCACAGCAAACAGAATGGCTGGAAGACAAGTTTAGTGAGACAAGGTCAAAGATAAACAAACTCAAAAGTTAAATTTAGACTTGACATACACCTTCAAAAGGTCAGAAGCTGAATGAAGCATGGTTTCAATTTTTAATCAACTTTTCTGTCCCTCTAGTACTTCTAGTAGTCTATCAAAGAAAGAATACTTCTAAATATATTCACAATTTTGAATATACTTGTGCCATTTTCCTTCCTCTTCCAGTATTTTAACACAGTCTTATGCTCTCTTCCACTAAATGCATCTGACTATGAAGAGTTTCCTGATCTAAGGCAGATGGATATTTTTGCAAGTAGAGAAAAGCTGGTTTGAAAAATATGTTTGTATAAAAGACTCCAATCTGTTCCTTTAAGAGGTCAAGTAATGACTAATTTGTAAAACAAATTTTTTCCAGCCTGAACTTAAGTGCACCCAGGTTAACCTACAAAGAAACAGTGATACTTTGTTCCTTTGGAAGCTAATTACAAATACCACCTACTGTCTTAAGTCTCAGTTTTATCTTAGAAAGATATTCCTTCACAACACAAATGATGTGTGTTGTGCTCCATCATGTTTGAAAGATGACTTAGATGATGTATATACTTTTGCATAGCAGTATTTCATCCAGGTCTGTCAGTCAGGATCTGTAAGATGAACTTCTGTATCCCTTCAACTGCTGAGTTGTCAAAAACATTATTTTATTTTCCTTACAAAACTCAATCTGAGCAAATCTCTACACTTTTCATATTGACTTCAGGGTCGTATAGAATCATTCTGGTTTAGGTAATGTGAAGAGCTGTAACGCTAGCTTTTGTTGCAATTATGATGAACTGGAAGAGAAGCTACAGTAATTTGAAATGTTGGCAGACTCATATATTGTGATGACAATGAAAGCAATTTCAACATATTTGATACTCATACCCTTTTCATTCCAAATATCTTATCTGCTAAGGGAAACCATGCCAAATCTCCCAGGATACAGCACACTTCTGAAAGGAAGATGAGGATGAAGGGAAAATGGTTAAATGTAACTATATTAAAAAAAAGCCCACACTTACCTGATGCAAAAAACTTATCTGTTAGTCAATCATGTTAAAAATACAAACATAAGTGCTATTTAAACTACTCAGCTTGATCAGTTTCATACCTGCAACTCCTTTATATTGTGGGCATTCCTTTTTAATATGACCTTCTCTTCCACAGATAAAACAACGTTTTTCTCTTACATCTCTGTCTTCCAGGCGCTTCCATTTCTCTGCCGATTGCCTGGGAGTTTTTTCTCTCCCAGTTTCCACTATTACCCTTGCTAGTTTCCTCTTCTGAGGTGTACACAGGTGCGACTTTCCCTCCTTGATTAAGTTCTCCTTTTCTGTTGGTTTATTCTGCATTTCTTTGTCCTCTTTGCTTTTTTTCTCCTTGATTTCTCCGTACCTTTGTGTACCTTCATAATCATAACGCCGTCTTAGTCTGCAGGAGCAGAAAAGTGCTGCAGAATTCAGAGGCCTTATATTCACACACAGAGTCAATAAAAAACCCAAACAGAAAATGCATGTGCTGTCCTTAGACAAATAATTCTTCAGTAGGATAAATAAAGTGAATTGCCATACTCTTCCTTTGACTCTTCCACCAAACAGTGCTCCACTTAATCACTCATGAAGTTACATGTATTTAATAATTTAAATGATTAAATTATTTACAATTAAAGTTATAAATTAAATTATTACATGTAAATTATTTACAATTAGATGATAATACAGTCCTAAATCCTAATAATAGAAACTAAAAAATTATAAGAACAACGGAAAATCTGGCTGCTCAAGTTGCATACAGTGGAAGAGAAGATACAGCAATCAAAATGCTAAAGAAGTAAAAAAAAAAAAAAATAGGGCTACAGTTCTGGGCTTTTTTCTGTTTGTACGACTAAACCAGAACTCATCTCTTTCCTTCTGAAACTACATATTCACTCTAAAAGTCTCTTCTGTTGAGAGAAGCTTCTAACATTCTATGTGACTTAAGGGTCTAGTAGTAAAGAAACACTACCACTATCAGACTTGTTTCATCTAACAACTTCATACATGACTAGAGAAGGAGACAGGAGTGAAATCTCCAAATCTGAAGATGGTACCAGGCTCCTTTGGCAAGCTGGATGTACTGCTAATGGCTAGAAAATACTTCACAAAACTGAATGAAAGGCAAAAGAATGGCATGAGCTTCAAGGTGAGCTTCTTTTCTTTTCAAAACAAAAAAGTCATAAAAGAAGGCCTGGGGAACTATGGGCTGCTCAGTCTCACCTCTGCCTGGTAAGATCATGGAGCAGATCCTCCTGAAAACTATGCTAAAGCATGTGGAAAACAGACAGGCAACTGGCGACAGCCAGCATGACTTTGCTAAGAGCAAATCATGCCTCACAAATCTGGCAGCTTTCTATAAATAAGGGTTACTGAAATGGTGGGTAAAGAAAGTGACTGACATCATGTACCTGGACTTCTGCAAAGCATCTGACACTGTCTTACACAAAATCCTTGTCTATAAAATGGAAATACATGGATTTGATAGGTGGACCACTCAGTGGATATGGAATTTACTGGATAGTTTCACTTCAAGCATTGTGGTCAATGTCTTGATGTCTGTGTCAACACCAATGATGAGTGGTGTTCTCCAGGGGTCTGTATTGGGACCAATATTATTTAACATCTTTGTTAGGGACATAGGCAAACAGATTTAAGTGCACACTCAACAAGTTATTGGAAGACTAAGATTAGCTTTAAACAGATACAGGAAAGCACAGTTTTACATATCAGTCAGAACACTTATGGAACTGGATGCCATAGAAGACTGCTAAGGACACTAAGAGAATCAGATTCAGGGAAAAAGACCCCAAAACTAAAAGGGCAAAATCATAAACAAGTCCAGTCTACAAATGAGCATTAGCAAAGCAAGGCAGGTATGTGCTCTAACCTCTCTTATACAGCAACTGCAGATGCTGAGGGAATGCATGAGAAGAAACTACAGAAAACAACTAGTTTTCCCTTCACAGACAGCACTCCCTTTAGCAATAAATGGCTGAACAGAGGATTCAAATGTATCCGTGGTTTTATCCCACAGGGCATTTCTGTTCTTAGATACACAATCCCATTTACTTTTCCTCTAATGTTGTATAGAACATAGCAATGAACTGGTGTTTCACTTCAGAATGCAAGATTAAAAATCCATAGATCTAAGACAGCAGTTTGGATGCTGAGGAGACTTTCATACCACCTTCAGCATTCTTTATTTCAAACTATCATCAGCTACTGTGCTTGCAATTGCTAAAGCAGAGTAAATTAACAACATCAACAATGTAAGTTCACAAATCTCAAACATGTATTGGAACAGCCACTTCATCCAACATGATGTTAGTAGCTTTTTTTTTTTAAACTTAGTGACAGGAATGTGCAAATGATTTCTAATGATGGCTTTTAACATAAATAGATTCTAAACAATAGTTAGATTTTTCCATCCACCTTAAAAGTAAGCATAAAGGTTTTTAAGATTTCACTGTTTTCTAGACATGAAGTCTTTAAAGAGTTTTGTCTTAACTAAAATCAGAATTAAAGGATGAGTTTTAAGTTTAGGCATTTCATAAGAGAAGAGTGGCAAAGCCGCGTAGCCATTAATCTGTTGCCAGAATATTGGACTTGGCTACTCAGGGACAGGAAGAATTCTCCTGCATGCAAAACAGGACATTGTTCTCATACATGTGTGTTTATGAAAAGTAATGCTGTGACACTCTTGCCTTGCTTTTGATAGGAATTGCATGATTCTGTGAACTTGACAAAATCATGCCTTGCTAGGAACAGCAAAATTCTGTTAGTAGAAGATACTAAATAAATAAAAATATAGAATGTATACATTCTATATTTTTATTTATATACTTTTCACAGCACACATTTATTCAGCTCTGCTGAATATTTAGATACTCTTTGACTACTTCTTTCCTATATAACAAAGTGGACAGCCAGTATTGATACTTTAACAGTTCTGCAGCAACAATATCCACCGTTGCAAAAGAGGTACTGATACATTTTAAATTTAATTCAGGTTATGAAATAATCTGCAGCAGGTACATGTTTTGTTTAGCATTACTATCCTAATCTTTTCTAAACAAACCTAAGGAAAGAAGTTACACACAGACGCCAATACTATACTCACTTTCGTCTCATGGGACAATCTTTCATGAAATGGCCAATTTTACCACAAGTTCTGCAGCATCTGTCATTTGGTGCCAATTCTCCTTCTGTTAGAACCTCAGGATCAAAAAAGTATTCCTGTAGAAGAAATCGTATATTTAAAATGAATATATTTAAAATCCAAACACCCAGAAACCAAGACAGATACAAAAATGTTTAAACAGCAGTAAGAGTTACAGAAAGGAATACTCTTGGGGTCTGTAGCTGAACTCTGAAAGACCTAATGAATTTGACAGGCAGCCTACTCACCACCAGGTCGGCACACTTTTATAAAACTGCAGTTTTAAGAAATATTAAGGTGGTTTTGATTTGGATTAAAATACATAAATCTGTACAATGAAACTCTGACTTGACTAGTATCCTGCACACCAAAATATTTTACATGCAAGTAACATCAAAACAGTACTCAGTGGTAACTGTCACGATTTTTAGAGTAGTGTGGAAATTTAAGAGAAAGAGTTTACAGTGAGTGAGTGAGTGTAGCCATAATCCTGCAAAGGCTAAGTTGCATGCCAAAGAGCTCACACATACTCCTCTTAGAAGTAACTCACCATCTTTGATGGGTATTCTTTAGGAAATATTTTTATAGGTGTACCAAATACCCTTCTGCCATTGATAAAAGCCTTCATTATAAAATTTGTCACTGTTGAAGAAAAAAAACCCAAACCAAAGTCATCATTTAAATATCAAATTAGAATGTCAAACAATATCCAAGGCAAGATCTTCACTTTGTAACTGAAATTGTTAAGAGAAGACTTACTTTTTCTTGACAATCCAGCTCCAAGATTGTGGTTTAAATCAAAGGGATCTGTAGAAAATCACATGATAGGCATTCCTCAATGTGCAAACAAAAGAGTAGAAATTCTTTCCACGAAAATGAAATGGGCCAGAAACCAGGTTACAGATTATTTCTAAAATATGCCACTGCATTTTCTCTGTCTGAGATCATAGTGATAATAAACAGTGATAATAAACGGTAATCATACAGAGTTCAATCATTCAAGTAAATACGGGCTCAGCTAAACCTAGTATTTTGAGAACACCTAAATAGCATTATACCTAATTTCTTTGCTAAAGGATTTGTTAAATCTATTTTTCTGCCGTTTACTTCATAATGAAATGTGTGAAGTTTGCTTTGCAACTTCTTTTCTACAGCCAAAAAAGCCCTTAAAAATAATGTTAACACCATTGAAACTCAATGGCAATTTTGAGACTCTTTCAAAACATGGGCATTTAACAATTTATAATCTAGTACTAGAAAAATAAATAAGCCTTGTGAAAAAAAGCAAAATTTTCATGTTAAAGAAGTTCTGTATATTCCTGTATTTTATATGGTTTTACCTTCAATTACTATATATTTGGAGGTCCACTGCTTCTTGAAAGTTGTAAGCAGATTTTTTCTCCTGATGCAGATGACATGCTCTTTAAAATCAAATTCTTCTGTGTAGAACCGGAGAAGTCCCAGCCACAGCTGCCCAGCAGATTCAGTGTTTTTCCCATAGTCTGGCCAAACAGCTGACTAAAATGACAAAAATATTGTTACATTCAGTACTTACATTAAGCATTTCATGATTTTCATGATGTATTTTCACCATTTATTTTATAAGAAAAACAACGGAGTTACACTAGAATACTTCCTTTCATAATTCATATTGATAATCCAATATTAATTTTAAACAGTATATTTTTTTGTCTATTGACAACCAAAGAGGACAATTAAGAGGACTTCTGGTACTAGGTTTTACCTCTTAAGAAAAGAATTTATCAATTCACTTTTTGAGTCTGTATAAAACAAAATTATTCAAGGGAACTAACCAAATATGACCAGATATATAAGTGGTAGTAGTTATCTTCATCCAAAGAGATAAAGAACAATTAATCATCATTAACAGCTTAAAATAATTTTGTGATCTATTTTGTCAGATTTTGGAGTTTATTTTTTCACAGATTAATTACAACCGACCATATTCTAAATGCTTTACAACACAGGAATGGGATTTTCTAAACAGGAGCTACTTCACTTCCATTCCTGCATTTGTTCTAGATGGAATTAATTTTGTTCTCAATAGCTGTTCTCAATTTAGTCTGTGTTGTGTATTTAGCATAAGAATAATGTTGATAACATTGATAACCCATTAATATTTTAGTTGCAGCTCAGTAGTACCTACCCTAAGTCAAGGACTTTCCATTTTCCCATGCTCTGCCAGCCAGCAGGTACACAAAAAACCAAGAGGGAGCACTACCAGGACAGCTGACCCAAACTGGTCTAAGGGATATTCCATACCATGTACATGAACTCAGGGGGAGTGCTGCTGAGGGATGGGCAGGACATCAGTCAGCAGCTGCTGAGCAGTTGTATTGGGCATCTCTTGTTTCTCCTGCGTTTTAGTCCACTCTCTCTCTTTTAATTACTACCACTGTTACTACTACTGCTACTATTATTATTATTAACATCATTGTAACAATTAAAAGTATGAGGATTATTTTTTTTCAATTAATAAAGTGTTCTTATTCCAACCCCAAATGTTACTTTTTTGTTTTTTAAACTAGCTTTCCCATCAGGGAGGGGGTTGGGGGAATGCAAGAATGGCGGTCTGGTGCTTAATTGCCAGCTGGGGTTAAACCACAATATCCAACCTCTATATTTGGGAACACTGTCTTTAAAAGGAATTTCTATTCATTCGCCAAGCCACAGATAACATTTCCAATTAGCGTGATTTACTCACCAACTCCTCTAGCTTATCAAAGAAATATACATTCCAGCCATCAACCAAAATTTCAGGCTTTTTTGATTCTTTGTAGATCTGAAAGAGTAGTATTAAAACTCATTAGAAGAACCTTTCACATTCAGCACTGACATTCTTCTGATCAACAGCGTGTACAGTTACTAATTTCTTTCCGATATACCATACCTCTTGAAGAACAGGGATGACTGGTGGATTTCTCTGTTGAAGGAAATAAAGCACCATAAGAGTATATGCATAAGATGACAGGCTACCTCGAGACGCATCTCCAATGTCACATATCTAGAAAAAGAAACATGATTTTTATCTTTCATGGTGATCATCCCTTGCTGAAGGAACTACTGCTTCTAGAATGCCTGAAACATACTTACCTTTGTAAAGACTTTCATTGTGTAACATAGATATTTTACTCTAGGATCGATAGCTGCGTATGATGACAGAAGTCTGGTGTTATGCAAGGCCTACAAAAATAAGAAATTCATGTAGAAAATAAAGAAGCTCTGAAGGAAATAAGCTGAAAACATGAAAAACTCTAAGTTGTGT
This sequence comes from Serinus canaria, assembly GCF_022539315.1. Taxonomy (NCBI): domain Eukaryota; kingdom Metazoa; phylum Chordata; class Aves; order Passeriformes; family Fringillidae; genus Serinus; species Serinus canaria. Next base: position 38,543,916 of record NC_066343.1, on the reverse strand, counting down.
CCTCAAGAAATACATATGTGAAGCCCTGTGTAGTAGGAATATATATTGAGAAAGGAAGCACTCAACAATGAGGTTATCACCTGCTCTTTTAAAAGCCAATCAACGTCCTTAATCTGCATGGAAGTAGTACAAAGCAACATTCACAGAACAATACTTCAAAGCAAGAAGCATTAACCTCGTACCATAGTTTCAAAATATTTGGTAGAAGGTAACTACTTGAACCCAGAGATTTCAGTCTGGATCTGTAAGAGCTACCAATGGATACATATGAAAGCATAACTTCAAGGAGAACACTTTCACACTTTGTGGTTGAGGTATATTCTTCAAGACACCCTGAACTCATAAAAAACCTTCAGAAAGCTTAAAAATTGTCTCTACAACTTAAGTTTCCTTTGCTGTTTCAAGGAAGAAGGTTTTGAAAATTAGAAACATTGAAAATAAACTAAAACTGTTTTTAAAAAGTTTGGCCAAGAACACATGGATTGGTTTTTTTGGGGGGTTCTGGGGTTTTTTTTGGGGGGGGTCGGGATGTTGGTTTCTTTGGGTTTTTTTTTGTTTGTTTGCTTGGTTTTTTTTTACTTTCTAATATGTTACAATTCAGGCAAGCTGGGTTCAAAATCTCTATTTCAGGTCTCAAGGCTAGACAAGAGACATGATGCTAAGAGTAGTCTAAAAAAATCTGAAGTTAATTTATTTTGACTCTCATTTGAGAAAGACTTACAATCCTTAAACCACTGTTTCTTACCATTATTGAAAAACTAATAGATTTTCTTACGAATGACAACTCTTAGGAAGGACAACTCTGAAGTCACAACTGTGCAGCTGAATCACTCATAGTCAAACAAACAAAACCAAAAGGTTTCAAAGAAACATAAAACTGAAACAGGTAATTGGAAACAGTTACTTTTTGAACCTCATCTAAACAATCACTTCAGTCTCAAGAAACAGATTCTCAGTTTTTCTGTTACACAACATGAAATAAAAAAGGAGATAACCTTACCAGAGTATTATATAAACTGATGTCTACTTCAAGACCACTTCTGACATGGAAAAATTTGACAATTGGGACTTTAGCAGTTGTTATAGGCAAGACATTTCTTAAACCTAGGATGAAATGTTTTATTACTGCATGGCTACAATACAGTCCTACAAAGTATCCCTTAACTTCCAACTGTAGCCAAAAGGCTACAAAATAAAATCTTAGTTGACAGCAAATTTGTATTTCAGTTACATTTTAACACTGATTTTAGGAATTTGTGAAACATGAACAAACTGATAAACGTAGTTTATATAATGCATGTTTAGCCCCCTCAAAAAATAAATAGCAGTCTAAATAAGAGCATAGAATTTCTTTATAGAGAAATAAGCTTAAGACATAAATGATAGTTCATTACAACTCACTGGAGATACACCAAAACGAGCACTATAAAATTCATGATTTCTTGTAGAAAAAAATAGGATTCACATTGCAGACTTGTATCAGAGTATTTTTTACTATCAACTTCATATACAAGTACATAAGTATTAAACTGAAGCCTCAAGTCTTAAATCATTGTTTTTATGCATGTAAGTTATAAATATACTATCTGTCCAGATCAGATGTGGTCCAATAACATTATAACCTTGAATACCTATACATACAAACAAAAATAAATCCTAACACTCACAATATTCAACCTCACTCTCACTAACATAAGCTCTTTTATGTTAGTTGTATCTTAATCATTTTCACCTACAGTGCCCCAGAACACTGTCACTACAGCAAACAAAGTAACAAAACCAGAACCACTTATTTTAATTTTCCAGAAAATTACCTGACTGTTTCTTGAGAACTTTTGCTAAATCTTCAATGATTCTGATGCAATCAAGTCCCTAAGACATTAAGAAAAAAAGCTGAAAGATGTATTTGGTGCAAGTATTTTACACTAACCTTTTATTACGTGCCCTTAAGCTTAAAGCCATATTATCAAATGTTTCATGTTATACAGAATTATGCAAACACAGGAAATTGTTTCAAAATGGCTTATGTAAAATCAAGAGCTGATAATGTAATAATGAAAACTTTTTAAAAGCTGATATTAGGCATGAAAGGTGACAGATGTTCTTTTCCATTGTTTCCCATTCCCAGCTGTTTATGCAATCAAGAATGTTACTTATCTGCACAAATAAAGCTAGAAATGCAGAATTTGTGAGAAGTGGATACCTCATTCTTATACTCATCCCTATGGCAACAGTAAACACCCCCAAAATAATCTGCCTCAGTGGTACCTTAGTATTTCCTTCTAATATTAAAAACTTTTATAAAATAATTAATTTGTTATGCTAGATACAGAATGTAAGAAAATTCTGCATTTATTTAACCATAAAACCAAAATCTTCTCAACCTACCTCAGCAGTTTCCAGACCATCTATTGTCATACAGATATCAAGATCACTTTGTTTGAAGCCAAAGCCATTTTTTGAGGAGCCAAACAAATCCAGTTTCGTTCCTGTAAGGCATTGGTTGTATTACAGCAATACATCAACAAAAATTACCAAATTATATATAACACAGAATCTCAAATCGTATGTAGCTGCAAACCACTGCATGTCTTCTAATGCAGGCAGGAAAACATGATTGTATTTCTGTGGTACATGAAATTTTCTGATCAACTTTGCTTATGAGAAAAGAATCTCTACTATTATAGATTCAAACAAGCAGTCTGACAAATCCAGAAAGAAGTTAGGTTTTCCAGCAATTACAAAGAATCACATAATGAGGTTGGAAGAGACCTCTAAGATCATCGAGTCCAACCTATGCCCTAACACCTCAACTAGACTACAGCACCAACTGCTATGTCCAGTCTTTTTTTAAACACATCCAGAGATGGTGATTCTACTACCTCCCTGGGAAGAGCATTCCAGTGCCTTTTTATTCTTTCAGTGAAAAATTTCTTCCTAATATCCAACCTATACCTTCCCTGATGTAGCTTGAGACTGTGTCCGCTTCTGTCAGTTGCTGCGTGATGGAAGAGACCGACCTCCACCTGTCTATAACCTCCCTTCAAGAAGTTGTAGAGAGCAATAAGGTCACCTCTAAGGCTCCTCTTCTCCAGGCTAAACAGCCCCAGCTCCTTCAAACATTCCTCACAGGGTTTGTGTTCCAAGCCCGCCACCAGCCTTGTTGCACTCCTCTGGATGCACTCAAGCATCTCAACATCCTTCCCAAACTGAGGGGCCAGAACAGGACACAGCACTCAAGGTGTGGCCTCACCAGTGCCGAGTACAGAGGAAGAACGACCTCCTTGCTCCTGGTGGCCACACAATTCCTAATGCAGACCAGGATACCCTTGCCACCAGGGCACAACCGGCTGTTGACCAGCACTCCAAGGTCCCTTTCTGCCTGGGCACTGTCCAGCCACACTGTCCCCAAATTGTAGGGGATTTTTGTGGCCAAAATGTAGAACTCGGCACTTGGAGTTATTAAACTTCACGCTGTTGGACTCTGTCCATCCATACAACCGATCTAAGTCTCTCTGCAGAGCCCTCCTTCCTTCCAATAGATCAACACAAGCTCCCAGCTTAGTGTTGTCTGCAAATTTACTAATGAAGGACTCGATGCCCTCATCCATGTCATCTATAAAAATATTAAATAGAACTGGTCCCAGCACAGATCCCTGAGGGACACCACTAGTGACTGGCCCCCATCTGGATGCAGCACTGGTCACCACCACTCTCTGGGCCCAGCCATCCAGCCAGTTCCTATCCCAGCGAGAAGTGCTCCTGTCCAAGCGTGGGCTGCAGCTCTTCCAGGAGTCTGCTGTGGAGACAGTGTCAAAGGCCTTGCTGAAATCTAAATAGACAACATCCACAGCCATTCCTGCATCCAACAGATGGGTCACCTGGTCATAAAAGGAGACTACACTGGTCAGATATGACCTACCCTTTGTAAACCCATGCTGACTGGGTCTGATACTCTGGCCATCCTGTAGATGCTGTGTGATAGCACTCAGTATGAACTGCTCCATTATCTTACCTGGTACTGAGGTCAGGCTGACAGGCCTGTAATTACCAGGATCCTCCTTCCTATCTTTTGTGTGAATGGGTGTCACACTGGCCATTTTCCAACCATGTGGAAGCTTACCAGTGAGCCACGACTCTTGATAAATGATGGAGAGCAGCTTCGCAAGCTCATCTACAAGTTCCCTCATCACCCTAGGATGGATCCCATCTGGTCCCATGATTTTATTGATTTGATTTAATTAAATCATCAGCATGTAGGTTCAAGCTGACCTCTGACTGAAAAAAGCTTTGTACAGAGATTCTTGGGGTAAGGGATATACATGGCTCCAGCCAAAAAAAAAATTTTCTAATTTTAAAAGACCATGAACTGAAGTCCATCTATTACAGGTAACAACTCCAGAGACAAAAAAGGAAAAAAAAATCAAATGCCTAGGTTCTGTGAATAGGCCATATCTTGTGCCTATATTTTAAGATATTTCAAGCCCAGTAAGTTTCAGTAGGAAGTACTAAAAAACCTTGTTATTTGTAAGAGCAGTTACAAAAATAAGTCTGATTAATAAAGTTAAAATAACAAATGTAAAACTATTCCAATTCTGCTTTGTTTCTTCCTTAACTTGCCATTGTTCCTTCCTACTAATGTGTGCTATATATGAGTAAATAAAAAATTCCAAATTTAAAAAAGCCTGAAAAGATTTAGAACAAAAATTATGTAATGAAGTATTCCAATGCTGAGCAACAATATGGGTCAAATATTCAAAACTAAAGTGTTTATATACTGGAATTATGTTTTCTTGGAAAACACTCAAGAATGAACAATCAAAAATATAAATATGAAATTAGAATCGCCTAATTACCTGGGAAATCCTGTCTAATGAAGATTTCCAAGCTTTGTCTTATATGTTCCCGAGCATGATCTTCTACTATATTTGGAGCAAAATCATCTTTAAAAAAAGAAGAAAAAAAGACAACAATTTAGGCAACTATTCTTTAGGAAGAGCAAAGAGAAAAGATTCAAGTAAAAATAGAGAGGGGTTTACAGTGGGGCAGGGGAAGGGAAAGAGAAAGAGAAAATTCACATGTGAAGGAAAGTAGGCAAGGATGAAGTAGAAGAGAAATACCTGCTCAAAGAAAAACATTAATTAGACAAATAATGCATTTTGTCTGGTCAGAAATGGCGAGAGAGAAAGGAGGAAAGTTGGGTCACTCTGAAAAGAACAAAAGTGGAGAAATGTTACAAAACAACATTTTTTCACTATTTTTTCTAGAATACTGAAGTCTTTTTTTAATGAAAACTACAAATTAAAGAACAGTTAACATAATTCAAATCAGACAAATGCAGAAGCATCAGTCAAAAACTCCACCCAAAATTAGATTCTCAGAAAATGTATTTTCCTGTATGAGTAATCAACCAGCCAGTTGGAAGAAAAATCTACACACTTTCTAACTTTCTAGATAAAAACTACCAAGCAGTTCTATAAGAGCCATTACCATTAAGCCAAATCATAGAATTGTATCTAAGAGTTGGAGGCAAAGTAGGAAATAAACTGTCACCTTATAACACCATTAGTCTGTGGGTGCTATGGGGTTTTTTTTCAGATTCTTTCTCTATGGCACAATATTCAAAGGAAAAAACTTACGGTAACACTGGACACAAACTTGATCTAGAATAACTGAAAACTTGGGTGGCAGTGGTGGCAGTGGGTCAAGCTCAATTTTCTTGAAGTCTTCTGGACAATCATTCTTTAAATGACCTTCCCGTTTGCACAAGCTACATACTACTGTAGGAGACTGCATGAACAAAAAGCAAGATTACTTTTAAAAACTATAGTACTTTAATAAACTGGAGCAACACTTTAATGTAACTTCTAAAAGAACACAAGCAATATGTTTATTTTCTGATACAGCTTGCTTACCTTGCCCTTTGTAAATGCTTGTTTACTGAATTCATAAAAAAGTTCAGATTCTAAGCATTGTTCTACTGCTGTGGTCTCTTCAGAATGGCTTCCCTTCTCAGTAAGATATTCTTGACTCAAACTGTTCCTCAGATGTCCACCTACACTTTCTTTGAATTGTTTCTTTTCATATTTACTGGGGACGGAAAAATCATCTTCTTCCTCTGACAGTGCATCATCATCTCCAGATCCAGTACATGTGTTATCAAGTTCACCTCCAGCTCTGATGGTTGCATTGCATTCTCTCTGATTTAGAAGAGCTGGTGCTTCCTCTTCTTCCTCTTCATCATCTGAGTGAATCATCTGGGATATCTGAGTCTGTGCTGAACATAGGAATTTTTGTGGGGATTCATCCAATTCATCAGTACCTTCAGTGCTACTATACTCATCAATGTCGACCTTATCATCTGTTATACCACTGCACTCCAAGCCAAATTCATCACTTTCTGCAAGTGCAATGTGTTGAAAACCTTCTAAGTCTGAAATCCTACATGTCTCTACTTCATGCTCATTCACCATAACAGGGAGTTCTCCACTGTCACTGTCTTCATCGATTGCCTGCTCAGCAGCCAAAATAGTATCCCATTGTCTTTGTTCATGTTCTTCCTCTTCCTCCTCTTCTTCATCTTCATTTTCACTCTCTGTCTCTTCACAACTAGGTTTAAAATCCTCATTATCTCCAGAAATAACTTCCTCAATTATGCAGTCTGAGTCTTCATGGGTAATTCCCAGATGACTTATTTCATCAGCCAATTCTTCTTCTGTGAAACTTTCTGAGCCATCATACAGTTTTGAAGGAACAAATTTATGTTCCTTGGCAATACATGCATCCTCTGTTATGCTATCATCCACTATGGCTGTGTTTGTTCTACCATCCAAGTTTTGCAAGTCAGAATCTTCATGCTTTATACCATCTCTTCCATGGTCCAGCATTTGGGATTTCTCCTCATTTGCATTTGAAGAAGGTATTTTGCTCCATTTTGCACTTTTTTTGTGAGGCAAGGCAAAATACTTATAAGTTGCTCTCAGACAGTGAAGAAAATACACATACACTAGCTGGCTGTTCAGAGTTCTTGCCACATTCCTTTTGATTGAATATGGGTCTAGTAGAAAGAAGAAGTGAGCCAGCAGTGAAAGAGTTAATTTCTTACAAAAAGAATACACTTACATCCTTACAGAGTCTGAATTGCTAGTAACTCTTAAACATTGTGTAGAGACAAGATCTATAAATTGTGCTGAAACCAATTTTTTAGTTCACCTAATTATTTCTGACAATGTTTACAATAATACCCAATAGAAATATCAAATTGATTTTTTAAAAAATATTCTACTATAACTAGTCCAATATTAAAAATTTCTAAGTTGTAACACCCAATATTAACAGCCAAGTCAGCACCTTATAAAAACTAAAAGTTGCAGTTCTTTGAAGTTTGTCGAGAGATATTTATATACCTTCCACAGCAATGCGCTTCTTAGGCCAGTCCTTTAATTCACGAGACACTGGTTCCTTGAGTCGTATGCTAATAACCAAATCAGCCATATTGAACTCCAAAGCATAGAAACGAAGCAGTTCAAGCCAGAGCTGGCCAACAGGTGCTGAACACTGCTGATCTTCATCAAATACTAAGGGAACCTGTCAGTTACAGAAGAAAACCTTAAATAATATTTAGTACACAGGTGTTTAATTGTTTTACTGCTACGCTTCCTTTATGTCATCTGTAATCTACTGTGGCAGAATTTATCATTGGTTCTCAACTCCTGCAATTACAATAAAAACTGTAATTAAAAAGTTGGAAGACATACTATAAAGCTTCAAAATGAAAGAATGCAGCAATGGTAAAGAGTAGCATTAGTGATTAATAACAATTACTTCTTTAAGGGTGTATGCTGTAATTTATAAATTTCAAAATAAAAACACGTATCTCATGTCACAGGACAGAATGGATTATCCAGCCAACTTTTTAGCAAAGTCTAGGCTGAACTGTTAACTCTCACAACGTGCAATCACATTGTGATACTGTTTCTTACAAAGTTGTTATAATAGGAATAATTTGTAAGAACAGTTCAAAGCAAAGAAAAAATATTTTTCATATGGCTTAATCTAATTCCAAGATAAAACTGCTCCAACTCTGTAAACTATACTATCCCAGACAGATTAAAATTCAGGGTCTTATCAAAGAGATGGAAATTATACCTCTTTTCCTGCCAGCTCCCTAGCACCAAGAGCTGAGTACAACAGACCTTAAAGCAAGCAGTTGTGCTATCTCTTAGCTCATGGTTTTGAAACATAAGCACAAAACTGAAATAGAAGATTGTTCTTTTTTGAGACAGCAATATCTGCTAGACTACTGTGAAAAAAATTTAAAAGTTCAGACCTTGTCCCTTCTAGGGGAAGTTTCTTGTGGAAAATCAGAATCATCAGTGGGGTTATGTTCCCAAACCACAGCATCATTCTTGACTTCTCTCAGATGAAAATTAGTTAATTTGTTTAATGAGAATCCTCCAATCTAGAGGAAACAAAAAAAGAAACATAGAGCTAAACATCATGTGAACTTTAAATTTTAGTCCCCACACTGCAGTAGACCGAAGTTTAAAAACAGCTGTTCCACATCTAGAATATGCCCCAACCTTTTTCTCTCATCTCTATAGGTCTCTACAAAAAACTCCATCTTGGAAGGGTGTCCTGGTGTCCACACTAAGGAAACAGAGACAGTGAGGTGGACTGAAAACTGGACGAATTGCAGATCCCAGAGGGTTGTAATCAGTGGCACGGGGTCTAAACATAGACTCATCATTAGGGGTGTCCCACAAGGGTCAATACTGGGCGGTCAATACTGGGCCCAGTGTTGCTTAATTTGTTCAGCAGTGATTTGAACAAAGAGACAGAGGCCTCCTCAGCAGGCCATGATGACACAAAGCTGGGAGCAGTAGCCAATACCCCAGACTGCAGCCTTGACAGGATGGAGAGATGGGAAGACAAGAATGGTCTGAAATTCAACAAAGGCAAAAGCAGGGTCCTGCACTGAGGAGGAATAAGCCCAGGTACCAGCACAGGCTGGGGGTGGATCTGCTGGAAAGCAGCTCTCTGGAGAAGGAGCTTGGGATCCTAGTGAACAACAAGCTGTCCAGGAGCCAGCAGTGTGCCATGGTAGCCAAGAAAGTTGTCCTGAGGTGCATTGGGAAGAGCACTGCTGGCAGGGTGTGGGGAGTGATCCTGTCTTTCTACTCAGCCCTGGTGAGGCACATCTGGAGTGCTGCCTCCACTTCTGGGCTCCTCAGGACAAGAGAGACATGGAGCTCCTTAAGTGTGTAAAGCAAAGGGCTACAAACATAGTTAAACAACTGGAGCACCTCACTTATGAGGAAAGGCTGAAGAAACTGGTCTTGTTCAGCCTTGAGAAGAGGCAACTAAGAGAGGATCTCATCAATGTTTGAGTATCTGAAGGAAGGGTATCAAGAGGATGGATCCAGGTGGTGCTGTGCAATAGGACAAGAGACAATGGGCAGAATTTTGCAATGTATTGTGTGGGTTACCAAACATTGAAACTGATTGCCCAGAAAATTCTGTAATGCAGTGTCTGTCATGCAATCCTTTCTTTGCACATTAGACAAGCATAAATATTTATCTTATAATTACATGGCCATATACAACAGGACATTTTTCTCATCCAGTTCAGAAAGTATATGTGCTTTCAAATGAGTCAGCAATGTAGTAGAAAAAATTGCTAACTGCAAGGTTCTTGTAATTAGTTACAGGAACTGGAATGCGTGCTAAACATAACAAGAGACTGTAAGTACAAAAATGGGTGCAATGAATATAACTGAATTGGAATGGAATTATTTGACTTCCATTATGGATGCCAATCCAGAATCGGATTCTTGACTGGCATCCATCATACAACTCCTGATATCAAGATGCATTTTGGTTTCTAAACCAAAGAAATACATGCTGTAAACTCCTAATGTGATCCCTCATGATGGTATCAGTGCACCAGTGTTCTCCCCAACCAAAGTCTATTTTTTCGAGAATTAGATGGCAAATTCCAAGATGTTGTTTTGGGATGTAGCCACGTGGATTGAGTTCTCAACAGTCTGGAGGAAAGGCTGAAAAATATGAGGAATTGTTGCAAAATGCATTATTCAATGCCCACCTCCCCTTATTCACAGAAGGTGCAACAGAGCACCTAATTTAGTGACTAGGATTTTGAAACACCACCTTTAATATGCAGCTAGGCATACTGAAGTTAAGTGTAGCCATTGAATGATAATGAATTCATATTCTTAATTCCTGCAGGAATGACTCGCTTATGGCTTGCTCAGAGTAGCATAATCTGACAGATTATACACCACCACAAGCAACTGGTCCTCTCATTTTAAGTACTTAGTGTATTAATACACATACCCATGATCCCAAATAGACTGGCAGAAAGGGCTCTTTCCTCTGTTGTAGAAAGAAAATAACCATTAAAGCGAATACATAAGGTGACAAGCCTCCCTCTTCAGGACGATCAACACAGCATAACTGTAAAAATAAATTGTGCAGCCATTAAAGCTTCAGGTGATACTATGAAATATATTGTTTTAAATTACTGTTCAGACATCACTTTGAATACTACAGAAACTCAGATATCTTTGAGCTCTTACCAGATGCAATATTTTCTCAAGGCCTGCATATTTAATGCAGTTACTACCATACTACTATAACATTTTCAGTGTAAAAGCCATAGGACACAGACTGGTAAAACAGACAGCATAGACCACATTTGCAAAAAATGATAGCTCCTTTTGCATAGATACAGTACAAGTCAGACGTTTTTCTATTTTTAATTAATATCTTAATTGCAGACACATAAATTTTACAAGGTTATTTCCAAGATTGTCCCTATTGCAGATGAAAACAAACAGTTTTTAACTTTTTTTCATGATGGATTAAGTTTATGAGAAATTAGCAATTCCATCTCATATACATTCCTCTGACTAGTTCGGTAACAGAGCAGGATACTTACAGCATGCATTCCACAGAATGAAGCTTAAAATTCCACTTTTGAAATTCAGAGGAACATTATCACACACAAATGATAATAAGAGAATTTATAAATGTACTATTTATAAAAACTTATGTCCTTATTTCAACTCTTTTTCCAAGGGCTGTTTCAACAACCATTTCCTAAACCATAACTAAAGGCATATTATCAAAATTAATTCAATATTTATTCACAGATAAGGGAATACAAATAACTCTCACCTTTGCCCAGTACCTGAAGGCAATCACTAAAGGTACGATAGTAGGTTCCAGCTTTCCAAGTGTAGCCAAATGGTTTGTTGTCAGACAAGCATTCTCATTCCCTGCACTCACTTTACAAATAAGGCCACTGAAATCCGAAAAGAAATGAAAGATCTTGAAGGTTTTTTAACATCCATAGGTCAGATAACACCTCACAGAACAGTGTAGCAAAAGGCTGTAAGGAAAGACTTGGCAGCCTCTCAAAGACAGGGTCTCTGCATGAAAAGCAGCATGCAATACTTATTGATTTATAGTTAGGTTGAGAATATATGCATTATAATTTTCTGTACAAGTTTTTTAAGATACATTTCAAATTTAAGTGTTTTTTCTAATATTAATTTACCGAATTGAAAAGGCTTCATTTCCTTCATGAAACAAAAATGTCTTCCTGCACCACACCCACCATCAAACAGTCTCTATGCTGTTTTCACACAACATAAAATATTTTTAAACACTGAAAAATCAAGGTAGCACCAAATAACTGGTAATATCTTTATCAGTAGCTGTTTATAGAATGTTTCATGAATCTTAATTGACATTCATCAATGGGCAAAATAAAATATTTTCCACTTTTCTCAAAATACAAGCGAAGCTAAGCACTGTTCTTATCCTTACAGAAATCTAGAATTTAATATGGTATGTACACTACCTATAAGAAAGGAAACTTCCTGCTTAAGCAATAATCCCAAATGGAAGGGTAAGGGTACATGCTGGAAGCCATAATGGTTGAAGGGGTTGGGAAATACACAGCTGAGGACAGAACAACCCTTACCCTCTTATTCTAGGCTAGGAATGACTTGCCCATGAGTGTTAGTTTGTGTTTCAAGATCCATGGAACTGTAATAATTTAGTACAGAAACGTCATTTATCAGGTGGTAATTTAGTTTACATTGCTATATACTATTAGAACACACAAAGTGACAACCGAGACCTTTGCTTTTCTCTGCACACCACCACTGGCACTCTAGCATGGAAATCTGCATCAACTTCCGTAAAAGATTCTAAGTGGGAAAAAGAAAAAGAAGAAGCCACATTAAGCATGATGTTGATAAAAAATATGTTGACCTGGATGCAACTAGAAGAGCGCAGGTAGAATTTCAGCTTCCAATATAATGACTAATATTGAGAAAAATAAAGTATATGTGATCTATGTGTTTCACATGTGATAGGAAGAATATGGTCTATACAATAAGGACTGTTAGGAAAATACTGAGAAAAACCAGAACTTTTCAAAATTTATATACATACAGTAGGTAAAATTAAGGAGGCATATTTTTTTAAGAGCTAGCTTCAGTATTTGAGGCATGCAGAGAGACCTACAACAACTATGGAACAATATTAGTGTGAAAAATAAAAATACCAGAGTGTTACATCACTACTATGCAGAAAGAAACTTTTTCCCCTGGTTATATGACAATCTTTTATGTAAATATAGAACAGGCTTGCCTACATGATGTCCTTTTGTTATGCTTTTTCTCTTCTTTTTCTTCTTATTATTTATATCATTCAGCTGTCAGCCACCCTAGTCCCTTCTCTTAGTGGTGCTGATTTGATCCAAACTAGACTTATTTTTTGATACCTTTTGAAAGCTACAATTTCACTGGGCCAGGAGGGGAGGAAACTGTCAAACAATTTAGATACTTTACTCAAAAATTCTGAAAAGACAAGATTTTTGTGATGTTACTTAGCCAACTGGATACCTAATTTCACCGAAAATTATCTTGCTTTTGCCACTCAAACACTTAATACTCTATCCCTGGATCTTCTCACTCACTTCTTATCACTCACTTCTCTGAGACTCTGAGACTTCTCAGAGTCTCAGAGAAGACTCTGCACAACATGTTAACGCAAATATTACTTGCTTTTGTGATACAATGGCAATCCTAACTTCTTACGAGATCTGGGTCTTCTTCCTCTAATCTAACTTAAAAATAACCCCATTCTCAAAGACCATAATGGTCCGGACCATAAAATGCACATACAATGATAGTGGGGGTGCCATCACAGAGAAAATCTACTACCACATGGTGTGGTTCCCAAACTGTGGGCATAAAGCAAGGCAAGAAAACAGTGAAGCTACATGTTGCAATTTGCATGAAAAAGCATTGAGTTCTCATGTTCCCTGCCCAATATTTTCATTTTTTTTTCTCGTCTGCATATGCTTGAATTGGTTTGAGTAAGTGCAGCTTTTTAAAGGATCTTAAACTTTACTTGTATTAATGCACAGAGCTGCCTTATCTGTAAAAAGCCTCACGTGCCGTTATCCAGCCATCATGGCCATCATCTGCACTGACAGACATGTGCAGGTAATTACAGGAAGAGACCAAAATGTGAAAGTACATAACTGGGTTTCTGCTACATGTTAAAGAACTTAGGCTGCTTCCTGTACTATGCACGGCTATCAGAACAGACTGGGGAGGGCAGCAGAGTCTACCTGATGTGTAATGACATATTCACTCATAAAGTAGAAGAAAGCCTCCTACTAGGAATTTCTCAAATCATCAAAAATAAGAGGACTTCAGCCTTTGTAACACTGAATGTCAAACCAAAAGTAGTTTTTCTAATGTATTCTTTTCTGCAGTATTATTTAGTCTCATATATTTCTAAAAAAAGAATAGCATGTGATGTACCTGTTCAGCAGAGGGGAAATTCAACAATACTAAGCAGTAATAGTTTAATTAAATTGAGAAGGCAGAAATTGTTTCTTACCACTGTTCTGGAGACTTTCTTGCACAAGTAAGAGAACATCTGGTTGAGTCATCTATCAATAAAAGGAACAAAGCTGGTTTTGTATCAACCACCTGTCAGGAAAGTGATTTTCTACAACTCAAAACCACCTCTACGTGTACTTCACTATTATTAAGTTGCATCAAAAGGAACAGGAGCTCTGCTTGCTTTGAAGGAAATTGTTCCAAAAGTTATTTTTACCTCTGTCAAAGACTTAGTTATGGTAAGAAAACCCCCACCAACAGAATTATTGTTTAAATGTGCTTAAATATGACTGCATTCTGACACAGTGGACTTACATCATGTTAAAGACTGTAATTATGGCATTTTAAAATTCTATGCACTTTATAAACTTAGATCATTCTTGGTTTTCTAAAAGAGACTGCCAAATCAACTACAGAAGAAGTAAGTTTAAGTATGGAATCATGTCCTTAATTCCTTTTCAATGTTCAAGCACAAAGAAGCATAAAAACAATTAACATGACAAATAAAGACCTTAAATTACTCCACATATAACCATGAGGTTCCATGGCTCAAATATAACCTAGTAGTCAAAATGTGCACAGGTGAATATATTAATACACTACCAAGATCAGTACTGAAACAAGATCACAGAAGTGTCATTTATTCCAGCTGACAGAGAATATAAATAATCATCTGTCTCAGAGGACTGCTAGAGTACAGATGTTTTAAGTGTTTTCAGAAGAAGTTTCAACAAAACAAAGATGTATTACACTGCCTGATGACTACAGTTCCATGAAAAATGTTATTTTAAGACCAGACTGCCTCTGTTTTACCCAATGGGCTTTTACAAAAAGTGTTACTACCACATTATAGAATATATTTACAATATAATCTACACATGAAGATGCAAAAAACCAAAAAAACCACATTCAAAACCACTAACACATACTTAAAAAAAAGGCCTTACTTACATTGGCAGGAAACTGGGTATCTAGGTTTAAGTCTGAAGTTTTGAAGCCAAATCTGCTATAGGAGGAGCCATACAATCTTAATGAACACTCTGCAACAAAAGAGTTATACTTCATTTACACTATGCCTAACTCTAAGTCTGTAGCTACTTATGGCATTGTTAATAGATCTTAAACCTACACCTGGTTTTGGTAAGCACAGGGAAAGAAAACAGGTCTTCAACAGCCCAGAATTGTTACTAAATCCTGCCTCACATGCCGTTGTTGGTAAATGCTTATCATGAAGGTCAAATTCATCCCACATCCTTTTTATCTTCACTTTTTACTACAGGCCTGTTTGGGTCATAACCACCATTGTAATCTAATTCTGGAACAGGTTTATATTGCTACATCAAGTTCAACAGGCTACTAACTACACATGCTGTTTAGAATTTAGAGAGCCAAGATTTTTAATTCAGTTTTCATTTCATAAGCTGTTGGGGATTTTTTTGATTGATTTCTTTTTTTGGTTGTTCAGTTTTTGTTGTTATTTTGTTTTTAATAAGTTGGCATAGCTAGCACTTAAATTGCAAATAATACCTGGCAATTTTTGACGCAGCAAGTTTTCCATCATTGCTTTAATGTTAAGCCTTTCTTCTAGATCTTCATTATTTAAGCCAAACTCCTGCACAACATTTTCAATAGCAACACTGATAGCTTGTATCTGGGAAGGCGTTGGAGGAGGAAGAGCAGTCAGCAGTTGCTCTTCTTGCTTTTCCTTTCAAGACAAGACCAATGTTTTAATATGTTTCTCGAGTTGCTTTATATGCTAAAATCAATGCAAACAACTCATCCCATGTAATACCACCACCACCACAAATTTTCCAGGTAATGTAGATAATTCGAAGCAATAAAGAATCTGATACTCCAGGGGGAGTTACTTCAGTTACTGAAGTAACATTCTGAGATATAAACACATGTATTTGGCATGTTAAAAAAATTTAAAAAAATCAACAACTCTTTCATCACCTATGAAATGTGAAAAGGCAGGAGTTAAAGAGGAAGAAACAGAAAATCTGCATAAGACATATTTTTGTCCACTTCAAGCAGAGAAAGTAGAAGATGTTTAAGTAAAACTGATTCTATGCTGGAAGTTATTTTGATGCTTATGCTCAAAACAAACCTATTTCCTTTACATATAAATAAATCTGTAATACTCCACAGATGTTTTATTTTTGCAGTATTTCTGACCTAAAATATTCATATTTTAGGTCAGAAATACTGGTTATAACAGGTTATAACTTCTAATACTGCCATACAGGCAGTAACTGTATGGCAGTATTAGAAGTTATAACCTGTTATAACTTCTAATACAGGTTATAGCTTCTAATACTGCCATACCAACTGTATTTTCTAATTCCTACTGCTCATTGCAAAGTCCAAGCTTACTGTTTTCATTAGTATCACTATGCAACAGTTCTTAAAAATATTGAAACATGGTAAAAACTAAATGTGGAATTGTTTTCAAAGCAGTGCAGTTTCATAATTTTTAGTGGGGTAAGGAAGATTTCATTAAACTACAGTTTATACTTTTTTCTTGTGCTAAACTTACCTTTAAGCTTTTCTTGTGTCTTTTTTCTTTAATATGCTTATGAGCAAAAGCCACTGACTCAATCAGAACATCACACAACTTGCAGGTATATTTTGCTGATGGGTAGCTTCGAGGTTGCTATAATAAAGATAGTAAAAAAAACCCTTAAAATGTATAAAAGTATTATTTTCAGTTTATTCAGTACTCTTGCTAAGTTCAATGGACTAACTCTGAAACCTACACCCACTCACTTTAGCTTCCTTCACCTCTTATTTGCCATCAAAAAGTTTGCACATCAAATATAATGTCAGAAGAATGATACCATGTCAGTCACACCTTATCTTTTAGAGTAGAAAATACCCAATGCCCATGGAAGAATATATTAATTGAAGAAATAACTACTCCAGCATTTTAATTAAGATCTGATGTCATTCCAAGAACTAAAGGAGAGCAATTTTTTTGAGCTTGATCTGTTATCAATGTTGCAGCAAAAAACCCCAAAGGTAAACCCTCTTCTTTTTACCATTCATTAACAGCAATAATGTTACTTAAATTCTGTAACTAAACTTTCTAGCTACAATCACAGATATTGCTCAAAGTGTACCATCTAGAATATATTTATATGCACAAAAATAGGAGAGGTCTATCTGTATGAGTAAAGACAGTGGCACCTTCTTCAGTCTATAAATGTAGTCTCGCTTCAATCGTTCTTCAGCTTGCTGCAGTCCCAGAAGTTCTTTGCTGACAGCACAGATTCATCTATGACTGGACCTTCCACTTCATCATGATCACACTCATCTTTTCTACTTCTTTTCAGTCTTCTGGGTTTTCTAAGCTTCTTCATTTCTTATAAAGAATTATGAGAGCAAACACGTCAAATAGCTGCAGAGTGCCACACAGCATTTAAATTTTTTTTTTTCCTTAATTAATATTCTACTTACATGAGAGTTAAAGAAAGCACAATTCACCTACCTGGTTTGGTTTAACAATTTGTCCTGTGCAACTTGGATAATAATTAGTGTATATTAGTATCACAACCTATAGTGCCTTTGCCCAAACTACAAATGAATCAATTAATTTGTTCCACTGAAGAAAATTACCTGATTTAGATACCTTTGTTAAAACTGGCCAAAAAAAAGTTAGAACTAAATGCAATAGATACACCTGTATTTCATTACACCAAAAATACAGAATATGTCCAAAGATTTTGGGATGCCTGGCTAGGCTTTGGTAGACAAATAAGCTAGACTACATGACAGAATTAAAAAGCGTCGTCCAATCTGAATGATTTATAAGACCTAGCAGCATTCTGATATGGCATTGTGTGGTTTAGCTCATATATGACAATTTATTAACCAAGGATTACTACCAGTGATAATGTAATTTGCCTTTCAGCTAAACCAGTATTTGGATCAGTACTACCTTCAAAATATTAAATAAACAAAAGTAAGCACCACTGCTGGCTACAGAGACTAAAGAATGGACTTGCTAAGTATGTGCACATTGCTTTAATAAAGCTGTAAAACTGTAAAAATAATAATAGTAACAGTAATAATAATGCTTAAAAAGCAAAAGCTCTGGAACAAATTAATCTAAATACCATATCTACTTTTAAGCAAATTTTATCATCATTTTGAAGGAGAAGCTGCTATTGACCCAAAGCCAATACATGTAAAAATCATGTCAGGAATAAACATACACATCAGTTTTTCACACCTTGCCTTTCACTTGTATAGCTATACAGGATGCCACAATGCCGGGAATTTCTGAAGTTCCCTTCTTCTAAGAAAGTTCATGCAACTTCCTCAGACTCCCAAACTTTTATCATAGCATGAAGCTTTAAATTGTAGTAATTAAAAAGGCAAAAAAACCCACAACCAGATAAACTCATCTTCCAAATAAATTTAAAATGACCACACTTTTGTCTCTAATAATTGGCAAAAGGGTAGCAACAGAGTTGTGTATTTGTGACCAGTTATTTCGTTCAGTCCACTGCACAGCACACATGTATTAGTGGTGCACACAGTATCAGGGCAAAGATGGTAATATCATTCCTTTCTTTCAGCAGCAGCACAAGTCTAAGCCACAATAAAAAGAATTTAGGCCTAATAGGCTGTAGAAGCAGTACTCCAAAGGAATCTCCAGGGAGCAGAAATAGAACTCTGAGCTTCTGAACCTTATCCACATCCTTCATTTCTGCACCAACACTTCTGCTCAAATTCCTAAGAAGTGCCACATCTGTTTCACTACATTTTTAAACTAATCAGTATGGATAGAACCTGGAGGAATATCAATGTTTTCACAGAAAAGCCTGTGACAACTACCTACGCAATTGTTTCAGTAGCCAACAAGAAACTTAAAAAAAAAATTCAAACTAAATAAATACTTCTAATATTTCATAGGTACAACAGTGACAATCTAATTATAGGTTAATAATTAAATAACGTACTAAAGAACAGTGTCTCAGAGATTGGGTAAACTTCCTTATGAGCTACAATAAAAAAGACATGAAGGCAATGAAAAGGACAACTGCACAAAATATTTCAAGTAAATGCTTGAAGAAACATTTTTAGTAATTTTGCTACTCAACACAAAACTTCTGAAGGGACCTCAAGAAGTGAGTTATGCTATGCCTGTGCTTCAAAGCAGGATGAAATGAACTCTGTCAAATCTGAGCAAAGCTCAGCTGGTCTTAAAGGCCTTCAAGTACCTTTTCCATGAGCTGCCCAGACAACTTCTCCAGAACCTCCCTAGCTTTACCTTTAGAAACTTGACCTTTCCTCGCCTGAATCTTTCTTGCTTAATTTTACACCCACTGCTTTGCGTCCCATCTATTGGAAAGAAACAATATAGTTTACTACATCAGCTTTTTACAGCTTCCTACACAGAAGATCCTATGCCTCCCTACCCTCTTCATTTTGCAGAAATTTTGGGCATTGTTTACAGTTTGAATAGCTTCTGTTTCCTATATATCTTGACAACCTTCTCGCTTTTCTTTGCACAGCCTCCATTTTATTCATACAAGTGGGGTGCCAAAACTGGACAGAGTACTACTCAGAAAAAGGGGGACTTCAGACTGAGAGTCTTTTTTCATGCCTCACAATCCTATGATAATGACTACTCATTATCATCTTTTGATACACTATAATTTCAGATCCTTCTCAAAAAAAAAAATTATAGTAACTTTATTTGCAGAGCTGATATTCCTCCTTAAACAATGGCATTTACATAGCCTTTGTATTTCACCCTATATGTAGGTCATTTCTCCAACTGTGCAAAGTTATTTTAATTGACCTTCCTGCTTTTCTGCATTCCATTCCTACCAGCTCCACAGCACATTCAATTTTCAGAGCACACAATTAATAGGTCTGCCGTCTTCATTCATCATTAGAGTAGTATAACAAACATTGAATGGAATAGAATCCTCACTCACTAGACCTTCACTCACTACTATCTTTAACTGACAAAATCTTTAGTAGTTTCTGAGTATAGTCACCTAATTAGCTCTGCAAGTCTCTTACATTAATTTAATCCAGACAATTTTCCACTAGTTTACTTACAGAACTGTCACATAAGAGTGTACAAAATAGTACAGTACTAGTACAAGCAATACCTACCAACTGCCTTTCCCATGTCCACAGGGGACCGATACCTATTTTAAATAAATAAATTAGGGCTTGGCATACCTTTTCCTTAACAAATGCATACTTACTACTACTTTGTTACCTTTCAAATACTTACAGTATATTATTTGTTCCAAAAGTGACAGCCAAGATTTAAGCTGCACACCAATAATTTTAATTCCTCTTTTAAGACACATTTGCCCATTCCTGTAATCAGTAACTCACTTCCCTTAAGTTCTCAAGTAGGATTGCCAGTGGTTCGAAAAATCTATTTCAGTGAGTTCCTGAAGTTTCACAGAAAAAAGTTCATCACATCCATAAAAAGAAGAAACTAAAGAAAACTATAACTGAAGAAAAAACTTGTGAAAACACTCAGCTCTCTCCTCATGTGAGTTTGAGCTGTTGGCAGCTTACTTCTAACAAAGAGAGACACCGGGCACCTGTTTGCAGTTTTTCTGTTTAGTGACAGCTAGTATCACGGGAAAGAACATTTAATTGCTGGACTTCTAGTATCAACCAACAACAGCTCCTCTTCTCAGCAGATCACTACTGTCTTTGGCTCCCACTCTTAAATAAAATAAGACATGTTTCTTTTCAACTGGCATTCCGTGTTAGCAGCATCACACACAAGTTATATTCTCTATATTCTTTTAAGCTTCCTTTTTCTACTTGCATTTAATGAAAATACTATTTTATCGATCACTTCACCCTCCCTTTGGCTGTTGTTCCCGACATTTCAATGCTTTGGGCTTGTACTCTGATTATCAGTACCAACTGCCCACAGGGAAGTAAAACATGTATGAAGAACTAGACTTGTGTTATTGCTGTACTGAGTTCTCACAATACTGACACGGCATTGCTTTCAACCTTCATTGTTAAAGACCTCATTGGTAACTCCAAAAATCTTACCGTTATCAGCTCAATTGAAAGATCTCTTACCATCCTTGACAGATTCCATCAAATTGTACAGCAAAAACAACAAACAGGACTACACAGATGCTGCAATCTGCTTACTCCTACCGCTCACAGGCTAAACTACAAAGACAACACAATCTATAAAGCAAGCTCTGTATTATTTCCTGTAACCATTTGTCTGAAGTGCTACAAGTACAGAGCAGTCAACAGTTTGCAATACATGAGAGAACAAAACCACTTTTTTTGCTTTAATAGAGAATCTTGAAATTTTACTTTTGAGTAACACATGTAGTAAGCTACTTTACTGGATAGCTATGCAAAAACAAAGAAACATGTGATTACCAGAACTTCCCTTCTGCATGTCTGGCACATCCTTGCTCATTAAATCTTCCTGAAGTTGTCGTCTTACATTTCTGTTTCCAGCACCTTCCAGCTCGTGAAAAGAATCCTTTCTTGTCCTGCCGTGCCCAGGAATCCAGGCAGCAGAACGGTACTCTCTCCAGGTGTCAGAAGTACCATGGTGATCATCAGATACCCACTTCTTCATTTGGTCTCTCTGAATATCATTTAACTTTGACCCTTGACTGTAAGCTGTGTTTTTAAGTGAATTTGGGCTACTCAAAACACTTCGTGGTCCTCGCCTGGGACTGCTTCCGTAATGACCTGGAGTTCCCTTTTTCTTTTGCAGGCTGGTATCTCTTTTATTGCTACAGCCACTTCCATATTCATCCATGACTTGGTAGTCTATCTGCAAGGGACTTTCTTTTAATTCTTCTGGATGCAAAATTTCCTGATCCTTATTTTGTTTGGCAAAGCAAGGTTTTGCAGCATCTCCCATGGTTATTGCTCCTCAATTTAGCGATTCCTACCTAGAAATCAAAAAGTTAAAAGTGGTATTTTAAAATCAATCAAGGAATGAACACTGGGTATTAACTGCTATGGAAATCTCAACAATCAAAGCCCTAGCTTAAACCAAGGCAAGAGAAGGCAGTCCGAAACTCAGCTAGGTCTCTTCTCTTAGTATGTCTTAATACCTATGGGTGGTTTATAAAATGCAGAGATGGCCTATGGCTTTTCCAGGCCCTAAGGTCTTTAGGACAGATAGAAAATTTTAAGAGTCTACATCAGTCTCAGCTCAGTAGGAAAGCTTTGGAAGAATGGCTGAAGGAGGCAAAAAAGGAGGCAAGGATGACCCCAAGGCCATTCTACACATCAGAATATTCCTCTTTGCCCACAGTAGACATTGTTCACCTTGTTAAGAATGAAAACCCTGATCATCAGAGGACAGAAAGATGAAGAAGCTAAGCTGCAATCTAGCTATCAGGCTATATGATATAGTCACTTAGAAACAATGTGCTCCCTGCACATTTCAGCCAGATCACCACTCAGTATTAAGCACTCCTATTTCATATTATTTTAGCATTGTCTAAAACATCTAGACCACTGAATTGCTTGCACATCCATTCCCTTTTCTTTGGTTACCTCCACTTTCATAATGTAAAACAGTTCCACAGAGCTCTAATTCCAATGTTGTCAACAAGCCATGTGGACTGTGAAAGAGTAACTACATGAAGAGACTGTGTAAAACCTGTTAAGTGCCAGTGGTGTCCTCAACACTGAATATTTTATGATTTAAATATAGACACATACAACCAAGCAAAAAAGATTTTCTCTTTCAAAATACATGTAAAAATTTTTGCTTAAGGACACAGATAAAACTGTAAAAAGATGCAAAGAGCATTTTCAAGCACCTAAACATCACAAAATGCCTGCCTGTTGCCATTAATATGGGAGCAGGGTGACTTTTCACTTTTTTATTTCTTTTTAAGTTCTGCAGGCCACAAACGCACTCTTAAGAATCTCAGTGTCTGCATTTTACAAGCCTGAGGTTTTAGTGTTTATGTTCCTCTTAAAATGAAGAGTTTTTTGGTCACACACAAGCAAAAAACCAAATAGGATTCCTGCGCTAAAGAACAGTATTTTACCCAGTTATGTACATTTCTGGAAATGCAGCTACTCCAGCTAAGAGCGGAAAGAAAAGTTTCAAATGCACGAAGTGCGCTTGCTTCCCATTTCAGGCAAGAAACGCTGTCAAACCCGAATTTCAGAGTGACCTAAACCCAGCCTGTTTTAGTCATCCCCACAAGCAACGTCCACACCCTGCCGCCAGGCTGGATGGCGACACCTCCCTGCACGGGAAGGAAAAAGAAAAGTCAAAGTTTACGTTCGCCTCCGGCTCCCGACCACGACTGGAGATGCGAGCTGGGTGAGGGCAGGGGGCTGCCCTGGGGCCCAGCGGCGCCGCAGATGGGCAGGACACGGCTGCCTGCGGGGCCTGCAGCGTCAGGCAGCGCCGCCCAGAGCTGCCAGCGGGACCCAGGCGCAGGTGTTAAGACACCGGCGCAGGCAACACACAAGGTGGGCCAAGGCTCCCTTGCCGCCGCGCTGCAGCTCCCGGCTCGCTCCTCCTCGGCCTCCCACAGGCCAACGAAGGTCCCCAGCCCCCTCCTGTCGACCCTCGACTCCGGTGGAGGGACTGTGGCGCAGCATAACCCAAACCTGCCGCCACACAGCCCGCGAGCAGAGGGGACGCGGCAGGGCCAGGCACGGGGGACCGAGAGATGTAGGGAGGGAGAGAGAGAGGCAAAGGGGCGGACGAGGGGCGGACGAGGGGCACAGGCCGCCGGTGGACACCGCCCGCTGCTGGGAAAGGCCTCGCCCTGCCGCCGGCCTCTAAGAGAAGGGCACTCACCGCCCGCTACCGCCGGCCCGCCCGCCGCCCGAAGCTCGCCATTGTGGCGCGACGGAAGCGGCGCTGCTCCCTCGGCGCGCCCGAACCGCGCGGTTCTTCCGGCATCGAGGGCCCGCCCTCCGCGCCCGGCGGGGCGGGGCAGGGCAGGGCCGGGCGCGGAGGGGGGGTCCGTCCGGTGGACTTGGAAAGCGTCCCTGGACGTGTTGCGTCCGGTCCTTCTTCGAACCTCTTGTCGTGGTGACTCCACCACCTCCCAGGCCGTTGCCACGTCTAATTACCCTTTCTGTGAAGAAATTACTGCTGATGTATAAGCTGAGCCTCCCCTACCTCAGCTTGAGGCTCTGCCCTCTTGTCCTGTCACCTGGTGCCTGTGGAAAGACGCCGACCCCCATCTGGTTACACCCTCCTTTCAGGCAGTTGTACACTCCAAAGAGGTCTCCCCTGAGCCTGCTCCAGACTAAACACCCACAGCTCCCTCAGCCGCTCCTCACAGGAGATGTGCTCCAGACCATGCTGCCTCCGGCCTGACCAGCTCCATTACCCTTCTCTGGACAGGGTCCTGTGCCTCTGCCCTTGCAGTGAGGAGCTCAGATATGAACGCAAGATTTGAGGGGTGGCCTCACCAGTGCAGAGTACAGGGGGACAATCACTGCCCTGGTCCTGCTGGCCACACTATTACTGATACAGGCTGGGAAACCATTGATCTTCTTGGTGGTTGAAGAGGTGAATACATTGCAGTTATCGCCCAGAAAACAACTACCTAATTTACTGGCTTGTTGAGAAGGGTCTCTTTCTACTATGCTTTTGCTTTCATATTTATGGAAAAGAGGGACTCTTAATAAGCCTCATGAGGTGGTCCTCATGAGAATTCACCTTCCCATTCCAGTTCAAATTTCCTTAGCAAAATGTGTACAAGCATATAGGTTTTGAAGATAGGTAAGCAGCAGAGACTTTCCAGAATAATTTATGGTACCTTTCCAAGAGAAGAACTTGCAACCTAGTGCTTTGCATTAACAGTCAAAATATACTTTTGACTTCCCTTCTATTACCCTTTCCTGATAAGATGCTTTTTGGAACAGGCCTGACATGGAAGGATAGCATATCTTACCAAAACAATTGCTGTAAGCAGGTATGGCTGGGATACCAAACATAAAAACATTTCTGAACCCTGTCTTGCCTCCTTTCATAAAATTGTTGAGTGGCTGCAGGCTCAGCATGTTTCATGTCATAGTGGTCTGATGAAAACTTCTCCCTAATGCAGCCATGCAAGACTGTCTAAAATTTCTGTCATTTTTATGAAACTAAAATTCCTATGGTTTTTATAAAAGTCAGTGATTAGCATTTAAATTTCAATTTGATGGATTATTGTATACTCAAATACTAGCATTTTCTATGGTCAAACAAAAATAAGAGGAAATGTGCTAAAAGTGTGATATGTCCTAAACACACATGCTGCTTGCTTGGCCAACCTAAATTTTGATCCACTGAGATTTTTTACTAAATAGGTAGCATGAAGATGCAATTAGTCAGGTTTTGTGAGAAAAAGTAAACTTAGCATGCGGAATACAAATATACTGAAATGAGCAAGATAACTAGCCGCTCTTTTGAAATTCATCAGTTATAAAATAAGAGAGAGAAATTGAGCAATAGTAAAAGAGTACAACTCACTAGATCAAGTAAGATCAGCCATACGCATATAAAGTATAAGACTGAGCTTAAAGAACAAACACAGAATTGGGCATCACAATTTTTTTTTTTTTTTTTTAAGAAATGTAGTCTCTGGATTTTTTTGAGTACTGATCTTGAATCTGCTGCAGACACTTTGTTCTACAGTTTGAGAAAGCAAGTATTTAATATATCCTTTAAATAGGTTTTGTTTTATTTTGCTGTTGTAGAGAAGATACTGTTTTCCTTTATGAAAGCTTGTTCACCAGGGAATAAAGGATTGCATTTTTATATGACTTTGTGAGGCAAAGTGGGCCAGTTTGGGATTATACTTTTGCCATACTTGTGCTAATGTGGATGGGATTGCCCAGGCACAGAGCTGGTAGGAAGCAGAGGTAGACTCCTCTTTTGACTGTAACTCAGACAGCTCTTGGAGCCTCACCCCATATCTGCTTTGTCACCTCAGCATTTTACTGTTGGAATGCTCTCCATCTTGAAAAGCTACTAAGCTACCAGAAGCACTGACAATGTTGCTCTTTGTCTTCATCAGTGATTGATTGTGTCACTTGCAGATAAATCAAAAAACTTGTCTAGATATTTTATGGTGAGATTTTTTGGAAGACAGTGGATATGGCCATTTACACCCAGAAAGAACTTGGCCAAATATGGTGTCCATTTCCTTGTCCTTCCTTCTCCAGACTACTTGCTGGTGGCATGGTATGAGGAGCAGAAAAGGCCTTGATGCTAAGTGTTATTCAGCAGTAACTAAAATATCTCTGTGCTACCAAAACTTTTTCCAGCATACATCCAAAACATTGTCCCCATACCATGAGGAAATCTAGCTCTACCCCAGCCCAAACTAGAACATTCTCCACTAGTTATTCCATATAATTTATGTCATGTTAAGATCCCATCTTATCGAATACCTGCTTCCGCATAAAATGTTTGTGAAATACATAAAATGTTTGTCCATAATTATCTGCAAAATGCTTGCTGTGTTTATTTGTTGTTTGACTTTGTGCTCCATCTGTTATGGTGGTCACTCAGGATGGGAGAAGTAGTGTGTGGCATGGAGTCATTTGGCACCAAAGGCAGCTCTGGTCAGGTCACTGCTGCACTCACACTGTGTGTGGAAAATCACACTACAGAAAGCCAGTGTCCACAAAGGAGAGAGAGGAGTCCTGCAACTTTATTTTATAAAGGGCAAGGGTCCACTGAGGCATACCCCCATCAGATTTCGCTCTAGAGGTTTTAGAGGAAGAAGCCTCCTTTTATCCTAAATTCCCAGCTGCATGTTGCCCTCTTCTTATCCCCATTTGCTGAGGAACAGGTTTCCTGAACTACTTACCACATATTCCCCCCCTTGAACCTGTGATTTTCCTCCAAAATTCAGAATTTCAAGTTTTCTGGGTTCTGCAGTACACTTGATCTGGACCCATTTGTCTGTTACCCTAAAATTCAAGAGTCAATCTGGGTTAGGTAACAAATCCACTTCTTGACAGAGAATGGTAGAGACATTGAGACCCATTTCAAAGACATTAACAACCATATCCTCAGCCATCAAATTGTTTGTAAAGACATTAGCACGCATTTTTTCCTGTCAACTACTTCTTATAATGTTCATCCTTCATTATATTCATTCCTTCATCATCCTTTGAGTAGTTTCTGCTGTAGGGCTTTCTGTAACACCCAGCTCAAATCATGTTTTACAACAATTTAAAATACATCCATTACATTCTCCAGCCCTGGTCCCTTTGGACTAGGCTGTAAAGACAATGAATTCCTGCTCTTGGGTCTAAGCCAGTTTTAATGTGTATTATTGCATTACTGTAATCTTTCTATTAAATTGTAACTCTGACCTGAAATCTCTCTTAAGGTAATTACGTGGTCTTGATTTCTCCCACTGGTTTCCTTTCAAAGCAGCCCAATGTCCCAACACCTATTACTCTCAGTGTAGTTTTTAACAGCCATTCAGCTTTCCTGGAGGCTGGTGCATAAATGGGAATGTGATCACCTGGTTGATGTCGTGCCCCTTGACTAGGCTACAAGTTTGCTTCTGGAATGAGTCCTGTTGTCTGATTGAATTATTTCAGTTACCACCAAAGTTGCTCTTTAAGGCCTGAAACAATAATCCCGGCAGTGGCATGGATTGTAGGGTATTTTTCTAACAATTCAATAGTCACTTTCGTCACTGTAAGCAGATGGTGCTTTCCATAGTAAGTTCATGGTAGTCTGATAGTCTTCCCTGTATTGATATTTCAGCCATCATCTTCAATATCAAAAAGGTTTTAGCTCTTGCCCTGTTTAATTATGGCACACTCTTTGCCTTCATTGGATAGCCTTTGCAATAGCGTCATTGATCAAATCCATTCCTTGATCATGGGCCCATTTGTATGTTCCTGCTCTTTGTACATCTTTGTGATAGTTCACCCTTATATTCCCAGTCCAGATACATCTGAGTTACTTCCATTTTAGCAGCTTGGTCCACCTGCTCATTTTTTTTATGTTCTTCAGCGGCAGACTCTTTGCTATGTAAATCCTTGTGTGATATACTTTTACAACCAGGTTCACCACATGAGCAACAATAACTCGCTGCAATTCAACAGCCCAGATGGGTTTAATTCTGCTCTGCCACCTGCTCTGCTTTCATTGCTATAGCTACCCATGGAGCATTTGCCACAATCCATGGGTCAGTGCAGAGATTAAGTACTGATCATTTTTCTTTCAGCAGTGTCTAAAGCCAGATTTCTCTTCTGCAGACTGACTCAGTTTACCTTGTCCATCAGCAGTTTCTGGAATTTAATATAAAGCACAGCAGCTTTCCACCTTTAATACTTTCCCATAACATGACAGGATCTGTCTGTAAACAAGGCATATTGGTTCATTTTCTGGCAACTTCTTATACAGTGGGGTCTCTTAAGCATGAGTCACCTCCTCTAGTGACACTGCAAAATTTTGTCCCTCTGTGCACTCCATGGACACTTCCAGGATTCCTGGCTGGCTAAGGCTTTCCATGCGAACTCATTGGATTATCAGTGTGACCCACTTAGTCATCACATCAGTTGCATGATGTGTAGAGCTTCTTTTGAACATTCAGAAGAGCATGGGCTGTCAAAATTGCACCAGAAGGTACTGTACTTCATTAGTAACTGGAGGCTCAAATTGCTTTACAGACTGCTGGTATTTCTTTTTCAGCTGGAGTGCAATGGCTTTCACATCCTCTATATCCCTGGCTTCAAAACCCTAGGGGTCAACTGTGAGTCTCTCTGAGAGCTTTCTGCCAGAGCCTCCACGTACGGCCATTAGTCATGGCTGAGATGTAAAGCCCCTTTTTAGCATCTTGTTCTCTTCAGACTGGCCCAAGTGCTAATGCATGAACTGTCTCCTACTGGATTTGTTCAAAGGCTTACTGCTGCTCAGGACACCGTTCAAAGTTGTTTTTCTTATGGGTCATGTGATAGAGAGGGTTTGTAATCAGATTGTAACCCAGAATATACATTCTCCAGAAACCTCCAACACCCAAGAGCTTGTGTTTCTTTTTTGTTAGTTGGTGAAAACGTAGCTGTTATGTTATTGATCACATCCATTGAGACATGACAATGCCTATCTTGCCATTTTATTCCTGCAAACTGGATTTTCTGTGCAAGTAGTTTGACTGTACTTTGTTTCATAGCAAAAAAAACCCAAAACCACCTGCTTTCAAGAGAATTGGCATTAATGTTCTCCCCTTCTCATACTTTTCCTTGTCTGTGTTGCCTCACACAATAATGTCACTAATATATTGCAAGTCTTCAGGAGCCTCACTTTGTTTGAGTCCAGGCTGGATCTGTCTGTATCAACTGGTAGGCCTGTGTTTCTACCCTTGGAGCAGTCGATTCCAAATGTATTAGATAGCCCTCCGTGTGGAAAAAAAACCTGTGGCCTGCACTCTGCTGTCAAAAGGATCAAGAAAAATGGATTAGTGATATCAGTGTTTGCAAACCATTTGGCTGCCTTTGGCCCCAGTTCCCACTGGAATTCTAGTCTGTCTGATAGGGCACCACACAGTGGCAGGGTGGCATCATTCAAGACATGGTAGTCCACTGTTAGCCTCTACTTCCTGTTACATTTTTGCTCTGACCTAGAGGTACTTATTAAAAGGTGAATGAGTCTTATTGATGATTCCTTGACTCTCCAGTCACTGGATTGGGTTATGCATGGGAACCACAGAATCTCTATTGGTTCTGTACTTTAGCAGATGCATTGTCCTAACACCTGCTGTTCTCTAACCTACAGCAACCCCACAATGGAAGGATCATCTGAATGACCAGGCAAACTAGACAGCTGTTTAATCCTCTCTGTACTCAAGGCAGCTCTACCAAAAGCTTGCTGGTACCTTTTGGGGTCCTTGAAATATTCTCTCCTGAGTTATTCTATGACAAGGACACATGGATCTCTGGGCTCATCACAGTTGCTTCTTGTAAGATAGGGTTACCTCAGCCTCCAACATGGACAGTTCTCATGCATCACTCCAGAAGCAGAAATGGATTTTGCCTCTTTGTAACTGGTGGTTTTGGTGTATACTGTGCACCAGCATCCACTAGAGCTTTAGACTCCTGTGGGGCTGATGTTACAGGCCATTGAACACATACAGTCCAGTAAAAACAGTTGTTCTCAGTCTGACTGAAGGCAAGGCCCCTCTATTCCTGGCTGGGGTTATTGCTTGATTTTTGGAACTGCATAATGGAAGTCCCTTAATTAGGCTCAAAAGTACAATCAACCCTTCTACTTGGCTCAACAGACACAGGTACAGTAATTGTTCTGGGCGAATGCTTTTTGGCTGTTGCTTTTCCTTCCAGTACCCCTAGTCTCCAAGTAGGTTTAGTATCTCACTTCCACATGTCCTCCCTCTTTATCATGCAGGAAGAACTACAGGGTTGCGTGCTTTGTGTGGTGGTGTGAGTACACCACCACACCTTCTCCCTTGCACAAGAAAAGAATCTCAGAATCCATAGAATCCTTGTATTTGGAAAATACCTTTCAGATCATCAAATCTAATTGTTAATCTAGTACCAATGTGCTCACCACTAAATCATGTCACATCTACATGTATTTTAGATACTTCTGGGGATGGTCACTCCACCACTTCCCTGGGCAGCCCATTCCAATGTTGACCACCCTTTCAGTGAAGCAATTTTTCCTGCTATCCAATCTAAACCTCTCCTGGTGTGACTTGAATCCATTTCCTCTTATCCTATCCCATTGTTACCTGGGAAACAAGACCAACTTTTATCTGCTACACCGTCTTCTCAGCCAGATGTAGAGAGTCATAAGGTCTACTCTGACCCTCCTTTTCTGCAAGCTAAAGAACCCCAGCTCCCTCAGCTGCTCAGGTCCTCATAGGACTTGTGCTATGGACCCTTCATCAGCTCCTTTGCCCTTCTCTGGACAAGTTGCAGCACCTCAATATCTTTCTTGCAGTGAGGGGCCTAAAAGTGAACACAGTACCCAAGGTGCAGCATCACCAGTGTCAGTACAGAGGGACAATCACTGCCTTGGTCTTGCTGGCCACCCTATTCCTGATGCAAGTCATGGTGCCATTGGCCTTCTTGGCCACCTGGGCATGGGCTGGCTCATGTTTAGCCAGCTGTTGACCAGGAGCCCCAGATTCTTTTCCACCAGGCGGCTTTCAAGCCTTTCTGCCCCAAGCCTCTAGCAGTAAATACAGTTGTTGTGACCCAAGGGCAGGACCTGGTACTTTGCATTATTGAACCTTATACAGTTTACCTCAGCCCATGATCCAGCCTTTCCAGATACTTCCAGCCTTTCAGCAGGTCAGCTGCCGCACCCACCTTGGTGTCATCTGGGAACTGACTGAGGGTGCACCTAATCTCCTCATCCAAATAATTGTCTAAGACGTTAAATAAATGCTGAGCCTTGAGGAGCCCAACAGTGACAGGATGCCAGCTGGATATGACTCTATTTACAAACACCCTGTGAGCCCAGACAGTTTTTAATGCAGCGGACAGCGCACCTAAGACATCAGCCAGAATGCTTTGGGAAATGGTGTTAAATTCTTTAGTAAAGTCCATAGATAGCCGCAGCTCTTCCCTCATCCTAAGTGCATCACCTCTTCATAGAAGATCAGGTTGGTCAAGCTACACCTTAATATGGAGGGAGAGCAGAACAAAATCCTGCATGTCCTAGAAGTTAAAACCACCTCTGTCTGCGAAGCCCACACATTTCAGATTGATATCTGCTCACTAGATGGCAGCAGATTCAAAAACATTGCTGAAAAATTACAGCTAAAACCACTCATGAATACGTAAAGACATGCTTTTGCAGTGAAATAAAAGTGCAATAATAAAACATGATAAAAAACGTAGCTGGTCTGGATAAGGACGATGCATGATCAGGGGGAAATGGAAGCACAGGTTTCAGACTGGTCCAGTAAGTAGAGTCTTTTGCCACAATTTCTGTGCAATCTCTGCTTTGCCTGTCCTTCTAGACTGAGATTTCTGCCATTCCTCTGGACCACTAGATTACAGCTAGCATGTGCCACATTCAAGAGCTCCATGTCAGTAGAATCTAAGAGAATATATTCCATTTGTGAAAGACTTTCTTATTCTAATGGTGTTTCACCTGAATAATTTCTTTACTCTGAATTATGGAGACTGTATGAGAGGCAGGTGAAACATATTTAGCTAACTGTCATGATCTTTAAAAGCTCTAGAAGACTAGATCTAGATATCTGATCTTTTCCTCAGAAGTGAGTTACTTCCCTCAGACAGAACACATGCCTATATCTGTTATAAAATTAAGAATTTGAGAAATAAAAGCCCTGATGAAAAATCTCATAAATTGAAAGGGTAATACCTTCTGTTCATGTAGGAAGAGTTAGAAGACATGTCTGTCCAGGAACATGGATCTGTAAACTTCAGTGTAGTTCCAAACGTTTGTCAATACTACTGTTGCAGAATTGCAGAAATGAGTTTGGAAGGGACATCTTGAGATTTCCTAGTCTATAAACCTCTGTCAAGCAGAGTAACCTGGAGCAAGTTACAGAGGAACATATCCAGTTGGATTTTGAATATCTCAAAGGATTGAGATGCTGTGGCCTCTCTGGGCAATCTGTCTTGTCAGACTTAAACTGTCTTCACAGTAAAAAATGCTTTCAGATGGAAATTAGTATTTTGATATTTGCTCGTGTCCTTGTCCTGTTAGTGGGCATCACTGAGTAGAGCCTGGCTGTGTCATCTCTGCACTCTCACATTGTGTACTTATGTACACGGATGAAATACCCTTCAGTCTTCCACAGATGAGGAGGCCAGCTCTCTCACCCTCTTCCTGTATGAAAGATGATGCAGTCCCTTCATCATCTTTATGTCCCTCTGTAGGACTGGCTTCAATCTGCTCATGCTTTTTTTTTTTTTTTGAGGAGCCCAGAACTGGGCCAAACCTTGATATATCTCACCAAGCCTCAGCAGAGGGAAAGGATCACATCCCTCAGCCTGCATGCAATGTCCTTTCCAGAAGCTGCTGACATGTTTTTCTTCAAATTGTTGGTTCGTAGTCAATTTGGTGTGCATAAGACCACCAGCCCCTTTTCTGCAGAGCTGGTTTTCAGCCAGTTCTGAACCTGGCATGTACCTGCCCCTGATGTTGTTTCTCCCCAAGGTAAAGATTTTGCACTTTGTTTGTTGAACTTCATGAGGTTCCTGTGACCCAGTTTCTCCAGGCTGTCCAAGACCTTCTGGCATATTAGCCTCTCCTCACAGTTTTATACTGTCTGCAGACTTGGTGAGGGCACACTGTATACCAGTGTCCCAGTCATTCGTGACAATATCAAACAGTAGTGGCTCCCATATGAAACCATAGGGCCTGCCGCCAGTAAATAACCTCCAACTGGACTGCACCACTGATCACAACCTTCAAGCTAGAACAGGAGACACAGCTACACAGACAGCTACACATTTCCTCCTGATGGAAGTTACATGTCAAACCTGTAGTGCGTGGAAAGGCAAAATGGTTCGTGTGCTGGTACAGCCTGCAATTTTTCACCATATAAGTTAAAGGATACTGGCAAGGGGACTTGGTAATCTGTAAGACTGTGTCTACAACAAAGCTTCTGCTGGCATAAGCAGACTATGTGATTTTTCCATGCCATTGTGAAGTGTAAACCAGGCTCAAGATGTGAAGGGATAATGAAGGCTGTTTGTGATGCTCTCTGATGGCAGACATTCCCGGATATGTGCTCACCCTGTAAAACAGATGTCTCCTACTCTCAGAGCAACCAGGGGATTTTGACAAGATTGCTGAGGTTACGGAAAATATTAGGCAATAATCCTTTCCATCAACCTAAATCCCAGTTCCTCAGTTAGTTAAAAACATTGTAAGTCTTTTATTAAGTAGTAGTTTTACAACCCCCATATGTTTCTTAGTTCCCAGGTTAATGGATTATTTTGAATATTATAATAAATTATAAGTACAGAACATGACAAACTGCTCATTGTGCAAATTTCTTGTCGTATAGATAGTATTGTCTTCTCTAATTTACTGTGTATAGGAAGCATTACTTTGTAAAAAGAATTAAATGCTTTCAGTAAATACAGCCTACGTACATGTACTTACATGTATGTGTATATATCTGAATATGTAAACGTGAGGAGTCAGATACTCAGTTCTTTAGAAGAGGTATGTTTCTAATGACTTTAAAAATAGTAAACAGCCATGATTCAGCAAACGGCATGGGTCAAAGTCCCTTTTACACCAAGATTTTCTCAAGTAGCTTGCCTGTAACAACTGGGCAGTAAAATTCAAAGTTGTGCACTCTGTGTAATCAGAAATATTGATCTTCCTTCAATTCAGTACTTCTGGGATTCAGTGATGGGATTCTGGGATTCAGCCTAAAATCAGGCTGTCTATGTGTTATCTTTAGACCCATGTGTTATCTTTTTGTATTTAAACTGAAAATGTTTGCTTAACTTTTAAGGTAAACTAAAAGTTGTGCTTTTGTAATATGAGTTGTTAAATGTGAAAAGCTACAGGCAGATGAGAGAGAATATGATTTTGTAATATTCTTTCTGGAGGAAAGTTTCCCATGTTTTACCTCCAAAGTCACTTTCAAAACACTGACAATGACAGTTACACAGTAGGACAAGACCCAGAAAATTACCCAGTTCTGGACAGTAACTTTCATATGTCATGTAGCTGCACAGTGCAGGTGTATATGAACAGAGCTGTGTTGGAAGTGGTGCCCATGGGATCACAGAAGGACCTGGGCTTTGTCCTGTTGCACTCAGCCTCTGTGGGACAGCACACTCCCTGTGCCCCTACAGGTATAGCCTCTGTCTCTGGCCACTCTGGATAAACAGGGAAAGATGGGATTTTTGCTGCAGACCTCTTGGAGGATGGATGCCCTCCTTGTGCCCTTGTGGGATGTGGAGGGTTTTCAGTAGTGTCCTGTGTGAACAAGCACTGCTTTATGCTGAGGCTGTTGGATGCCTGAAAATCTAATGTAAATATGCAAAATCCCCCAACTCTTCCCCAAAAAGATTTCAGATTGGGCAAGAGGACATAGCTAAGAAAATTGAAGAAAGCCTGTTTTGGAGGTCACAAGTCCACTGAATTAAAGAATAAGCTGAATTGGAAGGGTCCCACAAGAATCAGCAAGTCCAGTTCCTGGCCCTGCATGGCACCATCCCCAAGAATCACACCATGTGCCTGATAACATTTTCTGAACTCTTCTTGAACTCTGTCAGGCTGGTGCTGTGACCACTTCCCTGGGGAGCCTGTTCCAGTGCCCAGCCACCCTCTGGGTAAAGAACCTTTTTTCTAATATCCAACCTAAACCTCCCCAGGCACAGTTTTGGGCCACTCTCTTGGGTCCCCTCACTGATCAACACAGAGGAGAGATCAGTGCCTGCCCTTCCTCTTTCCTTCCTGAGGAAATTGTAACTGCAAAGAGTCTATCCTCAGTCTCCTCTTCTCCAGGCTGAACAGATCAAGTGGTCTTGGCTTCCTCTCAAGGCCTTTCACCATGTTTGTTGACCTCTTTTGGACACTCTCTAACAGTTTACTATCTTTCTTATATTGTGGTGCCCAGAACTGCCCCCAGCCCTGGAGGTGAGGCTGCCCCAGCTCAGAGCAGAGCAGGACAATCCCCTCCCTTGCCCAGCTGGTGATGCTGTGCCTGGTGCACCCCAGGGCAGGGTTGGCCCTCCTGGCTGCCAGGGCACTGCTGACCCATGTTCAACGTGCCAGGATCCCCAGGTCCCTTTCCATGGCACTGCTTACAGCATCTCATTCCCCAGTCTGTCCATACATCCAGGGTTGCCCCATCCCAGATGCAGAATCCAGCACTTTCCCCTGCTGAACTTCATTTGGCTGGTGATTGCCCAGACCTCTGATTTGTGGAGGTCTCTCTGCAGGGCCTCTCCCTGCCCTGGAGGGAGTCAACAGCTCCTCCCAGTTTTGTATCATTTGCAAACTTGCTCAGTATTGCTTCCAGTCCTGTGTCCAGGTCATTTATGAAGCTGTTGAAGAGCAGAGGACTGAGGATGGGGCCCTGTGGAACCCCTCCAGTGACAGGTTCCCAGTCTGATGTCACCCCACTCACTGTAACCTTTGTGCCTGGCCCATGAGCCAGCTGCTCACCCACCCCATGATGTGTTTATCCAGCTGTGGACTGCACATTAGGTCCAGAAGGATCCTGTGAGACAGGATCAAAAACTTTACTGGCTTTCCTTGGCCATCTGGGTGGGTTACCTAGTCATGAAAGGAAACCAGGTTATAAGAAGGATTTCCTTCTCATGAAGCTGTGCTGGCTGTGACTGATAACTGCATTGTCTTTCAGGTGTTCTTCAGTACTCCCAGAACAAACTTCTCCATAACTTTGTCAGGCACTGGAGTGAGACTGACAGGCCTGTCGTTTCCTTGCCCATAGATTTGTAGGGATACAACTGGAGTAGGACACCCTGCAGAATTTCAGGGTTGACTAGGAGATAATCATTCTTGCAGTTATGGTCCTCCATCTCAGGGCACTGCGACCTCTCTTGGTCTGTGTCTTGGTTTGAAAGACAGGTATCTGCCAAGGAAGGCAGGAACTTTCTTGAATGGAAAGATGATCCCCTCCCTCCAAGTTATTATTATAATTTCAAAATTATGGAGCTTCCAGGTAAAAATATGGGAAAAGGAATAGCAGTTCTTTGTTATAAAATATATATGTATGTAAGAAGACAGAGCAAGCAACAACAACAACAAAGCAATAACAGAAATTCCCATGTGTACAGTGTGGGTATTGTAGCAAAGGCAGCCACTGGCATTCCAGTCAGCCAGCAGCCGGCACTCTGTCTCTGGACAGAGAGAGGAAGGGTAGGGCCCAGTCTTCCACTGAAACACTCACGCAGATGGTGAGCGTCTCCTGGCAATGGCAGGCCCCAGTCAACTCGCAGCTCCTGCAAACAGTGGGCTCATGGACAGGCAGCAAGGAGAATTCCCCAGCAGCACAAAGCCCCTGAGCAGGAGCAGTCGAGCACCCAGAACCACAACCATCTCCCCTCCAAGCTGGGCAAATACTGCCTACCCCCAGCAGAGAACTGCCAAACCCCCATTCCCTCCCTCCCTAGAACCATTTCTGCAGTTTGTCAAGGCTACTTGTTTTGTTTCTTAAACACTATTCATTCACCATTTCTCTGACAACAAATAGGAAGAAATTCCCTGAGAAACCTAACCCAGAACAGTACATCTGTGTTGAAGATAGGAGGCAAAGAATGCATTACATACTCTTGAATTGTGCATGTCCCTGTTTGTGAGGTGACCATCCTCATCCTGTAATGGGCTGATGCTATTTTTTACTGCCTATTGCCACTAATATTTTTGAAAGAAACTCTTTTTACTGTTCCGCACAGTTTTGGCAGGTTCAACTCCAGCTGATTTTTGGCCGCATGAATTTTCTCCCTGCAGTGGCAAGCAACATCTCTCTGTTCTTCCTGACCTTTCTTCCATTGGGCATACTTCCTTTTTTGCTTTATTCCCAAGAGAACATTCTTGCTTAGCCAAGCTGGTTTTCTCCCTCTCCAGCTTGACTGGTGATAGTTGGGAATGGCTCTTAAAAGAGGTGATGTTTAAGAAGGGACCAGTACTGATGGATGGCAACACTTCAAAAACATTTTCCTCTGGGACCTGATTACTAATTGCCTGAGCAGCCTGAAGTCTGCTCTCCTCATGTCCAGAGTTGAGGGTTTCTGGCACTCTTTGTCCTGTCAACAGAGATTTTAAACTCAATCACTTTGTGGTGTTTGTGGCCAACCAAGGTGTCTGCCAACCTTCACTTCACTTATGAGATCCACTCTCTTGACAAGCACTAGGTCAAGGAATAAAGAGAACTACTGAATAAGGTAACATTTTTGAACTAGTTTCCCCTGCCAAGCATATATATTCTTAAGAGGGCAGTGGACATAAGGAAATGCAGGTTTAGTTCCAGTCAGCCTTAACTACATAATTCTGGCATTTAAGGAATTGTTAGCATTGTTATGGTGTGGTTTTCCAAGCAGTGGAGGCACATTATCTTTATGTGGGAAAGGTCTGCCTTT
The DNA here is from genome assembly GCF_022539315.1 of Serinus canaria. Taxonomy (NCBI): domain Eukaryota; kingdom Metazoa; phylum Chordata; class Aves; order Passeriformes; family Fringillidae; genus Serinus; species Serinus canaria. The sequence goes on along the minus strand of NC_066343.1, from coordinate 38,505,922 downwards.
CCTCTAAAAGGAAGCAGGACAACAATAATGCATAAATGACTAATTTTGCTTTTTTATTTTTATTCCTTTCAAAATATGCATTGTCCAGTGTTATAGACTGTCCAGTGTTAGAAATATATTGTATTATCTTTTCACATGTATCAAGTTATTTGTATTTAGGCAAGTTTAAAAAGCCCCTTGGTTATATGAGGAATGTAGGATAATGTAAATATTTCTGAAATGGGGAAGCTAGGAAAGTGGACAGTCTTAAGCCAAAAGCTTTAAGATTGTCTTTCTAATGTTGGGTCACTAGATATGTGGATTAGAGGATTATTTGGAATGAAACAGTGAGGTTTTGTCTGAACATATTGATGTATATTGCTGTTTATAGTTCCCAAGAAAATGTGTAGGAATTTGGTTGCCAAAATTGGACATGCAAGTTGTTCCACATACACTGATGGGTGTTTGATATATGTACTAGTACATTTGCCTTTAGTCTGGAAAAAATCGGTTCTTCCTTTAGTTGTTCCTTTGTGGCAAGTAACAGTGAGCAAACATTACAAATAAACTTTGAGTAATTTAAGGCTTCTGTGTGGCACAGGCAAAATTGAATTTTACTTCCCTGTGGGTGAAAGCAAGATTACTCTTTGTGGACAGACGAGTGTGGTTTTGTAGTAGTGTTAGACTTGATGGTAGGGATGATGGTGCAGGTAGGTGAAGAAATTTGGGAGGGGTCAGTAGGAGTTAGGAGAAGGGGGCTCAGATGAGTCTCTGCCAGTTCTGGGGAGCTGTTCAGAGGCAAGGAGGGATGAGTGGCATATCATTTTTTTTTTAGGAATATGGGCAAAGCTGCCCACTTATCTGGGAGGGGTGGGAGACCTTTGAGGCCCTGAGGTGGCAAGTACTTGGGCAGTTAAAAGGCTGTGAAGTTGTCACATGCTAACAATTAATTAGCAAGGTTGAACATGGGTATAGCCAGTGCAGGCAGCTGGATGATGGAGAAAACAAGGGTACAACAAGCAGCCTTTTGTCTGGGATGAGCCTCCTTCATTAGCACACATTCCTTTGATCCCACATGCTGCTCTTCTTTATGACTTCAGATGTTGCACTGGTTTCTTTGCCCAGCTGCTGCTTTATATCTCTTTGACCCTTTTATGCCTTCTGAGGATCTGGAATAGTAGCAAGAGTAGGTGAAAGGAAGAGCCAGCACTACTGAGGCTCTTCTGAAGCACCTTGTCCCCAGGACCTGATGTTATATGCCTTTTTTGGTGCTTGGTTGCCTTTTGGTGCTTGGATGGACACAGGTACCAAAAAGAGGCTGCTGCTTTGGCCAGGGCCACCCATATTAAAGAAAATTTTCTCACTCCATCTTTCTCTTGTCTTTCCCAAGTTTGTGGTTTCAAGCTATAGCCTAGATGTTAAAGCTGATTTTGAGGTTGTTATTCTATTAACCGACTGGAGCTCAGAAAGGGTGAAAAAGGTTATTTTTCATATTTTAATAATTTAAAAGATGCCCCCAAAACTAAATTTATATTGCCACAAATAGACTTTTCTTTGTAGTAATCTCAAAGGCTATGTTTCAGGAGAAGAGTGCCTTCAGAATCTTGAATATAGAAATATACTATGTACAAATCTTGAATGCACAAAATCTTGAATATACATTTATTCGAAATCTCAAATATACTATCTTGGATGTATATCTGGAAGTTATCTGAAACACAGTAATATCTTGATACGCTTTATGCATGTTGTGCTGTAATCTACAATTGTTTCACAAATAATAATTATTATTTTTTAATCAAGAAGGCTGCAACGAGAAAATGGAGTAGCTCTGTAGTACATAGTATTTCCCTGGAATTTCAATAGTTTTGGTAATGATAACAAATAGACATGGACCACGGATTACTGGCACCTTTTCCCTTTCTTTGTCAGTGCTGGATCTGGCCATGTGTCTGGAAGCATGTGTGTCTCCTGTGTGTCTGTGTTTGGGATCATGCAAGGCTATGTTGATGACGGCAGCTAGTTGCTGCCAGACCACAAGAGGGACCCAAAGACATGCACTGCTGCCTGCTATCCCTTGAAAAATGGAAGGGTTGTCAACTTCCAGCTGGGATTTTCAGAAAAAGTAGCTTATTTTCTGTTAATTTTAGCTTTCAGGAATTTTACTATGACTCACCTATAAGCTTTCTGAAGGAAAGTCTGAGAAAGGCTCTAGAAAAAAGGCTGCTAGAGATAACAGATGATTTTAAACCACTTTGTCATGGCTGCCAAGTGCACTGGGGAAGGCAGAGTGGCATCTAGACTGATAGTGATAAATTGTCTGAAGACATTTGAAGGAAGGGATCTGCACTCATGTATTATACTGCAGGTATAATACTAAGAAAATTAGCATCTGGATTTTTCCCTTTATTAGTATTTTGAACATTATTAGTAGTTTGAACATTCAGCCAAGCAGACAACTGCAGATGATGAGACCTTTACATAAATTAGAGGAAAAACTTACCAAAAGTAAAGTAGTTCAAAATATACGGTAAATTGGAGACATTCTGTATGATGCAGCTTTGCAGCTGCAGTAACCCCCTGTTCCTCCAAAAGATAAATGTAAATTGTACAGTGCACATGCAAACAGGGCATATCTTTTGTAGCAGTGGAAAATGTCTTTGATATGGGCTGGTTTGGTCTGGAAAGAGCAGCGCTACCTGGATTTAGCTGCCTCAGTGGACTCATCAAGCAGTCTTGAGAAATGTCTTCCTCTGTGAAGATCTCTATGCCTTCTTCACTGAGACTTCTACCCTTCTCTTTCTCCCTGTGGGCAGGAGACATGAGGCAGGGCTGGCTCCCAGTACTCATATACCCTATTATTTTCAATGTAAATAGTAGCCATGTTTTTCTGTGTACAAGAATCTTTTCCAACAGAAGGGTAGGGGTAATGACTGGTGATTATTTTATTACAGTGACAGCTCTTTATTCTTCAACTAAAAATTGAGTGCTATTTGGTGGTGATGTGCTAATCTAGCATCATTGACAATGAAAGCATATTGTTATACCATGTTGCATCTGGGTAGCACCCTAAGTCTTAGATCAAGCTGAATCACTGTCATTAATAAGCTCTGCTGATGTGTTCTTGGAGGAGGTAATACAAAGTTATCCATGATTTACTGTTAGGGCAGTTGGGCCCAGGGAATGTTTTCCTTGGGGCCAGGGAGTGAGTCAAGAGCATGACTGATAGCAGTGTCCTTCTTGGCCAGGGAGGTGATGAAGTGGTCTTCTCCACAAACTCTCCCCTTCTGCTGTCAGCCTCCAGATCACCTTGTTACAGAACAACATACAGGCTTTAGATATGTACCCACCCGCTGTGGAAGTACTGCAGTGGTTTTTCTCTGTCTTCTATTCAGGACAGGCCATGCCAAACTATGACCAACAAGAAGGGCTGCAAGAAGTCAATTTGTATTTTCACCTCTGTGCTGTGTGAAGGGAACATACACTGTTAAGTGTAATGATAGACTGACATGAAAGGCTGTTCCATTCCCTCTCTGCTTTTTCTGGCAGCAGCTGAACATGCAGTGACAACACACCTTCCATTACTAATATTTTGAAACCTAGAGCAGGAGAGTGCCTCAAACCGCAGCCTTATAACGTAATGAAGAATACACACAGCTGCAGTAACAACCACATAATTATTTAATTAGTTTTTGACAGCTTCAAATTGCATAGGTGAAGGAATGCATGAACCACACATGGAAACCTGCCAGCAAAGGTTTTACACGTACGCAGATGGCTTTAGCTATTGTGTAAGCGCAAAGCCAGGTTGCTGCACTTTTATTGCAAAGCCTAATAGCACATCATGCTCTGCAGAAGTTATATCAGGGGAATAAAAATGGCATATGTAATTATTTCTTCTCTTTTATGTCATAGTATTTCTTTTCCTATATTTAACCTCCCATAAGTGAACCCTTTGAGACGAAAGATGGGAATTTTTTAACATTAATTTAAGTAATCTGTAAAGTAACAGCTTCTTTGGGCTTTTGGAATAAGTAATTATGATACCACTAATTAACATTACAAATACATTTTTATTTTAATATCTCATCATGGAGATGAATTAATTATTATCTCTGTTGGGGAGTTAAGTATTTGTGTTTTTATTGTGAAAAAAGAAAGACAAACCACAGAAGTGGAAAATTTTTTCAGAAGCCACGGTGTGATTCAGGATAAAAGAGATGACAAATTAGGAATTTCCTCAGTTTTCATTTGACTCTGCTGAGAACTAGGGCAAGAAATTTCAATATATAAATGTGGGGAAAATAATTCTCTACAGCAAAATGAATGAAGAGGGCACTAACATTAGTAAAAATCTGTCTTTGGCAAATTGATTATTCCAAAGGGGAAGATAATAATTTAGAAGTGAAGCAAAGCATAATGTACTGTAAATATTTGCTCTTCAGCTGCTGCAAAGCCAACACCCATCTCCCAAGTCACTCAAAGTGTTTATAATTTCCATGTGTCACAGGCTCCATGATTTTATATTAGAGGGGAAGTGATTTCTCCTGAATGCACCTAATTAAGGCTAACAGCTAAAATAAAACATGAATTAATCCAAAACTTCACTCTCCACTCTAGATGAACACAAACATTGTCTGAGGTTTAAAAAGTTAAGTCCCTCTTTTTTTCCACATAATTGAAGTTTTCATATTTTCCAGCCTTTGCTTTTTATGGTTCTGGCTGGGATAGGAAATGCTAAAAGCCCACAAGAAAAGGCTATTCCCATAGAGCTGTGTAAGATATTCACAACAAAAACCTAAACCATGCGGAACACATGTGGTTTCAAGTTTCACAAGAAAGTCAAAACCCAGACTCTGTTTGTTGAAGTCTGTAACACGTTTTAAATGAAACTGGGCCCGTTTTCAAGAAAATCTGGTCAGATTCCTGGGTTTGAGTTGAAACCATCTGAAATTTGGCATTTGGCAAGTTCTCGGAAGAAGTCTTGAGGCCTGATCTCACTGATGCTTCAAGGGGGCCTTGCTGTAGATGGGACATGAGCGGAGGGAATGTCAGGTCTCAGCTGGGGGAGTGGGGCAAGGGCACTGTCAGGGACCTTGGGGCTGAGGAAGCAAACACAGCATTGTGGGTCTCCTGAGGCAGTGAACCGTAGTCAAGAATGGTTGTGCAAAAGTCATGTGGCTCGCATCCAGGGCAGGGGATTCTGGAGGTACTGTGCACACCCCTCAAAGGGACACCTTGCTGTGCCTTCTCATGTACTCCCAGAATAAAGATTAGGGAACCCCAAATACTGTGTTCATCACTAGACTTCATTTTGTAGGATTCATGTGGATATCACTGCATCCACATCAAAAACATACCTTTATTTTACTTACAGAAATCTCTCTGACTAAGCAAATGAAAGACTGTGAAGAAATACTTGGCACCCATGTGAAACTGTGCACTTTTTAAAGAGCTCGGTGTAGGAATGAGTCATTAGTTGATGCTGCAGCCTCAGTCTCTAAGATGTTATCAAGGTAAAAGTTATAAGCTAAATTCTGGAATTGCAAGGATAGATATCGGGGCAGAATTTTTTCTTCTGCATTCCTAGAAACATCTTTATCTGATACTAATACTACTGTAATTTATTGAAACTGTAAGGCTTTTAAATCAGTCTTACCTTTAACTTTCTCTCCTGCTATCACTTTTAAATTTCTGTCCCTGCAAGAAGTTCAAATAGGCTAGGAAAGTTACAATCAATGTTTTAATAATATGATTAAAATGCAATATTATCTATATAGACAAGTTTATTTCTTGGTCTCATAAACAGATAACTGTACACAGCTACCAATACATTCTCCTGCATATATTGCTCAGTATGGGAATATTTAACTGTGAAAATAAAAGCTGTTTTGTGCTGAGGCCAAAATGTAAGCAAAGAACGGAGCAGATGGTTTATGAGTACATGGAAAAACAGCATATGCCTGTGAATTAGGAAAGACCTCTATATGAGGCTAATGAGTATAGAGTATAGTTTTCCTGTTTTCCCTAATGGTAATTTATATGTGCAGTTCTATGAATCCAGCACTGTGAGGACAATAGTTATGCTCACAAATGAAATATGGCTCATTAAAGCTCCAGTTCTTCCATCCACATTCACTTTGATTAAGCATAGGTCAATCCTGTGCAAGATAATTATTTATTACCCTGTCACTACTACTTTTTTTTTTTCCACAGATGTCTGTGTTTTGGCTTTATATAACATGATAAAGTCCCTTTTGCTAACAAGTCTTTTAATGCACTATAATTCTGCCCTGAATCTTAACAAATGTCCACAGTGTGCAATTTTTCATAATTCATGCCTGCAGTTGTTCCTCTTAGTAAGAATACCAAAGGAAGTAGGCATTGTCATCCACCAACCTGCTTCCCCAAGACCCAGTTGCCCTTACATTCATCTTGTCCAGAACTAGTTGAAAATCCCCTGGATGACTGGGTTTTCATCACTTCCCTAAGGGGCAAACAAGTGCCTTTGTGGTTTTTGTCATGATGCTCTTCTCTTGTTCAGAAAGAACTTGCGGGAAACACTCCCCAAACAGACTTGTTTTCTTTTAAACCATCTTTTTCTGTAGTTCCTCCAAGAAGCAGACAGTAGTTGAGCTTTGGGGTATTGAGACTACTAATGAGTTTTTGCTGCACTGCACTCGCAGACTGTCTTCATCTGCTTCTAACCTGTTTGCTTGGCTGCAAACTCAGAGTCTGCTTTTCCCACTGCAGAGGGAAGTGAAGGAGCATCTACTGGCTCATGGTTGTCTGCTCCCCTGTCTGGCTCATCTTCACGCTGCCTAGGCCCATATGTTTGATTCTATACTTGACATGCACCAGGTGCACATCTGGTTATGCCATCCTTTTTCAGGGACTCAGATATAATGTGGGCTAAGTGCTGCATGGGTGTCCTGGCGCTTTAACAGGGTGGAGGTGACTGGTGGGAATGAGAATTGCAAATTATTTTCTGCTACATGGGACAGTAGCCTGAGAAAATTGTGCAGTGTTGAATTCCTTCTGTTTATAGGACAATAATCATCTTATACTGTCTTGAGGAACAGAAGCAGAAAATATTAGAGTCCAATTTGTTCACCATGGCAGAATGGAAATGGAAAATTCCATCTGTTTTGTAATCAAAATATATTTCATGTTTATGCTGCAATAATTGTCAACATAACTACAACAAATAGAGGAGAGTAATTCAACCAATGATTGCAAAAACCAGAAGGTTTTAAAAATCATGTTAATTTGTAATGATTGCATGGCAGAATGACAGTTTTTATCTTTGGAAACTTTCTTACTCAATTCTAAGACTCATTTATGCCAATTTGCTAGTATTTAACAATAAGATCAGTAGACCTTAAAAACAGAGAGAAAAAGAAAGAAAGAAAGCAGAAGCTACTATGGATACTGCCAAACCACTTCTCAGCTTTGTAAAATGAAGCACATGGGCAAATTTCCCACCAAAAAGACAGCATAAATTGATTTCCAAATTAATTAATTTTTTTTTCAATTTCCACCCCAATATTCTGATGGCAGTTTGATAAGCTATCAGAAAAAAATTTAATAAATTCTCTTTCAAAAGGAGATTTACAAGTATTTTGCTGCTTATTTGTGCAACACATTTTTTGTATTTCTTAATGCTGTCTCAAAGGTCCTGGCACAGCACTGGCACTCTTTCTTTTAGGAATTCTGTTTCTGTCTCTTTTCCTCAGGTTGACTGGCTTCTTACTTGACAAACATCTTCACTCACTTCAGAACCTTTTTGAATTAAACATAGTACAGTCTAACCATTAACAATTAATGCTTAATAATACTATTTCATAGACATTTCCAGTGGTAGTTATTGTGTGGAGTTCTACATTTAATGCCACTCCCTTCTTGAAAGATATATGTAGTTCTTACTTTGGATTACAGCTAAACAGCAAGTTTTGATTGAAAGAATGGCTGTGACCCAGTCGTTAACTACCATACATGTCAATTTGAAATGATGGAAATAATTGCCACTGACAGTTTTACTTTGTAGAAACCTATTTTCCTCCCTTTAGAATCTTTTTTATCTTGGTTTACTGGAAAAAGTGAACAAACACAAGGAAATGCTTTCAAAATTATCAGCTTCTAAAGAACACCAGTAATCACTTTGCATAATCCACATCTGGGCTCAATCCAGTTTTCCCTAATTAGCTACAAATGCAATGTCTGCTTCTATGTCTGAATTTTTCACTGCATCTACCTATTTAAGTGTAAAATGAATTCGATTTTCAGGTTCAAGAATATTACTTAGGTAGTTGAGTGGATTTAGACACAATGGCATTTCTTGTACTAAAAATAGTATAAATGTGGCTACTTTTCAGATTTTTAGAACCAGTGCACTTCTGATTTTTGAGGATCACACTGGCTACTTACCCTAGCAAAAAGGTATTTACAGGTATTATTTAACCAGTAAATCGCACAAAGACACTCAGGCCTTTTGCTCATCCTGTAAATGGAAATAGTTTTGTAAACTGTGAATTACTGCAGCTTCTCTGAGTCTGGTGTCCATATGACTGCCTGTTGTGTTTCCTTTGTCAAGGCTGCATGTGGTATTCACAACCATCTAAAAGCCCAAGTTGCCTTTACACCACTGTCCGGAAAATGGGAAGCTCAAGGAGCTAACTTGCTCCCAGTAGAGTATCCCATTGCTCTGAGGTGTGGGATTAAGGGTACACAAAGTTATATGTTTTACCTGTACTGGGAAAAGAAAGCAGGTCCTCCTGAAACTTCTGTTGATTTGTTATCAATGGAGAATGTGCCCTACTAAGCATGAGTGGTGTAGGAATAGTGTAGGCAGGTAAACACTTCCAGCCCTTTATTATTACCAGTTTTCAGTTGTCACTGAGAATTGAAATGGTGAAAAAAAAAAAAAATATATATATGCACAGCTTCAAGTTGTGCCAGTGGAGGTTTATATCAGATATTAGGGAAAATTTCTTCACTGAAAGAGTGATTGAGCATTGGAACAGGGAAGTGGTTGATTCAGCATCCCTGCCGGCATTTAAAATGTGTAGATATGGCACTTGGGGATATGGTTTAATGTGCACTTGGGAGTGTTAGGATTACAGTTGGACTCAATGATCTTAAGGGTATTTCCAGTCTAGATGGTGCTGTGATTCCATAACTGTGAATTACTGTCCAGTCACAATATCCTGTTTTTACCAATAGCTGCCCAAACAAGGAATACAAGACTGTTCTTTGGTGTCCTGTCATCTGGAGAAGGATTTTGAAATGCAGCACCACCTATGTAGGGCCTTTGGCATCAGCATCGTGGTTGCCATCCCCCTGTGCTCCCTTCTCCAAGCTTGTGCAAGCCCTCTTTGAAAAGGGAATCTGCTGGAAAGCTATCTGCTCTTGAAGATTTTTTTTTCTTAAAATCAAAACTCAACAAAATGTAAAATTACGTCCTGTCTGTCTCTGCTTTCTTTTCCCCTGATTTTTTTCTCACTGATGCATTTTTAAAGGTATGATCTAACCCTTAGTCAAGCCAAGAGAAATCTTTCCAAGGTCTTGAGAATACAATAGATCAATATCTAAATGAAAATGTAAAAATTGCTTAAGAACTGATTTTGCTAAAGGAAGACAGTGAAAAAGCTTTTGGCACTTACCACAAGAAATAAAGGTGCTAGGTTTCACCTTTTTAAATGCTGGGAGCAAATCTGGAAGACCCTTCAGCTTCTGGCTGCAGCGTGCCGGAGAGAAGCACAGTCCTCAGGTTTAGATCTATGTGCACGTGTCTGAGGATATTTCCTTTTGGAGGCTGTTTCTTTTGTTTCCCCCCTGCTTCCAACCTGCCTGTCCTATGCACCTCTTTATGAAGAAAGACTTGATGATGTTTGAAGACACTTTATCCTGGAGCACTGTCTCATTACAGAAAAGGGTGAATTTAAACAAAAGAAACCACTTGTTGAATCTTTCCCTCCCTGCCACCATAGTGCTGTGTAAATTCGATGTGGTTCTTTGAAAGTCAGCGGATTTATGTTGCTGTTACAACAGGACAGTGCTGTAGGGAACAGCTAGCCTATTTCTGTAATTCATCTTGTGGAGGTAGTCAAGTGGCCTCAGAAGTTTTCTAAGGAAGGAGGACCAACAGTTAACCTTCACTGCAGTTGCATGGGACTGATTCAAGAGGTAGAAGTCTAACCTGTTGAATCTGAGAATTTGGAATATGTTGCTATTCCATTTTGCAATCACTTCTTCCTTCTGTCATTCCCCAAAATACTCAACCCTGTCCTTCAGATTTCAGAGTACACAATAATCTCACACATGAAATACATGTTTGTGAAATACTGAGTCTCCAGACCTCTTCTTGTGTGTCATGGGACAGTTCTGGTGATCTGGAACTAGGCTGATTTATAGGAATGGAGGCTCTGGTTGGCTGTGTCTGCTCAGAGCGTGGCCCATAGCTGCAAAAGTGTGCAGAAAATTCTGTCTCAAAATATGCTGTTCAGCTGTTTCTTACCCCTTTCGGTAGTAACAGCAGTTTGGGGCTTATGCTTTTTTGCTTTCCAAAATGTGCTATTAAGGAACTAAAGACTGGAATGATTTCTCCTTCTGTTCACATTTTTGGCTGGTTTTCTTAGGTAAGATGTTCTCTTGGAAATGTTTTTTAGTACTACCCACAACTATTTCCAAAATGACTAAGTTTGTTTTTAAAGAAGAATAAAAAAAATAATGACAAATTGGAACCTTATGGACTATTAAAACTCTCTGGCAGAAAGAACTGTCAGCATGATTGATATCTAGAAATTCTCTTTTCAAAGTCATTAAAAAGCTGTGTTCCAGTCTTTGAGCTCTTGGGAGAAATCTCACTAGATTGCTTCCTGTTGTCTAATTTCTGAAAATATCCTGCCCAGAAGAGGCACAACAATAGAATTATGTCAGAAATGCAAATACCAGGTGAGCCACATGTGTAAGCAATAGTGGTGAAATGGCTTAGTTTCTTTGTTATTCAAACATTTTTTAGGTAAAAAAAAAAAAAAAAAAAAGCTGGAATCTCTAGATGCTCCAAGTAAATTGCTCGTTTTGGAAATATGGCTTTCTCAAGGGCACTAAATCCCATGTGATCTTGACAGCCCAAAACACCTGGCTAGACTAAAATCAGAAAAGAAACATACACATAATTTTTATTTGGTAAAGAGGGAGGTCATCCCACTTAGTGACATTTCAGTTTTAATAAGAGTCTTTCATCCTGAAATATGTACACATTTCATCCTAAGTTGATGCTCTTTCTACAAGTATTTTTCTAGTTCTGCAAATAAAGAAAAGGCTGTATGGGAATTTTGCTGAAAGCCTCACAATTGCTGAGCTCAATTTGTTCTCGAGACATAAATGTGAATTATGTGCCTGTTGCTACCTGTGAGCTGGTTGGAGCTGGTGGCAGGCTGCAAGTGCTGTAGTGCCAACCTGGCAAACTTACAGCAGCAGCAGGCAGCTGCCTCATTTTCTGGCTTCCAGCAGTATGTGGGCGAAATAGAATAATGTTAGCGTTTGGCTAACATCACATAATGGCTTCCAAAATATCAGTTCAGAAGGCTTCTCTCATACAAAAAAAATGGGCTCTCACTGGGTATTTGCAGTAACACACACACACACACCCACACCCATAATATGTGGGTGTAAAATGTGAAAAGGATGCTTGCCAGGGAACTTTCTGATCCAAAGCTGTGAATGAGAACTGCATGCTTGGAATGGAGGCATGAGAATGCTCTTGCTGTTTGTGTCCTTTTGTTCCTCTGACATTTTGGGATTTTATGTGGGTGTGATGACATATTCCCCTAAAGCCTGCAGAACCAAGTTGCTGGTTTCAATGCCTGCTACCAGAGAAGGATAACTCCTCAGAAACACGACTGCAGGGAAACAGAGAGCAAGCCCTCGTATGTACTGGAAGGATGAAATTGTGCCTAGGGTCCTCTAGCTGGTTGCACTGAAAGTAAAGGCAGAGGGAGAAGCCCATCAGCCCCCTCCCCCAGCTGTGTCCCTGCCTGCATCCAGTTGCTGCTGCCATTTGCTGGCTGCTGCCCAGCCGAGTCTCCCATGGGATGCGCGAGGCCCACACAGATAAGCACATTAGCATGGCTTGTATCTGTGCAACTGCATTACTGTTTGCACAAAAGCACGCTGCTTCTGGCTTACACTGAGCTGTAGCATAAACAAAAATTGGCTCCAAACCACTTAGGAGTCCAGGGGGGTTTGTTTTGAATGTGCCCTACTGACAGCAGAATTAGGCTGTGGCTTCATGGAAGACTTGAGAGATGGAGTCAGCAGGGAGATTGCAATGCTAGATGGAGGTGTAATAGTTTAGCTGAGAAGAAAACAAGCCAGGAATATGGGTGAGATGTGGGGATTGCGAGTCTGAGAACTCAGCTTGGAATGTTGTCCTGGGAAGCATGGTGCAGCAGAGAGCAAGGAAGGGTGGAGTGTGATGCCCCGGATCACGACCCAAATGATGGTCATGCTGGAGCACTTCAAGAGTCCAGGGGCAGACAGTAAGAGTGGGATGTTTCATCAGTTATCTATTCAGTACTGTACTAGATTTTGCAAAGACATTTCTTAGTTATAGAAAGAGGCTTTCAGGGGAGAGAAAGAAAGGCAAAAGAGGGAAGTGGAGACAATGTGATCAAAAAATTGACAATAAACCACCAAGTAAGTAATAAACGACTAAGACTTAAAGAAAAAATGAATGGTGAGAAGGGAGAAAAAAACTTAATACAAAAGTAATGGAATCCTAATCTAGAGAAGACACTTTTTTACAAGTTTTTTCTCTCTGGCAATTTTAAGGTAGAATTAATTTTCTTTCCATAGGAAGAAAAGGGAACTCAAAATTTGGGTCTCCATCAGTGTCCCAAAGAGGATGATGGGCTCGAGGAACATTCAACCTGAGGAAGGTCCTTCTCACCTCTGTAAAGTCATCACATCATTCTCATAAATCAAGATCATTCTTACGTTGAAAAGGAATCTAGACTCAGACTTCTAAATGCATACAAAAAGAAGCAAACTATTTCTAGCTGTGCTAGCAGAGATAAAGGATTAAAGGTGGTTAAAGGATAAGCATATTTTATTATTTATGGCCGAAATACAGATACATTATATACTCTTCAACCTACTGGACTGTAACTGCTGTTTTTTGTTACCTGTCTCACCTTTTTTGTTACCTTGATTCCTGATTGCTGTCATAAACCCCTGATGTATGTCATGTAGAACAAATTTAATTCCATTTTTCATTCTGACACCTCCAGCTTAGGAGATATTTCATTGACATTATTGAAGCAATAAAGATTCTTGCAAGAAATTGCACATCTCCTCATCAATAGGCATCAAACGTCTCCCATTTCTTTCATGGGTTTGCTGAGTCAGGTACATCTAATTGATCTGCTAGTGTTTCTTTTAAGGCTTTATGCCATTTGCTATGGAAAATCCAGTTTAACCGTTTTCCTTCATAGTTCCTCCTCTAATTTATATACTTGTTTGCTGACTTCATCTGTGTCAAATTTCTAAATCATGAAGATTTTCTTTTCAAAAAACCCTACTGGTTTCATTTCACTGGAAGAATTTTTCCTGTCTGGTTTCCTTTCTTGGTTGTACATAAATTTTCTGAATCTCAGTAGTCATCTTTCACATTTAAACTACTTTTGGGGCTTTTAATCCCTGTAAGCTATCAGTCTTTTGTAACTACCCTCGAGTTTTAGTGAAGTCTCCCCTTTATAAAATAATGCTTCTTTCCAATTCCTTTCCTGGGTATCAAACCTAAATGTAACAGCTGCTTCTTCTTGAGGCCTGAGTCCTTGTCTAGGTGAAATAGCTCTTCTATGTTACTTAAGACTAGTTCAAATTTAGGTGCACCTTCTGCTTCAGAACTTAAATTGCACTTTGGGTGTTGAGACATCAGATGCTCACCTTTGCAGACATTTGGGGCTGTTTTAACATGGCACTCAGTAATGAAACTGAAAAGCTATTTCTAGTTAAAAAGCCTATGTCCCTAAGTGCTCGAAAACCATTGCCAGTTTTTCTAAGTAACTGATGGCAGTTGCAGATTTTTCTCCCTGTGCGGACACCATGCTGAAGTAAGATGAATCTAGCAGAGAGAAGAGAAATGATGGGACAAGAAGATTTGGGGAATTTGGTGTTTGTAGCAAACATGCCCTCCCTCTCACAGCTGTGAGCTTCCCCCTGGCTTCACGCTGCTCACCCTCTCTCCAGCAGGTTTGCCAGCAAAAGAAGTTCAGCAGCAGAAGCTGCAGTTCCCCAGTCTTCCGGAGTTGAAGTTGTCAGTCGGATGAGCTGTTGTGGGAAGGGAGGCTCCCTGAGAAGGGCTTTCCCCACATCCATGAGTTAATTTTTTGCTGTTTTCCTGAGTCTTCTTCCATTGCCCTGTTATATCTCTATTCTACCCCCGCATCCTGGCCCAGCCCCTACCCCACTAGATCACTGGCTTCCTTAAATCCTTGTGCCTGCATAGCTCTAGCTCCAGACCCACACTGCCTTACTGAATTCCCTCACTGTTTCAGGCCTGTGGTTGTGTCCTGTCCCAACCCACACAGCTGAACACCACTCATTTCCCACTCTGGCTTGCAGCACCATTTCCAGGTATCACCTGGTTGTCCCATTTGAAACACTCCTGAACTTGACATGCCAGGTCTCAGCTGACATTTTAACTACATGCAGCAATGAATTATAGCTGGCCATTGTAATTGCAGATGAGCACACCCTTTCTGTAGAAGTTCTGCTTTCTGGAAGCAGTGATAGATGGCTTTAAATCCTTTTGTCATCACCATCTAACTAGGAGGGAGGAGGCCCTGACATGTCTTCCACCACAGCAGATTTACATGCAGATCTGGGTGCATGTCAGAAAAATACTGCAGAGGCCCTCAAGCTAATAGCCCTATTAACTAATGGGAAATCTACACCCCCGCTCCTCTACCCAGCTTTTTGTATCACTCCTGCCAAACATGAACCATGAGCTCGGGTTCCTTCCCAGAAACCTGCCTAGGTTCCTTGCGAAAACAATTATGCTTTTCTTATATTTTGTGAACAGCCAATTTAGCCTTGTGCGGCACAGAAAAATGGCAGGTACATTCCACCTGGTGTCCCGACTTAGAAGGTATGTAGCCCTTTTTGCGTTGTAAATCTCTGAGGGACTGGGGCAGGGAGGAGAAATAACCAATCTCCACACAAAACTTGCTGGCTGCACTTAAACATCCCCCCATGGGCTGTGTATTTCTTGTAAACTTAATTGCCAGGGATTAGAGTCTATTTCCTGGCACTGCTGTTGAGGTCACAGAAATTCTTTTGTGCCTGGAAAGCTTCTGCTCAGCAGTCCGCAGTCCCCTGGGAGTCTGAGGCTGGCAGTGGCAGAAGCGGCCGCTCTTTTTACCAGCTGCTGAGGTGCCCTTTGGGGGGAAGAAATTCCAGCACCATTAATTTTCCAGCCATCAGGAACCTTCTGGGATTCCTCTAGGTGGCAGGAAGCACACACCCGCTACTGAGGCATTGCTCACTGCAGCTCTCTGGCTGCAGGAGTTTATGGACTTTTAAAGGGTATAGGTGAGGGTTGTTCTGAGGTCGGGATTACATCTTAAGGGTTGCTTGTCCACCAGCTATCTGACTGACAGGCCCTAACTTCAGAATTTGTTTGCTCTGTACCACAGGCTTTTGGTTTTGTGGTGAGGTTAGCCACTAAGTCATTCCTTTCCCATCACCCTGGGTAATGCCATCCTGGATTTGCTTATCCGTGTAGCAAGAAGATGTTTACATGCCTTTGAAGCAATAAAATGAGGCAGTAGCAGGCAGATATGATGAGTATATAATCATTGAAATCTCTGTGCCTGCTGACATGCTAAAAGGATGTTGGTATGAACTTGGGTGGATCTGATTTTTAAGTCATGATTTACTATTGTATCTTTCCCCTGGCTGTGAATTCTTTATTTTTTCTTATCTCAGTTCATATTACTGACAAACACCAGAATATGTCCTTCAAACAACCTGAGTATTAGTTTGGAGAGTGTTGAAGTACATAAGTAACTGTACTGAGTATATACCAGTGTGATCTGGTAGCGTGATCAGCCTTCAACTAAGGCCAGAAGGGAAGGCAAGGCTGCACTTATACCCCCCACTAACCTATCACCTGGACAGGAGTTTACACAAAATCCTTTGCTCTCTCAGGTCTTTTTCTGCCCTCTTTGTTCTGTGTCCACTAGAAGAGTGTCTTTCCCAGGATATGTCTCTTCCCTGGCTGCTCTGCGTCTGGTCTCAGCCTGAGGTCCCCCAATAACTCCTTTAAGACAGGCAGATGATGGACAAGTATGCACTGCTGAGGAACTCCGCTTTATCTGCTTTATTTTTCTGCAGGAAAGGAGTCCTTGAACATCAGCTTAAATCCCTCTGGAGCGTAGTGAAGGGGACCTCGGAAGGGCTGTGGCTCTGACTCTGGATATCTGGCGTGGAGCAAGTTATGCAATGTACTGCTGTGACATCTGGAGATTAATTTTTGGCTCATTTCTTGGGACCGTAGTTAACATCCACATGGGGAATTTTTGTTTTTAAGAACAAGAAGTACTATTCTAATTTCAAGTTTTTCTGTGATCTCATTCAATTTGAATCATGTCCAGCATACCTCTAACTGCATCATTTATAAGGAAGGAGGAATTGTTTTTTTTACTGGTGACACAGGTTGCTTTGGTGAGTTATGTATTGATAAGAAAATATCTTCCTGATGAGTTAGACATCACAGAAACTTAAGGTCAATAAATACTACTTGTTCTGCTTAGCTGGAAAATTACTGTTTTCCTAGCACTTCCAATTTAAATGCTATGATTATTCTTCAAAGTGATATCATAGACATTTGTAGTTATTTCAAAAAATTCATATGATCAATGATAATATTATGCACCAGCAGTCATCATCAATAAAAAGAGCTCAAAGAGCTTTTCCCAGCATTATTTTGGCACCACTATACCAAGCAACCTCTAAATGAGCTAATCCTAGTTTTTAAGTTGTTCTCAAGTCTGCAAAGAACTGAATGCTAATGATCCTGCTCAGTTTACCTGCACTCTTGACCCATGAGGCAATCACCTATTCATCTCAAAAAGCCTAAAATAAAAGGTGCTGGTTTTGAGTCAGAGGGGAAAGTAGTGCTTGTGTTTGCACAAAGCACATCAGTGTGTAACTTGTGAATTCAGACCTAATGCAGTTTCAGGTTTGATATATAACTCAATAGCAATCAGACTTTCATGCTGCAAGAATCAACGCCTCAAACCACATGCAGCTTGCTCTGTCTTGTCACCTTTATTTTTTGTCTGTCTCTGTCATTGATCAAGATGTCCCTCTGATAGATCATGAGTTTGTAAATAACAAAAAGATGTTGCAAGTTATTTTTCAATGACATTGTTAGCATTCTCAGGGATAAACCCCTGCATTTTGAAGGAAAACCCCAAGAGCTTGAATAGCAGTTTTAAAGCACAGATAACATGATCTGTAACTTTGTCTTCACTGAAATGCACAGCTCGCTCTTTACCAGTCAGCTGCACAGCAAGCTCTTTACCATCTCTTCTCTCACATTTCACTGGAGCATTTAGTTTACAGTAGGTTAATGTCCTAACCTCTTAGCTTATTAGTGTGAAACACAATCAACCCTATGTAATAAGATTAGACAGTCGGAGCTTAAGCCAGTGCTATTTTTTAACAAATTTTCCCCCATTTAGAAAATGGGATAAGAACTAGGAGACTGGAAACTGATTAGATGTTTGTGAACAGTAGAAAACTCACTTTTATTTTTCACAAAAGTGACCTGTTTCAAATAAATATTTCTTGTGCATTACATTTTTGTGGTGCTCCACCCAGATAAAGGCTCTTTACTGTAAGAGGGTAAAGAGGTGTCAAATGGTTGGACAACCTTAGTGAACGAGACTCAGTAAGGTCCTGAGATCTGAGAGTTTTGATCTGATTACCCTGCATACAGGATTAAGAAATGATGGGCAGGTAACTTCAGTTTTTGTTGGAGACAGTGTTCCATGTTGCCAATTCTTCTTATCTGTATCCCTTTGTAATGAACAAAAAACAAAACAAAACAAAACAAAAACCCCCTAAAAAATCAAACAAGATCCACCAACCAAAACAACTCAAAACTAACAACAGCAAAATCAAAGAAAAACCCAATCCCCCCCCCCCCAAAACCAACAAACCCCCCCCCCCCAGGCATTCCTCCCCTAAAAGAAACAAAACCCAAACATGAAAAAAAACCAAAAAAAAAAAACAAACCAAAACAATAACAACCCCCCCAAAAAACCAAACCCTCGGTGAACTATTCCTGAAACCCTAGGGCATGATTGCAGCAAATTGAATGGAATGGTGTCTTCCATGTTCTTCCCAACCTTCCATTCTCAGAGGAACTTACTCCTCTGTTGAAAGCCCCTTATAACTTTATTATCATGATGAAGGACACAATTTTCAAAGAGGTAGACTGAGGACAAAAGGTTAAATTCCTTCAATTTAATTAAAAATTTCCCATTTCATGATTGAAAACCCTCAACTCTGATAGCAGAGCTTGCTTACCATGAGGCTTTATGGTTCCAGGAAGGGAGGAAGTTAACTATACATAGTGGGAAACCACTGCGGCTACATAATTATCCCCTTTAAAAATTGCATGTTTCTTTGAATTTTTATATAAAAATCATGTCAAATCTATATTTAATCTACATAGAAAATCTATATATTTTTTTCCCATTGCCAAGTTTTATCAAAAGCCTTCAGTGTAACAGGGAGATTTTCAACAGTCGGAAAGTAATTTTGTCAGTTGAACATGCTATATAATTAAAGGATTAGCATTTTCTCTGAAATGGAATTAAGAAACAGAAATGGGTCTAGAGTTAACTCCTTCATGTTTAGATGACTGCCCAAGGAACTTAAAGACGTAGAATTTCCTTGGGAAATGTGCATTTTGGCTAAAGCTGTGCAAAATACTGCTCTGAAGATATTTTGGACTGAAATATTTGGAAAATTTTCTGTCAGAATTTTGGTGGAAGGAGACTATTAGAAGAAGAATGATGTGAAAAGCTGGAAGGAAGACAAAGAATCATGTATTTTCCAACCTAGCAAACTTTCAATCTTACTGCAGACGATGATCTCAAACCCATACACATACGCTCTGGCATACTTTTACCTAAGTTTGAAAATACGCAAATGCAAACTTTGAGAAAATATGCCTTTTCAGTTTTTACATATTCAACATGGCAGGTCTCCAGGACTTCATAATAATTCTGTGTAACTTGTTACTGGGGTAACACACATGTCTGATCATTACCCACTTGCATATGGATTTCTGGGCCTGCCCAGGATAGCCAGACACCCGACCGTTCTGGCAAGGCTGTGTGTCTATTTTCTTACTACTTTAGTGATGAGCTGCAAATACTATGACTAATTTTATCTTTCTTTTACAGGAAGTTAAATCTCATGAAAGTTTGCCTATTGTTTTAGATAAAAAAGTGGCATGGAAATTGATGTATTTTTAAGGTGAGGGTTTTCTGACATAGATTTAAAGAGCATTTTTTATATCCAGTTAACTAGCATCTTCTCAGTTTTGTGGGCCCCATACTAAACTGCAGGATTAACTGATAGGCAGCTATTAGGAGAGGACTGCATGCACGTTCCTGCCCTGATTACTGTGAACAGTTTATGTTTCCTCTGGCCTTTGACTGTCAGGGTGGAGTAGTTACCCTGTCACTGGACAAAGTACAGTGATGGGTCATACCATCTGCGCAGAGGTCTCATGCTATTGCTTTTCTTTTCTGCTGTGACATTAATGATGCCACCACCATTTCTTTGTCACAGCAGTTTGTGACTTGAATAATATCTTGTGACTTGAATAATATCTTCTGTCCTGCTTTTAGTCTTACTTTTGTCTTGACTTGTAACCCCTGGGACTGTAACTCAGCCCCTGAATCTTCCTTCACACCGGGAAGAGGTGCTTTTCTCTTTATTCTCTTCTCAGGCAAAGTAGTTGTCAGGGCCTTCCCTGGCTCCTGCTGTGCTGCCTGCTGCCTCCTTATGTCCCCACACATGCAGAGATCCCTAGGCACAGGTTTCTGGAGATGCTATGTCTCTCCTCCTTTCCTGGCACTCTCATCACATACATGTATCCTTAAGTGTATTTTCTGACGTCCCCTAAATCACTATGGATCCTCTCCTCATGTCTCCATGGGTTTTTGTACATCACAGTGACCAGACTGGCTCTTAATGGACTGGTTTGGGAACTGGGAACAGTATAGTCATAACTGCTCTATCCCCCCTCTACTCAGTCCATCTCTCCTTCCCTTTGTGCTTCCTTCACAGCAAACCTGGGTGTCTTTGCACAGTACTTTATTATGCCACTCTGACACCCTTCTCACTCAAAATGTGCAGATTACTCATTCAAGCCCTAAAAAATTGTCCTCTCTGCTTGTCTAGTGATGCCTTTTACTGATGGATGTCTTGCACTAAGTTTGCTGCAGGATTTGTGAAACTGAAACATGTCTGAATATGAGAATTACTTCTTTATTTTGAGCATGAGTGAGCACTGGAACAGATTTCCCAGAGAAGCTGTGGAGGCTTCTTCACTGCAGACATTCAAAAACCATCTGAACACAGGCATGATTAACAATCTCTAGATTGACCCTGATTGCACAGAGAGGTTGTACTATGTGACCTCCTGTGGTCCATCCCAGCCTTACCCAGCCTGTGATTATGACTATCATGCAGCAGTAGAAACAGAAAAAATATTCTCTGTCAACTCAGAAAATTGTCATGAAGCTGGGCAGGTGAAAAAATAGATGTGATTTGTTTGTGGAATGAAATGTTTCATTCAACCCCTCTTTTAAAAATTTTGGTGTCATTAAATAAAACTAAAACTGAAGTAAAATTTAAATTCTTAAGTTTGGAATCACCAAAATGCTGTTACTACACCTGCTTTTCTTGCACTAAAAATGGCTCAGGGCATAAAACTCCTGTCAGCTCTGTCTAGTAGAAGAGCTTGCACACTGGTTTGTGTGTCCATCTGTCACTGAGGTGTCTTTCTGCTTTCCTCTGTACTCATCACTAGGCATGAAACACTTGCACCACTGTTTCAAATGGTCATGACCATCATGCAGAACTTTGCCTCAGACCAGCTTCTATCACAGTGTCATATTTTAAAAGTGATAATTTAACAACCAGTCATTTTAGGAACATTTTGTTTGTAGTGTTTTACCTTAACACGATACACTTTGTATTCTCCATCAATCCTTTATATATATCTTGTTCCAAAAAAAGCATTGGAACAAGATATATATAAACTTGGAACAAGATATATATAAACTATATATAAAGATATATATAAGCACTCCTTCACTGCTGCAAGCATTTTGCAATAGTGAAAGAGTGTTTGAATAGATCCTATTGGCATTGAACTGTCATTTAAATAGAAATGTTATATTGATTTATTTATCTGTCAGTTCCTTATTGCAAAGATAGACATGAATGGAAATCAGCAGTACACGGTGTGGCATGCCCTGCAGGATGGACCATGTGTTAGGGCAGACACATGCATGTCTGACACAGGACATGCACACACATGCTTAGAGACACACATGCACTCTGCAACACTCTAGACTTACCCCAGGTTTTTCAAGGGTGCTGGATCAGGCTTGTTCCTTCTATCTCACAACTCCTCCCTACCAGTTTTCTACATCAGGGTCTCAGCTGATTGCCTCTAGAGCCAGCAGAGAACTTCCAACTAGCTTTAACATGAGCTGAATCAGAGCAAAAGGGACATTGCAGCACTGCCAGGAGCCACATGATCATGATCTATACAGAACTGCACTGACCATCATCAACTTTTTTTTTTCCAAAGTAAAAATGAGAGATTTCAGATGTCATTTTCTTGCACCATGTGTACTATAACTATCATCCATCAAGAGCACATTAATCCTGCACAGGTAAATGCTGTTTATATGTGTCTCAACATAGTCAAGCAGAGCTGCTGTCTATCCTCTCAACCTATAGATTCACTCAGATTTAGAAGTGAACATCCACATAATTCTGCACCAAAATTAGGATCAAGGCAGAATCATCAGCTAGGCATTCACAAACTTTGTCAGCTGTTTTTTCCATTCCCTTCAGTACATAAAGATTTTTAATGTAAATTGTCTTCTCCAAATATGTAAATGGGAAATGTGAGGTATATTTAGCCTGCTTTAAGATTTTTAAAACAAGAATTCCTGATTGACAAGAAAGGAGGTTGCAGAGGCTTATAATTTCCTTGTAAGGGCCATTATTTTTACTGATCTAAAAGCAGAAAAAAATACAGAGCTGGACTTCTCCCTGTTAAAGTAAACAGGCCTAAGTTTACAAAAAAGGAGATCAACAAGGGATTTAATCCTCCCCTCCAAACAATGTGACTTCTTTTAGCATAATTCTATAAAGCAATTAAATGTCTGCTGTGGCAGCATGGACAGTTTATGCAAGACACCACTTTTTCTTCTTGCATAGGTGCACCTTCCTTCCTTACACCTTGACTGTAATGTATATAGCTCTCAGTGACTGCAACAGCAGATAGTTTCCCCCTCTACCTCATGCATTTATTGATAGATATAATTTTGCAGTGTATTTCTCTACTGTTCTGAGCTTCTTCAAAGAATTAATATTTTTCCTTTCTGACAAAGCAACTTCAGGATCTGCTTCTGGCAGGCTGGCTCTGTGCATAATGATTTTACATTTCAAGCCAGCAAACAGCACCAGGTCAGGCTCAGCAAACTGAAAAGCAGATGTATTGATCAAGTCAGCCTACCATGTATTCCCTATATTCCCTGCAGGAATTTACACTGTTGCTTGCTATAGTGAGACATTAAATAAAGCACCCAGAATTCAAGTTGCTCTCTTGCCATCTCAGCTATGCACTGTGTAACCATACTGCCAAAAATTGGAGGATTCCTCTCTTACCAGCGAAGGTGCCTTGTGAGTGGACGTCATTCAAGGCCTGAATGTGTCCCATCTCTAGACCAAGGCTCTTTGGTTAAGGGGAGACATTTTTAGCAGGCTGGAGGCAAGGGCTGCTCCTCCATCCCTGGGGAGATTCATATCATCAGGCTATGGATGTGGCTTGGACAAGTACCCTTTGATGCAGACCATGATCCAGACCTGGTATGGAGATGCTGTGGCAGAAGAAGATTCTTTTTCCTTCCCCAGCAGATCTAAGAAAGCCCCATGTGGATGCCTTGCAACAAAATCTTTTAGTGTGGCTACTGTGCTGCTTGTAAACAGTTTCAGTGATTCTCACATCTTCATAAGGATTGGGAAAATGGGGGTTTTTTCATAGTTTTTTTACATTAAAGGGAGAGATTATGAATTTTTAATGTTAGCATTCCAGTGGTATATATATTGAGCATAGCTTTGGGCTTCTACATCACCACAAAACTATTAACCAATATCCTTACCGGGCCAAAACCTGTATTACTGAAGTTGTTCAAATACACTGTAATTTAGCACTAATTCAGAATAAAACAGTTTCAAAGTGGCTGAAGTGGCCAGCATTAATGGGGCCGAAACATTAGCCCAGTAAACTATATTAACACATTTCAAATTTTTTTTTTTTAAAGTAGATTGACTCTTGAGAAGTAAGTTCTAACCTAGAACTAGGTTTTTCAGCCTTTGAACCATTTTTAATAAAGAAGTTGGTATTTAATGAAGTTATTTAAAATATGCCAAGAGTTAACTTTCAGCAAACATTTTGTTCCAAAAGTGAAAATTTGAGTCTGGGAGGTTGGGATGAAGTCTGGTTCAGTTCTTTCAATTTGGAAATATCAAAACACTTCTAATCATAAGGAATTTTTTTCCTACACTCCCTATGGGAAACATAACCTGTTTGCTCCATCCAACATTAAAAACTTTCTGCATTGCTGTGATGCTTCATGGAAACTGTGGTTCAGATGCCACATATCCTCTCCCATCTGCCAGGACCTTTTGGTGGGATGCATAATGGAGACAATCCCTCTGTGATATGCCATGAGGGACCAGTCAGATTACAGTGTGTAAGATGTAGCACAACCATACAGTTGTGTGGGAGCAGATGGGTCATATAACTAAAACACTGTTTTCTGAAAGCCACAGAGTTTGGCCACAGTGTGTTGTCGAACTGCTTCCAAATAAAATGTTTCTCCCTGGTTCAACACACTAAAATTTTTCATGTAAGCTTTCCCAAGAGAAACTTAAGATTTTTAGTTCTGTTCAAAGTTTGAAAAATTTGCCTGTAATCAGGCTGGTATTTTGAAAAAAAAAACAAAAAAGGGAAGATATTGTCTTAAAAATAAGGCAGCTTATTCTTTTTAATAAAATGGCAACCAATTATTTTGCTTTAATCTCTCGTATTCTTACAAGAAGTCTTTCTTTAATATGGCAAGTTAAACTCATCATTCAGAGCATATTCTCCTTCCAAAGTGCATCATATATGAAACATGATTCTTATGTCACAACCCAGGGTTATGAATTCAAAGAGTTATCATGAACTTGTACTCTGTACCTGAACTATCCCAGGGTATTAGCTTGAGATGGAAAAGATGTATTCACTAGCCTCAAGAAATCACATTCTCTACAAAACTTAAATCTCAATGCATTCTTATCAAGAAATGTCATCTTGTTAGTGTGATCCCATATGTGTGATTTTAACCAAATGTACCATACAGTTGAAACAATGGTCTCTGTCTTTGTTATTTTACATCTTAAAATTAATCTGATGCCTCTAGTTGAAAAAAATATTCTTAAACATCGCTCTGAATTATTAGTGTAATATACATAACCTAAAGATGCAAAACTATTTTATAATTTCTCAAATATTTATACTATCCTCACAATAATTTATCTTTGTGTTTTTAATTGAGTTTATGTGAAATAATCTCCTCTAGAAAAACTGAACAAAGCAACTAATGTATTATCAAAGCATTTTAGAGGTGTGGTTAACCTTCAGTTTGCTGGGCCTTCCATCTCTTTGATCTACCATCCATCTTAGACAGGAATTGAAAGTGTCTCTGGCTAAAGGATCAGCATATTGGCTCATAAAATTGTGCACTTTTCCAATATGGTTCACTAGAACTGTGCATCAGGTATGTTATGTTTACATTTCCATTCAAAGGTTTCCATTCAAAGGTTATTCAGGACAATGACTCATAGGAATCAACTGAAGCTATGGTTTAAAAGCATTAGCTGGTCCTTAATTCTCAGTGGGATTAAGCAAAACACCCAAAGACTATAAACAGAATTTATAAGCAAAGTGACTTGTATAGAATTAATTTATGCCACATAGGAGCTGTACTTATGTACTTACATTTTCTACCCAGTCACAGGAACAGCAGATTTGGCTCCTCTTTTTGATGGCTATTCTCACACAGATAGAGAGTGTATGTGGTCCATTATGCCTTCAGCGCAGTGCATGGGTACAGTTGTGAACTGGGTTAGGTAAGCACCTGGATCACAGGGTATTTGCCAAAGTGATGCCCTGAAGCTTAGATTATGACAGGTGAGTGATCAGAGCGGCTGATGCCGGTGGAGCTTGCAGGAAGAGATGTGAGTGAGTGAGTGAGTGAGTGAGTGAGTGAGTGAGTGAGTGAGTGAGTGAGTGAGTGAGTGAGTGGAGTGACACGATGCACCCACAGCCCTGTGCCAGGGCCACCATTCTCTCTGATGCAGGAGCTCTGTGACATACAGGAGGTGACATACCAAACTTCGCTGAAAGTATTGGTTTAAAAAATTTCTGATGAATGTGGTTGGGTAAAGAGAGGAATTCTAAAAAATTCACAGAGTGAGATGATCACATGAGACACCCAAAATGGAAGAAATTAATACAACACTCTAGCTGTAAGAAGTTCTTTTATGCTGGTAATGCTGATTTTCTTACAAACCAACGCTGAGAGAGTAGCAGAGGACTGAAAATTTTGATTTGATGCAAATATTTGTAAATTTAAATAGGATAATCACAGTATATATGCAAGTGGGTATCTGGATGTAGGTGTTGAGTGAAGCTGCAGAAGGGTTATTATGGCAAATAATTAATGACAGTTTTGGCCTCATAACGTAAACCTTACTGTTCTGATGAAATTTGATCTTTGTGAGAGGTAAGGCTGCTGCTAGCTTATCATCATCATTATCATGATAATTTTTCACCAGCATTGCCCAAAACAGCCCTAGGGTTTGTTTTGTGCTACCATGACATCCATAAGTGAAATGTGTGGGAACTGGCAATAGCCATTTAAACAGTTTAGTAGCACATCAGCCAGTTTCAGATCTACTATTTTAGTGCAGAAAACAGTAGCTCTCAGCAGATTGGCCTAAGTCCTGTGAAGCTGGATCTGTTACATTTGTGTCCTGTAGACAATCAGCACATTTAGGATTCTGCAGAATCTGCATGAGCTTTTAATTTTTATGGTTGCATGGATAGTAAAGAGAAACAACAGAGTATTGAGTGGGTCTGATTTGGTGTGCAGATAGAAGAAACACATGCCAGGCCTAGGACTATATTAAAAACAGAGATTCTAATAGGCATTTATTGAAAGCTGTTTGAAAAGAATTGAAAATGTGAATCCCTTGTGCTAGAAGATTATTCCTGGTATGCTACTCAGAGTTCTAATTTTGACCAAACAATGCTCCATGTCTTTTGAACTGTTTGTGAAGAACTTACAGAACCAGTGCTAGGTGAAAATAGGGAAGAATACTAGAAGAAGAATTTGTAAATAATTGTGTTGGTTATATCATCCATATGTACTGGAAAGAGTCAGCTAGTAAATAGAGCAATACACCAGTACTGGTTCATAATGCTAGCAAAACAGTAAGGATAGAATCTCCTCATAAATTATGAAAATTTACCCTGTGGATCAATCTGAAAAAGACATTAAAATCATATTGGGCAGCCCATAAAGCATATGGTCTTATGGCAACATAGCAGTTAAGTTTGTGAATGCCATCCTTTATTGCAGAAGCAAGAGGCAGTCAAAATAGGAAAAAATATGAATTAGAGTATAACCAAAGTAGAAACCTTGTGTCCCCACTTCAAAAATGACACTGAGAAACTGGAAAAAGAAAAAAAAAAGGAAAAAGTTCATGAGTTTATAAACACAACAGAGTCTATTAAACATACCTGACACATTAGGACTTAAGCAAATTGGTCTATTTTATTTATCCAAGAGAAAATTTGGAAGTGAATGAATTCCAGACTAGAAATGCTTACATGAAAAAATGCCTCAGTTGTGACAGATCTGATTGAACAGAAAAAAATCATATTGAGATCAAGTGTCTGAAAGCTGGAATGAGACAAGCAGATGAAAAAAGAAACAAAAATCTTTAAAAGAGAAATTACCTAAGCTTTGGAGTGATTTGGACATGTGATATTTTTTCATGCACCTGAAGTGTTAAGAGTCAAAACTTGAGAATCATTCTAAAAGATATGCATGAAGCTCAAACAGAAACTATAATTTTGGTGTAGAAGTTATTGAGCAAGATTTTCCTAGCTTGTAGAATGTAAGACTACAGGACTGTAATGCTCCATTTGGATGCCTGGCTCTTTCTGCTGGCCACTTCTGAATGTGGAAGTAACATAGCTAAAGAGGATCTATGGTGAATTGTTATGCTTAAAGGACCTTCTAGGTAAAGTTATTCTAGAATTCCATCTGTGTTGGCTATACAGCATTCTATGAAGCTTGGAAAAGCAGCTGCTCTATATTTACAGAACAGGACCAGCTGAAACACATCAGAAACAAGATATGACCCTAACATCAGTTACGTAGGCTACTACCCTCGTGTGATCATGTTTCCAAAGACTCAGTATGTATGATAAGCCCTTCGTCCTGTTGCTGCCCTCAAACTAAACTGGGGAGGATTCACATACTTCATGCATGAGCTATAAACTTTAACATCCTTAACTCACCATCTCTAACATCCTTGAATTCAAGACACCTCAACATAACTCACTGCTAATCCTGAGAAGCTACACATACAGAGTACTCTGAGCACTTTTAGGGATACAGACAAGAACATACTCTGCAAGGCTATGCACTATGTATGTATTCATTAGGTACAAACATGGAACAATAAGGTAGAAGTTATATGCTTGTGGATTCAGAGCTCTGATTTCATTGTCAATTTGCAGTTCTCTGCAAATCCATCATTTTTTCTTCCATTTTTCTCTATCTGGTGATCTACTGCAAACCTTTATCACTAAAACCTCCACAAAGCTACCTGTGAATGATTCAGACATTGGCAATGTCTTGTCCTTTTCACCAGACACCATAGCTGTACCCAGCAGCCCCTCACAACACTGCTTTTTTTTCTGGTAGGAGAGTATTGGCTTTATTCAAGTCAATCCTGCCTCCTGCCTGGAAGGATGGGGAGATAGATGATTTGGACTAGTCAGAGGTCACACAAAGGCTACCTGGAGCAGCTGCTGAAGGTAGAATATCTTAGGGTGAAAAGGCAGGAGACAACTGCTGGAGTCCAGGGTAGTTCAGTGCAGCTCTGCCAATCACCATTTTGTTGCCTTCTCTGGAAAGATTGACATTTTTGCCACCAAAGCTGCAGGTTTGATTTACTTTTTGACCCCTCAGAGTGCTGTGTATTTTTTTCCTCCTTTAGGGTGTTGCTGGTCCTTGTTGAAGGGTGATGTGTGTCTGACCAGCATGTACCAACTGCACTGCAGCACCAACCATCTCCAAGGAAAGCTTTCACAGGGAAGCCACAATCCTTCAGCTGCCACCCATCACAATACCAGATTTCTAAACAGAGCATTTTTCATCATTCTTCAGCATTCCTTAATCAGATGAAACTGATTATTTGAAGGAAAAAGGGTCAAGGGGGTGTTTACTGCTATTTTTCATTCCAAGATTTCTGCCAAGGTTTGAGGGCAATGGCTTGTTCACTCTTGCTGTCCTGTGTTGGGTTAGGTAATTTCTACCAAAAGAACAGTAAATTATTCATGCAGGATATAAATCTTTAAGAGGGCCTGTTTTTATGCTGACCCAGTAACTGTAGCTTATTACATACATTAACTCACATACATTAAATAGTTTTATTTTCATTTTTGCACTCTAGAGTGGATGCTTACAGCTATTGTCTCTGCAACCTTCTGAAGCATGTTTGACAGCCCATTCCCTAATTGCTTTTCACTGAACACAGAGACTTGGATGACAGAGAATAAGAAACCCTTTACAATCAAGACGAAAGTGAATCTAAACTGTCCTTAGATTTTTCAGTATGTCTTTCTCTCTTCTGTGTTGTCTCATAGCTGCAAGATACCACCATGGGATAACTGACCTTCAAAAAATAACAGAAAAGTAGAGAGGGGGTTGACATAGTCTAGCACTGGTAATAATCCTTCTTTAAGGTGGAGACTGGAGT
The DNA here is from genome assembly GCF_022539315.1 of Serinus canaria. NCBI lineage: Eukaryota > Metazoa > Chordata > Aves > Passeriformes > Fringillidae > Serinus > Serinus canaria. The sequence continues at coordinate 38,476,507 of NC_066343.1, read as the reverse complement.
CAATGATCTTCAGACATTCTTTCCAATCAGCATTTCTAGAGCTCTTCCAACCTTCCACTCATATACTCTAGTCTTCAGGCTAGAGTATATCAGTGGACAAATTTAAGCAGTTTTACTGAGGCATAAGCATTCTGATCAAAGCTAGCCTAAAATAAACCTGTACTTTCAGTCAACTTTCAGAGTTCAGAAGAGACAAAGAAAATTTTATTTACTACACTGAAAAAAGAAGGTAGTGTAACAAAGCTGTGTGAAACATCCTTGTTTTTATGCAGAACAGGTTAACCCGTCTTTGTATCAGAAAATTTGCAGGATTTGCAGGCCCTAAATGTATGGATTTGAACAAATTTAGCTTCCCTTCACCCAAATCCTGTTGTGAATCCAAGGCAAGATTCAGAATCTGTATAGATGGGTTGGTTCAGCTTACATAAAGATACAGCCAATAATGAATAGTGTAGTTTAAAGGAGAAGGAAGGAGAAGGAAGATGACAGTGGGAAAAACTTTAAAGAAACAGTAATTTTACCTAAAAATTCTTGTTCATTATTTTAATAAGGTAAAGTTGCTTATACCATGTTTGGGTGCCTCGTATGGTGAAAAGTGTTGGTAACTTACCAGTTGTACTTCATTAACACTTTCTCAAGAGTCTTATGTTACATGGCTTCTGCATTTATTGATAGCAGCCAGGCACCCTTAATACTTTCCTTTTTCATCCACTTAAAGTGCTCTATGGGGTGAAAGCCTACTCACATATCAAGGGTACAACAAAATGTATGGGTAATCTTTGCATTGCTTCTACTTTTCCTGAAAAACTGTTTTAAGGGTGTGGTACTGACACTTAGTGCTCCCTGAACAGAAGATGCATTAAGTGGTAGTGGTTATTGCATTTAGTTTCTAGTATCTATGCAAAATATTTAGCAAGAAAATAAACAATTTCTGATTTATAACAGAAAACCTTTGTGATAAAAAATATGTGAGGTGAGAATCAGGACTGTACAACTCTGTCTTTGGATTAATTTGGATGAAATCCCAAATGCCACACACCTAGGTGTGATAATCCTCATTTTGCCTTCTGTGCAACTTTACTTAGCCAACTCAATATTTAGCAAATATTGAAGATGTTTCACTCAAGTCCTATGGAGAAAGCCAGATAATCAGAATTTCATAACACAAAAGAGCACTCAAAATGTATCGAGAGAAATCTCCCACCCCTCACAAAACTCACAGTATAATCTGGAAAGGGTGCTAAGGATTTAATTTAGTTAGCTTCTTTCACAATAGCCCACTCCAAATACAGACAATGGTGTCTTTCTACTA